>NC_140507.1:16786154-17447404 GCF_964339955.1 Pipistrellus hanaki
CTTTAGGCAAGGAGTTGGTCATCTTTCAGGACATAACTTGTATCATTACCCATTTTATTACTTTCTCCTAAGGATTTATCTGGTGATGGTGGCACCTTAAACTAAGGCTCAATTTTTAAATTTAACTTAGTTGAGAGGTTTTACAGGCCATGGACAAGCAATAATGGGATGAACGAGAGGGGCTCAGAGGAGCTATGTTCATAGTACGCTGCAAGGAGCATTAATTGGAAGGCAAGGGTGCCCTCAAATCTATTCCTCTCCCTATGGCTTGTTGCCCTGATTCTTTTACTAATTTCTTTTTACTTTTTATTGAATTTATTGGGATGACATGGGTTAATAAAGTTATATAAGATTTCAGATGTATAATTCTGTAATTGCATTGTGTGTTTACCAGTCCAAGTCGTGATCCTTTTACTATTATAAACTTGCAGATGTTATTCTACCCTACTGTTGAGTGCTGATAGTGGACAGAGCAGACATTTTTATTTTTATTGCCTTTGTTATTTGTTTTTATAAGAGCTAAACTTTGGCTCTTTGGTGACTCTAGTGTGATAAGAAGCATGTTGATTTCTCCCTGGAAAACACTTTTTGACTTACAGGAACTCTGTTTACTATAGCCATTACCTTTTATTTATGTTTGTCAGTCGCTGGGCAGCTAACTAGACTGTGGCATATGGATCCCCGAAGGCAAAGAGAAAGACTGCAACTGCTGTTTGCTGCCTGAAAAGAAGTTCATATTTATGATTTCCCTTATCCCACATTGTGAGTTTAAATGTGGCAATTTTCAAGCTGGGAAAACAATTTCCATTAACAGATCCCGGAAATGCACTAATGGACTCTGGGCTTGATAGCACACAAAGGGTATCAATTGGCCATGAACTTTTTCCTCAGAGAAGTTCAATGTGGGAATATACAGCCACTCCTGAGGCTTCACGACCCTTCCTTCTCCCCCACCTTCCCACTGTAAGGGAATATAGCGGGAAAAACTCATAGTAGGAGAGGGAAGGATATAAGGGCAGGGATAAAGGGGTAAGGAGCATTGGAAGGGAGAAGAAAGGCTGGGTTACAAAGTTCTTAATTCTGATTTTTGCTGTGAGTTGTCAGACCACTTTTCTGTTAAAATTAAATCTCTAGTGTTTGCTCCTCTCAGACACAAGATACAGTTTGAGGCCAATAATGTGAAGAGGTGTTTGGAGAAAGTGGGTAATCCTCATGGAATAAGCCCCACAACAATGTGGGAAAAGTTTATGTATGTCTTATATTGGCAGGATCATGATCTCATTAGATAAAAAAAGGGGGCTGCCTGAAAGGCATTTAATTAAATTTTACCTCAAGCTATCCCCCTTCCTCGGTGATCCTCTGAACTTGAACTCTGATCCCTTATGCTATAATATTGTTCTAGTTGATTGCTGTGTTGGCTGGGTCTCCATAAAGAGATTGTCAGTTCCCCAGAGCATTGATCATGGTTTCTGTATTTTCTGACTCCTCCAAATAACATTTAGTGTAAGATATTCCATGCAGTATAAGAGCTTGAAAAGTACTGTTATTTTTTTTAAATGAATGAACCAAATCTAAATGCAATATCACCGTAGGTTTCTCTAACTCAGCTATTTGGCAAGCTTACCATAATTAAAAATAATGAAAAAGGACCAGAAAGTGTGAAATTGTAGGATGATTGTTATAGATAACAGTTATTTCACTGAGGGCTTATTATGGGACAGGAATCATATTAAGTACTATGCAAGCTTTATTTCATTTAATCCTCACATCCTGATTTGGTTGTCTTGTTGTTACTATTTCCATTCTAAAGACAAATATAAACCTTGACTGAGGTTCTATTCTACATCTGTGTGATTGAAGCCAGTCCACACAACCCCTTTGGAAAGACAAGGCACTGTGTGCATCAACATATCCTCCCTAGTGCTCACTTAGGCCCTTCACTTCCATTCACTCAGTCCTTTTAAAAAACTTACTTTGTCTTTACTATTAATAAAAGCCAATTTGGATAGAAAACAAACAAAAGAAACTGACTTTGCACCCAGCAAGGATCTCTATTCTTTAAGCCCACAGCTAAGGCAGCAAATGAGCAAAGTCTTATCATAGGCCATTTTATAAGATACTAATTTTGCAATTTGACTATAAGGAAGGGCCCAAAGCAGTTTTTGTTGTTGTTAATCCTCACCCTTGGATATTTTCTCATTGATTTTTAGAAAGCATGGAAGGGGGAGGGAGAGACACAGAGAAAGAAACATCAATGAGAGACACATTGGGTGGGTTGCCTCCCATATGAGCCTCCAACAGGACCGGGTATTGGGCCTGCAACCGAGGTACATGCCCTAGACCCAGAATCGAAATTGGAACCTTCAGTTCTAGGGCTGACGCTCTAATCCACTGAGCGAAACTGGCTAGGGCCCGCCCTCTCTCCCTCCCTCCCTCCCTCTCTCCCTTCCTCCCTCCCTCCCTCCCTCCTTCCTTCCCATTCTCCCTCCCTCCCTCCCTCTCTTCTTCCCTCCCTCCCATTCTCTCTCTTTCTCTTTGAAGAAAAAAATGATGGTTCTAGAAAAATGGTAACCTGGGCCTATTCTGGTTCTGACAAAGTGCCCTATAGATACGTACCCTCTGGAAGATTCACTGTTTTGGAAGCCAGCTTCTGTTCCAGCTGCCTGCAGTGTGAGGATCAAATGAGGTGATCGATGTGAAAGTGCTTTGAGGTTAAACTCTGGACAGTAGCAGGTGACTAGATTGGAAGCACTACTGAAGCCACACCTCTGTGTTGGCAAATGCCCTACCAGGCACACTTTGTCACTTCGTGCAACCCTATGCATTTGATAAGCTCTAATATGTGTTGTTCTCTACAAGTTCCCATGTAATGACCCAGGCAGAATGGATGAGGGCTTCCTTTCTGTCCCACCATACTTGCATGCCCTGTAACAGCAAACTCATCACTCCATTAACCATCGTCAGCTCCTCCAACCAGAGAGCTTTTTGGTGGCAGGGACCCTTTTGCCAGCACCATAGGTAACACTGTAGCTGCTTGATCAGTGCTGTTGATTGAAGGAATGTACAACAGGGGTTACTTGATCTCCCAGAAATTGCACACTAATTTTACATATATGATCACAATTCTGGCCCTGTAACTTTCTTTGGGGCTAAGATCCCTGATAGAACTGAATAGGGATCTGAAGTCTGGCTCCTCCAACAGGCATTCTACAGACAGAAAGCATTCCAGAGGCACCTTTGATTCCCAGCCTGGCCCATACTGTGAGAAGCAGGTGTCAGCAGTTCATTTGCAACCCCATCTGATCCTGTAATGTAGAACCTTTTGCCAGCAACAGCAGGCACATGGGTTTGTGTCTGACACCTTGGAGGTGCTTGACAAAAGATAATGGAGAGAATGAATGAAATTTGCCCCACAATTAACGCAGGGAGTAAAAACAACATTCAGGAGAGAGCCAGCCCACTGGTTTCATCTCAGCTACCTCTGGTTCATGAAAGGAAGAAAAGCTGGGCCAATTCTATAGACTGGGCACCAAAAAGCAGATGCCAGTGTGAACAGGATGCTGGGCAGGCCAGCAGGACCATTATTTTCTTGTGGATTTAAAAATACACAGGGTCATAATGTTGGAGAATTATCTCCTCCAGTGGTAGAGACAGGCTCCTGAGGAAGACAAAGAAGCTCCCAGGCCTTCCACTCCACGTGAACTTGTCTCTAGGTTGCACTGTCCTTCCCCTTTTCTCTACCACCTTTAGCTCCTCAACAATTGCTTCAGTAGCTCCACTTGTATCTGGTTTATTTTCTAATGGAATTCCACAGGAGATTTTGTTTGATAGAATGATTCTCTGCTGAAAATAGCAATAACAAGATTGAAAAAGGATACATGAATTCTTTTTACTTTATCTGTATGTCTACTATTTCTTTGACCTGAAACACCTTTCTCCCTATCTTTCTTATATTCTCCCCACTAGTTTAAGGCCCTGCTCAGGACTGCTGCTTCCTCCTGGAGGCCTTACTAGAACTCATATCCCAGGGAAAGGCAAAATATTAATCAAACTTGCACAGTTGTCCTACTTTGCCTTGCTTATCTATTTATTGATATATGATTTGTCTATCTTTATGGACTTCTTTGTATTAGTGTTAGTTGTTACTAGCTTATGTCTTCTCTTTTTTTCTTCTTCTATCTTAATCACTACTCAACAATTTAAATAGTTTACACAAAAATTGAGATTTCTAGTTTATTTTGAAAAATGGAAAGGTCTGGCAATATGCCCAATGGTGATATTAGACCAGATTGAGTGAAGGCTTCCCTTTTAGACAGGCATGCACTCTTGTTTATTGAGTCCCCATCCTTTCCTATCATCTCCCAGAGACTGGGAAGGTTTCCATTTATAGTATAGTGTAGTGAATAGCATAGGCTCTGAAGCTGGACTCCTTGGGTTCAAATTCCGGCTTTGCCATTTACTAGCTGTGTGACCTTTGACAATTTATTTAACCTCTCTGTGTCACTGATTCATTATCTATAAAATGAGGTTTTAATAGTACCTACTTCATTAGGTTCTTGTGAGTATTACATGAATTAGGGAATGCATACAAGGACTTAGGAAACTTCTATAAAAAGTTTTCAATAAATATTAACTACAGTTATTATTTATCATAGTGTTCGCACTGTGGTTTTGTTGCTTAGAGTACAGAAGTATTACCTGTACTCATGACTCTTAAAAATGAAGAAACCACAAAGGGGTTTGCTCCTGGTCCACTTCCTCATTTTCTCTACCTGGGGGCACTTTAAATTTTAGTCCCTGTCTTAGATGATGAATCTTGGGAGTACCAAAGTCCTAATTTATTTGTCTTTGCTTTTCTTAAGAGTACTCACTTTGTACTATGCTTAAAATGTTGGTAGAATTAAATTGCAGAATCAAGGTCATATACTTACATGCTGCCTTTAGGATGTTCACTAATAATGACCAGAGAGAACACAAGTTAAGAGTCAGTTGTTTTGTGTTATATTGTGTTATATACAGTAAGACTCATTTTTTCTGGTTCTCAAATGAGGCTAGATTTGCCTGTATCCTCAGGAGATACTAGTCACACTGACCAGACACATCAACTGATTTGGTAACATGCTCAGAAAGGTGCCATATATGTGGAAGGTGGTGGGGTAGAATCAGTCCATGGGACAAACAGTGAATAGCAGTTTCCTACATGCTAAATATTCTGTCAGGTTCTGGGAACAGCTGGCCCTTGCTTCACTGAGCTGTACCTTGAAATATATGTTGATCAAAAAAGGAACCAGTAAAAGGAAAGATATGGGAGTGGGAAAAAGTTGGGGTGTTTGTGGGCCACAAGGAGACTGCTTTGACTAGTGCTATGGACTGTTTAATTTTTCCTAAGAGGAGTAAGTTTCATTCCCATGGGAATAGAAAATGTGGTTGAGAGGTCATTATGCTCCTTTTCCACTAGACTAGATACTTGTGTTGAGGAAACATGAACGGTACACGTAAATTTCCGTCTGGGGTGTGTGCGTTTTTATGCTCTGCTGGTTTACCACCTCCATCTGTTTTGGAGCAAGCTGGTATCTTAGGTTAGGGATTTACCTGGGCTTTTGCACCCTTTCCTCCTGAAGAAGAGTATGGTTAGATCTGATTTTCAAGCTATGATCTCAGCCCATAGAGGTGTTCATAATATGTTGGAGTAGATAGGCCAGAATTTCTGTGCAGGGGCTCAACTCAGGGCTACCCCTGCCCTCTGCCTTTCTGCCTGCCCTCAGAGATCAGGCTTCACTTTCATCCATGTGGATGGAAGCAATAGGGCGATTAGCTGAGCATTTGGGGTACCTAGGATAAAAGGGAATAAAACTGCCAAAACTGGTTTGGCTCAGTGGATAGAGCGTCAGCCTGCAGACTGAAAGGCCCCAGGTTCGATTCCGGTCAAGGGCATGTGCCTTGGTTGCGGCATATCCCCGGTGGGGGGTGTGCAGGAGGCAGCTGATCCATGATTCTCTCTCATTGATGTTTCTAGCTCTCTATCCTTCTCTCTTCCTCTCTGTTAAAAATCAATACAATATATATTAAAAAAAAGGAATAAAACTGCACATTTGAACATTTCAGTCTCTTGGTATTCTGAAGTGTCCACCTTATTGCAATGAAAAAAGCCCAAAGTGGTTTGGCCAGAGAAGGTAATCACCACATAGTTGGGTGAGAGCCTCAAATTAACAGACTAAATGGCCAGCCCTGAGGGGAAGCTGAAAGGGAAAGGATTGGTGGGGAAGGGATGGGAGTTAATATTTAAGAACTGCTTCTACACCATGAGCTCTTCATAAGTGATTTTATTTATTCCCAAGACCACCCTGTGAAGCTTGTTGCAGGATCCCCATTTGGAAGATGAGAAAACTAAGTCTCAGAAAGAGTATAGCAATGGTTAGCATTTCTTAGTCGCTTTAGTATGTGTGAGGCACTGTGCTGAGTGCTTCATATGATTTCATTTAATCATTTAACAACCACCCAAGTATAATAAATGCTAGTGTTACCTCCAGTTGTTATATTTGGGGAAACTAAGGCCTAAAAAGGAGTTACTTGTCTCAGTCACTTTAATCATTAACTTGCAGAGGTGAAATTGATTCTTAGCCCTGACTTCAAGGTCCTAACTATCAGTCTATGGTCCATATGGCTACTTGCTACTTTCCCAAGATCACATGATTGTAAATGTGGGGGGCAGGTTAAATGAGTGTCTATCAACATCAAAGCACATTTGCTTCCCAATACATGCCCAAGTCATTGGCAGAGCTGAAACAGGTACCTTTCTGGTCTGCCTTTATAGTAGAGCAGCTGCTTTCTTAGAAGAAGGAAAATAAAGTTGCAGATAAGAGTAGAGGAAAAAAAAAAGATTCTATATTTGACAGCAACAGCTTCTTAAAAGAAAGCAATATACAATTTGTATATCAGCGGGAGAAAGCAGTGCTTTTTCAGGCAAACCAGAACCTGCACTGGGCAGCTGTTCTTGGTAAAGGCCATTCATTTCCCATGTGGTTTACCTTCCTAGATTCATTCTTGCTCTGGCCTCCTCCACCTCCTTCTTCTTTTCCCCCTCCTACTCCCCCCTCCCCCCCCTTCTTCTTTTTCTCTCTCACTCTTTAATGTGTTGCTCTTCTGTTCGTAAGTTCCTCAAAGAGGAATGATAACAACAGAGCCCTAATGGGACTAATTGTCTTTGCAATTTCACCAGGTTCCTCCAAAATAAATCTGCTTCTCTCTTTTTCTGCTTCTCTCTCTTTTATTTCTCTCTCCTGTCATCCCCCCTCTTCCTTTCTTTCCAGCTCTTCTGAGGATGCAGGCAAATCTAGCCTCACTGCTCAGAAGGCTTTGCCTCTCTGATCAGGCCCGACCTTGGTCATAGGGTTCATGGGGTTACCATGACAACAAGCATCCCTGGCTACCCATCAGGATGCAAGGACCAATCGAAAAGAACTGTCATTTTCCTGGGACATACTGCATTTATTCTCAGCAGTGTGCCCTGAACCAGTACCATACTATGGGAGAGGGAAGGAGAGAAAGAAATATCAGGGTTTTTATATATTTTTAGTGTGTTCTCTGTGGGGAAGGACCACAAATTGTTCTCAGAAACAGGCATTTTGTTTCTAATGCTGCTAGTGTGGGGGGCTGGGGGAGGGGCTCATGTGCATTTCTGATGAACACAATTGGTTTTCACAAAGAAGAAAAAATGAGTTATTTGGCTCAAAAGTGAGTTTTGGTAGGTCTAATGGAAGGAGGATGGGATGGCAGGTTATCATTGAGTACCCTCTGTGACAAGCACTTTATGCTATTTTTAAAAAACTCAATTCGACTGCAGTGAGTTACTATTATTTCAATTTTACAGAAAAGAAAACAGAGGTTTATAAAGTTACACTGGCTTATCAAGCAAGGGCAAACTTGGTGGAATAATGGCCCTTGAACTCGAATTAAGGTTGTTTGCCTCTAAATGATAATCTCATTTCGACACCATTCAATACAGTTTCCCTATTACACTCCCATCCTACTGGATCAGTTTATACCTGATCAGTTTTAGGGAAGAGCATAAAAGTATCAGAATGCTCACATAACAGACTTTCCCAAACTACTGTCTTAAAGGCTGTGACTGGTGACAAACAGAGCCACTTAGGCCATCTATCCTCATCCTGTTATGGCCTGTTGTAACCACATTCATTATCTCCTACAAAAAGACCACAACAGATTTCTAAATACCCTCCCTGCCTGTGTTCCTCCCCTCTCTGATTCTTGTTGCAAACCACTGCCAAGTTAATCTTCAGGAGCCTGTCTGATCATATTCCCTGTAAGTCAATGGCCTTCAGTGACCCCTACTGATATCAAATCAAACATACAGAGACATTCACAGTTTGACCACAACCAATCACTCTTACTTATTAGTGCCTTCTCTAGTTAAAGAGGAGCTCTCGTGGTCCCTGAAAACAAGCAGTATGTTTGCCCATTTCTGTGTTTACTTTTCTCCATCCCTTCCATCTGGAAGACACGCTCCCTGCTTCTCATCTATCACAATTCTTTGGGGCCTATCATGGATGTTACCCCTGCCATAAAATCTTTGCAAATCCTCCCTCTCAAATGTTGGCTCTCTTCCTCTTGCATATTTCTGACTGTTACAGCATTGGGTAGAATAATAGGTATCTATGTAATTCTTCTCATGAACTGTACTTGCTTATACATCATTTAGGAGTGGGGATTGCACCTCTGTCACCATGGTTGCCTACGTATTGTGCATGATGCTTTGTGTGGAGAAGGATTCAGAAGAATCTATGAAGCTGAGGCAGCGGGTCTCAGACCCTCCTGGGTGCCCATCACCCATTAAGCTACAGGATCAGACTGCACTGTGCTTCTGTCCTCTTGGCCCATACGTCTGGCATGGATAAGACATGTGACAGAAGACAAATATGTCATGATCATAGAGACCAGAAAAGATTCCATGTAACACAGTCACAGTTAAAGACCACACTTGGACCAATGTCTTGCTTAGGGCATAACTCTTAGCAAACCCATTAAATTCTTGGTAGGTGGTTTGTGAAGGAGAATCCTTATTTGAGATTTTCACTTAAAGTGTGGATTCCTTGGGTTGGAATGAGAAAACCCATGCCCCCATAGTTAGGAAGTTTGAACACACTGTCTCTAACTGAAGGGAGTATACATCATCATCATCTTAAAAAAGGCTTCAGTTCAGACCAGCAGATAAATTTACGTAGTTGCTAAAAAAAAAAAAAACGGGCCAATAGATCGTAATTAGTGGATTTACCAATTGCTTTTCCCTAGTGACCGGCATTGGCTGCGTAGGTCTTTATCCACAACATAAGGACTTGGAAACATAACTTAGCCCCTTGCCCAACCCCAAACATGCAGTGACAGCCAACAAACAGCATCTGTTTCAAAGAAACACCACCTGTCCAAATGGGAAATCAAGCACCGGACCACCTCGCTTCATCAGAGTATTTGTTTCCAGAGCAGAAGAGACAACCCCCGCTTCTCATAAAACAACACTCCATTCTGTCACTAATAGCCTTTTAACACTCTGTAGGGACCATGGCCTGGCTTCTGCCAAGTAGATTTGGCAAGTTTTAGAGGAACATTTGGGTTTTATACATCAGCATTCTGACCTTCTGATGGGGAGATGCTGGGTAATCTTCCTTAGAGGAATGTGGAGCTTGTTCTGGGCAGGACAGAAGGAGTAAATGCCCCACAGGTGTGTGTGTGTGCATGGGCTGTGGGGGTTATTTGGCTTTATGAAGAGTAAGTGGTGGAGGAGGACTGCCAGGAAGGTGCCCTTTTTTCTTTTTGATTTGGGTAGTATGGACATTTATTATTATTATTTTGTTTTTACATTTAAAAACTAAATTCCTTGGAGTGACATTGATTAATAAAATTATATAAGTTTCAAGTGTGCACTTTCATAGTATATAATCTGTATATTGTATTCTGTTTTTACTATCCCAAGTCAAGTCTCATTTCATCACCATTTATTCTCCCTTTACCCAATTTTACCTCCCAACCCTCCTTTTTATATGTTAATCACCATACTGTTGTCTGTGTCTATGAATTTTTTCTTTTCTTTTTCTTAATCTCCTCACCTATTTTACCCAGCCCCTCAGCAGCTCTCCCCCCTTGACAGATGTCAGTCTGCTCTCTGTATTTATGAGTCTGTTTTTGTATTTTGTTGATAGTTAATTTTGTTCATTAGATTGCATATATAAGTGAAATCATATTGTATTTGTCTTTCTCTGACTAGCTTATTTCACTTAACATAATACTCTCCAGGTCCATCCATGCTGTTGCAAAAGGTAAGATTTCCTTGCTCTTTTATGACCAAGTAGTATTTCATTGTGTAAATGTACCATAACATTTCTGTTGATGGCACTTGGGCTGCTGCCAATCTTGGCTACTGTAAATAACACTGCAGTGAACATAGGTGTGCATATATTCTTTTGAATTCGTGTTTTGTGTTTCTTCAGATATAATTGCCAGAAGTAGAATTGCTGGGTCATAAGGCAGTTCCATTTTTAATTTTTTGAGATAACTCCAGACTGCTTTCCACAGTAGCTGCACGAATCTACCTTCCCACCAATAGTACACAAGGGTTCCCTTTTCTCCACATCCTTGCCAACGCTTGTTGTTTATTTACTTATTTATGATATCCATCCTGGCAGGTGTGTGGTGATATCTCATTGTGGTTTCAATTTGTATTTCTCTGATGATTAGTTGTGCATTTTTCATATGTTTATTGGCCATCTGTAAGGTGTTTTTTTTGTTTTGTTTTTTTCTTAGAAGTGTCTATTCAGGTCCTTTGCCCATTTTTTATTTGGATTTTTTTTTTGGTGTTGAGTTCTATAAGTTCTTTATAAATTTTGAATATGAGCCCCTTATCATATGTATCATTGGTGAATATGTTCTCCCATTCAGTGGGTTGTCTTTTCATTTTGTTGATGGTTTCCTTTGCAAAATCTTTTTAGTTTGATGTAATCCCATTTGTTTATATTTTTTGTTTTCCTTTCCTGGGTGAAATATCAGAAAAAAATATTGCTACAAGAAATGTCCAAGATTTTACTGCCTATGTTTTTTTTCTAGGATTTTAAAAAAAAAAAATTTTGAGTTTAACATTAAGTCTTTAATCTATTTTAGGTTTATTTTTATGTATGGTGTAAGAAGATGGTCTAGTTTCCTTTTTTTGCATGTATCTGTCCAATTTTCCAAACACCATTTACTGAATAAATTATCTTTACTTCACTATATATTCTTGCCTCCTTTGTCAAATATTAATTGACCATAAAGGCATGGGTTTATTTTCTTGGCTCTCTATTCTGTTTATAATGCCAGTATGATGCTGTTTTGATTGTAGTATATTTGATATCAAGTAGCAAGATTCTTCCACTTTGTTATTCTTTCTCTAGGTTGCTGTATCTTCTTTAATTTCTTTCTCAGTGTCTTATAATTTTCTGAGTATAGGTCTTTTATATCCTTGGTTAAATTGATTCCTAGGTATTTTCTTTTATTTGATACAATTGCAAATGGGATTTTTTTTCTTAGTTTCTTTATAATAGTTCATTATTGGTGTATAGAAATACAACTTATTTCTGGTTATTAATTTTGTTTCCTTCTACTTTACTAAATTCATTGATCAGTTCTAGTAGATTTTGTTGGGACTTTTAGATTCCTCTATATCCAGTATCATGTCATCTGCAAATAATAAACATTTTACTTTTTCTTTCCAATTTGGATGTTTTTTATTTCTTCTTCATGTCTGATTGCTCTTCCTCGTTCTGGGGAGCTGGGCTGGAAGCCTGGCCTGGGATTGAGACCACAAGCTTCTCAGGCAGAACCTTTGCAGCTGAGATTTCCCTTTGGCATCTCAGCCACTGCCCATGAGAGCAGGGCCAGCCCTTTCTACATCTCTGCCCTTCCTACCAGTCTCCCTGTGGCTTTTTTTTTTTTTTTTTTTGTAAATTCTTGGTTATAAGACTTCTCTTCAGCTAGCTTTCAGTTGGTTAATCAGGTTTCTTCCTCCATATTTTAATCATAATTCCAGTTTGGTTCTGAGAGGAGATGAGTGTAACATCCACCTGCTCTGCCACCATCATGGATCCTAGGGAGGTCTTTTCTTGATGGAGGCACAAGCATTGAGTCTGGAGCGCATCTGCCTTTGAGGGCTGCAAATGCCCCACCTTTTCCAGGGCAGAAGAAAAGTTTGTGACAAGCCCTGTGGTGTACTACAGCAACTTTCTGTGGACACTTATAAAGCGTTTGAAGTTTTTTTGAGAGGCTGATAAGCCTTTATAAAGGTATTTTCTATAATCCTAAATAATTTAGAGACAAATTGGTTTCCTCTGAGAGATAATCTTTAAGCTCATATCAGTTCTCTTTCAATGGGATCAGAAGATACACATACTGACCTTGGACTCCTCTTACATTCCACCTCTGTCATGCAGAGGGGCTTTCTGAGGTCAAATCAATGGATCCAAATTTCCTGGAGCAGGCATGAGTGTGTGGCATTTGGTTTGCCACAACTCTTTGGTATTCAACCATGAATTGGGGAAACGGAACAGTTTGGGGCATGTGAGGCAGAAGTATGATGAAAACCTGCCTGGAGAGTGTGTGTGTGGATTTGGGGAGGGGTTACTCATATTTTCTGTAACCATTTTGAAATGATATGTTTTATGGAACCTTTACATTATTGGTGGCTAGGTTCCTTGTAATGCGGAAATCAGAAGGAAAATCCCATAGAGAGGAGAAGAAAATTTCCAGGCCAGACCAGAAACTCGTGGTCCTCTTAGTATAAGCATTACTCTTTGGTTTTTTAGTTTAGAAGCCCCATAGCAATCATTGATGTTGCCACTGGAGAGAAAGGAGCACTGAGGGTAAGTGGAGCTTGTGGGCCTCAGTTGGATATTCTTGATTTTCACATCAATCCATCAGTGGTCTATATTTGGAATATATTTATTACATTTCCATTTCTCTCTTTCTTTCTCAAAATCAATAAATGGCTTGTTTTATTTTACAGTGATACAAGCAGTATGATTAGGTTTTTCTTTGTTACAGAGTTGAATTATTTTCCACATTTATCCCAGAAAGAATCTTTGAGCATGCAAACCTCATAAAAGCTGTGCTATCACCCAAAAGAAGTGGTATTCAAAGAAGTGATGTGGCCTATCTAGCATGGTTCAGAGGTTGAACATCAACCTATGAACAAGGAGGTCACAGTTCAATTCCAAGTCAAGGAATATGGCCAGGTTCTATCTCTAATACAGAGCATGCAGTAGGAAGCCGATTAATGATTCTCTCATCATTGATGTTTCTATATCTCTTGCTCCCTCTCCCTTCCTCTCTGAAATCAATAAAAAATATATATTTATATCTATCTATATCTATATCTATATCTATATCTATATCTATATCTATATCTATATCTATATCTATATCTATATATATTTTAAAGAAGTGTGTGTTTAAATGAGCATCCACTAACTCTTATTAATCACTCACATCTCTCCTTGATAAAAGCGTCTTTGGAAGTCCTCTTTTCTACAGCTTACCCATTCTGCCCACCAGATTGGACCTTGTTATCTCTGGTTATATTTGTGATCTTCTCTTTTTTGTTCTACAGTTTCAATCAAATCAGTAGCTGATTTTCATTGATTTATCCTACATGGACCTCTTAATTTTTAATGTGAGCATTTATGTTTTCCATAAATTCTAGAAAATTCTCTTCAAATATTGCTCCAAATAAAACATGGGGGTATCCCCCCCCCCCTTTTCATGTATCTTAACCTTTTTGTTATACTTTCTATCTTAAAAAAATCTCTCTCTGTGATATTCTGGGAAATTTTCTACAAAATTTCCTCCCAGTACTAATTTTCTGTTCAACTTTGTATAATTGCTGTTTAACCCTTCCATTGAGATTTTTATATCAACAATTGTATTTTTTTTCTTCATTAAATTCTAATAAGTGCTTTTCCAAATATGTCTGCTATTTTATGATTAAAAAAAACACACTATATCTTTAGTTGTACTTCTGATTCTTGCTTATATAGATTGTCACATAATTTACAACCTTGCCCTGCCTAGGAAATCTCCACAATAATTAGCTTATGCTTTTCACTCTGGTTTTGATTTCCCTTTTGGCATATGGATTTCCTAACTTTCATTTTTAAAGGACATTTGTTATATCTTTATCCAGCACATGTAGGAGTTTATAGTGGAAGTTTTGTTCTGCCATATTGCTGGAAGTAGGTATTCTCTAGGTCCCCTTTTATAAACTATCAGGGTTCCTGTCATAATTGTCATGAGTCATCTATATATATATAAAAGACTAAGCCACCATTACAACAGAACAATCAGAATGATCAGAAAGACTGGTCGGCGAGTTGCTATGATGTGCACTGACCATGAGGGGGTAGACGCTCAATGCAAGAGCTGCCCCCTGGTGGTCAGTGCACTCCCACAGGGGGAGCACCACTCAGCCAGAAGCTGGGCTCACGAGGGCTGGCGGGTGCAGCTGCAGGGGTGGGAGCCTGTCCGGACTCTGCAGCAATGGTGGTGGCAGGTGCAGCAGGCCTGGATGAGCTCCAGCAGCATGGCACTGCTACATCCCTTGAGGGGTCCCAGATTGCAAAAGGCTACAGGCCAGGCTGAGGAAACCCCTCCCCCCCACCACGTATGAATCTGTGCACTGGGCCTCTAGTTAAACAATAATTATCTGTTTAATACCTGTCTTCCTTTCAAGAATGTACTTCCATCAGGACTGACACTATGTCTTGTTCAATATTGTTGGTCTAGCTCCTAGTTAACTGCCTGGAACATTGTAGAGCTCAATGAAATGGAGGCAGGTGGCCCTGGATGTTGGTTGTGTCAAATAGATTAGGAATTCCTCTCTACCCTTTTGCAAATTTTTAAACACTCCTTAACTTTTTCTTGAACACTAGCCTTCCATAAAGTGAACTAATTCCTCTGTGGTTGATAAAATGTCTCACAAGTGACTTCATACTATACTCTTTCAGTTACCTTCTGTATAGATTATCCCATTTGAATTCACGATTACTTTGGACCTAGGTAGGGCAGGGACAATTATCCTGTTTTTACAGATGAGGAAACTGAAGCTAGGGGGGGAGATGATGTGTCTTATCTTCTGTAAGACAATCACTAGTAATCCCAGAATTAAATCTAGGTGTTCTGATTTCAATTCTATGTGAGTCTATCGTAGTGAACATCAGAGCTTCTTTATGTGAAAGTGAAGTCCACTTTGCTTCTTTACTGAACTTCCTTTTTTTTTTTTTAACTAAAGAAATCAGTATCTAGGAAAAAATGGATGCTATTATTAATTTGGTATTATTTTGATTTGCACAGGACTCAGACTACTTGATTTTTCATTTGGACAGTGTGTTTATGTTTCTCTTGAGACAAACATTACAGACCACCTCTGTCAAAGAACCCAGGTTTCTGGCAAACTCTGTTTGTGGCCTAGTTGAATACAGGGACGTCTGGCAAAGGATGGTGTGTTACAGACCACATGACAGAAACACAAGATTTATCAATGTTTAACACACTTGGAGGGGTAAGGCAAGGCATGGGGAAGAACACAGAGGCAACGACAGTTATAGCAAGCTGAGTTCCCCGGGTCAATTTCCAACCTCAGGGCTGAAGATCTTGGGTGCCTGGAGTCTTCCAGGCCCACTGGTATCCAAGAAGAGCTCTTTCAAAAGCTTGCATGGTGCCATTGGAGCCGCGTGACAGACAGAGCAACTTCATTCCTGAGATAGGAAGGGGAGAGGGCATACCAAGGAAGCAAATCTTGGCTACTTACCTCAGAGCAGACCCCTTGGGTGTCGCAATGCCATAGCCTTTGGAATCCAAGTTACCTCCCACCTTCATGGTGTCACAGGGTTTCCGCTGCTCAATGTATTCATTCATGGTGGACTCCAGAAGGTAGGCATATTTGCCTTTGGATTTCCTCACTCGGATCATCCCCTCCTCTGTGGTCCGCACAAACACTGATGGTTCTGCTGACTTCATATATGTCCACATCTTCTCAAACACGGCAATTTTAGACCTCTGGCAGAAGACAGGAACAAAACTGGAATTAAGGGCTGGCTGTGCTTGGAATTGAGGTTGGCATACACACTAATGAAGAGCTGAGTGTAACTTGATCACACATTCATGAGTGAGATTAGCTCAGGAAGAAACAAATTATGAGTGATTGCAAAATAAGAGTCTCTAATTAGTACCAGTAGTTTTCAAAGTACAAATATCTTGCAAATACAGAACACACAGAATAGTTTAGAATCTTTTAATTACTGCTGAGTAATTATATTCCTGTTAAATATAGGAAGAGTTAAGAAACTGGGGCTCTGTGTGTCCTTTAAAGACATTAAGAAACCTATCTATTGTTCAGTAAGGCCACATTTATACAGCTTAGAAGAAGTGGAGAGCTGAATATCGATGGGGTTTGATTTCATCATTGGATGACAACACTGAAGAATTTCAGGATCATGGGTGCTTATTGCCAGTTTTCCTGTAATGTAAAACCTGCCCTCAGAATGTAAATTGTTATCTGATAAAGCTAATAACTTGGGACCTAATATTGTCTCCTGTTTATATTTTAAAAGCCTTTAAACCTAGCCAAATTGCTTTCCTATTGCCTCCTGAGCTCACTTGGGACTTTGCCTAAGCTGTTTACTCCACTCGATGTGCTGGTTCTCACCATTTCACACACCAGAACAAATCCTATGTACTCTGAGACCGCCTCAGTTCCATGGACAGTAGTTATCAGAGTCTACTGAGCACTGAAATTATGTGCAGAGATTGTAAATATGCAGCTCCTCCTGCTCTAAAACTAGAGATACTGATTCAATAGGTCTGGGGTGTAGCCTAGAATAAATCTCTTTCAGCAATGCCCTAGGTAAGGCTGTTCCCATATGACTTGTGTGACCCTTACCTTGAGAAAGTAAGGACACAGTGTCTAGTATTCACTGGTTGACCAAGATAGACTGCTAGAATAGCAAGTCATTCCTAGTTGTGCACAGGTCTCAACTCAGTGGACACAACTAGAAGGGAGGGGCAGTTTCTCTTTTGTGGATCTTTCACAGAATCTAACCTTGTACACAGTAGGCCCTTAGTCAGGATCCATGATCCAGAACCACAAATTAATACTCTCATCTAATATGGTCTATAAAGAGCATCATTTCCCCCAAAGGATAGATGTATTTTATGGCTACTGGGGTCTGGCTTTTGAAAATGCTTTGTAAATGAACAAATTTTAAACATATATAAGCGACTATATTTATTAAAGAAAGTTATTACTATAAGCACACACCCTATATAATCTGGTGGTTAATATATAGATTAAAGATTTGTTAAATATACAATTATCATTAAACATCTAGGAGGTTATTTTTCTTTGCACATAAATATCAGGACTATTTTCTTGATCCCAACATCAAGTGTTGGCCAAATATTGATGTGTAATTAAATTTCTGTTTGAACTAATTGATCTATATTGGGGCTCAGGAAAATTCTCGGTCTCCATGGGAAATTAATGGAAATAGTTATGAGAATTTCAGGGAGGCATTTGATAGAGTGAGCCTTAAGTTTTCACAGTCTATAGTAATAAAAACATAATATGCTAATTAGACCGTACATCCTTCTGGATGTCCTTCTGGATGACTTGCTGAAACCGCAGAGGCAGGGGCTGAGGCAGAGGTAGTCACTGCCATAGCAGGGGCCAAGCCCTTTGCATGAATTTCGTGCACTGGGCCTCTAGTAATGAGATAAACTAGATTGTTTTAAAGTGTGGCTTACAGTCTGGAAAGGACACTGGATTTGAGAGTGAGGAGCCCTGAGTTCTAGTCCTAGTTACACTGTTAACCTTCCTTATCTCTTCCGGAGGACTTTGGGCAGGTAATCTTTAAGTCCTTTGCTAGCTGGAAAGATCTGATTCTTTATATGAAAATATATCACTCAAGCAACATTATCAATGAGAGAAAGAGAAAAAAAGAAAAGAAAGGGAGTTTTTCAAAGTTAGGGGAAGGAATACCCAGAATCAATCATAACATCTACAATACATTGAATAGTCTCTCAGAGGAAGAAGGGAATATGTATAAATTCAGCTGTGACCAGATTTTCAAATAATCTTCCAGGCACAAAACCAACAAAACACGCAGCAGGGCAATTGCAAGATGCAATTTGACCTGACAGGATGGCCACAACAGGGAAAGGGGCTGCTGACAGGGAGAGCTGAAGAGCCCTCTGGGCAACGATATGCAGAAAATTAATATGTTCTCTCAGCCTTACCCTAGTGCTCCATGCACCAAGGCTGTGCTCACAGCTGTTTAGAGCAAACTATCAGGAAAATCTCATCTCCAGGAATTTGAAGGCAGCATGAGTGGCAGGGAAGATTGGAAGCATACTTGGGGTATTTGTTCTTGGATCTCTCCTATCATCTGCCACTACCATAGCCCTTCACACATCTTAATTAAATTGTCGATGGAGGATTAAGTGACTCTGGGTTGGGGTTGCCAAGAAGCTCTAGGCTGCCATGGTGACTAGAAGCCAGGTTTTTCACAGTCTGTGGTAGAAGAATTCTTATCTCACTATTCTCTTCTTCCTTGTGGGATGTTAGGCAATTATGTTTCCCTAACCACCAAATTTTGTCTCCCTACTTATCCTGGTAGGGTAATTTTTCAAGGTCAGAGTCACAGATGGAAGGGCTCAGGGAACACATTTTGTAAGCATTCCTTTTTCACAGGTAGAGAAACTGAGCTCCATAGTGTGGCAGTGAAATGTCCAATGTCACAAGGTTTGTTAATGGCAGAGCCAGAAGTAAACCCCTGGTATCCTCATTGCCCACCTACCATGTTTCCCCGAAAATAAGACATCCTCCGAAAATAAGACCTAGCGCATGGAAAGATAAGACATCCCCCGAAAATAAGATTTAGCGCAACTTTGGGAGAAAAAATTAATATATGACACTGTATTATTTTCAGGGAAACAGGGTAGTTTTCACTGCAGCCAGCTTCTTCCCTCATTTTAGGCTCCCACTGTCTGTGGGAGCTTTCTGAGATGCACAGTTCTCTCCTGACAATGGTGATCATAGTACTCAGGGCATAATGTTGTCATGGAGATTATATAAGACCAGAGGTAAAATCTATAACCCAGTTCCTGGCACATGTAGGTGTATAAGTGGTGCAATTACTACCTGTAATTATGTCCTTTATATTTTACTTTACAGTTGAAATACTCAATACATGGCTGGCTAGGTACCAATTTTCCTCCCTATATACATGGCAGATGTTGGTATCAATTAAGAAATTATTTTACTCTAACCCTAGGTGTAACCTCAGAATTTGTCTCAACACAGAACTCTAGGCAACCACTAACTTTCATTCAGTGCATGAACTACAACCTATTTGCTACCAAAACAGCAGGCCTGGTTAGGGCACAGTGCTTGTAGAATATGAACTGCCTTAGTTCTAGATTCCTAACTTTTACTGTGGACAAGAAATAGTAATATGTCAATAGATACAGTTATTAACAAAGAACTTGGAAGTCTGAAGTGCCAGCTGTACCTCTAAGTAGCTAGGGTATGCTAATTTTATTTCATAGGCTTTAGTTTCCTAAACTATAAAAGGGGAGATTTAGACTAGACTTATCCATGGGTCTATGTGGTAACCTGAGTGATTTTTATAAAAACATTTGTTGGTTAATGATACCACTCCATTAGGACAGTGTCGTTCAGTATCAAGAATGCTTGGGTTGGAATGAGCAAACTCATAGTTTGTACTCATCCTTGATATTTGCAACATTAATTGCTTGAATCTCAATTTCTTATCCACAAAGTAGACCCCACTATTCCTATTCTGCCTTAGGACACAGGTGAAACATAAATTAGACCATGGATGTGAATGTGCTTTGAAGACTGTGATATGCTAATATATTGGGGATGCAAACATGGATCTATAATGGGTAAGTGGTTCCCCAACTGTCTCAGCAGGGTCTGGGATGTAGGATTGGCTTTATGAAGACATATCAGGTATCTCCTTCATGCTTTGGCTGTAGGCTAAAACTGTCAGATAATGGCTATGAGATTGTAAGTGTTTTTTTTCTAACTGGTTGGGTAAACCTATATAAAACATGTCTCACTCTAAAATGAAAGACTCAAATCAAGTGACTTCTCACCTTCTTACTCCAATATTTTGAAAATGGATGATTTTAGCCTTGGAGTCTGGATTAGCCATGGTTAAGACTTTGGTCTCTTTCCTACCTGACATATTACACAAAGTATCTGAAGAGGAAAATCATCCAGTTGGTTCATGCAGGGCCTGGGATTTGCTCCAAGAAGTTGCAGCGAGAACCTTCTGGGTCTGCACAGGATCCCTACCCTCTTACCTAAGGCAATACAGAGGTTTGTTCTTTATAAGCTGGGCGACCTTGGGCAATTACTTTTACTCTCTGAGCATAGTCATTTATGAAATGAGGACAACAAATCCCTACCTCACTTCTAATGAGAGGATTAAGTGAGATAATGCCCACAGGGTTTACTTAGTTCAGGACTGGATTCATAGTAAGTGCTAAGTAAGTAGTAGCAGTTGCTTATTTGTTTGATCAATATATTGTAGCTCCATGTGCTGTTTGTTCAAATACCAGGATGAACACATCCAAAGTAAAGGGAACTGCAGGTTTTTCTGCTTTGGAGCATTTTTTACGTTGTTTATTTTGCCTAGATCAGTGGTCAGCAAACTCATTAGTCAACAGAGCCAAATATCAACAGTACAATGATTGAAATTTCTTTTGAGAGCCAAATTTTTTAAACTTAAACTTCTTCTAATGCCACTTCTTCAAAATAGACTTGCCCAGGCTGTGGTATTTTGTGGAAGAGCCACACTCAAGGGGCCAAAGAGCCGCATTAGGCTTGCGAGTCATAGTTTGCTGACCACAGACCTAGAATGTAATTAGCCTACCCAGGTCTGACCTGGTTTCATGATGTCTAGAAATTTTACAGATCTATTATTTGTGGTTAACAAACCCTGCCCAGTTGCCCTCAATACCTAAAATCTCATGTTCTTTAATGAGAAGGATATTTTCCTGAAGTAGTGGTTTTCTTTTGTGAAAGTGCTTTGGACCAAGGATTGTCCCTTCAAGATGGATATACCTGAATCTCCCTGAGGGGCCTACTGGTAAATGGAACCTCCATCTTCTATTGTTTCCCTTGTATTTCAGATGCCTTGTTTCTTTTAATCTCATAATGATGCTATGAGATAGACACTATTCTCATTTTACAGATAGGAAATGTTGTTAGAGAGGCTAAGAACCACCAAATGGTAAAGGATGGGGCCAGGTGCTGGACCTAGGTCTGGCTGATCCTAAGTCTTGTGTGCCTTAGCTCTCTGCTCCTTTGCCTTGATTGTGGCCTACAGCCACATGACATCTCTACCACCTCCACTCCATTGTCTCATTTTCTCTCTTTTGTGACAGTTTTTAATAGACCACCTCTTCCAGTAATTATTTCCCATATACCATCTACTATTTATCAAATCTCCAAGGAGGGGACACAAAGGGCATCAGGTTGGAATCTCAGCTACTCCTAATCAATTACTAACAAGTCTGTAAGGTCCTTGCAGGAGCAGCTTTTAGAGGACCTGGCACAGACTGGCATGTGTAAAGGGTCTAATTCAGTGCAAGAGCTTTCAAGTTTCCACCAATAAAGAAATGTAATTTCTCAGGGATCTGCAGAAAGCTGATCCTTGTTCTGAATTTCCCTGACTTACATTCAGTTAAGCAGTCGCTCTGGCTGCCTAAAATCTCATGCTCTTTAATGAGAAGGCTATTTTAAGGACTGTAGTTGTTCCCTTTTGTGAATGTGCCTTGAGTCAAGGTGTGTCCCTACCCGGAAGAACTCCTTAGTAGATCCTGCTTCCAGTGTCCCGTACGCGATTTCTGTCTGCTTCGCTAGGTCCTCTGCACTCTCGATGGGCGACACCATCCTCTCCACGGTCAAGAAGGCAGCCAGGTTGGCTGTGTATGAGGAGATGATGATCAAAGTGAAGAACCACCAGACACCACCAACGATACGGCCGGACAGGGACCTGAAGGCCAAAGGGAGGAGGTGTCAGAAGCACAGACATCAATTACAGAGGCTATGTGGAGGGGCTGAGGGCCAGCCTGAGCCCCTTCAGCAGAGCTGTCAAGCCCTATTACACCCTTCTCCTTGGTCAGCAAGATGTGAGACTTAAAATGTCAGAGAGATCTCTTCTGCATTTTGTTCCTGATCACAAATAAAGACCTGTGGGGTTGCTGTCCTTCAGGGATGATAAAGCCCCTCAGGTATATATTCACACTCATTTTCACACGTACATATATGTCAAGACAGATGCCAGCAAAGACACAGATATATCAACACTTGCCCCCCAAATCACAAATAACATGCAAGACTTCTGTTAAATGTGGTGACATACTATTATACACCAAATGTTTGTGCATACATATATGAATATAAATGTATTTATACACAGGATGCGCATATTTGATTATGTCCAGAAATATTTTCAGACTGCTTTTTTATTATTGGCTGGCAAAGGTCGCCAAAATGATGGACTAGAACAGTGGTTCTCAAACTTTCTAATGCCTCAACCCTTTAATACAGTAACCCATAGGTTGAGAACTGCTAGCAGGGTCACCTATGACCATCAGAAAACACAGATATTTACATTACGATTCATTATAGTAGCAAAATTACAGTTATGAAGTAGCAATGAAAATAATTTTATGGTTGGGGGTCACCACAACATGAGGAACTGTATTAAAGGGTCGTGGCATTAGAAAGGTTGAGAACCACTGGACTAGAAGAAGGGAAGGGAGGACATCTTGGAAATAAATGAGAACAACCGTACTCCAGCTACTTTGGAGAATGTCACTATTGAGTGGAGGCACATTTCCTTCCATTATTATAGAGAAAGAGAATTTGGCTAAAATAAAAGACAAAGGATATTTTGTTCTGGATCAAATAGCCAAAATGACAATTATACATAAGGTGTGAAGTTTATCCTTAATCTGTTTGGAATCTAGTTCTCTCTTAATGCCTAAAACAATACTATGAGCTCCACGAGAGTAACAGAATCTTTTAGTTCTTTTGTGCAGTGCTATACCTCCATCACAGAGCACACACAGTAGGCCTCAATAACAAGTGAATGCATAAATGCTGCTGCCCCTCTCCTAACCTGGCAGCTCTATTCTCACTGGATTCTAGAGACCAGGAATAGTTTTCAGGGCCAGGAGAACCCAAACCTGCTTAGGATCCAGCAGGTCTGGAGTCATGGCCTTGAACCAAGTCTTCAGGAGGCTACCTCCTCTTCCAACATTACTGAACTGAGAGACCCAGCTGAGGTGTCCCAAGTGGGGGATTATCTAGTGAAGTTCAAAGGCTTTCCAAGAAAGTTCCAAGCCTATGGCCCCTCCTTCCTTGTTCTCCTTTAATTAATAGGCATCTTCTAGGCGGTGAGACAACTTACCCTTTAATGGTATTCCTCACATCCCCACTTACCTAATTAAGAGACCAAAGAAAGAGTCTTTTGCTGAACAGCCAACAAGTGCCATCCACAGAATACTTGGAGAGCTGGGGTAGAACTCTTCCAACTGGGATGATTTCAGTGCTTTGTTTGCATCTGATTCACAAGATGAGAACTTGAATAATTGACAACCCCCTACCCTCAGATCAGATCTGCTACAGGCAAAGCTGGGCCTCCATTCAACAACTCTGCATTTTCCCAGCTCCACACCAGAGGCAGGGGTGTGGAGTTATTAGAGGCCAGTTCTGGGAATGAGAGCCTTTGCTTTTTCACTAAGCAGCCACATTACCTTGGCTGGTTGCCTGCCTCAACTAGGTCTCAGTCTTCTTCCTCTGTATAATCGGTGAGTCTAACCCTACTTCCTGTGAGAAATGTAAACTTTCAGAATTATAAGGGCTCTTAATCCATTCTTTTCCTTTTACTGACACAAGTTATTGGCATTAAAGTGGTAGAGGGGAAAGCACTGTGAAAAGTGCTATTGAAATACAATACGTTATTTTTATGATGATTATTCTCCCAGGGAAGCACAGCGAAAAACAGTAATTTTCTTAGTAGGGAAAGGACAGCTGTGATCTGAATGCCTTGGAAGTCTGCCTAGTCACCTGAATGTTATTAGTCTCATAACTTGGCATAGCTATTCCCAAAACTCCCCAGGTAATTGAGGAATCCCTTATGTTTCTCCAGAATTGGCCACAATGTAGATGGTTGTTGAACCCATTACTTGAATTTCAAGTGTAGCCTTGCATATGGGAAAGGGATGAATAGCTTCATCTTGCAACTGAAAGAATAGCAGTAAAGAGATGTAAAACAACTTTCCCAGGGTCACAAGTGAGGCAGTGGCAGAGTAGGGAGTAGGAACCAGGACTTAATGTTTTCTGTCTCACACTGTGTCTGCTACAGAACATTCCCTTCCTTACCAAGTTATGATTTATTCATGGATGGCATAGACTTCTTCAACTCATGCCACCTCAGTGATGTTGCTTCACAGCCAACACAAACTTCTTGCAAAGCTCAGTGGAACCTTTGGGAACCATAGAAAGCAGTCTCACCACCAACATCACCACAGACTTAGAAGCCTGTTTGTATTTGTTTTTACTACTGCATAACAAATCACCACAAATGTGGAGGCTCCCAACAACACTTATTTATTATCTCATAGTTCTACAGGTCAGAGGTCTGGGTTAGGGTGTCTAGATTCTCTGCTCAGGGTCTCACCAGGCTGAAATCAAAGTGATGTCTTGGAGTCCTTTTGCAAGTTCACTGGTTGTTTGCAGAATTCATCCTCTTGTGCTTGTGAGATTAAGATCATAGTTTCCTTGCTGGCTGCTAGCCAGCAGCTGCTTTTAGCTTCTAGAGGCTGTCTGCATTCCTCATTACATGCCCCCTGCATCTTCAAGCCAGCAAGTGTGATAAATCCCTCTTGTTCTTTGAACCTCTCTGAATTCCAATAGCTGGAGAAAACTCTGCTTTTAGAGAGCTCATCTCATTGGTTCAGGACCACCTGGATAATCTCTGTTAATCTTAAAGGCAACTGACTTGGGACTCCACGTCTGTAAAATCTTTTCACAGAAGTACCTAGCTTAGTATTTGAATATCCAAGAGACAGAATCTTTAGAAATCTGTGTACCATACTTTTTATTCACTCATTTTATAAGCATTTCTTGTACTGCAGGCATTATTGGGCATTTGGGAGATAAAAGTGATACAGCAAAGACTCTCCCTTCCATGGAAAAAATGGGCAGTGTAACCTAGTGATTAAAACATAGGCTTTGGGGTCACATACCCCGATTATTTGTAAAGTGCTTAGCACAATGTTTGGTGCATAGTAAGCACCCAGTAAAGCAATCATTGCTACCTTATAAAAATATCTTCAATGTTAATTATAGTCCTACTAGAGGCTCGGTGCATGAAAATTTATGCATTGGAGGTGGGGGTCCCTCAGCTTGGCCTGCACCCTCTCAAAGTTTGGGAGCCTTCAGGAGCGGGAGGTGACTCAGTGATCAGGGGAAGGTGCTGCCCCCATCACACCTCTGATGCTGCCATTGCCAGCAGTTCAAGCCTTGGCCAGCCCTGGTTACCTGAGCCTTGGGTGGCCCTGGGCAGCTGGGCAGCTGCCACTCAAGGCTTGCCTGTGCCTCAGGCTGGCTCAGGGTAGCTGGGCAGCCATCATCCAAGGCTTGCCTGTGCCTCAGGCCAGCTCTGGGCAGCTGGGGGTTGAGGGGACAGGGGGG
Organism: Pipistrellus hanaki; assembly: GCF_964339955.1. Lineage (NCBI taxonomy): Eukaryota > Metazoa > Chordata > Mammalia > Chiroptera > Vespertilionidae > Pipistrellus > Pipistrellus hanaki. The sequence goes on from NC_140507.1 coordinate 16,811,986, forward strand.
AAATGGAAATAGGTGTGTGGAGCAGTCTGGCCCACCCCGGGCCCAGCTTTGTTGCGTGCTTGCTACCCCGGTGGGGCTGAAGGGACTGGGTGCCACCATCTTTGAGAGCATGGCAATTAATTAGCATATTTCCTCCTTATGGTTGTGGGCACCACCATCTTTGCAACCGTGTGAAGGTCAATTAGTATATTCCCTCTTTATTAGATAGGATCTTAATTATGTGACAGGTAAGAGAGCAGTACTAATGGAACACGGAGAGCTTGCTAATCACCCTGCTGGCAGAGGGCAGGAAAAGTTACCAGAGGAGGAGAAACTTATCCTAAGTTTTGAAGGCTGAGTAGGAGATTGCCAAACAGAATAGGTGTAAGAGTGGGAGAAGGTAGACAGAGGTAAAAAGGAGGAGGTGAGGAAGATATTGTCTTCTCTGTAAACTTCCCACCCTTTGCCAGCAGAGCACTGAGTAACCCCTTCTCTTTTCCTATTACACCATGATAATTCTTTTAAAAATTTAACCACTCTGTTGTAATAATTTAAGATGGTATTATGATTATTCCTTATGGTACTTATTGATTAACAATGATGATGATGATGGATTGAACAAAGGCAAAATCCACAGAAATTGGGAGGGTAGGCTGACTGAAGAGGTGATATCAAAGTGTTTCGGTAATCTATGGGAGCAGGAGCTGTGGGAGATGATAATGCTCAAATGACAGTTCATGAGTGCCTTCTGGGTGAATTAATTCCAACATAGTCTTGGGACTTACTAATAGATGCTGGCTGCAAGCTGTCTCTTCTTGCAAATGATGTCTTTGTCTTTGTTAATTAGAGGAAATTTGTTAACTACATGCATTTTTATAATAATTTTGATAATCAAATGTATCATTAAATGCATACTTGATGCTAATAGAAGATAGTAAGGATCTGATTGGACCATCTTCTGGGTTCTGACAGTTAGGCATTTCCTGTACTGGGCATAGATTAGGAATAACTCCTGGTCTTTAAATATATATTTCAAATCTCCCAGTTTGAAGTTGTTGATCCAACTTCCAGGGGTTGGCAAGCTTGCAAAAGGCCAGGTAATAAATCTTCCAGGCTTTGTGGGCCTTACAGTGTCTGTTCTACTACTTGTCCCTGCTATTATAGTGTGAAACCAGCCATGGACCCTACATGAACACCTATACACATCTGTGTTCCAATAAAATTTTAATTACAAAAACAGACAGCATACTGGATTTGGCCTGTGGGCCATAGTTTTGTGACTCCTGCCCTCAATTCTACTGTGAATCGCACTTTTGATTTAAGCTAACATGCAACAGTAGTCAAGAAATTTTTAAAACTCATTTATCTAGTTATTAGTACCTCCACGAAAACACCTGGATAAAATATTGCAGTGATTCATTTGACACTTACTTTTGGGTATCCTCAGGGAGAAAAAGTAGAGGGCATTGGTCAAGAGAATGGGCTTATGGGTCAGATAAACTATGATGGAGTCCTGCCTTGTCACTTATTGGTTGTACAGCTTTTGGAAAGTCACTAAATCTCTTTGTGCTTGTTTCTTGACAAAGTGGAGTAATATTACTCATTTAAAAAGTACTCTCAAGAATTAAAAGAAATTATATATGAAGCATGTAGCACGTGCTGACAGAGTGAGCATTTCAGAATGGAGGCATGCAGACAGTGTGAGGAGCAATGGTGTGGCTACAGGTGGGGGAGCAGGCACTATGGCCAGGGCCTTCAGGAAAGCAGGTACTTGGGGTTGGGTGTAGGGAGTGGGAGGTATTAGACAGCAGTCAACATTTGATCCCATCAACCTCCTCTCCAGGACATCTCTGACAAGGATGTGGGTTTGAACATTCCTTATTTCAAAAGCATGTCTAGTCATCCTCAAGAGGAAGGGACCAGAAGGGAGACCCCTCCTGTGTGCCTCCATTTAGCTGAGCTCAAGAGGCCACAGAGCTCAACTTATTCCTTTTATTATCTGCTTCAAATGGCTGTTGTAAAAAAAGTAGTGGAAACAGAGGTGGGAAGCTCAGATGACCTGCCTCTAAATTTCTGGGAGGAAAAAAGTCCATTTTGACTAATGACTGGGATGAGCTATGTACAGAGAGGTTGGTAGACCAGGGTAAACAGCTCTGACCAGCTGCAACAATTCAACTGATGAGGCCACTTCATCCAAGATGCTTTGTCTGGGTGGCAAATCATCTTATTTGTCACTAGCTGCAAATCACTCTCTGCTTCCCTGGTAGAACTGGAGTGATTCATTTTAATTGCAACAGGTGGAAGATCCTGGACTTTGATAGTGAGTCCAAGGGGTGGGGATCTAGAGGCTGGACAACAAGGTCTAAGGAAATTCTAGTCATTTGTAAGCAAGTGTACTGCTCTTGTATTTGCAGAGCTATGTTTTAAAGAAGGATTGTCTTTTGTTCCTATTCCTCCTTTTCCTATTTAACTAAGGTTATGACACTGGGGAAAAATGCAGATCAATTCACTCATTTTTTAAAATTTATTAATTCTTTGGTTCATCTTTAAGCTTTGGTTTCCGCACCTGAAAATGGAGATAATGAATTCCATCCCATGAATTGTGAAAAGTGAGTAAGTCATGTCTGGCACTAAATACAGGCACAGGAAAGCTCAAAATGTCACCTGTGGTGATGATGTCAATTTCTTTTGGAAACACTCTTCTTAACTTCTCAATTTCCTCCTGCCTTGCAGGTTCATCTTTCTTAGTCTTCTTTGCTGGTTCTTCCTTTCTGCTTAATCTCAAACTCTTGTGTCCAGAACTCAGGCCTCAGCCCACCCCTATCTACAATCTTACCCTAGATGATCTGCTCCAGTCCCACAACCTTTAAAAGTAGTTGCTGGCAACTCCCAAATTTAGATTTCCAGTCTTTGAACTATAAACACATGTATCCCACTGCCTACTTGACACCTCAAACCTGAAATATCCAAAACAAAAGTCTTAATGAGCACCCACCCAAAAGCCCACATAAATACAAAATGACTTACTCTTCTCAATCTTCCCACCACTGTCCAGCCTGCTGTTCAAACCAAACACCAGAGAGACATTTATGATTTGTCCCTTTCCCTCATCCTCATGTCCAGTCCATCAAATCCAATCATCTCCATCATCCCAAATAACATTCTATATACTAGATATTAGTATTATATTTCCTTGCTTCTTCTTTTGTCCTTGTACAACCCACGTTCACACAATAGCCAGAGGGATATTTTAAAACTGTAAATAGGATCATGTTGTCCTCTAGCCCACTTAAAATCTGTCACATTTAGAAAATCAATTCAAATGCCCTACCAAGGTCAACCTGATATGACACACCTCTAATCTCTTGTCCTGTATTTCCTGCTTTGCCTATGTTCCATTCTCATTAGCCTTCTTACTTCCAAGAACACTCCATATTCTTTCCCAAGCATCACTTATCCACAGTTTCTAGACACAAAGGAATAGTTGGCACCATGCTAGTGTTAAAAATGAGACTTTTTCTACATATATTTTTGGGTTTAAGTTCTTAGAAGAAGCCACTTTCTTTTTATAGCTAGCTGTCTACTGGCTAGCCCACAATTCCAAAACATATGGTTTCCTTGTATCCAGAGCCCTCCCCAGAGCTCATACATTTTGCTCATACACCAGCTGGTTTCAGAAGTGAGGGGCTCTAAGGGCCTGGGTCCCTGCCTCCATGGGCATGTGAGGGCCTGGGTTGTCACCTGTGGTCCAACATAACAGTATTTGAAGTCCTTAGAGCTGGCAGCATATTTAAATGAGGGATGTTGTGGGCTTTTAGAAAAAGAGACTCCAAATGGTTAGCAAATGGGAGATAAAATTACCATGTGTGCTTTAATTAATGTTTGGTTAGCTCCAGCACAAGACATTTAAATGAGCTATTTTACTTAAAATAGCCAATTAAAATATCCATTTATGATGTAGTTTTTCATTCTACCTAGTTTCCTGCACACTCAGTCCTCCCACATATCTCCAACCAGGCTACCTGGGCAGCCCTGGAAGCAGAAAACTGTTTCTCTTCTTTGCCTACTCCCTCCATTCCCTCCTCCCGCAATCATCTCATAAAAGGGACACTTAGCTCTTTCTGAGGCTACTGTCTCTTCCATAACTATGATTTGGGACAAGTTATTTCATATCGCTGAGCCACAGTATCATCTATCTGTGAAATGGGAATAATAAGAACAATCTAAAACCATTGCTGTGAGGATGAACTTTATTGTGTTTAGCAGAATACATGGTAGAATAATAGCTGTTATTATTCAGAAATGAAAGATGATGTGGAAAGTTTTCAGTACATTAAGTGAGAAAAAGCAAGTTATAAAACAGACTATACTACATGACCCTATTTAAAAACACAAATTTGGCAGAGATAAATGTCTGGAAGTATGTAAGCTAAGATATTATAGAAGTAATCTAGCTGGCTGGATTATGGGCTTTCTTTTCCATCTTCTATTTTTTTATTTTCTAAATGAATACATGTAATATTTATAATATATAGAAAACCTAGAACATAATGGTTAAAATTATGGACTGTGGAATCCTGCAACCTGGGTTCAAAACTCAGCTTCTCTTACTGGCTGTGTGACCTTGGAAAAGTGGCTTAGACTCTCTAATTTTCAGCTCACTTATCTATAAAATGAAGATAATAGCAATATCTCCTCATATCAGCCATTAAGTATTATTGTTCTTTCATCACTAACTTGGTGAGTGGCAAGGAGTTAGGAAGAAGGAGGGAAAGGATTGGTGTAGACAGAGAAGTGAGGGAAAGTGATATTTAAGCTTAGAGCTGAAGGTTGAGAATGATCTAGACATGTGAAGAATCTGGAGGAGCAACATTCTAGACAGAGGAAACAGAAAGAGCAAAGGTTCTGGGGGCAGGAATAGGCTTTGTGTGTTGAAGGTCATTGATATAGCATAAGGCAATGGTCGGCAAACTCATTAGTCAACAGAACCAAATAACAGTACAATGATTGAAATTTCTTTTGAGAGCCAAATTTTTCAAACTTAAACTTCTTCTAACACCAATTTTTCAAAATAGACTCACCCAGGCCATGGTATTTTGTGGAAGAGCCACACTCAAGGGGCCAAAGAGCCGCATGTGGCTCGAGAGCCACAGTTTGCCGACCAAGGGCATAAGGTGATTCTAGAGATTGAGGCAAGGACTAAATCAAGCAGAGTGTCTGAAGCCAGGGCATGAGCCCTGGATTTAATGATCAAAATATAGCTCCAGTGCCGCCTCTTCTGAGAAGCCTAACTGGCTGCTTCTTCCTACCTTATTTTTCTGCACTCACCTATTTTTCCCATCAGTACCACTCCTTATTCTGCTGTTTTTCCTAATTACTACTACAGTAAATTATTATATCATTAAGGAACTTTAGATTTCTTCATAATTCTCTAGAACCTAATGCATTCTCTATATTTGTTGAGTAAGTATGAAACTCCATAAATAAGCAATTTGCAATGCTTTTTTCCTTGAGATTTCTATAAAGGAAAATGTTTCTTAAGCTAATTATTAGCAAAAACATAATTGTATGAAGAATTACTTATTCTATGAGTTAATAAACTGATTTCAAAAACTTTAATGGCACCCATTTGGAGACACTGGTATCTCAAATATAGCTATAATTCCTATATAGTCAGTTCCCTCAGTATCTTTGTTCTGCAAATTGGTTGTCATAGAGAAAATTATTGCATAAAGTTAAAAAATAAACTGTCTTTAAAAATATTATAGCCCAGCTGGTATAGTTCAGTGGTTGAGGTTAGACCCATGAACCAAAGAGGTCACTAGTTCAATTCCTGATCAGGGCACATGCCTGGGTTGTGGGCTCATCGATGTTTCTATATTTTTAGCCTTCTCCCTTCCTCTCTCTAAAAATCAATGAAAACATATTAAAAATATTATAAAAGACTGATGTCACAAGTTTAGGCAGAATTGTAAGGTGACATATGGGTATTGCTTTAAAATAGTAAGTTTGTGGTAATTTTTAAATATAGCAATAGAAAACTAAAGTATTAGTGGAAATCACTGTAAAACTCTTGACAGTTGAGGATGGCTGCAATAAATTCTTAACCCATTGTTCTGTTTTAGCCTGGTCCTCCACTTCTCCTGTTTTAGTTCGCTGGATGAAGTCAGTAGTTAGGAGTAAAGGCTTTGGTGTCAGGTTGCTTGGTCCTTCTGCTAAGAACTAGGGGGTGATTTTGGACAAGATACTTAACCACACTAAGCCTTAGTTTCCTCACTTACAAAATGGGAAGTGGTAGGCAGAAAGTTGGTCCCCTGAAATCAATGCCTTAATCCCTAGAACCTGTGAGTATAATTACATTACATGGAAGAAGAAACTTTTCAGATAGAATTAAGGACAGGGACCAGAACAGAGTGATTATCCAGTAGACTTTTTCCTAAAAAGTAGAAGAAAGTTGGTCAATGAGAAGACAGAAGAAGAGCCAGGAGAGATTCAAAGTGTGAGAGAGACTTGAGCCTCTATTTCTATCTTTGAAGATAGAGGAAGAAGGCCATGAGCCAAAGATAGAGGAAGAAGGCCATTAGCCAAAGAATGAGAAAGCTGAGGAGAGTTAGCTGAAAACCAGCAAGGAAACAAGGACCCGAGTCCTATCACCACAGGAATTCAAATCCGCCAGCAATCTGAATGCGAAAGAAAATGGATTCTTCCCGTGAACCCCAGAAAGGAATATAGTACAGCCATGTCACCACCTCTTAGGCCAGTAATACTCAATAATACTTAGGCCAGTAATTGAACTTTTGACCCATAATACTCTAACATAATAAATATGTGTTGCTTTAAGCTGCTAAGTTTTCTTATAGCAGCAATGGAAAACTAATACAGAGATGTTGTGAAGAGTAAATACATGTAAATCATATAGGACAGAGACTGGCATATAGTGAGTGCCTATTCCTTGGTACATTTTCTCACTGTTGTTTTTATTAGTCATTCACTGCTATGGCCACATTCACCTTCCCTGACCATTCAAATGCTTTCATTTGTGAACACCTCTTATCTTCTTGCTTCTCCATGTATGTCCTTAGATATTCTTCCTGAATTCAAGGTCTATTTCAGATGATATCATCTCCAAGAAGATTTTTCCAACCCATTCAGCCTGGTACAATATCTTCCAAGGCAGCACTCCCCGCTCCTCTTTACTAGCTATTGTATTTATTTAAACTCTAGGTTGTATGAGGGTTTGTTTTCTCTTTATTAAATTTTATGCCCAGTCAGTGTGGCTCAGTGGTTGATCCTCCATACTATTTTCTATGAACCATGAGGTCACTATTCGATTCCTGGTCAGGGCACATGCCCAGGTTTCAGGCTTGATCCCCAGTGTGGGGCATGCAGGAGGCAACCAATCAATGATTCTCAACATTAATGTTTCTTTAACTCTCTCTCAGAAATCAATAAAAATATTTAAAAAAAATTCTATATGATATGATAACAAATGATTCCCAAAACTTTGCTTAAAACCATCATGTATGTCTCCTTTTTAATATATTGTTTTGTTATAACAAGAACACTTAACATGAGACCTACTCTCTTAACAAAAATTAAGTATATAATACAATATTGTTAACTATAGCCACAATGTTGTGCAGCTTATCTCTGGAACTTATTCCTCTTGCTTAACTGAAACTTAATACCCATTGATTACCATATATCTTCAAGGTTCATCCATGTGGTTGCATATTGCACAATTTTCTTCTTTCTAAAGGCTGAATAATATTCCATTACATGTATATTCCACACTTTCTGTATCCACTTATCCATGATGGCTATCTAGATTGTTATTTATCTTGGCTATTGTGGATAGCATGACAATGAGCATGGGAATTTTAATATATCTTTGAGATCCTGACTTCAATTCTTTTGGATAAATATACAAGAATAGGATAGCTAGATTAAATGATAATTTTTAATTTTTTTGAGGATCCTTTATATTATTTTCTATAGTAATTATACCATTTTGCATTCCCACAAACAGTGTACAAGGGTTGCCATTTCTCCACAGTCTTACAACACTTGTCTTCTTTTCAGGTATATTTCTTGCTTATGCCACATGTGCAGGTTGGTTGGGGCTATTTTCTCTTCATTCTTCCTTTGGGGTCAAGACTGACAAAGCAGCTGTCACCAGGAACATCCCCAGTTGCATACTGGCTCTTAAAGCTTTCCAGTAGTGACATGTGCCACTTATGCTTATATTTCATCAACAAGATGAAATAAAATGACAGCACCTAGTATCAGTATGGAAAGGGACAAACAATACTATCCTGGGCACAAGAGGAGGAGAGCTGGGTATATTTGGTGGGCAGAATTCATGGCAACCACAGGTTCTTACAACATTGCCCTGGGAAGAAGTTTTTACCAGAGTTCCCATTTTATAGATGAAGAGCTTGAGATTCAGAAAGGATGGTGATTTTCCACATGTTTTATAACATGTGGAAACTAGGACCCAACTGTCCTTATGTCCCTTTGGCAACTCTATCAGAGGCTGTAATGAGCCTAATACTGGGCTGGAGATGCAGCAGAAAACAAGCTTGTTTCAGTCACCACCTCATATTTATTGTCTATTACTGTTTTCTGGTCTCCCAGCCCTCCACATCTGCCTCCCTTCTCTTTCTCAGCCTCATGGGCTACCTGTTTTTAGAGTTGTCCTCCCATACCCTGTACAACTAGATTACAAACAACTGAAAAGTAAGGGTAAGATTTCAACTTTGATTTATTCACAACCCCTAATGTATTAGGCACACAGCAAATGTTCCTTGGGTTGAACACAAAACTGCAAATGAAATTCAGTTTAGATGCCAAACGTTTGTTCTCTGCTTATATCCCCCTGTGTGTTCCCAAACAAGTGTATTAATAGGAATTTGCATGTGCAATGCCAGTTTATTAGAGATAACATTAGCTATCCACATATACTTGAAAAATATATTAATAAGATCAAGAATATACTTCATAAATCACTCTGAAAATTGCCAAAGTAATTTCTTAATCTCTTCTTTTTTTCTTATAAGTGATTCCATGTCTCCCAGTGACTTATACTAAATACACAGTACTAATTAACAGTCATGAAAACTGAAGCTTAGGAAGCTAAGGCAGATTAAAAATGAATTTTCCAGAGATGTAAAACTTCTTCCCATAAGGGATGTCATGTGTCTCACTATTTGGGTTTAGGAGAGAAAGGGAAGCCTGTGGGAAGGAGGATGGAGCCAGGCTGATTTGGAGGGGAAAACATTTGTCTTGCGCACCTGTCTGACCTCCTGGGGCCTAGCAGATCACTTGTTATTTCTACATGTGTGCTCTTGACCTAGTGGGAATGTTAGGAAAGGGCCTGCATTATTTTGCATCTCATAGCTCTGGGTTCTGACATAACTTGAAGCTGAATCCTGGCCCAGAATGGGAATGCAGTTTGTCCCCAGTCTACAACTTTGTTGCTGTTACTCATTACCACTTATTCAATAGATATTTACTAACTACTTTCTGTGTAATGGGCCAATGCTGGCAATACTTCCTAGGCTTACCAGAGGAAGGACCTTCTAAACTGAAGCCTGAAGGAGTTCACCAGAGAAAATAATAGGAATCAAAGATATGGGAATAAAAGATAAAAATGGTCCCCCAGTGGAGAAAGAGCAGAGGAATACAGGAGCCTTGGTGGGGAGGGTGTGAGTGGTGGGAAATGAGGCTGGCAAGGAGGCTATGCAGGGTCCTGCATTACTGCCAGGAGTCTGTTGCAGAAAAGCAATGAAGGGTGCCAAGCAGGAGGTGACATGAACCAATACACATATTTTGTAAAAACACTCTATAGAATGAGGGATGGTTGCGGTGATGCGGCAATAAGAATGGAGGCTTGGAGACAATAATATTGAGGAGCCCAGATCAGAGGTGATGAGTACCTGGACCATATATGTGGTAGCAGCAAGGGTGGACAAAAAGAGAACAGACTTAATTGTAGATTTAGGAGGTAGAATCTCCACTTGAAGATAGAGGGTAAAGGAGAGGGTTTCATTTTTATTTATTTTTGTTTTGTTAATTCTCACCTGAGGATATTTTTTTTCCATTGATTTTTTTAGAGAAAGTGCAACGGAGGGGGAGAGATAGAGATAGAGATAGAGATAGAGAGAGCGAGAGCGAGAGCGAGAGCGAGCGAGCGAGCGAGAGAGAGAGAGAGAGAGAGAGAGAAAAACAATGTAAGAGAGACACCTTGAGACACATCGATTGGTTACCTCCCACACATGTTCTGACCAGGGCTGGGGATCAAACCTACAACTGAGGTATGTAACCTTGATCAGAAATCGAATCCAGGACCCTTCAGTCCACAGGCCAATGCTCCATCCACTGAGCAAAACTGTCTAGGGCAGGGCTCCATTTTTTGTACTATTGGGTTCTACAATATTTCATGCTAGACATTCTAAAATGTTTATATTCCTTCCTCACATGCTATAAGAGAACTAACATGTAGTTCCATTTTATGTATGGAGAAGTTTAAAATTTGGCAAGGTTAGATGTCTAACACACAGCAAGTCTGAATCCAGAGTTGATCTTTAAGCCCTAGGCTATTCTGTATCTCTAGCCTTATCTTTCAGGTTTCTGGTTGGGGTATCTCAGAAAAGAATGATGACATTTGCTGAGATGCAGAACACTAGGAAAAGCAAATATTCTAGTAGAAACTTTCCCACAATTTCTGGTGTAGCAACAGCTAAGGCACAGCCCTGCACAATGACATCTACAACCTTGCAGGGATGTCTACTGTTTCCTCCTGCATCCTGTCTGGATGGGCACTCGGCCCGAGTTTCTGTTCCAGGTGAGCTAGATCTGCCCTGTTCCTGTTGCTCAACCTGTTCAGTTTCCTGGTGGGGTGGGGGCTCCTGTGTATATCCTTCTTTTAGCTTTTTAGCCATAACATTTAAATTAGTAAATTTTGGAAATGAGAAATGGGGTAGGCCCCAGGAGGGAGAAAAATGCCTTAGATAAAGGAGGAGGAGAGATACCTGGTATATTAAAGCAGTCAACTGGGGAGCAGCTGTGTTAACCATGCACAAGGTACCTACTTCATTTCAAGTCTGTTTCCCCATCTGTACATAAAATACAAGAGAGGGAATAATGCTTGCCTGCCTCATAGTTGTTGCAAAGATAAAATGCAATAATAGTTTACTGTACTTTGAAAATCAGTACACTGCTTCCAAATGAGAGGACTTAAACGTCTGATAGCATGAGGTAGAATCAGAGACACAAGTAATAAAAAGTACCTTGGGGATCATCAAGGTCATCCTGATTAGTTTACAGGTGAGAGAAACCAGGCTGAAGCTCAGAGAGATTAAGTGTCTTTTCCCAAAGTCACCCTCAAAATTAATGTTGGAGCTAGGTTTAGAAGGCAAAGCCCCCTCCTAAGCTGAAGGTTTTATCTGCTGTATTGCTTTGGAAGGATAACATAGTAATTGACCCCTGTGGGTTCTGGAGTCAGATCAATGAAGTTTGATCTCCCAGCTTTGCTACTCATTAATTGTGTGGTCTTGGACAACTTATGTAACACACTTGAACCTCATTTTTTATTATGAAATAGTCATTATTGCTATTCAAAGGGTTGTTAGGATGATTAAATGTGATAATGCTTACAGATGCTGGATAAACAGTGGTAGTGATTATTATTATGATTAAGATTATATGTTGCATGATTGCTGTATGTCACTATCCTCCCAACTGAAAATCGACCTATTCTAACCTTCAGAGGTTTCCAACCCAATGCATTCCTTACCTTAATGTGGTCTCCTTCTTAGAGATCAGGACAAAGAAAAGACCATTTCCTAATGATCCTCAATACTTAGCTCAAGCCTACCTCTAATCAAGATTACCTATCTTAGTTCAAAACCCAGTCAGGAGGTAGTGTGTTTACTTCGTTCTAGCCTAGTTGAATATTTTATGCAAATAACTGAGAAAGTTTGGAGATGGAGACAGTTTGATTAATGTAGGATGAAAGGGTTCATTCTCTTTTCTATGGGAAATCCTTATTCAGAGGTATGAAGGGCCTGGATAATTATGAAAACTCAAAAGTGTGATCAAATCTGACTCTAGAGAAGTGCACTTTATACCATTAAAGATAAAACTCAGGATGAGACTCTCAAAGCTAAAGCACCAGAGAAGAATGAAGCTTCTTTGAATCTAGGGCTATGTCATTAAAATGAGTTCTGGGTTTAGGCAACCCCAAACCCACAGAGATCATTACAAGGCTGGAGGCTGTGCCTGTCTCCTTAATAAACATCAACTAGGAACCACTACCACAAGGGGTTTAATCACATCTTGATTATATGTAAAGGACTCTTGCCTCCACCCAGATTCTCTATCCAAACTTGATGTTTGTGAATCTTAATAGAAAGTTTCAGTTTTCTTACTCCTTCCTCTCTTCTCGTGTGGCAATGATTGCCAAAGGGCATAACATACTAGCATCTACATATGCAACTCTGATAAGAAGAGATGAAAATTGGAGGTCATTTTATAGAAAGAATTATAGAAATAACCCTTTATATTATAGCCTGTTCCAGTTTATGAAACAGTGATTTCCATTAGCTCATAATTCCTGCCACAACCCTGTGTGCAGTTTTCTCTTCTCTTCTTACTTGATCCCAGGGTATCCTTTCACACAGGTATATATGGCTTCCTCTGTGATATATCCCTTCACTTGGATACAAGTCTCTCCTGGTTTTCCTCCTCTCTTCTGCCATATCTTCATGACTTGGAACACTCAGGGGTCCAGGGCTTGGAGCTCTCCTCTTCATTATGAGCATTCACCCCCCAAGGTAAACTTATCCAGTCCTATGGCTTTAAATACTGTATGTTCATGATTCTTAAAATGTTGAAGTCCAGTCTGGACCATCTTCCCCACTTCCAGAGTCATGAGCCTGTTCTGTATTTCCTCTTGGAAGTCTAGTAGTCATCTCACACCTAACATATTTCAAATCGAACCCTTAATTTTTCTCCATTTCACATCTGTTCCTCTATAAATGTTCTCTACCTTAGTAAATGGTATCATCATTCTTTTAGATACTGAGACCTAAAACATTAACTGCCCTCTATCCCTCACACCCTACTTCCAATCTATCAGAAATCTCATTAGTTCTGTCTTCAGAGTATATTTTGGGTCAGACCAGTTTTTAGAAACTCCACAGTTATCATCCTACTCTAAGCCCATCTTTTCTTACCTAGACTAATGCAATAACCTCCTAACTGATCTCCCTTCTTTAAATTTGCAATAGTTTGTTTTCTACACCATAGCTTTCAGGGTTTCTCAACCTCAAAACCACTGATACTTTGGATGGGTAATTCTTTGTGGGAGAGAATGTTTTATCCATTTTAGGATTGTTATCATCCTTGGACTGTACTCATTAGATTCCAGTAGCCCATCTACCCCAGTTTTGCCAGCCAAATGTGTCTTCAAACCCCATCAAATGTCTCTTGGGGGACCAAAACTGTAAATTTATCCCTGATTGGGACTCACTGAGTCAGAGAGAAATACTTTAAAAATGTAAATCAGATAAAATTGTTCTCCTGCTCTAAATTTCCCAATGGTAGTCCCAAGGGGCTGGGGATGGGTGGGATGGGAAGTTACTAATTAACTAGCCAAAAAATTTCAGTTAAATAAAATGAATAAGCTCTAGAGGTTTCCTATACAACATTGTATCAATAGTCAACAATAATGTGTTATAAACAAAAAATTTGTTAAAGAGGGTAGAGCTCATGTTAAGTGAGAATACTTATCACAATCAAATAAAAAAATTCCAAGTTACTAACAATCACTGAGAGGGAATTTGCTGAAACATCATTTGCTCTCCTTTTTACTTAGCTAATATACTCTTAGCTTAAATACAACTTCCCCTAGGAAGCCTTTGCTGTCCTATCCCATCATCTGGTCCAAGCTCCATGCTCTCATAACATCCTGCTCTTCCTCCTTAATAAACTCATCACACATAGTATACATCTCCTGGTTACTAAACTGGTTTCTGAACTGTGAACTTGAGGATGGAAACTGTGCCTCACTTATCACTGTATCCTTCCCTTGTGCATAGCACAGGGCTTAGAGTGGAGCATTTCACTAACTCTAATGTGGACTGACTGGAGTTACAGAATGAACCTGGCCTGTGCTAAAGATAGGGATTTGATATCCAACCTAGTTGGGCTGCTAGAAGCAGATGAAATTAGATACTACAGTGTCTTAGAATTTCTCCCTCCCTTCTTGTTAATCCCCATCCAAGAACATTTTCCCATTGATTTTTAGAATGGAAGGGAGAGGGAGAGACTCACAGAGAGAAACATCGATGTGAGAGGGACACATTGGTTGGTTGCCACCTGTATGCTGGTGGGATAGAGTCTGCAATTGAGACAAATATTCTCTTGGCCAGAATCAAATCTGGGACCCTTCAGTCAGCAGGCTAAGGCTCAATTTACTGAGTCAAACTGGCTAGAGCATCAATTTTCCTTTCTTATGCAGTAGTTCCACAATTATGCTGGTGAAACATCAAGGACAACCTCTGCTCCTAGGATTGTTAGAGAAATCCTTGGTAAGAAAAACCTTTTGTTCAACCAATACTATGTTCTCTGTGAGCATCTACTCTTAAGTGTCTACCCTGAGCTTGATGCCAGATGCCTTCTGGTGGAGAGGATGTTCCATACACAGGAACTTGTTGTGGAGCTTACATTCCAGCATGGGTGATGGCCATTTAGTGCATAATAGCATAATAAATTACTTAATTGCTATTGTAAACATTAGGGAAATTGAGGACAGAGGTGGGAAACTTTCATGTGGAGACAACTGCAAAGCAAAAATCCTGATTTAAAAAGGCAATGCAAGGTGCATCAGGAATGAAAGGAGGCCAGTATGGCAGCTGCAGGGTGGGGTGGAGGGGGGATGAGGGGACAGAGGAGTGCTCTGAATTGAGATTGGAGAGAAAGGCAGGACCCAGAATAAATGGGGTTCTTTTTTTCCTCCCCATCCCTGTCCCCTAGAAACTGTTTCAAATGGTTTCACTTTTAGGACACATGCTTCACATTTATTCCTTCTTTAGAATTGTGAACTTGCCATTCTCACTTGAACCAACTCCCCCCCCCCACCACCACCACCACGGAAATCCTATTCATTTTTCAATGTCAAGTTCAGTGCCTTCCTCCACTGTGAAGAACAAGAACTTGAAGAGCCACAGCCAATAAGGAGTGAAGAAAGGCACAGTCTGGGGAATACTGAGCAGGTCAGCTTAAATGGGATAAAAGATGCCTTTCTAGGGAGGTCACATCAGAATATGGCAGACCTTGGCATTTCTAAGTGATTTATAAGGGAGACAACTTAGTAGACTGTTAGAACACACACTTTGGAGCTAGTCAGACCTGATTTGAATCTGGGCTCCCTACTTTTATTAGCTGTGTGACCTAGAGCAACTCTGATCTCAGTTGTTTGTTTCTAAAGTAGGAATATTTACCCCTACTTTATAGGCACAGGGTTGTTACAGATAAGATAGAGTTAAGGACTTAAAATAGATTATGTATGCAAAGACAGTTATAACAGTGTCACAAACATGGTAAGTGTTAATTAAGTGTTACCATTACTATGATCATCATCCATCCTCATTCTTCCTTAACTAAATGGTAAGTGCATTAAATGAGATATCATGTAAATTCTAATATAATGTATATCTAATGGTGAATTATTGATAAATGCAAGTTACCCTCTTTCACAATCTCTTTTTTTAAAATAAGGACTGTGCCATTAACTTCTTCAGCAGGCACTTAGTGAGCCCGCAATAGATATTTGTTGAATACTGAATAAAGGTTGTACTTACTACTAATCTTCAGCACTGTGCTATGTACATTATTGCGGGCTAATGATATTCATTTTTGGAGAATCTTTGTATATATACTTTTCAAAATTAGTATGTGATTAGATAGAAAATTTGGGGCTAAATTTATATAAAATACTCTATGATAAGGAGGATTTTAATAGTTGAAAAAATAATTGAAATGGCAATTGTTTTTCTTCTCTCATTCAACTACTAAAAAAATAATGGAATTACAAGGAAATGAATCTGATTTAACTACAATTGCCCCAATGAAGAAGCTGACCCAAAGGACCCAATGATTAGCAACTGTGGTAATCTGGTGGCTACTGAAGTGGTCATAGGCCCATCAGGTTTAGTTTAATGTTCCATTTGCTATGGAGGAATAACACTTCTTGAGTCTTTAAAAGCAACTCAAATCTGCTTCATTCACTTGATTTCCTTTGAGAGAGGTAACATGGCAAAGGAAATGCTGTAAAACATTTGCCTTTCCAGATTCTTATGAGTCCCTTCATACAGGCACTTTGACCCCTGAAAATCAAAAGTGCTACAAGAGTACAAAGGAGACCCTTATCAAAGAACAGATTTACTTAAATTCATATTCCCATGATGCAGTTAGATCAAAATTTAATTAGCTTGAACTCAATTGTTCATATAGCTTTCCTGGAATGGCTCTATCACAGAATAAAGTCCATTTCTATTATCACTTTATTTTAATTGACCATTACAGAAAAAAAATAATTTGGTGTCATATGAATAAACACTCTTTTGTCTACTCTTTATCAGGTAATGAAGTAGCAGTAACACAATGTAATATTTCTACAGTAATTTACATGGTTTATATCAGTGGCTCAAAAATATGTTCCACTAAATTTCATTGGTCTGAAGAGTAAAAGAACTAGAGGGGAGTTCAGATAACAGGATCCAGAGTCAGGAACTCACGGGGAGCTCTCCATGGTTCTGCTGCCTGCAACTGGATCCACTTTATTGCTCTGGTTATGTAGTGGATTCCCTCAGCTTCTGCTCTCTCTTGTTCACCCTGTGTGTGGCAGGGCACAAGGCTTCCCAGCAAATGTTTTTGTTATTGGGGACCTTCATAACACCTCTGGACCTCCATGAGTGGCATGTGCAATATTAGGGAGGGACTGCTCTGTATCAGGCCCTCTAGTGGAAATGGATATAGAGATGAGTAAAAATCGGGTTCTGCTCTTAGGGAGCTCACATTCTAGTTGGGAAGAAAAGAGAGGAATTATATAATCACAAGTAATATCCTAAGGAAAAATATATTTTTAATATATTAATTTATATAGTTTAAATATATAAAATAAAAATAAAAATAAATATATATAGTTTATAAGGCAAGAGCTGCCCTAGCAGGTGGAGTAGAAGAGAGCAGGAGAGACTCCACAGAGAGAGTGATATTTGAGCTGGTCTGTGGAGAATGAGATGGGGTGGGATAGACTCTCCAGGCAAAGGGACAAGGAGGTGAAATTCAAAGAGAGATTGGAATGCAACAGAACATAAGAGAAGCCAGGATATAGAAGAGGTAGAGACAGAGACAGAGATAGAGAAATACAGATGGGACTAGAAAAGTAGAAGCCAGACTTTAAAGAACTTTGCCCTGTCCTGAGTCCACTGTAAGTCCTAACACATACGTTTGGTAAAACTGATTACAGAAGTACTGAAACAAATGTGAGTGTTTTAGAGGTTTCAGAAAATGATTGAATTATTTGATTTTTACCAGTACAGTTTTGATTTATTGAGTATGCAGGGTTTTGTTTTGCGATGACAGAAGGGGGATATTGCATATTTTATCCTTTTCAAAGCCATAGCATTTCACCATGGTTGACATAAATAGGGATGGGAAATTCACAAGATGAAATGGAACACAATTTTGCACAGAACAGTTTTTGCTTTTTGGTTCAAGTCCATGGATGAGTTTGCTTTTAGTGAGAGTTATTTTTATTTTTATCATGTTCAGAGAGATGGGTGATTCATGATTCAGTCAATACTCCTGTTTAACTGCCCCAGCAATCCATTACTTAGTAATAGTCTTAGATTCTACTGGCATGAACATGCTACCTTAAAAATTTTTACCCTTTTTACTTGTTCATCTCCTATAGTGTGACAATGCAATCCACAGCTTTCTCCACACATTGAGTTGAAACTCAGAGTCAATAAAAGCCACCGAATGCTTTGAATGCACAACAAATTTCTTCTTGTTCCTCACTACCTTCTTTCTCATGTTACATGCAATTTCTTCTTTTAGGTTAATTTAAATGAAGAGAATTAATTCCACTATGCCTTTCTCTGGCAGCTCTGAATTTCTGTGTTGTTTCATGTTTGAATGCTAAAAAATACCTTTTCTACCCCAAAGTGTCCTCAGCTTTACCCATCACTTTTAGGTGTTTAAAACATGGTCCAGAAAATCACTGACAGGCTCTCGGCTATTTATTTGTTCTAGCATTTGGGGAAACCACAACCACTGGTGCCCCAACAGAATCATACTATCTTATATTCAGAAAACACTGCAGACATGATCTTGTACCAGTCTCTGTGTAAATAGAATCCCTTCTACACACCCCAAGCCCATTAGAATCATCCAGCCTGTTTTATTACCTATGAGCAGGCTTCACAGACACCTAGTTACTAATTACCAACACTTATTCTAAAGTTATACTAATCAAGATTGGGTGGTATGGGGCAAGAATAGACAAGTACATCAATAGAACAGAATCAACAGTCCCAAGACAGACCAATATGCATTTAGTGACCTGATGTATGAAAGGGGGCATGTAATCAAGAAAAAGGATGGCTTTCTTTAAAAAAATATATTTTTATTGGTTTTAGAGAGGAAGGAAAAGGGAGAGAGAGAGAGAGAGAGAGAGAGAGAGAGAGAGAGAGAAACATAAATGATGAGAGATAATCATTGATTGGCAGCCTCCTGCATGTGTCTTACGGGGGATAAGCCCACAACCCCAGCATGTGCTCTGAAGGAGGAGTGGCTTTCTTAATAAATGTTGCTAGTTGCACATGTAATATCCATGTATAACAACAACAATAATAATCATCATCTTGACCCTCTACCTTGCACATGTCTATGTGACAGATCTAAAAGTGAAAGGTACAATTTAAAATAAATCACAGAAGAGTATCTTTGTGAGTTAGAGACAGGCAAATATTTTTTAAGCAAAATACAAAGAGTGCTAGTCATAAAGGAAAAAAAATTACTAAATGGACTGCATTAAAATTATATATTTCTGCTCATCATACAACACTGCCAAGATGGTGAAAATACAAGCATGGAATAGAATATATTGATAATTCAGACATCTGAAAAGGGCTTTCTATATCAGTGATATATAAAGAATGCTTGCATGATAATTATTAAAAAAAAACAAAACGGTAACCTAATAGAAAAATAGGCAAAAGTCTTACAAAGGTATTTTATAAAAGAGGCTATACAAATAGTTAATGAACATGGAAAAGGTTCTAGTCATAAGGTAAATGCAAATTAAAACCATAAAATGGCATTATAACTTACCCACTTGCTAAAATAAAAAAGGAAAATGTGGAGTAACTATAACTCATATACATTGCTGATGAGAGTGTAAATTTGTTTTCAGTTTGAAAATAAACCTATTTATAAACTGAAA
The DNA here is from genome assembly GCF_964339955.1 of Pipistrellus hanaki. NCBI lineage: Eukaryota > Metazoa > Chordata > Mammalia > Chiroptera > Vespertilionidae > Pipistrellus > Pipistrellus hanaki. Next base: position 16,831,481 of record NC_140507.1, read on the forward strand.
TTTATTTATAATCATTTTTAAAGAATCTACAACAGGAAATTATAAAAAGGTGACATAGGAATTTCTGTTTAGAACAAAAATTCAAATATTTATAGAAGCATTATTTGTAATTGCCCTACACTGGTAACAAACCCAAATGTTTATCTGCAAAGACAGTCACACTTCTGGATTTATTTGTGGATAAATAAATTATGGTACAGCCACAAAATGAAATACTATACAACACTAAGAATTAATGGGCTAGAATTATATGTGATAATGTAAATAAATCTCACAACATAATACTGAGAAAAAAAAGAGTGAGACACAAAAGAATACATACTTTATGTTTCCATTTATGAAATTCAGTAAAAGTAGCTATGTTGTCAGATATCAGAGTAGTGGTTACTCTTATATGGAAAAGGGGCAAGAGAGGATGCCTGAATGGCATTGATAGTGTGGATGAAAAGGGGCCACATGTTAACCTGACAATTCAGGGAAGACCTGCATGGCGGCCTTGCAAACCTAGAGACCTAAAGTAACCACAAAGGATGGTCTGAAATTAAAACATTTTAACCAGAAGTACTTTAGGAAGGCAGTCAAATACTAGGCCAGAACCCTCCCTGACAAAAGCCAATCTTTACCTTAACTGAGCCTGTCTATAGTCTTTTGCATCTAAGATAACACACCTTTGGAATGTCAGGATAACTTCCCTTTTCCCAGACCACTCAGGGCAGAGCAGTGCACCAGTGCACCAGAGCAGAGAATACAAATCCTCTCATTGTTATTTTTATCATGTTAATTGTTAACCACTATCCTGTAAAAGTTATACTTTTCATCCTATCCCAGAGGTTTCCCCTGCTTTGCTTTCTTCCACCTCCCTAATCTATCACCAGTAAATTTCAGGTAACCCACTTACATCTTCTTTTTTTTTTATTGTAATGTATAAAATAAGGTGCAAAACTATTCTCTGGAACATTATCTCTATGCCTGTGATTGTAAATGAAATAACACATAAATGAAACCAGTTTTATCATCAGCTACTTGATATAAGCAAGAGTTAAGTTTCCTATAGCACTTTACTAATGTTATAACAACATGATAGTAAACAAAATATTATTTGTGGACCTGCTATATTTCTTAATTTGAGTTATGACTCCACAGGTGTTTTCACTTTATAAAAAATTAATTGGGCTATATATTTATGATTGTGCACTAATTTATTTGTCATGCCTCAAAATTTTAAAAATCTGTTGTGTGTCAAAGGGAGAAGATATGAGGAAAACCTTTCTCCAATTAAAATCTGCCTTTGCTCAGCATGTTATATCAAATTTAATCAGCATGATTAAAACAAAGGTTTAATTCTAAAAAAAACTCATAAAACTATAAGTCTGTGATAGGCAGTTAGATAAACATTAGCAAGGATGATGGGCCAGGTACTGGAGATCACCAGAGCGGAAAGCCCTGGGTGCTAAGTTGCTGAACCCAGGTCTGGTCTGACCACCTGAGTCTAATATCTGGTGCTATTCCTGCCACCTACAACAAATCTTCCCTAAATAAGTATGAAAATTTTCCTTTCTCCCTTGAGTTTTGAGGCAACAGATACAGGGAAATGTAAGAGCCATCGGCCTGATGAATGCTTCTGGCTTAATAACGTGTCTGCCCTTTTTCCTTCTCCAGCCAGGTGGATAAATGAAGATTGATCTACCAGTACCTATCTCTCCTTTTTGGATCTCCTGTGGATGGCACTGGGGGCCCAGGATACACCTGAGTTTGGTAAGTTCACTGTTCCTTGTGTCTTATTTCTTTAGTTAAACTATAAACATCATGAAAACAAAGACCTGGTGTTCTTATTTTTGTGTATTCTCTACAAACTAAGAAGAGAACTGATCAAAGGGGCTCAGTAAAAACATTCCATGGTAGCATGTCAAATCATTCAGATTGTGAAATCTGAGATCTAGAGAAGGAAAATGATTTGCCCAAGGTCACTTGGCCAGTCATCTCTCTGACTCCTGTTCTTGTCCAGCCAGGCTCCCTCACAGCCCTGTTGAGGAAAAACAAACCATGCCCTTTTGTTCTGTTCCCCTTGGTTTAACTTCTTAGTGTGGAGATGCAAAGGCACAGCAACTCACTTTTGCTAACTGATTGTTCTGCTTTGCTGATTCGCCGAGAATATACTGCCTAAATGTGGGGACATTTGATTGTGGGGAGCAGGAACAATATGTACAGTCTCAAAAACACATAGGCAATGACCTCACTCACCTCTTGTTCAGACCTGCAAAGAGAGAACACACCTAGCTAGCTCTTATATCCCTCCTACCTCTTTTCATTTTCCTCCAGGGATTATAATGAAGTACAAAGCCCTACATATTCTGAAAGGTTTTGAAATCTAAACATCAATCTTTTGAAAAATTGCTCATTGTTTATTAAAGGTCACTTTGGTTATTTGCAACAAAAAAATGCTTTATCCAAGGTTGAATCATAAAATGTTCAATGCTAACTTAATTCACTGTGTGAAACCCTCTTGACCTTGACTTCCCAAATTATAAAATTAGGTCATTAGATAAGAAACTACCTAACTTTTTAAGGTGTTATGACATTGAGGACCTAATATATAGAGTCATTAACTTAAATAATTACCAGTGTCTACTATTGATACAAAATATTAAGATACCCTGAATACATTGCATATTAATAAATACTAGCTATTAACTGACAATATCTATATATCTATATCTATATATATCTACTAGTTTATATATCTATAACTCTCTCTATATATATTTATAAGAAAAGAGAGAAAGAAAGATTACATATCTTTTATTGAGCACTTATTACATGTTAGGCACCATTTAAATATCTAATCCCATTTAATATTTATAATGATTCAAAAAGTATTATCTTCATTTTATAAGTAAAATGTGGCAGGCTGTATACTGAATGGTAGAATCTATGTTCTTTCCCTCTTGATATGGCTGGGTAGGCCATAAAAGATAATATATCTCTGCCTGCTTCTCTTTGAATACTTGTTCTTGGAATCTGGCCACCATGCTGTGAGGAAGCTCAAGCAGGGCATAGAGAAGGCACGTGTAGGTGTTAAGGAAAACAGCCTCAACAGCCGGCCATGTGAGTAAGTGAGCCTTCAGATGATCCCATTCCGCAGTTGTCAAGCCATCCACAGCTCTTCAGTTGCTGCATCTGAAGTCCCAGACATGTTTAAGTATTGGCAAGCAATGTTGCTATGCCCCTTTTCAAGTTTCCTGACTCCTGGAATCCATGAGCATAATAAAATGGCTATTGTTTGTATGCTAAAAAATTTGGGGTAGCTTGTTATGTAGGAGTAGTAACAGAGGTGCTGGATTGCCAAGCCAGTTGCTCAGCATCACACAGCAATTTAGTTAAGAGGAAGAAGGAAGCCCAGATTGAACTCCAGAGAATATGGTCCTAACTAGTCTGTGGAAAAGTCCTGAATGTTTACAAGTCCTGCAAAACCATTGTCTGTCATCCTGGAATGCAGAGGAAACCACCATAATGCTGACCACTGAGAAACAAAACCAAATACTCAGGAGATCAGGAGGGGAGTGGCGGACAGTGTGGCTTGGCAAGATAGGGTCATTGCCCAGGAGACGAGTTATGCTAGGAAAGCAGGATGGAGCTCAGACCAGGTCTGTCCAGGCTTGAGCTGAGGAATAACCCTGGGATGGGGTGAAAAATGCTGCCAATATCCTCGAGTCATAACACTATACCTGGCAGCATTTCCCTTCTCCTGTGAGCAGCCTCCAGACTTCTCTCTGGCTGCAGCATAGCCTGATAAGGAGATATACATCAGTGAAGCTTAGAAAGCATAGCAAGAATAAATAATTGGTGAGAGGCCAGGGATGAAGTGGAAAGGAAGTAAAGTGATTAATAACACAAATTAAGGGAAAGAAAATTGAAAAATTTGAAACCCCTGCTATATAGTATTCGGTACTGGGCAACATACTTTAGCCTCCTTTTGCTCGTGTTCTTATCAAAATCCTGCAATATTGGTATTAATGGCCTCTTGCTCCCTTTTTAAAGTTGAGGAAACAGGCTTGTCAGTTACCAGCTCAAGTTATACAGCTAATTAACTGGTGGACTAAGATCCAAATCCAGGTCTGTCTGAATAATGGGATATTTGGTCTCAAAACACTGTCATCTCCCCTTCTTTTCTGGTTTCCCTCCACCCCTCCCATTCCCCACATTTGAGTTTCTTCCATGAGTCTAGCTTTATTTCTTAGAATCAGCCAAGTCTCTTTTTGTAGTAAGCCATCTCAGATAATTTTAGTCCTCAGATCTTTCTCTTCTCTACCAATTGACTATAAATCCTACATTTTGGAATTATTCAGGTATACATAATACTTTATTATCTACATTTTCTCTAGTATATCTTGGTTTCCCTAATGACTAGCAAAGTCAGAGGTCTGAACTCATATTTCTTTATTGCATCTGCCATAATGCTTAGCACTGTGCTTAACACAAGGTTTACAAAATTAGACGGTACTCAATTAAAGCATTTGACTCAATAATCTTCTCTTTTATCTGTAGAAATACATAACCACACTAACCAGAAACAGAACAAAATAAATGCCTTTTCATTCTTTCTTCCCATCCCCATCTACATAGAGACTAGGACATGAAAGAGAAGATAAATACCAGGTCAGTGCACAGCCAGAATTCCACAGGTGGGAGGGCAACTTTCTGCCTAACAGCCCCTTCTACCTACTGCTTAGGAGATAAATAACCCGGCAGCAGCAGTGTCTGGGACTCCTAGAGCATCCAGTCAGGACCTTCTGAATTCCAGAAATTAGACCCTGACTGATATGCTTCCATCCATGGTTGACCAAACCTTAATACCAATCAATAAAGATACCCAAAGGGATCTGGGAGTTATTTTCCGGTGGCAACTGAAGAACTAGCCCAACGTAGCCCATTTTCAATTCTGTGTGTTTCTTGGTTGACACTCTCATGGCCTTACAACAGGTTATATGACCCCCAAAGTCATGGTGTAGGGTCATTAAGCATTTTGAGTTCTGAACTTTTGGCTCATGAGCACCTAGGGAAGACTTTGATTGACAGGTCCCCTGGCTTACCACCTGCCTGCTTCAGTGCCTTTGCTCAGGGTGATCCCCACAAGAGATTTCCCTCTTTACTTTTCTTTGCTTTTGTGGAAAATCTTATCTCTTCTTTCAAGCCACAGTACAATGCTTCCCAGAAGTCTCTTTTAGCTGCAGCTAGCACTTGTTTTTCCCTTCTGACACCAATTCTACCCACCACAGAATTTAACCCTTGCTTACACATCCCCTTAGTTCCCTATGTTTCTGAGAGGCAGCATGGTGCAGGGAAAAGAGCCTATTCTTTGGGACCAGAACTCTTTATTTCCCTGCTGTGTTACCCTGAAGCTCTTACAAAGCAGCACAGGCATCCTGTTTATCCCCCTTAGCAGCTACTTTATGTTTCATTGATGATGAACCATCACTTCTTTCATCGGACTTCTACTGATGGACAGTGGGCTACTTTCAGCTTTTGAAACAACAGTGAAATGAACATCTTTATACATACACCTTGTCACATCGGCATAGCCCTTTCTATAGGATCCCTTTCTATAAAGATAAATGTGTAGATTCCAGCTGTTTCTTATATCTACAATTTTTAGGCCATTTGTGAAACTTTTTTTCTTCCCACTCCCACCTCATTTATACTTAAAAGTGCTATAGTTAAAAACATGCCCTCTCCAGCTGTTGGCTCTGACTGTGGAACCCACCATATACTCACAGTCACCTCTCAGCTGAACAAATGGTAATCTGAAGGAGCAAGGTCTGGTGAATACAGCTGGTAGATTAATACTTCCCAGGCAAGATCTTTTAATGTGTCTTTAACTGGTTTTAAAGTGTGTGATGGTGTGTCATCATGAAGCAAAATTACTTTGCCGTGTCTTCTGGCACATTCTGGTGGTTTCACGATCAAAGCATGGTTCAAATTGATTATTTGATGTCTATAGTGATCGGTATTAACAGTTTCACCTGGTTTTAGAAGCTCATAATACACCACACCTTCCTGATCCCATCAAACGCAGAGCATTGTCTACTTTTGGAAGCGATTTGGCCTTGCAGTCGATGTTGATGGTTGACCTGGATCAACCCATGATTTTGTGCATTTGGGATTCTCAAAATAAATCCACTTTCATAGCCAATCACAATTCGACGCAAAACAGACTTTCTTTCTTGCTGTTGAAACAACATTTTACTAATGACTTTTTGGTTTTCCATTTGTCTTTCATTCAGTTGATGTGGCAACCATTTTCCTTCCTTTAAAATCATTACCATTGCTTGTTGAGGAATGGTTAATCTTTCTGAAAGTTGTTTTTGAGTTTTCAATGCATCTTCATTTAATAATGCTTGTAATTGTTGGTCTTCAAACTTTTTCGATTGAACTGGACATTCTTTGTCTTTCACATTGAAATCATCACTTTAAAAGTGTTTAGACCAGCATTTATAAGTATCTTGAGATGGAGCATGTTCACTATAAGCTTCCTAAAGTATTCAGCAGCACTTTTCTTCCAAATAAAGTAATGAATTAAAACTTCCTTCAAATGCTCTTTTTTGGCAAGAAATTCGACATTTTTAAGTGTAAATATCTATGATGTCCTTAACTTCAGAAAATTTGACATATGATGTTTTGAAGCTTGTTTTGTCAATATAACAAAATAGCATACATATCAAATCGCATATATATCAACATACGTGTAACTCCATCTACTGAAAAAAAATCCGCATTATTAACTGGTACACTTAGTAAGTGACTCAACTAGAGGGCTACTGGTAGACTGATACTGAGCTTCATTCTAAGCTCCCCCTCTAACCTCTTCGGCCTACCCTCTGTGACAATGATGCACCTGTTTCCCCCCTTGGGTAGAGGACTCTTCATTCTACTTCCAGCAACTACTGTGCCTCCTTAAACCACTAGATAATCACAGTTACTGTCATTACCCAGATGTGTAATATCTGTGTTTGTGTGCTTGACACCATTTCCTGCTAGGTATGTTGGGCTTATTTCACCTATTATCTCCCTTAAACATAGCTAGGGTACAAGTATTCATTTGTCACAGTTGGATGATGTACCTAACTCATATTTAAAACCACCAGGCTCCTAAAACATTCTCCATAATTTAATTAATTATGCTTTCATTTTTCCCTATATAGATTTTAGTACTTCTTTTCAGATGAACTATTGGGTCTCTTGATCTCAGATGCTTTATTTCCAGAGAGGGTTTAAGAAGAAACAAGGGATTCTTTCCAGGAAAATGTGGGATCTAGCAAGATCTAGCCATGGGCAGGCTTTTCTGGGCATAGAGACATGGGGACCATTTTCTTCCAGTGCAGCCCCCATCCATGGCCTGGACTTTTCAAAACGTGTGAAAGAAAAGAAAAAGTTAGCAATCAGATTTGGAACCAAAAACAGAGGGAAGAGGGAAGAAGAGAATTAACAAAAAAATGTAGGATTTCATGTGTGTCTGAATGCATTAAAGATACAGTGGTGTTTTTATAGTTTCAAGCATTCTTTCAGGGGCCTCCAATTAGTGCCCAGCAAGCTGAATCTAAGCAGGCTTTTGTTTCATCTGTGCAGAGTTCCCATGACAAAGACTGTCTAGAACTGAGTGGGAGTGGCCCTCTTGAGCTGACACATGGGTGTCCCAGTTCATGACAGCCTCCAGCTGACCTCCATTCTTGTGTTACTGAACTTACACTAATTACCCATGTGAGCTTTGCGAAGTTCCTTCCCTCTCTATAAACTAGAATCTTCACTTATTAAATTGGGATGAGGTGTTAATTACATTTTGTTTATTGCTTGCCTCCTCTCATCAGAAGGTAAGTTCTAGAAGGGCATGGATTTTTGTCTGCTTTGTTCATTGATGTCTCCCAGAGCACCTTGAACCATGCTGGCCACATAAGTAAACATTTGATGAGTGAATAAATGGTCCTAATCATTCCTTTCAGCTCTTTGAAACACTTTCTGAAAATTTGCCTATTGTGATTTTAGAGGGGAAAATATCTCTCCTTCAATGACACTATTCAAATCTCAGAATTCCAGAGCAATCCAGAGAGAGCAAGCAATTTGACTTCCCCCTTGCTGATGGCCAGAACTGCTGGCTGAGATGCAGGGAATGTTTTTCAGTGTGTATCCTGAGAAGCCTTTATTCTCCTGTCACTGCATTCATTTTAACACTCCCATGGGGCCTTTGGTGCTTTTGAAACTTGGGCTATTGTGCTTTTGAATGGTCTGTAAGACTGCTCAGGATCAGAGCCTGGCTCAGTATCATGTAGCAAAAGATTAAAGTTGTAAAGGAAGGAGGCATTGAGCTGGAGTCCCTCAGGGATGTCCATGCATGGATCACACCTGCCATGATGGCAGTCTCCCCTTCCCTGTAACAATCCCTCTGTGTTGGCGTCGCTTGAAATGTCTAGGATAACATATCTAGGGGAATGTTCTTTGGTGAATCCCTTTGTGGGCTCCTCCTGGTAGGAGGCAAGGCCTCCACCTTCAATGGCCACTGTTACCTCCTATATGCCCAGGGCCTTGCGCACCTAGCAAGTACCATACCACAGGGCCATGCAGGCAAGGCAGACCTGGGTTTAGTGTTCATGGCTGTTAGTTGGCACTCTTTCTGGTTGACTCGTGGATCTTTCTTCCTCTACCTTAAAACTGACTTCCCTGGACAACATCCTAGTTCAGTGACTTTCAAATGTTAATGTCCATCTATCCTGGGGAAAGAAGAGGACTTGTGAAACATCTGTATTCCTCTCTTCTGCAGCATTTCCAAACCTGCACATCTGGGGCAGGGCCTGGAAACCTGCAGTCTGACAGACATCCAAGATTCTGACTCTGGGATTCTGACTCCCATACCTAGTCCCAAGACTAAAAGCATCTATCACTGAGTACTTGCATCATTATTTTCCACAAATCTTTGTCACACCGTTCCTTGCAACAATGAATTTATATCCTAAATGAGGCTATGTTTTCTATAGGCAAAATACTTTATAATTTCAGGCTGCTTTTATGAATACAGGGTGTCCCTAAAAATATATACACACTTCGAATAATTATTAATTCCAATGGGTTAAATCTGATAAGAAACATTAATTGAGCTATCAGATATAAAGGGTAAATGATTTTTGGGGGACACGCTGTATTTACTCTCAGCATCGATTTCTCCTGTACCACTCAAGCCATGTCAAGGTAAGGAAGAGGAGGAGATTTGCTTGGCTATCTCTGAAAAGGAAGGAGGGAGAGATCGGGGGGAGGGGGGAGAGAGAGAGATAGGTTTCTCCTCACCTGTTAATGCTGAAGCTTTTGGTTGCTATGGAATTTGTGTGTGAATGCAAAGGTCAGGCTATTCTAGTGTTGTATGTTTGGGCTCTGCTTATTGGCCACCCTGTTCCCATGGTGAGTCAGTTAGTTGCAGGGCCCTCCACAAATCCATTAGCTGAGGGCTTGCAGTATAGGGTTCCAGGAGATCTCAAAATTGCCATCACTCCCCCGCTTGAGACTTCTCACTGACAGTAATTATTTTCACTAAGTGGAGATACTAGTAATTATCATACTTTCTGATACAATTTAAAATCAAGTATAAAAGAGGGTTCTGAAATTTGAAGTCTAATTTCCATTTTTCTTCTGTTTCTCTAAGACCTTCCAAATCCCTCTCATTCTCCTTACTAAGGTCACCTCAACCCAGGAAAGTACTGACCCCATGGAAAAGCCAATGGGGTGTGGAAGTTGTGTGAATAAACAGCTGAAAAGGCTCACTTTTAGCTCACTGCAGGCGATAAAACCTTGGATCAAGACTGCTCTGCACTGGGCATTGAGGCCAGAATTATTATTTCAATCACCTTTAGAGAAGATCCCTTTCCTCTTGGGTATGTTTTCTCATCTGTAATATGGGATGGATAACCGAGATCATATTAGTGATCCCATCCATCCTAATGATCTACTAAAGGTCTCTAGATCTATAGTTCCATCTTTTTCAAATGCTATCTACCTTTTGGAATTACCATGGACTCTTCCCTATCCTCATCTTCATATATCCAATCCATCTGCAAGTGCTATTCATTTTAGTTTAAAATAGACCACAAATCCAACTACACAAATATAATAATTTTCTTCACTATAATTTCCCCTGGACGCCCAGGAAAGCATCTTGCTTGGCCCCTCTGCTTCCACTCTTAGTTATTCTCTGCTCTAATTCATTTTCATCATAGCTCCTCAGAGTGGTATTTCAGCATGTAAATCAATTCTTCCCTTGCTTAAAATTCTCCAATATCTTTTCATTGTATTTAAAGTAAAACTCCAAATCTGTACTATGGCCATGAGGCCCTACATGATCTTGCTTTTACCTATTTCTATAATGTTATCTCAAACCATAATTCTTTTCATTCACTACAAGTCATGCACACTGGTTACCCTTAATGGAAAGCACTAAGCTCTTTTCCACCTGAGGGCCTTTACACATGGTTATTATGTCTCTCAGTTCTGATAAGCCTAGCGCCCTCTTACCTATCAGCTCCTCTTACAAACCATCTCAGAACATCCTAAGTAAGTCCCTTTAATCCCACTTTCCTTATTATATATTGCTATAGGAGATTCATTTTATTCATAGTACATCACAATTTATACATTCCCAATTGCTTATTTAATGTCTGTTCATACCACTATACTGCCAGTTCCTTGAAGCAAAGACTCCCATCCTTTTCTCCATCATCAATGTATGTTCATATCCTTAGCACCCGGTACCATGCACTCCATGCCACAGATGATCACTAAAGTCTGTAGAATAAATGGATGACACTGGCCACAAATAGGAGAAAATGTCCAGAAAGGAAAGTTGAGGGAACTGAAGACACATTAAAAAAATATATATTTCATTGATTATTCACAGAGAGGAAGGGAGAGGGATAGAGAGCGAGAAACATCGATGAGAGAAACACCGATCAGCTGCCTCCTGCACACCCCCACCAGGGATGTGCCCACAACCAAGGCACATGGCCCTGACTGGAATCAAACCCGGGACCCTTTATTCTGCAGGCCGACGCTCCATCCATTAAACCAAACCAGCCAGGGCTGAAGATAAATTTTGACTGTGATGATTTTTGTCTCTCATATATTCCTTCTCAAAATGTTCCTCTCTATAAAAAAGGAATCTGATATATGTATTAAAAATAGATCTTGGTCACAAGAAGCAGTCCTACAAGTCAATTCACCAATGGCATTTTTATTGGTGATCACAACTACAGTGAATTTTAACTTTGAATGTTAAAATAGGTTACACAGAACACAATTTTCATATAAAAATTTATGAGGAAGAGGGAAGAGTCTTTAAAGCATTTCAGTAGCATCTGTTGGCACAGTCCTTGAGTGTGCTAATTACAGGTTATTTTATCTATTCATGGCGCGGGTACAGAAAACAATGACTTTAGGTACTTCAGACAGTTCTGCTGATTGACTCTCCAACCTCCATTCCCACTCCTACTTTAGAGGCTAGAACACCTAACTTCTTGCCTCCTCACCTCCTTTGCCATTAGAAGTGATCATGGGCCACTGTTCTGATAGGAGAAGATGTCTGTTTGGGATAGGGGATATTGTGTTATGCTTTTATTTCCTGATCCAAAGAGATAGAAATGGCTAGCAACCCTTCTTTCCCTTCTTGCTGCTCAAATATTGACACAGGATCTGGGAGCTGCCATCTCACAAATACAAAGAAAAGAGTTACTGAACAGCTGACCCTGATGCCACTGAGTTAAGTAAGAGCCACTGTCTATCACCACTTTTCTTATGTGAGAAACAGAACTCTATCTGTTCACATTACTGTCGTCAGGTTATTCTGTGATGTGCAGACAATCACATCTGGCCACATTTTGTTGGCATTGGTCAATAGATCTTAACATGAATTTTGAAGAGGTTAAAAAAAGATAGTGTTGTACATATGAATGCAGATACAATTAGCTTCCCAAATTTTAAATTCGTGAGGATTTAAGGTCTATTCTTTCAGTAAATAACAAGAAGAATTAATTGAAACTCACTGGAAAGGGTGTTTGATATATACACGTTCCTTAAAAATGCCTTCCACCATAGCACCCAAAGTGTAGAAGTGGTGTTATGCATATCACGAAACCTGTTTAATTCATCAGGAAATGTGTATAAAACATAACCTTCCATTGGTGTTTGCAGTTGTCCGCTTGGTCCCTGGCCCAATTCACTGTCACAGTATCCTTTTGTCTGGCCCTAGCAAGGTACCATCTCTCTTTAGCATGTATTTCCAAGAAATATTGTGATGTGTATTCTGACTCTGAGGGGGTTTTTACAGGCCCCTAAGCTCTGGAAGTGGCCAGGGTAGGCTCCATAAAAATGAGTCCACCTCAGGGAGATAAAACTTCTTAGTTTATTAGGTTTACTCTTGTGTCTGTCAGACTCTTTAATCCAAAATGACAAATCTTTCCTCTCATTTACTGTGAGGAAGAGCCTCAGAAATCCAGGCATTGCTGGTCTGGAGGGAACCGCTGGCTGTTTTTCTTTTGACCCTTGACTTCCCCAGAAGGGAGAAGTCAGTGGCTTTCAAAGCTATGTAAGCAACTGTCTTCTAGTGAAGTTCAGCAGAGGTCTAATATATAAAATGGATAAAATAATAAAAAGAAGCATCTGTTTTATATGCTTCCATCATGCTGGCTGGATACTGTGTTATGGGGTCTATCTGTATCAATCTCTTAAACTTCACAACCATACTTAAGGTAGAAACTCTTATTTCCATTTTACCAGTGGAAAAAACAGGCATAGGGTGTAGTTGATGTATTAAAGATTGTGAGGAAGGAGGATGCGTACATTCCTGTTCAGTCTCTTCTTCACTTCTGTCCATTCCTAGGAAACAAAGTCCTCTTGTAGGCAGAGGTCACACACTCAGGTACCCTTTCAGGGGCCAGCTGAGTAAGTAATGAAAAAGAAAGAGATAAAACAAGCCCATGGGTCTTTTGAGACACAGGCATGTTTTGATGGCTCTACATTATACCAAATACATAAAAACCATTACTTCTCACTGTTTATCCACTGGCCTGGTTTATTTTTAAGTAAGCCCTTCCCCTGCTTGGTTCTATCTACTCTCCACCATGTGTTTGCCAGTATTGGCCAAGTATCTAGTCTCACACCTCCTCTCCCACACACCCTCCCCCACCCCCGGCTGTCTTCTTATTTAAAGAAAAACAAAATTATAATGGTGAATAATGAGACAATCTAAATTGTACAGCAGGCAAAGTGAGTCCTGCGGGAAGCTCCTTAGAAAGATTTTATTCCATTGCCACTTAGGAATATTGGTCCTCATCAACACTCAAATGCAAAATAATTGTATCTATGGTACAGATGTCTCCAGTGCATGCTCATGAGGCCTTGATATATGCCCCCATAAAAACAGTGTGTGCAAATTTACCCACGGTCACCAAATTCTTAGCCATGCCTCCCTGCATACTGTAGGAACTTGGTAATATATAAGGGGCTGCCTTCTGGAGAAAGAGTTCATGGACATTATGCCACTGTAAAAGGAAATATGGTCAGTGCTTATTTATCAGTAAGTTGGAGGAGATTTGTGACACAAATACTTTAGAATGTACTTGAAAAAACATTACACACAAAGCCTGGAGGAGAATAAATGTGGGAATTGATCTAGATTGGTGGTTTTAAAATTTCTCTCCAATTCCTTCTTCCTTTGTCTTAGTTTCAGAATCCTTTTACAAAAGCAATATTATTCACAAGTCCAATATTTAAAATAGCCAAAAATAGAGCTATTCTGATTCCTTGTGTTGGGCTGGAACCTCACTAATAATGCTCACCCTAATACTTTTGACATAAATTAAGAGGCAGCCCTGAGCACCCTCATTTTTGAACCACCAGAAACAATTTTACATTTCCATCAGAACTAAATTATTTCCAAGCTTTTTCTCAGAACCAAGAAAAAGAGCTTTTCTCTTAAAGATGAAGGTACCAATGGTCAGGTGACTTGCTTAGGGTCACAAAGAGCATGCTAGTGCGCACTCATACATAGTCCACTGATCCTTCCCCATTCAGAAAAAGTACAGGATGGCGGTCTGAATCTCAACTCACCTAACTGCTAGCTGTTTAACCTTGGCAAGATATTCAGCATTCCTCAATCACAAAAGGAGAAATCATGAGAGCCCCACCTTATGCTTCTGTGAGGATTCAATGAGATAAATGCAAATAGAGAACTCAAAATCTTGCTTGGCAAATGGTAGGTGGTCAATATATGTTAGTTGTACCATGTTGCCCCCCCCACATCCTTTCAGCTACAGAACATCACATTTGTGTTTATGCCTATTAATCTTGACAGAACACATCAGCCAAATAAAAGACAGAACTGGCAGGATGCATCCAAATAAACCACAGCATGCAACAGACGGTTGATGGTAAGGCATAGTTGAAGCACTGAGTACAAAGAAGTCTGCAAATAATTCCTAACCCTTGATTTTTTAGCATTTTGCTTTTATCAAGAAAAATATAACACTGAGCAAAGAGACTGAAAAGAGCTGACTGACCTGGGGGAGATGTCACATCCTTGCTGCATGAAGGCTCCCAGGGAGAACCACAAGCTGTTGAATATTCCAAACTCATTGGATTGATCACTGGTTGTCTGGTCTCGCCCTTCCTCAAACTCTTCACTGTGCCATTCGTAGGGGCTGAAGCGGCTGACCAGGAAAAGGACGACACTAACTCCAATGTAGGCAAACACAATGCACATCCAAATTTCATAAGCCAAAGGATCGAGGAAGGAGAAAACCCCCGGCTTGGACTTCTGTGGCTTTTTTATCATGATGGAGATCCCCAAACTCATAAATGGCTTGGAGAAGTCTATCACTTCTTCCCGGACCAAGGTGATAGTTAAAGGGGCCACGGCCACATCTGCTCTCTGAAAAAAGAAAAACAAAACAAAAATAACACACACACACACACACACACACAAAACAAAAAAACAAAAACAAAACGAAGAAAGAAAGAAAGAAAAAAAATGCAGTTGAGCTTAGCAGCACTCTGTTCTTTTAATTCTTTCTTCACTGTGAATATTCTTTTGGGTCTTAAAGAATATGCGTTAGAAAGAACCTTAGAAGTCCACCGCTCCCTTTCTTTATAAAATATTTTTGACAGATGGATGATCAGCTCAATGTCTTACGGGAGAGGTTATCCTATCTTTTGACAGTTCTAATTGTTAGGACATCTTCCTAACCTGCTAGAAGGGGATGTTGTGATACCTATTGTTTTCCCTGTCTGGCAGCCAATCCTCCTTCCTGTGCTAGAAGAACCACTCCTGCCCCACTTGCAGTCTTTCTGGTTCACGTGTGGCTGATCACGCAGTTATATTGTGAAGCACACAACATGGGTTTGACCATATCCCCTGGCCAGAATGACTCATTTAAGGATGGCATAGAACCTACATCAGTTTAGTGAGCATTAGCTATGAGAGGCAGAGTTAGAGATGCAGAAGCTGATTCATGATGAAATAAGTTACCCTGCATTCAGGGGTCATGCTGGACTCCCTGGTACCATGTGCCAGTATATTCTCCTATTTGTCCCTGAAAACATGAACCAGTCTTTCTGTTTGCCTAGTAAAGTTTGAGTTGGGTTTCTTTTATCTGCAATAAGATAGTCCTGGCTAATAAGGTGATGAAGAAAATTTAATTCAATAAACATTATTTTGAAAGCCCTAGGCTATAAGCTGTAAGCAGACTATGGTCCCTACATTCAGGAATTATAAACTAGTGGGAGAAACACACACACACACACACACACACACACACACACACACACACACAGACATATACACCTTTCAGTCTACAAAATAGACTGGGTATGTTCTATCCAAGAAATACAAAATACTGCAAGAGGGTTAATTCTGGCTGGGGAGACCAGGGGCTTTATTGCCAAGGAGGTGACATATAAATTTGGCACAGAAGATGTGACATATAAATTTGGCACTGAAGGAGGAGTAGAATTTTGACAGAGTAGGATTCTGGCACAGAACACATTTGAGGAGGAGGGAATTATGTGAGTAAAGGCCTGGCAAAGGGAAGGAAAAGTCTCACCACTACTATTTTTTCCCAGGAAGACTGCTAAGAAATACACAAATAATTCACTTTTTAAAATGTAAATTCAGCATGTAGATAAACAGAGGGTTTCAAGCAATGCTTGTCCTGAGGCATCTTGCACATGGACCCATCAGCCTTGCTCTTCTGCCTTTCCTACCTCTCCCGAATGGCAGCAGCCTTGGAATCTGGGCAATAAAATCCAATTAGATGAAGTAACCCTGGAAACCCAAAAGATTCTGTGGACAGATGCACAGCATTCACTTTTGAAAGTCTGTTTGAGATGTAGGGCTTTCTCTGTTGATGCTGTGCAACAATCCAGATGTCAAGCCTGTGACAGATGCCAGGAGATAAGGACCCTTCTCAGCCACTGGCTGATATGGTGTAGAGATTTCCTCTGGTTACTTTCATTGGCTTGGACTGTTAAGAAGATGCTTTAAGTGGAATAAAATGTCTGGCTTCAGAATGACTTAGGTTCTCACTTATAGAAAGAAACTTCTCGTAAAGCACTGTGGAGTCAGGCATGAATTTTATAATAATTCTGGTTTGTTATTCTAAACACCCACTGTATACATCTTTATAATTTTTACAAACACATCTAAGTCTATACAAAAAGAGAAGATATCTATTCTTCTATAACCTGTGATTAATGGAAAAGGAATGGAAGAGAAAAGTAATGGAAATGAGGGACTGAGCACAAGTTACCCAAAGGGAGGTGGAAGACCACCAGCTTTGATTTGAATGGATTTGTTGGATGCCCCCTGGTGTGAGTTAATGGAATGGACTGTGGACTGGAATAATCACAGAACCACATCATCTTAGTTCACTGATCATTTTCAAAATTTGTTTCATGGGACATTATTTCCGGGAAGATGCTAATAAGTATAAAATGAAAATAAATGTTGGGGAAATACAAATTTAAACACATTACTCTGGAGCAGCTCTTCCCAGAACATTTAAAAAACCACCATGCACCTAGAATTTCCAGGAGGAAGAAGTAGAGTATTTCTAAAATTAATTGCCTGTGGATCTGTGGGCATCAATTGGGACCTATGTGTGTAAGACACACACATAGCAGGAGATGCTAAATTCACTGACTTCATTTTATAGATAAGAAACTCAGGTGCAGAGAGGGAAGGTGATTTGTGTAAAGCAGCAGTGTTTTAGCTTCTTTCCCATTGACTGAGAGGTTGGGGTGTAACTGGAGCTCCACAGGACTGATCAAGGGCAGAACTGGGCTAGGATGTCAACCTGGTGGCTCTGCTCTGCAACTCACTGACACAGTGAGACAGTTGTCTTTCTGCTATCAATTTCCTCATTAAAAAGAGACATAACATAATTTTTGTTTTACCTATTTGATGGTTTATTTTTTTTTTGAGGTTTCACTCTAAAATATAAGAGTACTGGGAAATGTGAGCTTTTTGCAGGTGCTTAAAATTATTTACTTAATCTGACATTTTAGGACAGTGGCTCTGAAACTTAAGCAGGCTTCAGAACCACCTGTAGGGCTTTTAAAAATACAGGATGCAGAGTTTCTAGATTCAGTGGGTCTGGGGGAGACCTGAGAATTTGCATGCTGATGCTGCTGGTCAAGCCCTAGCTCTTTGAGAACCACGGACCTATGATATCCCAAAACAAAATATGTGGTGTCAAAACAATCCTGCGGAAACAGTAGACAGCTTTGATGCAATAAATAAAAGCAAAAAGGGAAGAAAAACAGTCAGGGATGGAGAACTATTGTGAGCCAGGCACTGCGGAGGTGAATATTCCCCACCCCAGCCCTGGGATGAAGGGTTCACTCTCCATGTGTTTCAGAGGAGTTCAGTGGCTTACAGGAGTCATGTAGTCAGTAAGTTGGCAGAGGTGGAACTTAAGCCCAGGTGTCTATCTGCAGAGTTCACCCCCTTTCTGCTTCTCTCAAAGGACAGGCAAGAAAGTCATCTGTGAATCAGGCACAGAGCCATGCCCATGTAAGAAGAGGAAGCTTTATTTGCCACTCTGGCACCTGAGTATGCAGAGGCTCTGACTCTTCTTACTACCTTACAGTCCAGACCTTGGGTGGTGTGATTTCTATTGAGGTAGTATATCTCAGCATGGGGTACAAAGGCCAAGCTTGCTGTATGTTCCAAGTTGGCTTTACTAGTTATATGTCCTTTACCAAATTACCCAACCTCCCTGGTCCTCGTGTACTTATCTATAAAACGTGGAAAATAATCATATCCACTTTCTAGGGTTGTTTTGACAAGTACATGAAATAACGTAGATGCGTTAATTTAGCTTCCTGATGAAATATTATTGCTATGTTAGTTGATAAGAACCAGAGAGAGCAAAAGGAAGATGAGACCCTGATAAACTTAGGTATTAAAAATACATTTGGAGGTTTGCAATTTATCTTTTTCTGACCTCACTGATTCTTTGTGGCTGAGAGATACTGCCCCAAATTCTTCTATTCTTTTTCAGGGAACAGAACAGAAAAGCCCAATGAAAAGGGAAAGAATGCAGTTGGACCCATCTCAGAGTATTTAGAAAACAGTTTGTACTAGGTAGAGGACAGGCCAGGTAGAGGGGAGGGCTGGGGAAGGCTGGTGGCTGAGGCACCCAGATGTAATTCTGCTCTGTACTGATGAGCCAGTGACTCATCACTAATTGCTTGGCTACAGTGGGGGCTTGCCCTCAGAATGATCACACCATTGTTCTGCCCTATCACAGGCCTTTTATTAAGGGAAGATGGGGTGAAGATGAAGATGAATGTTGGTAAAGGTGAAAAGTTCACAGTAGTTTCCATGGGGATGACCTTACAGGGTTGGTGGAAGTTCCCATGGAAACCAGCATCAAGATGCAGCATTAACCCACCCAGGTGGGTTAATGGAGCATCTATCTTTCATCAATGGAGCTTCCCAAATTGAGAGGCCATGGTGAGGGAGGAGAAAGGGTTGAAGTACCTTTCAATTCATTAACTATCTCTCCAGGTCATCTCAAAATCTTCCTGGGAAAGACTTTCATTTGCCTGTTTCTTTGTTCTTTGAATTTCCTTTGTATGGCTCTCATGGCTATCATGACTCCTATTGCCTTATATGAGACAATGAGATTTTAAAAGCTCATAAGTGATTTTAAAAGCTTTATCCTGAGCAGAACTCAATATCAACCTGGGACTCAGCATATGCTTCACGTCAGAGACCCAGTCTGCATTCTTCCATTTCTGTGTGTGGCAGCTGGATTCTTCTTACATCCACGTTTGTTATTCAACTAGAGTACCTTCATAATCTCCCAGTGCCCACAGAATCAATCCACACTCTTCCCCTTGTCATTTCTTACTCTGTCCCTGACTACTCCTCATCCAAGCCCCTTACAAAAATCACCAGTGTTTTCTCACTCTTCTCTCAAACCTTATTTCCATCACCATTTTATTGTTTATACTTTATAATTCCTGGGGTGCTTTTTTCTCTGTTTGAATATAGCCTCTTTTCAAGTTCTGTATCCTTCTTGAGAGCCTCTTGCCTGAACATTGATACTGAGCCATCTTTTACTTTTCTTTCATTGTCTTTTCTACACTGTAAAATGTTAACATCATTGGTGACAGGGGTCAGATCTTTTACTTTTCAATGATTCCCTAAATATTTAAAAACAATTCACATTCAGTAGCTTTTTAAACTGCTTAAATTTGTGGAACATTTAGTGGAAATTGTTCATGGCATTATTTTAAGTATAATCCTGTATAATAAAAGACTAATATGCAAATTGACTGAAATGCAGAATGACCAGTTGCTATGATGCACACTGACCACAAGGGGGCAAATGCTCAAAGCAGGAGCTGCCTCTAGTGGCCAGTGTGCTCCCACAGGGGGAGCACCACCCAGCCAGAAGCCCTGAGCCTGGCTCATGGCTGGTGAGCACAGCAGTGGTGGCGGGAGCTTCTCCCACCTCTGCTGCAGCACTAAGGATGCCTGACTGCTGGCTTAGGCCCACTTAAGCCTGCAATTGGACATCCCCTGAGGACTCACAGACTGCGAGAAGGTGCAGGCTGGGCTGAGTGACCCCTAACCCCACTAGTGAATGAATTTCATGCATTGGGTCTCTAATGAAAGATATAAAAATGAAGTAAGCTTTTAGAGGTGTGGAATGGAAGAGAACACTGTAGAGAATATAGTGACTCTGAGGTGCTTTGGCTGAAATGGAAGGTTTAGGAAAAGGAATATTGGGGCAAATGATGAGAAAGTTAGATCTGAGTTCATCTAACACCAGGGAAGAAAGTTGTCTTGAGGGAACCATAAGTGACTTTGAGCCATACATGACTTTGTATTGAAGGAGCCATAAATAAAGTGACAAAAAAAAAAAAAAATCCTGGTCACAAGATTGAGATGAGTTTGACTGCGGGAACATGAACCAGAAACCTGAACAAAGAATGTCTTATGACACTGGATTTTGGACTCCCCATCTTTTAAACAGCAACAATGCAAAATGCAAAATTATGGAGTCTAGTAGTCATCTGTGGTATGGCCACCCACCCACCAAATTATTTCCTTTCAAATCTTTTACCTCTGCTCTGAAATTTCCCACCCTGTGGGGAACTTACTCCATAGACCAGCTCTCCCACCATGCCATTCCAAGCCTTTGTGTCAGGGTCACGGGCTCCGTATTTTCCATCGCTGACAATCTCAAGACGGTAGGAGTAGCCCACATGCTTGGCAATCTCTGCTGCCAGTTCCACACAGTAGCCCTCATAGCGGTCATTTCCCTCAAACTGGTTTGCATTCTTCTTGAGCATCACATAAGGATCTTCCTGGTGGAGAAATGGGGAGATGGAGAATGTGGGTTATGCAATCACTGATGGTTAGGGAAGATTTCCAAGTAGCAGGGGAGGGTTAACTTTGGGTAAGTCTCTCTAGCTTCTAAATCTACTCCTTGCATTTCTGCTCCCCCATCAGAAAACTTCTTGGGTTAAGGAAACAAATGGTTAAAATAAGAATGTTTCACCTTTGAGATGTGGTACACAGCTTTTCAAATTCTGTTCCAAAAGTTCTTACTGTTTTTGGAGGTACCTCTTGGGACACTGTGATTGGGATGTGGACTCTAACTAGGCTCAAGATCAATCATTGAAAATCATTGCAGCTTTACTTATATCCCCTGTAGGAGCTGGACCTTGGAAGACTTTCTTTGAAAATGGCTTTTACTAGGGTAGGGTGGAGTCTGAGTAAGTTTTATTTATGGGGGAACTATGGCTCAAAGGAGGCTAAGTGACTTATCCAAGGGCATAAAGTAAAATCATGGCAGAATCAGAGTGAAAAATGTATCTCTGACTTCCAGGAAATTTTTTTATTCACTCCCTCTTTCTACCTATGACATAGTTTTGGCAATAATGACCAGCTTGCACTCCTGGGGAAATCCTTTGTACAGGTATAGCTTGCATTCCGGATAGTACAGCCTTGATAAAGGAGTGATAAAGGAGTGAGTACTCACTAGGATTGTAGTGACGATGTATGTCCTATTCTGGACACTTGAATTATCTCCCCCGGCTTGAGCATCAGTGGCTGCAGGGACAAACTTGTCATCTTCATTCCAGTAACCAATCTGTTAATGAGAGCAGGTGGTGACATAAGTTGAGCAAGGATCCTTAGAACTGGCATACTCTGATAACAGACAGGAAAGTAAGGAGCTCTATGTCACACCATGCAGTAATGGACACACCAGAGTCTAAAGTATCCTATGTAATAAAGAGCTAATATGCTCATTAGACTGGACAGCAGAATGACCTTCCAGAAAGACCTTCCGGAATGACCAGTGGGTTGGGGGGTGGGGCCGCAGGGCCATAGGACCACAAGGCAGCTGGGGCTGCGAAGACCTACTCTTTCATGAATTTCATGCTCCGGGTCTCTAGTTGGTAAATAAAAGTAAGATTCTAGATGCTGTTCAGGTTCTTCCAGCCTCACCTCCATGAAAACCCTCACCATGATAGGCTAAGCTTGGAAACTTCCCTCTTCGAGGGGTTAGGGTTTAAGTGTTTGCACAGCTAAACTGTTTTGTACAGTACAAGCCAGGGCTTAATTCCCTGTAGTTGTTCACAAGGCCAAACACCTCTGATTCCCTACTGCCTATTAACCCTTCTCTGCCTGAGCCCATTCTGAATTGTAGTTGGGATCATATGATTAAGCATTGCATTCCTTTTACTTTCTTTTTAGGTTAACTATATTTTTTTCATATAGATTCAACCTCTTGGGTGATGACTAATTTATCCTTTATCTTATTTCCAATGATAAACTATTATAACACTGAGCATATAGCAATGCCTAAAAATATCAAGTAACAATATTTTTTAAAAATCAGTAAGTTATTTATACTGACTCATTTTCCAAGGTATTTGACAAAATATTTATCAGGTTCCTACTATGTGCAAGGCTCTGATATTATACGGTGGAGCTGAGAGAAATACAAAGAAGTCTATGAAATGGTTCTTATTCTGACAATTCCTTCAGTCTTCTTTGGAAGACTTGACACACACATACTTGGGGCTCCAGAAGTAACTAGTGAGTGGTTCAGAGAGCCAGGGCCTAAGAAGCTCAGAGAAGCAGAAACCTAGTGTGGAAACTTATGCTGGGCAAAAGGCAGCAGGAGGAGGTAGACCTTAAGGTCATGAGGAATGAATAGCTAAATAGGGTAGACTTTATTCTGAAGGCAGTAGGGAATCATGGAAGGCTTGAGAAGACCGAAATGGGATGGTTTACACACACACACACACACACACACACACAACATCTGTTTCTGTCTTTGTCTACATATGTTTTTAGGCAGTTGTGTTTTGTTGTGTGGTCATTCTGCTAGCTATACGTCAGTTCTCCACATCTCATTAGGGATGTGCCAGTGGTCAAATCAAATGTCACCTTCACCCTGATGTCACTGCAGTCCCCTCAGTTGTAAATGATCAATTCTCCCTGCAGCATCACTGTCATTAGCAAGAATAATAATTGACAACATTGACTATATTGCTACATCAGAAGCTGGGAAGTGACTGAGCTTGGTCTGGAACCGTGGCAATCTGTTCCCAGAGGTAGCTTTTCACCATTATGCTGTTCTTGCTAAGAGAGGACTTGGTCCTGGGCTGGAAATCATTAGTTAACTTTTATCAAATGCTTATTTTCAGGCACTCTTCTAAGTGCTTTTAATGTTTTAATTCCTTTCATCCTCACAAAAACCTTTGAAGTGGATAATTGTCATTCTCATTTTAAATGTGAAAAAGCTGAGATGTGGAGAAGTGAAGTAACTTCCAAGACCACAGGCGAGTCGTGGAGCTAGAATCTAGGCCAAGAAGGCTAAGAATAAGGCCAGGCCCTACCCAGCACCAATAAGCTTCCAGACAACACCTGAATGCCTGGTATAGATTCCCATTGGCCCTGTGGTCTAGCTTTTTGCAGGTCAGTTCCCATTTCTCCATGATGATGCAGGCTCCTGTGGATGCGGCTGGAGGTCTAGTCATTCTAGAAGCCCCTTCTTAGCATGCATATTCTTTTCCAGAGAAGCAGCACAGGAAATGTTTATTGAATGAATGAGTGTATCCAACATGGAAACTGTTGAGCATACAGGTGCTGAGACACTTCAAGGCCTGAAGGAGGAGTACATCTCTCAGAGTACTAGGTCAAGACTGACCCTCAGTGTAGGATGAAGGCAGTGTTATCTGTGTAAAGCACTTTTAGTCAGCATGGAAGGAGACAGTTCTCTCTAGGGACACAAGAATCAGAAACTTATATTTCCAGAATATTGAGCTCGAAGAGAAGCCTGAACAATCATTTCTTTCAACCTCTTCCTTTAACAGAAAGGAAAACAGAGGCTCAGAGACCAGGGGACTAGCTGAAGACCACAGTGCAGTTTTGCCTCTCTCCCTTTGCTTGGCTGGTTGTCAGTGGAACCCTAGGGCATCTGTGGAGCCTCTCACCACCTTCATGGGAGGAGGGTGGCAGGCCAAGGATGAGGAGGAAGCTCAGCAACTAATTTCTCTAAAATCTACAGTGTATTAATTGGAGTTATTTTAAAAAGTGGGAGTTTGATGGCTAAGAGATTGATCTTTGGTATCAGATAAATCTGGTTTAACAGGCAGATTTCCCTAATTACTACCTATATGATATTGGACCAGTTGCTTGACCTCAATTGGCCTCCTTTACTGCTTTGTAGAATGGTTACAACAATAATTCCTGTCTCATGGGGCTGCTGTGAGGACTCAGTGAATGTACAACAATAAGCCTAGTGTGTCTTTCATATTGTTGTCAGGAAACTAAACAGTAAAATTCTATTCAGGAGGATAATGCCTGATTGAAGGCTAACAGGCTTCTATATTGCAAGATTTTTCAGTTTCAGTTTGCTACTGAACATTATCAATCATCACAAGGTGTATATATTGTGGAGCATTTTTCAAACATATTTGACAATGTAACCCCTTTACATGCAAAATGTCCAAGGATAATTGATCCCCAAACCACAAAACGCTGTTCTAAAATATCAAGTAATTTGGATAAAAGACAGGAAAAAACAAAACAAGTTAAATCTGCACAGATCAGATTTGCATGGCTTGGAAAGAGACTTTAATTTTTAAGGATACTAGTCCTTACCTAGAGGGTATGATGCTAAGTGAAATAAGTCACTTAGAGAAAGATAAATGTCATATGATTTCACTTACATGTGGAATATAAAGAATAAGATAAATGAACAACAAAACAGAAACAGATTCATAGTTATAGAGAACAGAGTGATGATTGCTAGAGGGGATAGAGTAAAGTGATTGAGTAAAAAAGGTGAAGGAAATAAAAAGTTCAGATTGGTAGTTATAAATAGTCATTGGGGGATATAAGTACAGCATAGGAAATACAGTCAATAATTTTGTGATAACTATGTATGGTGCCAGATGAGTACTGGAAATATTGGGGGAACACTTTGTAATGTATATGATGTCTAATCACTATGCTATACACCTAAAATTAATAAAAATAATATTGTAAACTATAATGGAAATTTTTAAAAAAGTAGTTTTAATGAGAAAAAAAAGACAGTGATCCTTTAAAGCTGCTATCACAGTGCTATTGTTAAATTTGAATCTATAAAATTATTGTATTGCTTGGCCTATATATAGATCCTTTGATATCAAGAGCTAAAGGAATAGTTAAATGTTATGAGCAAGCTTATTTTATTCCTAACCTTCTTATAGTGAAATAAAACAATATTACCAGTCAGAAGAACAGGGTGCTGCCAAGACCCAGCTTGTACTTCATGTAATCTAGCAGGGTGAGAAATCTGGTTCCACAGTTTGATTAAAAAAAAAAAAAAGCTGGCAATGATTTTTGAAGAGACATTGCACTTCAAAGATGAGAGAGCAAATTTCCCTTTCTTAGAGAAATGGGTTGGATTATTATATAGCACTTTGATTCTCTACTAAGGATATGTAGGAACTTTGATTTTTCTCTGAATGTAAATTAGAGTCAGTAGTTTGGTAAAGATTGGGGCCCACTGTTCAGGAGAGGATTTAAATAATTCTGACAGTGAGAGGTCTTCTGGGGCCAGTTATAATATTTGATCTTCTGTTTTCCATCTACCTCTAAAGATTCTTTGAATGTAGGACATGAGTCTAGATGATAGATCAGATTTTTTAAAGTGAATGAAGTCTAAAAAAGGAGATTATCATAGAACAGTTAAATTCAATTGATCTACCTTGCACAGTCATTAAATCAAATTTACACATTTGTATCTTTAGGCTGCCTTTGAAGTCACAACCCCTGAAGCCCAAAAATAAATCCATTATAATACATTTTTAAAAAGTAAGTGGCCTATTGTGGCAAAGACAGCTAAGAGACCATCAAGATTCTTATTCTCCTATCATGACATAGAAGTATTGGTGAAAGTGGCTATGCAGCCAGCAATTTCATTTCCCAACCTGCCTTACACTGAGGTGGGCCAGGTGATTGGGTTCTAGCCAATGGAATGCAGCAGAAGTGATGCACAGCTCTCCTAGCCTGCCTCCACTAAAGCTGCAGCACAGTTTCCACTTTCTCTCTTTCCTGTCTGCTGACTGGATGTTGATAGCCAGAAAAACCCAAGCAGACAGTGGAGCCTACCCACCCATTCAGTCACTAGTGACTGACACTATACTTTCTTTTTTCTTTTTCTTTTTTAAAAAATATATTTTATTGATGCTGAAACCGGTTTGGCTCAATGGATAGAGCGTCTGCTTGGGGACTGAAGGGACCCGGGTTTGATTCCGGTCAAGGGCATGTACCTTGGTTGCGGGCATATCCCCAGTGGGGGGTGTGCAAGAGGCAGCTGATCGATGACTCTCTCTCATCGATGTTTCTAACTCTCTATCTCTCTCCCTTCCTCTTCGTACAAAATCAATAAAATATATATTTAAAAATATATATATTTTATTGAGTTTTTACAGAGAGGAAGGGAGAGGGATAGAGAGCTAGAAACATCGATGAGAGAGAAACATCGACCAGCTGCCTCTTGCACATGATGACTCTCTCTCATCGATGTTTCTAACTCTCTATCTCTCTCCCTTCCTCTCCGTACAAAATCAATAAAATATATATTTAAAAATATATATATTTTATTGAGTTTTTACAGAGAGGAAGGGAGAGGGATAGAGAGCTAGAAACATCGATGAGAGAGAAACATCGACCAGCTGCCTCTTGCACACCCCCTACTGGGGATGAGCCTGCAACCAACGTACATGCCCCTGACCGGAATCAAACCTGGGACCTTTCAGTCCGAAGGCCGACGCTCTATCACTGAGCCAAACCGGTTTGGCTGACACTATACTATCTGTCTGGAAGACAAAACAGGCTGGGCACTTAATGTTTTAACCCAAAAACTGGTCATCAGGTGAACAAGAATTAAGCTTTTACTGTATTCAACTCCTGAGATTTCAGAGTATATCTACTAAATCTAGGGTTATTTTAACTACACACTTAAAAAATTTAAACTTAATGTGTTTAAGTGTGAACTTGAGTTCTGCTTGATGTGTTCTTTCATTGAATTTCCCAACATTTTTGTTTTTCCTCATTTTCTGGGCCAGAGTATTATGCTCCCTCGTTTCCCAGCAATATTCAATAAACTGCCCATTCATCTAATAAACAACCACTTTTTTGCATGTGCTTACTGTGGATATATATATATATATATATATATATATATATATATAGCCAGCGGCCATAATGCTTAATGACCAGAACAACCAGTTACTATGATGCTCACTGCAGACAGCGAACTGGCCCGATGGTGGGGGGGAGGGGGAAGCAGCTGGCCAACCCCCCTGCCAACTTTCCCCCCAGTCAGCCCTGCCCCTGATTACCCTCTCCTACCCCAATAGGGAGTGGGGCTGGCTGGCCAACCTCCAGCCCCTCCCCCCAGGTGGCCTGACCCTGATTGGCCCCAATAGGGGCTGGGCCAGCTGGCAAACCTCCCACCATTTCCTCCCAACAGGCCCACCCCATCCACCTCGACTGGGGCCAGGCCAGACAGACCAGACCCCACCCATGCACGAATTCATGCACTGGGCCTCTAATAGTAAATAACACACATATGGTCCCTGATTTTAGACATTTTAGTCTTGCAGCTCTTTCTTTTGAATGTTTTAGTATTGAGGAGGTGGGAAAGTGGGGAGGAAAGAGAATATATATCTAGATCAGGGGTCTGCACATCTGTAAAGATCCAGTCAGTAAATACTGTAGGCTTGATGGGTCATCCCATCTCTGCTGCACCTCCTCATCTCTGCTGGTGTGATACAGAAGCAGCCAGAGACAAAATATAAACAAACAAGTGTGACTGTGATACAAAAATACTTTATTTATGGACATTAATATTTTAATTTTATATAATTTTCATGTCATGAAGTAATGTTCTTTTGATTTAGTTCAACCATTTAAAAATGTAAGAGCATTAGCTCACGGACTGTACAAAAACAGGCAGTAGGCTGGATTTTGCCTACAGGCTGAAGTTTGCCAACCCAGATCTAGATCAATGAACCAACAAGAATACATCAGAAGAAATAAGTACTCTGAAAAAATAAAATGGAATAATTACTGGGTGGGTGGGGGCTTCTTTAGATAGCTCGGTCAGGGATGGGCTCTGCAATGTGACTTCACTTGAGCCAAGATCTAAAGAACCAGGAGAGACACAGCACATGGAAATGCAGTGATTAGGAATGCCAGGTACAGAAACAGAAAGATGCCAGGATAGTTGTGGAGCACTGAGCTAGAGAAAAAGGGTCAAGAACTGATTTTTATAGGGAAGAAGCGTCTAGGGTTCTGAAGGCCATGGTAAGGTGTTATATTTTACCTGTAATAGGAAGCTACTGAAAAGTTAGAAGCAGGGGAACAATATAACCTGATATATACTTGAAAATTATTCCAGCTCTTATGGTGGAAAAAAAATTAGATTCTCTTATAGAGGGGGAGGAACATACTAGTAGACAGCATGACTGGTGGCTGGGAAGGAGACTCTGAATAGGTTCAGGCAGGTGTGGAAGTGGTGTAGGCTCTGGGGTCAGCAGTGGTAATGGAGAAAAGTAATGGGATTGAAGCTCTGTCTTAGAGTGATAACAGGATGTGGTATTTCTAATGTTGGGTAGTGAGGCTTAAAGCAAAACGTCCAGAGGATATATGGAATAGAGGGTTGGGAATTCTTTGGAACATTAACTTACTCTTTACATCAGTAGGGCTTCATGTCACTTTAGCCTTCTTTCATTCCCATTTATACACAGGATCAGAACTAGGAATAATAAACTTGGGGCAGGGCAGAAGTACTCAAATCAAGTTGAAATGAGAAGTAGGTGCCTGTGATCAGGTCTAAAAAGAGCTCCAGGACTATGGGTGATGGGCAAGGACAGTGAAATCAACAATGCTGACCCTTGATGAAAGGCCTTGGAGCATTTTCTCTATACTTCTTCCTCAGCAGTCATTTATTAGAATCTGTCATCTTACCTGGATTTACAAGGTATTTTGTTTGGATAGAGATCCCTATACATTAGTATCCCACAGTGAAATTGAATCTCTGAATGGGATTTCCTGAGGGTTAGCTCGTGTAGAGCCAGTGCCATATCTAGCATTTAAAGCTTCTAAGCTTCTGATGGATGGAGCTTAGAGCACACAGATGTCAGTGGGATGTCAAATTGGACCCAGAACCTAGAAGGTATATTGGCACGTCAGTGGGCAGGATACACCTGAATATCAGGAGTGTTCCCATGGCCCTGAATCAAACAGCAGCTCCTCTTTATTACCTCCATCAGCTATGGCCGTGTCATGTTCACCGAAGCCAGCACAACTAGGTCACCCTTGAATCTGAGAAATTACTTTGCTAGGAGGCTGATTGAGGAAAAGGCCTAAAGCCACAGATGTGGAAAAATTGATTTTCTGAAATTCAGATCTCCTGTAAACAAAGGATGCTTAAGCTCACATTCTAAGGAAGGATTTAATCATTGGAAAGTAAGTTGAAAAACAGGCTCAGGGTCAGAAAAATAAAACACAACCATTTGCTTGTGGAATTTAAGTTACACTGTTTTTTTTTTTTTTCTGTTTGCTGATTTATCCATTTTATGAGCTTACAAGCTTGACTCATGCAAATTCAAGACTGAAAAAAAAAATCTTTGTGGCTTAAAGAATGGAGTTGAAAACAGACAGACAAACAAACAAGCAAACAAACAACATGGGCTGAATGTCCATTACACTTCAGGTGCTACTTTTAAGAATCCCTCACCACAGACACTAGAGATAGCAGGCATTGTTTCATTTAAACTAAGAGTAACTCTGTGAGGGAAGAGGTATCATCTCCCCTTTGGAGATGATATCACTGAGGTTCAGGGAGGCTAAATAACTTGTTTAAGGTCACATGGCTGTTAAAGAATAAAGCAGAGATTTAAATCCTGGCCTGTGCACAGGGGCATGTATGAAAGTGGGAAAGAACATGATGTATTCAAGGAAGTGAAAGTTGATCAGAATGACAAGTAGAAAGAAGAAGCTATCTATCTATCTATCTATCTATCTATCTATCTATCTATCTATATAAAATAAATAATATTTTCAAGGTACTTGACGATCTCTTGGATCTTCACCAGAACCCAGAGACAAAGCCTAGATTTGAATCTCCATTTTGCAGATGAGAGAATCTATTATCTGAAAGAGGAACTGACCTGACCAGAGTCCCAGTGGCATAACTGAGTCTAGAATTCTCATTTCCTTTGTCTCTCCAAAAGGTGGGCTCACTAAGCCCTCAACTCTTGCCCGAGCCTCTGAGGCAAAGGGATTTTTACCTTACGGATGCCATCATGCTTCATTTCAATCACATGGAGAGTATAGTTGGTCCGGCGTCCTTTCTCATTAAACTGCACGTTTCCTGTCAGGCCTTCAAACCGCACCTGGAAAACAAAGTCAAATGGCAACCAGTGAACTCACAAGGTGTACTTCATCTCTGTTGGCTTTTCCTGCTGAAGTTAAAATTCAGAACCCCAGAATGTTACACAGGATAAGATCCTGGAGTAGCATCAATACATCTAGTTAATGGCAACACTCTACACCCTTGCCCATAGCAGGCATCACTACTAGAGCACAATTCTCTTTCCTACTAAACTGAGATTCATTCTGAAGACATTTTTATTTTCTATTGCTTTAGGCTAACACTAGTAATCTCTGAACCATCTCCAATCAAACACCCCCACCAAGAGCACCACCCTTCCTCAGACACACACCCTTCAGATGAAGAACCTGAAGGAGGCCAGCTAAGAAAAGTGGGTGATATGCTATCCCTGGAAGTCAGGAGAAGACTTAGACTAGAAGTCAACCTTATGGTGCCTTGGGCTATGCTTGGATATAGTTTCTGAATTCTTTGTGAGTCCAGGGAATAAAATACTTGGACTCTAAAGACCTGGAATTGGGAGACCTGAAGTTTCCCCCAGCTTTCCTCTGAACAGCTGAGTGACCTTGGGCAATTCACCACTCTAAGCCTCCAGTTTCTAAAATTCCTGCCCCCATGTACCTTAAATGACACAGCAAGTGAAAGTGTTATGAAAAGTTAAAAGCACCTGAGAAAACTCTTTATGTTAAGAAGAGAGCAAACAAAGCTTTTAGCAGGTCTCAGTTAGTTAAAACAAAATTTGTATTGGAACCCCAAAGAATGCTGCATGGGATTTCTTCTCCACAAAGGAGTCAGATTAAATGTTCATGGCCTCTTCAAGGTCATATTGAAGGTCCAGTGGTCAATAGGACCATCCAAAGGCATTTTGGGCCAAGCCTACTGTTCTGGAGGTAACCCATAAATCTCACCCAAGTCCACCCTCAGACTGAGGATGAGTCTAACTGCATATCATTGGCTCAGGTACCAGAAACTACATTCTCTAATGGTGACCAGCTGTGTGTCCTCAGATCAGGCTGACCTAAGGCCAGAGAGGTGAGTCTCTAGCAGTTACCAATACGAACTTGGCCCTGTACCCCAACACTATTTGTTTATTTGCCCCTTCTTCAAAGAGCTAAAAAGGAAGTCTTTCAGTTCTTATCTTTTTCTGACAGTGACCAACTCCTCTGGCATCAGAAGGTATAATAGTTGGTGTATCTGTTTGTGTGTGTGTGTGTGCGTGCGTGCGTGTGTGTGTGTGTGTGTGTGTGAGAGAGAGAGAGAGAGAGAGAGAGAGAGAGAGAATGAATGTGTGCATCTGCTCTGAAGCTGAGGCTGACCCTCTCATCACCTTGTGTGAATTCACAGTGGGGAGGCTATGACAGGTTCCCAGTGCTGACCAAATTACACAGCAAGCTCTTCACACTCAGGTGAAATCTGGAGAAATTTCACTCTGGAAAGTCTATTTTGGCTTTGCTTTTCAGAGAGAAAACAAAGCACAGACCTGCTACAAAGAATAAGAAAAAGGAAACAATCTCTCAGCAACTTTGCCTTCTCACATTGGCCATCTCCTGCCCATTTTAAGCTTTCCCATTCGTTTAGGTTCAAGGGTAACCAAGTACCAGCTTAAGTGACTCATTTGAAAAAAACAAAACAGATGGGGATAGATGTGCTAATGACTGGATTGTAGACTGTTTTTCTCCAACAGAGAGCAGTGTCATTAATGATACAAATGGGCACCTACTTTTTGGCCCAGTCTCAAGTCTCATACCAATTATCAGTGGCAGATTGTATGATATCTCTATGACTGTTTCCCCATTTGTTTAATGGGATCAATTAGAGTTCAGTGTATTTTAAGCATTAAATGAGATTTTATGATCAATCCTTGGTCTGATCTGACCATCCATAGCTCCAAGAGCCCAGCTGTTATTTAGCTCATCATCCACACATTTATAGGTATTCTTTCTCAGGAGTTTGCCTTCTCTTTGAAATTAGGTCTTAAGTTCAAAAGTCAGGGACTGTCTTAAACTCCTATTCCCCACTTCATCCCAGATCTCATCTAATAAAATGCTTGGCATACCTTCATGTTGATATTCTTGACCATTGACCAATAGATTGTGAACACAAAGAGTGAGAGAAAGAACAGGTATTCTTCAGTTAAGGTCCTGGGATGGGCTTCTAGGAGTGACTATGCCCTCTCCCCCACCTTCTGGTCATACAAATATATATGCGTATACATGTGTGCATTTTTTTCTGGGAAAAAAAGTCCAAATCTCCTCCTCTTCCTCCTCTTCCTCCTCCTCCTCCTCCTCCTCCTCCTCCTCCTCCTCCTCTTCCTCCTCCTCCTCCTCCTCCTCCTCCTCCTCCTCCTCCTCCTCTTCCTCATCCTCATCCTCCTCCTTATCCTTCTCCCCTCCTCTTCCTCCTCCTCCTCCTCCTATCTATGGCCCCAGATGCTAAGCCTGATTTGGGGAGCTGGGTCTTCTCTGCCAGCCAGAGCTTACATATGCTCACTGTAATGCCTCCTCCTTCCTGGAGCACTGAGGGCTTCCAGGATATGAGCTCATTAATATTCAGAATGGCTCCCTGGATGTCAGGCAGGGGGCAGACAGGCGGCTGATGAAGAAATTATAGCAGGATGAAGGATAGGGATGCACGGATATTGCCCAAGACCATGTGCTCTTTGTTGCTGGCTGGGCCACAGCTCTTGCGTCTCCCCTGGGCTTCAGGGCAGAGCAGTATGTGTGCAGAGCGAGGTAGCAAGTCCAGTGTTGCCATTAACTAGCTGTATAATTTTTGGAAGACTTTCTTAGCATTTCTGAAGCTCAGCTTCTCCATTTTTAAAGCACAATTAATAAGAGTAGCTACTTCAGAGTAATATATTTAGGATTCAATGAGATCAAACATGTAAAATATGTTCAGAGTCTTGTACCTAATAAGCCTTTAACACATCATAGCTGATATTACCATTATTTTTAGAACCTCACTCCTTAGTATTCTAGCCCTCCAGGTAGCTGGTGCTGGGCCTCCAGGCCTAACTCACAGACATTCCAGCTCTAACAGAACTGGAACCACAGGTTCCTGCCTAATGTGTGACTCAAAGGCCAGTGGTCAGGGCAATGACCCGAGCCCCTAACCCTGGTGCTAAGGACTGAATGTCACTGGGACTTACCAAGCCCATTCTTGGCAAACAGTTGTTCCCTAGTGGTGTGACTACTTCAAAATATGGGTCTGGAAAGCAAAGTGAAGAGACTGTGGCCATGTCTGTAAGTGGGAAGGTTGTAGAGGTCAGTGTGTACAAGAAAAGGCCCCTTTGGCCACAAGACAGGCCTGGATTGGGGAGAGGAGCCCTGGATGAGGTCTGGTCCAACCTTTGCTAAGCTGCTGTGTGACTCTGAGTCACTGCCCACTCTGGACTGGCTGCCTCGGCTACAAAGAGGGAAAATGGGCATCATTACATCATTACTCTCTAAGACCTCTTTCAGCAATATATTCTAGTGATTGTGGGTACTTAACCAGGATTTTGAAAAGGACTCAATTTGAACATTTGATCTTAGGGTTTTATTTTCATTTTTGTTTTTGTGACTAGATCCTCCCCACCCCCAGGAGAGACAGAAGGGAATTTCTTGCAGGCAGGTCTTGCCTTCTGTTATCATCCCCAGTGCATGGCACAGGCATGGGCATGCTGTCAGGGAGCAGTGATTGGCTGCTGGAGAGGCAGGCATCTGTTTTGACTCCAAGACAAAAGCAATCAGTTTTTTGACTAAGGTAACTGTTTCTTCAAAAATCCTAGTGAAGGCAGAAGCAGAAGAATGAGTATACAACCAGAAAGTTGTGGGTTAGCCACAGTAAAATTAATTAGATACTTGGAATTCTTAGAAGCAGTTGTGACACAGGAACCTTCTCTCTCCCACCTCCTCATTGCCATGGCTAAATAAAGGGAAGTCTGTAGGGGATCTGAATGATCTCAAGGCCACACAGAGAATATATCAAGGTTACTCAGAGAGCCAGGGACCCAGTGAACTTGGAACACAACTCTCCTGCTTCCTAGTTCAGAGTCCTTCCTGACACCCAGGTTGCTTTCTAGGCTGCATCACTGTCATGGTGGTGTCAGAATATCCTTCCAGGGATGTCATTAAGATGAGAGAGGCAAGGCAGTTAAAAGGGTTGTGCAGATGAGGGCAAGTTCTGAGGATCTTCTAAGTCAGGAATGTTAAATATAGAGCTTATGTGTATAATTGTTTCATCTTACTTCTACAAAAGACATATTACTAATTGGAGATTTATTCTCTTCCCTATTGAATCTAGATTCAGCCTCAAAATCCTTTGCATATTGATTGGAGTGGGCATGACCATTTTCTATCCTTGCTCTTTAACTGTTCTTAAGTGCAAACAAAATTAATGACTGCAATGCTGAGAAGCAAGGAAATTGAATCTTAAGTACTGAGAAACACTGTCAGGACTCCTTCATGATATGTGCACAGAGAGCAAAGGTCATGAAGAAATCTCGAAAGCCAGGGCAAGATGGGAGAGTCTCCGGGAGACCACTGAAGTGGTTCAGTTTCATCCCTGTGTATTTCAAGTCCCCTTTCCAAATACGGAATAGCTGGCATATTCCCTAAGCAGAAAATATAATTTTTACACTACCATGAATGACTATTCCATACTATTGATTTTAATTTCTTCATGAGATTTCATGTAATGCCAAGAGCCACACACACAGTGCATTGATGTTCCAAATAGGCACGCTCCACCTTTTCTTTTAAATAGCAACATTCCAGCTGAGACATGCTGAAGTGCCCTATGAGGCTCGCAGAAGATGGACAGCCACTGCCAGTCTCACCTGCTGAAGGGCTCTCTGGATGTCGATCCCCTGGCCCCAGGGCACAGCTGGGTTAGCCAGGCAGTCTCCAGCATTTCCCCGGCGGGATATATCGATTCTTTGCCTCCTCAAGCTCTGGAAAGCCTCAGCCATCACCTTCACCCCATCGTAGGTGAGCGCAGAGGTGTACTGGTGGGAGAAATGGAGATGGTTAGGTGACAGAGAGCACTGATAGGGAGGCAGGGGGGAGCTGTATCTGGGTAGATGCTTCCTGGTGACCAGAATGCTTGGAGTGGGCCAGATACAGGGAATGGGAGGGAGGCAGTGGTGAACCAGGAGATGCCTGCCCCTTATGTGGGGGCTTCTGTGAATTGCTAGCCAATATTGCCCTCCTAAACTATGTCTTGCTGGCTGTGACTTTGGAAGAAAAGCTGGGATTCTAGATTTTCATGTGCAGTCTTGAATAATGTTAGCTCGTTGGAGGAAAAAAAGAATGCATAGATTAAATTCAACACATCTGCATCATCTGATAGAGTCCATGAAAATACTGTTGCTTTTCTCCATGTTAGAGTCACAGACTGGGAACTCAGAGGAGCTGTTTATTCCACCATCCCTTGTGACAGTAAAACAAAACAACAAATCCAGGAAGGGTAAGCACTTAGCTATTTTTACATGTGACTCACCCCAGGGGCAGGTTAACAAACTTGCCCCTTGTGCTTATTCATGATAACTCATTCCACCCTGCCCCCCACAACCACCCTCCTCTTGCCTAAAGGAGGATAAGATGTTGATGAAACAGAACCAGGATATCGGTCCAGGATAATATTTCCTGGCTCTGGGACTCAACGTTTGTCATCTTTGTTAATTAGTCCCCAATGCCTAGCATGTTCTCTGGCACATTCAAAGTTCACAATCGAGGGTAGGATGAATATATAAGTATTTTTTTCTAGTTTTTAATTTTTTGATTCTCTCATATTTGATATAATATGTACATATTACATGTTGCTATTTTTATAGTCTGCTCTACTTTTTTCAAAACGGGCATTTACATATTAATTTATTAACTGCTATGTGGTTTGCTCATTGCTTTAAAGCACATCTGTGATTTTGTTTGCTTAGGTTCATATTGAAATGCATCTTCAATTTGAATTGCTAAGTGGGTTTGAGTAAAAGTGGGAGGAGACCCAGTTAAATGTCCTGCCATTCACAAAAAGATATTGACCTAGTGACAACACAAAGTCACAGAGGATTCCCTGATTTGCCCAGATAAACAAATCTGTCTCAGGATCCTGCTCAATGCAGTGTTCCACAGAGTCACTGCCACGACATGGGAAAGAAAAATTCTTCTGCCCGTATTCTAAGCCATTATCAAATAGCAAACAAAATAGATTTGGGCTGCAGGATTTAGAGCTGCATTGCTGGGAAATGGGCAGCAGACAGTCTGCATGGTAATTGGGGGTTGTCTCTCTGAGGCAATCAAGTGCTTGATATTACTTATTTAGATTTCCCTGATTTTTAGCTGACCAGAATAAGGATCGGCTCACTGCACAAATCAGGGAAGCTCAATCAACAAACAAAAAATGTGAACAGCATACCTCTAGTGCTGTGCAAAATGGTGCCCCCTTTTTTCAGCCTTCACTGTAGCTAGCTGGGGCTAGGTTTCTAAGACATAGCCAGTAGCATGTGGGTGGAAGATCTATGTGTAACTTCTGAAGAGGGCTCTTAAAGGAAACAGTTGTTCTTTTTATTTTCCTGTTCTCTTTCCTGCTGGGTAGACTACTGTGGTAATGGTTAGAGCTTCAGCAGCCATTTTGGGCTATAAGGTGGCTCTAAAAGCTGAGGACAGCAGAATAAGAAAACAGAAGATGCCTGAGTGTTTGATGATTTAGATCTGTTGCTGACTCTGGATTGCTGACTCTGAATTTTGTTTATATGGGAGAAAAACAAAATGCGTCTTTTGTTAAAATCATTGTTATTCTGGGTTGTCTGATCTTTGGATCCTCAGTTATTATGGATATCTTTTCCTTAGTTTGTTCCTCTTAGAAAGCCTGTCCTTCTTGAATGGCTAACATTGTACAGAAATCAGAGGCCCCATGGGGCCAGTTTGGTCCTTTACTCTCTGCTGCCCATCTCCTCACCTTAGGTCTCTTCCAGTCCACCCGGGTATGGTCTCGAGAGTCGCTATTCTTCCACTGCTGCATGATCTTGGCTGGGATGGTGTCTGTGTAGTTCACCAACTGGAAACCTGTTACATTTGCTCCACTCTCCTTGAATTTGTTTAAGTCAATGTCCATGAAACCCTGTGCAGGGAGGAAGAGGAAGAAGTCAGAACATGTTGCCTGGATAAATCCATTTAACCATGTTACAGAATCACAGGATTTACCAAACTGTTCCAGAAGGTGGAACCAACTTAAAAGAGAGGCAGTTGTGCCTCCATTCCTTCTGAACTTGGTTATTCCTTAGTTTGTGCACAAAGTTGTCACAGTGGTTAAGAGTGCTTGCTCAGGAGCCAGCGGTACTTGGTTGAAGTAATGGCTCTGCTACTCATAGTTATTAGTGATGCTACATTGTACTAAGTTACCTGGTGGTTTCTTGTCTCAGTAATGGAGGGTAGGTAATTGGGGAGAAAAAGCAATGTAATGATGCATGCCAAGTGCATAGTGCAGATGGAGTGATCAATAAATGGTGGCTTGGATTATTATGATACCATAGATACAGAAGAGAATTGAAACATAGGAGGTTGTCTCATCTCCCCCTCCATCCTCCATCCCTTTGAGAGAAGGGGAATCTGAAATTCAAGCTCCTGTGGACACCCCAAGTCACACAAGTCTGTGGAAGAGGCTGGATTTTGATCATCCCTTTCCCTGTGCTCTTTCCTGTACCACAGACTAGATCTTTACTCCATGAGGCCTGCACAACTGTAACATCTACGAAGGATTCTTTAGTCAGAATGAAACTTTCCTCCCGATTTGGTGAAGTTCATTTTAACTCAGGAAGCCTTCAACTTAAACAGGAAATCTTGTATTTGTATAATCTATAATGTATAGTACTTTCATATCTACAGCCTCATTTCCCTTTATGAGTTTTATAAAGTGGACATTAATGTCTATTTGCCAAATATAGAAACTGAGATGCAGTTGGAGAATCGACCTGCACAAAGGCAATTCACTGAATTAGCTGTTTGCTCACTCACTCCTCATGCAACAAACATTTTTGAGAACCCATGAAGCACTATTCTAATAGTGAATAAAACAAGTTCCTTCTCTTATGAAGTTTACATTCTAATGAACAAGAGAGATAATAAACAAGTTATGTGGCATAACATTAATAGTATCATCTAGGATACTATACTAGGCAGTAACACCGAGTATTATGGCAAAAGGTAAAGTTGGACAAGAGGATGAGGAGAGGAGGGTGATGCCATGGTTTGGCAGGTAAGATCAGGATGAGCCTCCCTGAAGAGGTGGTGATGGCACAGGGACATGAGTGAAGAGAAACCTTGTAGTGAGCTATGGGGACACCTGGGGAAGGACATTCTGAGCAAAGGCTCAGAGGCGGGAGGATGCTTGGCATATTCCAGAAACTGAGGAGGTTGGTATGGCTGTGCGTCGTGAGTGAGCGGAAGAGAGGGCTAGAAATGCAATCAGAGTGGCAGTCCAAAGCTGCTCACATGCAGCTTTGGGATTTGGGTTTCTTTTTAGGTATTGTTGGTGGCCCCCTACAGGGATTTAAGCTAGGATAATAAGGTCAGTGCTCCGTGGGCTCCAAAGCTTGGGAAAACCGTCAAATCCTAATGGGTGATACTAGAAAATGAGCAGGGGAAGCAGTTGATGGATTGAGGATGGGCGGAGTCCTGGACTGGCAGCCAGGAGCCCTGAGTGCTGGTCCCAGTTCTGCCTGTCCAAGTCACTTGATTTCTTCCTGATTTAATCTATTTTCATTTTTCTCCCTATATATGTTTTTCTTGATTTCAGAGAAAGGAAGGGAAAGGGATAGAGGGTTAGAAGTGTCAATGATGAGAGAGAATCATTGATTAGCTGCCTCCTACAAGCTCCCTACTGGGGATTGGGCCCACAACCTAAGCATGTGCCCAAATCAGGAATCCAACTGTGACTGCCTGGTTCATGGGTCAATGCTCAACCACTGAGCAACACTGGCTGGGCTGATCTAGTTTCTTTATTTAAAAGATTTAGCCATGAACAACTTCATGACTCAAAGATACTCCCTAGACCCTCTACCTCTAAAGTTACCTGATTTTTTTTTATTTTAAATATATTTTATTGATTTTTTACAGAGAGGAATAGAGAGAAACATTGATGGGAGAGAAACATCCATCAGCTGCCTCATGCACACCTCCTATTGGGGATGTGCCTACAACCAGGGTACATGCCCTTGACCAGAATCAAATCTGGGACCTTTCAGATGCTCTATCCACTGAGCCAAGCCAGTTAGGGCTATCTGATTCTTTATTATTTGTATTTTATAAACAAACCAAGCTCAGTCCTACTCAGAGCCCTTGTCCTAGTTATTCTGGAAGTGTGTCTTCCTTGGATGTTTCCTTTCCATCTTTTGTATGTCAGCCAAAATGCCATCTCTTCAGAGAGGTCTTTCCTCTTCTTACATGCTAAGATCCAATTTTCATCCTGTGGCCAATGCTATTGATGTCCTACTCATTTCCACCACCCTTCACACACTGACATTCTACTTTTTAGACTAACTCAAATACCTGTTACTTCACCTATGTGTAAAATAAGCCAGATGTGTTAGGGAGTTATTATGCCCAAAAAAGCTCTCAACTGATGATAGATGGAGAGTTAGCAGATCAGTACTCCAGAATCCTCTTTCCCTGGGGTGGAATAACACTGCAGTGTGCTCTACACCATGCCTGCAGATCCCCGAATGAATTGAGTTCCTATATCCCGCAGGAGTAAGTGCCTTGATTATGAGCTTTTAATGATCATCTCTTCCCTATTTCACTTCCCTAATTCCCTGCTTTTGTTTATAGCATTGGCACCCACAAAAGTACTTGCACTTAAATCTTTGTCTTAAGACTCACTTTTGAGAGAACTTGATTAAGCTACAACCAACACTCAGTCTGTGCAGTTTTTTCCTGTTAGAGTTCCTGCTGAGTATTTACACCATTTGAAGTTATATCCTTCACTATTTGTTCCCTTGTCTTCTCTCCTCCCATTGGGATGTCAATTCCATGAGGGTAGGGACCTTTTTTGTTTTGTTCACTAATGCTTCCCATAACCTAGCACCTGGAACAGTGCCTGGCACAGTGTAGATGCTTAATATATACTTGTTGAGTGAATTAATAAAAGCCAGATACTTTCCTCAAGCAAGAATGCTGATTAGCCAGGGGAAATATGATCAGTAGGCAGCAAATGCCAGTGTATAATTTTCATTGGTTGGAAAGAGAAGCTCAAGTTGGAAACATCTTTTGAGATTAATTTTGTCCATAGCCACAGTTTCCAGACTTTCACAGAGGTCTACTGATTTGCACATGGTTTTAGCAAGCTGTTACCACAGATGAAATCAGAATTAGGTTCTTATACCTAATATGCATTTGAAGACATTATACTACCTAAGAGTACAGCTATCCCACCACTGGTTAAAAGCTAATTCATAGTCGAGAGATTGCCCATAATTTTTAGAGACTTTAAAAAGAGCATTTTGTTCATAAAATAACTATTGAGAGAATGAAATTGAAATGATCTCCTGCAGTCAAATTCTGTCATTTGAAAATCCATAACAAGCTCCAGGGCAGTTGTTACTGACTGCCCCATCTTGAACATAATGGAGGCTGAGGGAAATGGCAGAGTTTATTCAAACACTAGAGGCCTGGTGCATGAAATTCGTGCATGTGTAGGGTCCCTAGGCCAGATCGGCAATCAGGGATGATCTATGGGGCGACCAGTGGAGCGATCAGGTGGGGGGCGGGGGGGGGGTAAGTAGGGGAGACTGGCACCTGCCTTGTCCAGCCTGGGGCCTGCAGGCTGGGGCAGCTCCTGTGTTAGCATAAGCCCCCTGGTGGTCAGAGCACATCATAGCAACCAGTTGTTCCACCATTCGGTCGATTTGCATATTAGGCTTTTATTATATAGGATGAATGCCACTTGACTCCATCATCAGAATGTCTGATTACAAGGTTACTGGAGCCAAATCTCAGATACATCTAATTAAACTGATGGGATCCCCTAACTGAATTCCTCTACTCCCCTGAGAAAGAGTGGGCAAAGATTGATAAGACAAGCCCTCATCTGTGATATTAGGTAAAAGAGACAAAATCAGGGAAATGAGTCTCTTTATTATTGCTAAAAACTTGATTTCTTTGTAATGCAAAAGAATACTCTTCCAATTCAGAAATGTGTTCTTGACTATGCAGGGGAAATAAAGGTGTTAACTATTTGTCCTCCTGTTAACTGGAAAATTCAACTCACTTTATTCCCCTGAGCATGCTCATTAAACAAGGTTTAATTACATCATTTTCTAAATTTTTGGGCCATTTTTATTAAAAAAAAAAAAACCTTTGGAGATAATATTTGGTAATTAGTACTTTTTTATTTGCTTCATCTGTGCTATTATATAATATTGTATAAAGATGAAGCATTGCTAATTACATTCTATTAAAGATTCAAACCATGAAGTTTGATCCTCACTACTCTCTTTGAGTCATATTGCCCATTTTATAACCTTCCCCCAAATACTGAGTGCTTTTCTTTGTACACTATGACTACTGAATAAAAAATAAAATTCATCTACTAGATGCTCCTTTTCAAATGATTCAGTATGAGAACTCAGGTCTCCTAAACCTGGACTCCTTTCACTGTCCCTCTAGTGCTGCACCAGATGCTTCCATTCACAAAGT
This sequence comes from Pipistrellus hanaki, assembly GCF_964339955.1. Classification (NCBI taxonomy): domain Eukaryota; kingdom Metazoa; phylum Chordata; class Mammalia; order Chiroptera; family Vespertilionidae; genus Pipistrellus; species Pipistrellus hanaki. Next base: position 16,873,659 of record NC_140507.1, read on the forward strand.
GACTTTGTCTCTTATAAAAAATGGGGTTTTGTGATGACCTACTATGCTCCTGTCTGCTTTTTCAGCATCTTTGTAGCATTTCACACAGTCCCATGAGTGACTGATGAATGGGTGACATGAGAAGAATGCTCTGTCTATCATTTTCATTGAAATGCAAAATAAACTGTCTGGTGTACTGCAGGCTCTCGGGATAAAGATCCTTAACCTGAGAGAGACATCAGAATATATTAGGGAGCTTTTGCAAAATAGCTGCCCCTAAGGATTATCATTCAGCAGCCTAGAGACTGTATATCTGTATTTTCCAGAGTTCTAATGCTAGTGAATCAAAAAAAACAAGGTTCAATATATTAAAATTATAAAGACAGTCATTAGAAGAATTTCAAGTAATAGCAAACAATGAGGACAAGATGCGGGGAGTAGTATGAAATGATTCATTATCTTTCTAATGGGGAGTTATTGATGTGATTAAATTTGATAAAGCAAGAAAAACAGGCATAGATGTATAATGTAGACATGTGGAGGAAATAGCCATAATCACTAAACACAGAGAAGGTTTAAAATAGTTATTTCTGAGAAGTAAGATTGGAGAAAGCAAACATTTGCTTTTTATTTTATACCCTTCTGTTATACATGTACTAAGTGAATATATTTTCTTTTTTGTACTGTTTAAAAATAAAAATAGATCCCTAGATAATTTTGAAGTACTTTGCTGGGTAGAGATTATCTGTTAGTCCCTGGAAAGTGGGAGGGAATAGTAGTAGCAGAAAAGGGAAGCGAAGTCTTGCATTTGTTGAAATTTGTTATTATCTGTTAAGGGGGCCCTTTTTAAATTATCATCTGTTGGCCTGGAATTAACATTGGTGATGTTAGATGTTATACTTAAACACAGCTACAGAAACATTGTTCAGAAAAATAACACAAGCAACAATAATGGCAAAATGCCTCTTAATATACTTTCTATAACTTCATCTAAACAATCTTTTGAGAATTATGAAGTTCCTTTCATTTAAAAATGAAAAATGAAATAATCAGTTGATAGTCATCTCTAGATTTATTTTACTAGCAAACATTTCTCAAGCTCCCTATTGGATGAGCATTCTATTGAATGCTTTATATGCACAATTCTTTTTAATTTCCACACAACCCTGAGAGGTGAACATGCACAGGAGGCACTGGAACTTGCACAATAGGCATAAATGAATGGGTATTCATCCCAATTTTAGGTTGAGAAGCTGTGGTTCAGAGACCTTTAGAAAGTCCTCCTGAGATCATACAGCAGGCAAGGATTAAAGTAGTGATTTAACCATAATATCTGTCTTCACCAGTGTGTTACATTGTCTTGCCAGTGAAGGAACATATGAGCTTAGCTTTAGGATGGTGTTTCCAGATTGCCCCAGACAAAGAACATCAAGCAGTGTGGCCGATGCAGTTAATAGCCCAAAATAAATGTCTTATCCTGCCAAAAAGGGGCCTTCTAGTATAGCTTTTTGTCTTAAAGGAACATTTGTGGGAGAGCACACTAGATTTCTCTTCTTAAAGCCAATATCATAAGGTTGGTTAGACATTTCCCATGCCTCTGATGGATCTGAAGCCTATTAGTGTCCACTTACTCGACATCTATACCAAGGGTTGGCAAATTGTTCTGCAAAGGACTAGATTGTGAATGTTTTAAGGTTGGTGGACCATATGATTTCGTTATAACTATTTAATACTTCCATTGTAGAATGAAAGCAGCCATCACCAATAGTATAATAAATGAACGAGCAAGGCTGTGTCCCAATAAATGTCACATACTTTTCATATAGTTTTCACATGTCATGAAATATCATTATTCTTTTCACTTTTTAAAAATCATTTAAACATGTAAAAACTATTCTTAACTCATTCGCCAAACAAAATCAGTGGCTGTTGACTTTGGCGCAGGGGCCATAGTATACTGATATCTGAAGGAAAGATGTCAGAGATCAGACCAATCCCCTCATTGTACAGATAGGGAAAACTGAGGGCCAGAGAAGAGACTTGTGGCCTATGATTGTATTATGGTTTAGAAGATTAGCTGGGATTGGAACTTGTCTCCCCCATATACTCATTGTGGGTAGGAAGCAATTCAATGCTGACCAGCTATTTGAATAAAATGGGAGTAAAAATGTTCAATTAAGTAAATTATTTAATGTAGTCATTTTTTTCTATCATTTGTCAATTATAATTTCAAAGGATTAAAATAAAAAGGCCAATTCAAATAATTATGATATTCTAAAAAGATATTTAATGCTACAACTACATTAGACACACTTTCATCTTGCTGTAGAGATCTGGGAAATGTTTTAAGGATCATGACCAGGCTCTGGGCTATCTTATAACTATTAATTATTATGTGCACCTGGAAATAGAAAACATGATTAGGTGTGCTTACTGGTTATTTAACCTCTCTGAGGCTCAGTTCTCTGCAGAGTAACACCTATAACATTGAATTGGTGAAAGATTTAAAAGAATACATTTAAGCACTGTGTCTGGCATATAGTAAGTCCTTCATGAATATTAACAATCATCATCATCGTATTCACGATCATCATTGACATTGGGTCAAAACAGTTTTTTCCTTTTTCTCTGCAATTCTTTCAAGGGGTCACGTCCAAGCTGTTCAGCTCTCATCATTCTGCCAGTTCAGACACTACACATGTCAGAAAGAAGAAGGAGTATCCAGAATTGTTAAGGAAAACAAGCCAAGGAGAAGTTTATTAAGCAATCCCTGAGACACTCCTCCATTTCATCCCATTGAGATCCAAAAGAGGTAAGATTGAACGAAGCAAAGAACTTGCTCTTTGTACCCTGAATGGTACCAGCTGAACATGACACGTTTCCCCAAATTGTCAGATCGATTCTCAGATGACAGCTTCATTGAAAGAACAGTTGTAGAAAAGTGGAGTTTGAAAAGTGGTATTATATTAGAAATGCTTGAAAACACACACACACACACACACACACAGGAATGGTCAACCTAAGAAATAATGGAAGACTAAGAGGCTGAGTGAAGGATGTATGTGAATCCCAGAGGGCTGTCATGGAGAAGAGATAGAAGATTTTTTTCTCTGAGGCTCTGGAAGGCAGATTGGACCAATTAGGGGGCAGAGGTCATGGGAGGCAGATTTTGGCTAAAATAATAATAAAAACAACCACCACAGTGCTTAAGATGTATCAAGTCTTTACCATGTAGTAGGCACTATGCTAAGTACTTTATTTGTATGATTTTATTTAGTTCCCATAACAATTTTGTGAAGTGGATACTATCATTATTCCCATTTTTCAAAGTAGAAATCTGAGGCTTAAGTGAATGGAGAAACGTCTGCCCAACATAACACAGCTAGAGGAGGGCAGAAATTATATAGTCAGAACCAGTGACAAGACTACTGGTTTTCCAACCACTGTACATTCTGCTTCCTGACCACTAGTCCAATAAATCCTATTCGTTTAGCCTCTGTTCTGCAGTGAAGCACTTGGAATGCCCTTCAGGTTTAGATTAAGAAGGAATTAGCAGGTTTCTGGGAGACCAGAACGTTTGTCCCCAGCTTCTTTAATGTATGCTCTTTACCTCCATCACTCAGAGGCCTTTCCATCTATCTCTCTGAGACTGCACTAGTCCCTCTCATCTACCCAGGGAGACTGTGAGCTTTGAGAGGGCAGGGGTCCTTGGTCCCCAGGGTGTCCACAACACGGTGCCTGGAGCAGGTCAATTGCTAACTTCAGGCTGAAGAATGAAGGAATAGGTAACATATGTCTTTTCTTGCCCTTTTCATGATTTTCTTTTAACCTTCCATCCTGTCAATTCTCAGTCTCTCAGTTTTTGTCTTGTGGACAAAAGAAGTCTTTATATATATATATTTTTTTTATTGATTTCAGAGAGGAAGGAAGAGGGGGAGAGAGATAGATAGAAACATCAATGATGAGAGAGAATCATTAATTGGCTGCCTCCTGCATGCTCCACACTGGGGATTCAGCCCGCAACCTGGGCATGTGCTCTTGACCAGAATCATACCTGGTACCCTTCAGTCTACAGGCTGCCACTCTATCCACCGAGCCAAACTGGCTAGGATGAAAAGAGGTCTTTGATTGACTTTGTGTGTGTGAGTGTAGTATATTCTGAAATAGGTAATAAATAAGAGGTGTTAGGAAAACAGTTGTTAGGGCAACTACCTAAATTCAGTCCCGTCTTTGAACCACATGAACTATTCACCCTTAGGCAATGGTCTCATCCTCTCCAGGCCCTAGTGTATTGATCTGCAAAATAAGGACCTAGGCTGGATCAGTGATCTTTCCAATTATTCTGGTTGCAGGCATTGTAGAGGTTACCACGTTGGTAACCAGATCCCCATCCTCCATCTTCTACCAAAGCAACTCTGCTTTTTATCTGTTTCACATACTGGGGATCTCCCAAGATTCTATTTGAAATTGGAGCTTTAAACTAAAAATTCTGGAAACTTCTGAGCCAATTCATTTCTCTCTCAAGGGCTCTACCAGCTTTGATCTATAATACAATTCTGTGGTCACACAGGTATGTGCATATGAATATGGCTACATGTGAATTCATGGAATATTCCTGGGCTGAAGACTTAGTTGTGTTCTCAAATAACCATTTCTCTGCATCACGGTCCTCACATTTCCTATTTTATTCACTTTAATCAACTGAACCTTTAATGTGTCCTTCCCATCTATAATCCCTGGTAACACACAGGATGATCTGGTTTCTATCTAGTCAATAAGACATGTAGCTGTACTTACAACAGCTAAAGCACCATCTGTCTTAGAAAAAAAACATGAGTGTTAACTTATCCAAGTACATTTGAAACCAGGGAAGTAGGTACCTATACATGTGGGTATCTACAAACATACAGACATTCCCTCTTTCACACACAGGTGTCCACTGTTGACAAACATTGCAAAAGCCACTCAGGACTCACAAACCAATTTCTCTCAGTCCAGAGATGTAGGATAAAATAGAGAGGGTAGGTACCTTGACTAATGTCACACAGCAATAAGTATAAAGCCAGAATTTAAATACAGGTCTGTTTCACCCTAGAGCCACCTTTCCCAACTTTGTACCACTTAACCAGAGGCTGCAGAAACTAAACGTGACTGCGTGGACTGAGATGGTGGGAAGAGAGGCTCAGAAGAAAGTGGGCATGCTCAGCCTTACAGAAGGCATAGGCAGACTTCTCACCATAAGGGAGCAAGGAGACTAAACAACAGTTTCTCTTAGGACTGATGCAGCGGAAGGGCACCAGCATGGAGCTGGGGGCTTGGATGAACTGCCACATAGAGCAAAGCCGCCAACTCAGACATTTCACAGAAGTTCATCTGCAACCACATGATGGAAATGGTTGACGGCCCTGCTCCCTAAATATCCCAGTAAGACCAGGATGGCCTAACCTCACCATGTCTCCTTCAGCTATCTTACACACTATAATTATAATAAAATGTCATCCATGTATGATAGAACAGATATCCAACAGGAGTTCCAGGTCAATTGCTGCAACCATAGGCAAGATTTAAACTTAGGCCACCACCCCCGTTCCTGCTCCCTATTCCCCATGCTCAGAAATCACATGGCACAGTGGCAAACACTTGGACTGTGGAGTTTGATAGACCAAGGGGAGAAGCCCAGCTCTGTCACTTTAAAAACTTTGTATTAATACTCTGGTCATTTCTCTGATGATTTGAGTACTCATGTTTGCAGTCCTGGTGACATCAATGCATTTAACTGTTAGCTCACTGTTTTTCATACTGGCTCTGCAGGTGCATTGTTGGGCCCTACAGGTCCTCTGTTTTGAGATATCCTAGTTTAGTCTAAGATTTGATGCTGATGCATCACGGTAGTAAATGCTATAACTTGGGAAGTCTCCATCTGGCAAATGTCTGTTTTGACCACAATCTCATAGCAGGGAGTGAACACAGAGTCTGTCCTGAGGTTTGGAGGAGGACTGAGAGCCAGCCTGGAGAACTTGGCCCTCTAGTGGGCTCCAGGGTCCAGAGGCTTCTTTAAGAAATAATGGCCTAGCTTGTCAAGTTTTGCATGGTTTAAGTTCACTTTAGGGACATACCCATGCTATGGAAATATAAATATAGGTCTATTCTATTATATAAAAATCTGAATACACGTATCTACACTAATAAAAGAGAAATATGCAAATTGGCCATACCTATGTGATGCCCACCAGCCAATCAGGAGTGAGTATGCAAATTTACCCAACAAAGATGGTGGGTTAATTGGCATATGCAGGCATGGACAAGCCGAGCAGGGCAAGAAGACACCTGCTATGAGGTGGAGGGCGAGGGGCGGAGAGAGCTACAGGAATGGTGCTCCTGCCAGAGCAAACACTGAAGGCTTCAGCCAGAGTCTGCCGGAGCCAAGGCAGTGGCCAGAGTGAAGGTCTGGGTCCTGGGTGCTGGAGGAAAACTGGTGCTGGCAGCCAGGGGAAGGAAGGCCTATTTTGTATGAATCTTTTTGCAAGGGGCTTCTAGTAATCATATAAATACAAACACACTATGTGATGTAACTTCGTCTATAACTTCGTATACATTTAGTATACGAAGCAAGTATTTCCCACCTATGCAGAACACTTTCAACTTTTCAAAGCATGGTGCATTTAGCAACATATTTGGTCTCCCAATGACGAGGAGCACTTAGAGCAGGAGCTGTAATTCCCAATTGACAGATGAGGAAAAGGAGGGCTGGAGAAATGCCCAAGATCACAGAGGCAGCTAAGGGTGGTGTTGGAACAACAAGCAGCGTTTTGGCTTCCTGTTTTTGACTCCCTGTGCCTGGATATCTCCTCTCAGACCTTTAGCCTCCCTCCAGCCTGTCTTCCAGCAGCCCCTCCAGAGCTGTTTATTTGGGTCGCTTCAAAGTGATCTGTTAGAAGAAGGCTGCTGGCTCTCTTAAAGCCAGTGCATTTAGATAGGTTCAGAAAAAACTGCAAAATAAAAAGTGAAGCTCCTTCCTTTTGTTCAACCTTTCCAAAGCTTCCCTGGTTTCTTACTCTATAATTACACCCTAATCAGAAACACTCTCAAGGAGGGGGGTCAGTTCCCTGCAGCCTCAGGCTAATGATGTGGCTGAATTTCTAAAAATTATCATCTGACGAATTTCGTTATTCCTCTGAAGGGGGAAGAAAAGCATACACCACATAGTTGACTATGTTTCAAACTGAATTAATTAGTAATTTGAAGCCTAATTATCAACTAATCTATTGGAACATGCTAGTCTCTTGTATTTGGATGGTATATGCAATTTGCATCCTATTAGCTAGCAGTTGTAAGAATTTGAGAGCTCATTAGGTCAGAAGAGAAGAATGCAGATCAGAAGAACACAGAAAACCAAGGCACTGACTTGGTGATGTTGTGACCAGGGGGTCACTTGGCAACAGGTGGAGGCTGGCAATGTAATTACCTGGAGTCTTTCAGTGGTTCTGAAAGATGTGTAACTTCTGTCTTACCCTGGAGAGGTGATTATGTATGCCCCCACCCTTGTTCTTTGTATTCTCAAGCAGCAGGGTGCCCACAGGGTTTGGACTGAGAGGTGCCCTGGAGCAGTGGGAAAGGCACTTGGTGTTGCTTGCTCACTGTGATGCTAGGCCTAGCTCTATCACTCACTTGCTGTGTGACCTTGGCCAAGACACACCACCTTGCTGATTCTGTTTTCCTACAAGCAAATGAAACTTAAGTGGAATTGACTTTCAAAGTCCTTTCTAGACCTAAGAATCTTGGATTTGAGGGACGTCAAGGGTTTTCTTTATTACAAAGTCAAAAATTTATCCTTGCAAATTTTTTATTTTATGTATTTATTTATTTATTTGTTTATTTATTTATTTATTATTATTATTTTTTAATGGTTGGACTCTTGGCTCCCTAAAAGTCTCTGGACATCTGCTTTCCATTTAAAATACAAACATTCCTGAGAAAACTAACATATTTAGCCATTAACAGCAGGGTAAAAAATTCAGGGGTGGGGAACCTTTTTTTTTTTTTTTTTTTTTTACCAAGGGCCATTTGGGTACTTATATCTTTATTCACTGGCCATACAAAATCATCGGATTAAAAATTAGTCTGTTATATTTAGTTAACATTTAATTAATTCACCCCTAATACCTTCGCAGGGCCAGACCAAATTATTTCCTATGCCTTATATGGCCCACGGGCCAGATGCTCCACACCCTTGGGACTCTAAATTAATATATTTCAATGGGCCCTTCTGATTTCCAGTCCTGAGCCTGAAATATTGGGACAACCAAGGCAAGGATCAATCATAGGGGAAAGAAGGGTTAGCCAGGGATATAAAAATGGAGAACAGGCCAGAAAGAATGACAACTTTTAGGCAAGATGTTTTGATCTCATTTTTAGCTCCTGCATTTTGACCTTAACATACTATTTACACCCAGATAGTATGCTTTTTTTCTACTAATGACTTCTATTCAAAAAATAAGTAGAGTTCAACAATAAAGATTAAAAAAGCACTCAAAACAAGTAGAAAGTATCAATGATTTTGCTCCATAAATATTAAAGTTACTCATAGAAATAACCAACACAAAATAACATGGCTAAAACTGAATGTGCTAGAATTATTATAGATTAAAAGCTAAAAATCACATCTTAATGGAAATACAGAAAATTGCAAAGACAAGCCAGAATAAGAAGCAAAGTTTTGTAGAAAAAGCTACCAATATGGAAAACTGACAATTGTTCAAGTTGTTACAGGGAACAATTTGTTATTAATTAAAATATTTTAATCAGTATAAAATTTGTTATTGATTTGATTGGAGATGCAACCACGTTGGAAAACAATTTTGAGTTCCTCAAAATCGTAAATATAGTTACCATATTATAATCCAGCAGTTCCATGCCTTGATATATATTCAAAAGAAAAATTTGTACACAACTATTTATAGCTGCATTATTTCTAATAGTAAAAAAGTGAAACAACTCTAATGTCCATCAACCAATGAATAGACAAAATGTGGTACATATATCCATATAATGGAATATTATTTGGCAATAAAAGGAATAAAGGGGTACATGCTAAGATATGGATGAACCTTGAAAACACTATGCTAAATGACAGAAGCCAGTCACAAAAGACCATGTATTGTGTGATTCCATTTACATGAAATGTTCAGAATAGGCAAATGATTGAGCTAGAAGGTAGATTAATGGTTGATTAGGGCTGGGAGAATGTGGAATGCAGTGAGAGTGACAGCTACTGGTTATTCCATTTCCTTTTGGGGGGATGAAAATTTTAAAAATAAAATTGTGTTGATGGTTTCACAATTCTATGAATATATAAAACACCATTAAAATGTACACTTTAAATGAACCAACTGCATGCTATATAAATTATATTGCAACAAAGGACTTGAAAAATGGACTAAAGGCAAAATGAAAGTCCATGTAGCTTTGGGGAAAAAAACAGCTGGAAGAATCACACTTTATGATAAAGAAGGTAGACAGGCAAAATATGACCCAGTAGAAATAGAACTGCCAGAAATAATGGCCACAAAAACAAACAAACTCAACATGGCACATATTACTAGATAAAATTTAATATGTACAAAAATTATTTGATGAATCAAATCTTCATAGCATGAAAAATAATTGCATCCCTACAATATCTTAAAAAATAAAACAAATTTTAAAATAAAATATGCCACATAGAAAGGTGAATAAAAATTAAATTGAAATAATATTGTTCATGTTGGAAAACTGTTTCTGGGTAAAGATCCACCTGTATTAGTATAATTATGGTTTAAATATTTATAAGCTATAAAATTACCATTTGTGGTGATTTTGTCTTATTGCCAAGAGGCAGTCACTTAGAGCTAGAATTGAGATGACTGATGAAGCTGCTTTAGAGTTTAGAAGTTTGACAAACAGGGATGTGGAGGGGAAAAGGTAAACTTGATATTGATTGGACTTAGCATTGCATCTCCAAATTGCCCCTTTCACCTTTGCAGTTCCTACCAGCCATGGACCCTGGAAGAAATCTGGGGACCCAAATATGGAAACATCATTAGCTGAGCGTCTGCAGTGTGCTCTACTCACCAGATTTGCAAGGATGTAGTGGTAGCCGATTCCATTCTTTTCTAGCTTTATAATCTAAAAAAATGCAAGGGAAGGGGTTCATTAGTCATATTAGCATTGAAAGCCCCAACAGCAATAATAATTGGAACTAACACTAATTATTTAAGGTGAGCTCTGCCCTATCCTAAGTACTCCAACCACAATATTGCAATCATCCAATGATGGTGGCATTGGAGATCCTTATTTTACAGATGAGGAAGAGAGGCACAGAGAGGTTAAGTAATGGGTTAAGTAAGAGGTTACCCAGCTATTAAGTGACAGACACAGGCTTTGAAATCAGTTTTGTCTGCCTGCACACCTCCTACTGTGCCCATAACCTGGGCATGTATGTCCTGACTGGGAATCAAACTGTGACCTCTTGGTTTATGGGCTAATGCTCAGCCATTGAGCCACACCAGCTGGGCTGCTTCTCTTCTTTCTTAAAACCTTTCCCCTGCATGCAAACTCTCCTGGTGGGAACCATATGCTGTGTTGAATTTCCTGTCACTGTCATAATATCTGCTGCTTGGATGGACTGATGAATGGATGGGTATGTAGATGGGTAAATGGATGATTCCATCCCAGTTCTTGACCTTAAATCCTTGCATGAACCATATTCATATACAGTTTCTTCTTTCCATGAATTTTGTGTTTTCTAAATCAGCTTGGTACTCAGACATTAATGGGATACTCAACCCAGAAGCTGAAAGGGAATGTCAGAATCATCTGGTCCAAGCCCTCACTGTACAGATGGGAAGTACGGGAAGGAAAGTGATTTGCCCAGCTCCCACAGAGGTCTGGTGGCAATATCAAGACAGGGACCTGACTCTGGTGAGCCTCCAAAGGATGCCTGATTCTGGTTAATTATTAAGACCAGGGTCCTCAAACATCCTTCAATCCTGAATCTGAAGACTGTTGTGGGCAGGAAAAATATTTGTGGAAAGAACTACCCAGAGGTTTGCTTGGGTAGTTAGACATAACATCCATGAAATAGTTAGTAGTGCAGGCCTTGGTTTAGTCCTAACTCTGCCTGTATGTTATATCTTTTTTTTTAAATAATCAAATTGGGATTAGCACATCCTTCTCAGTGCCTCTCCCCCTGTACTGTGGCAAGGAGGCATAAAACATATGAGAACTATTTGGGCTTCTTCTCTAACTGAATAAATTTTCAAGGTTATTAAAATCCACATTCAGACATCTACTTAATTGGATGTGTGTGCATAGCATCTCACATAGTTTTATGTAGGGAATAATTAAATGCTAGTGCATACAATGAGTGCCCTAAAAACTGGTTAAATTTTGAAATTCCAGACCACAGAACTCAAATACTATTGGGATGATGGTTTTATTAATAATTCTTCATTACTTTTTCATCTTCTTGTCAAATGGTTTGCTGCCCCTTTAACAGAGATACCTTTATCAAAAACCTTTTCAGATACTAATAAACTCAAATCAGCAAATAAAAGATATAAGATATTTCAAAACCCACTACACTCAGGCAATGAATAACTATAATCTCCACAAGATAAAATTACAGTTTGAAACATAGGAAACTAGCAGATAATTGATGACTTATGGACAATAAAAGTATCAATTTCATATGGTTCAACCTAATATTAATCTTTTTACCCATTTACTCTTCTATGTACCCAGTGGTCTACCTTCCCTCCTCTTCTACATTCCCTTCACAAACATCTAAGTGCTTACTATGGACCAAGCATTGTGCGGGGGATTTTGTGGAAAATGGGGCTTGCCTTCCTGGAAGTCATAGTTTATTGGGAGGAGACCAGTACTAAACAGATGAAGAATGAAATGCTCATAGGGTTATGAACTAAGAAAGTTGTTACAAAGATAATTTATAATTTCACTTGGGAACATCACTGACCTCATTCCTTCAAATTTCATTTCCACTGGGTGGCCTTAATTCACAGTCTGTGTCTAGAATGCTGTTTCCTTTCTCTCTTATTATTCATAACCTTTATGGCTGAGTTCTAATCTCAACTACTCTGTAAAACCTTCTTTGATTAATGGATCCAATTAGCAAATATTTAGTGAACATGAACTGTATGCCAAGCACTGTGCTATGGACAAGAGAGACAAGGTCCCTATGCCCTTACTGAGCCAGATGGTAAATATATAAGCAGATAAACGAACAAGATTTCAGTAGTGAGAAGCACTATGAAGACAATATAACAGGGGGATGCAATGGTTGGCCTGCCCCTGGTCTCTCTTACCTCTCATTCTGAACTTAATGACTATTATATAATTTGGTGTCATATATAATAAAGTATTATATTATGATGACCCTGCTCTATGATCATAAACCTTCACTGTTTTCCCACTGTTTACAGAAACTAGAAACTCTTTAGAATGGTTTCCAAGGATAGTTATAATCTTGTGTTCATCCTCCTGTCACTATTTCCCAGTAGTCATTCAGCATCTTCCACAGCTGCTAAGCCATTCTATGAACTTCCACCCTGACATGCCCTCTGGGCTTCTCTATGCTTTTTCTTCTCTCTAGCTTAAAGGCTCTTATCCAGTGAATGGTTACCTGTAGATAGCCAGACCCATCTCATATTTGGGATCTTTGAGGCTTCATTTATTCCCTATTCTTTTCATTCACTCAAAAAAACATTTATGGAATGCCTACTAGGGCTAAGCACTAGTGCAGTGGTTGGCATACTCATTAGTCAACAGAGCCAAATATCAACAGTACAACAATTGAAATTTCTTTTGAGAGCCGAAAACTGACTTCTGTGCATGGGCCATTCATGAAGTTTCAGTTGCATTGTACGTACACGCCCGCACATGGTATTTTGTGGAAGAGCCACACTCAAGGGGCCAAAGAACCACATGTAGCTCGAGAGCCACAGTTTGCTGGCCACTGCACTAGTGGATACAGCAGGGGGAAAAAACAAAACAAAACAAAAATCCCTGTCCTCATTGACATATATTCTGGTTTGAGGGCTGGAGACAGAACAGACAACTGATATTCTATTTAGAATTTGGAATCACCATCTCCCTCCTTAGGGAGAATACTTAAATTAGACCAACAATATCTCAGTTGCTGCATGTTTTGATAGTTTAGGATGATGCCAGATATCTGACTGCATGTCAGGAGATGTACATTCTAGACTCATTATTGTAACTAGTTGTCTGAACCCATGGCAAATCATTCACCCAATTTGACCATTAGTCATCCTATCTGGAAATAGTTGAGTGCAGATGATAAATTAAGTATTGTAAGATCCTTTCAGCTATCCGGTCTTACTTTCCATAATAGAAGAATTCAACAATTTTGAAAGTTAACATACTATATAATCTGGAATACACATACTACAAGTTACATTCTTACAAAATACAAGCTTGTTCTTTGGCAAAGGAGCTAGAAGCCAAAAAGATGCATTTTAAGAGGTTGAGCCTTGTAGGCAGAACAAGCTGGGTTTGAGTTCCTGGTTTTCTTATATGTTAGCTGTGAGCCCTTAGGCAAGCATAATCCTTTGTTTCTTCACTTATAAAAGAGAGGAATTGATAGAAGCTGTTTTATAGAGTTGATATGAGGATGAAGTAAGGCTATACATGGAATGGTCTGGCATAGTGTCTGGTATATGGTAAACACTCAGAAATTAGTAGCATTGACTGCTATCTCTACTATGGAATGATATAGGACAAGTCATCAGTCTACTAAGAATCCCTAATTATCATTCAGCACTTTCTCCACCTCTGTCTCATCTAATATGCTATCAGCTTTGTAGGAAAGGGGCTTTCATTCCTATTTTACAGATGAGGACACTTATCCCTAAAAAGGGAGTCACTCAAGAAGACAGTACTAGTTGGCAGTATGAATAGCAAAGATTGGCAATGCTTACATATATCATTTTCTGTTCTGAGTGCTTTTCATGTAGAGAGCCTTTTAATGCTCACAGGAACTTCCAAAGGGAAGCTGTTATTCGTGTACCCATTTTACAGATCAGGACCCTGAGATGTAAAACATTAAAAAATTGACTCAATGTCACAGAGCTAGTAAATACTAGAGCTGTGGTTGGAACCTCAGCCACTCTAGCTTCTGGATCTCTGCCCTTAACCATTACCCTAGACTTCATTTAACTGAAATTCAAATTCCTTGACTCCAGACCAGAGAACTCCCATCTCAATGAAAACCATTTTTTGCTGGTTCCTCTTTCCTGGAGGAGAGGCCAGACCCACACTTTGTAAAAGTGGAACACAGAGTTAATACCTTAAGAATCGCTGACTTTCAAAATTTCACTCATTCCATTGCTGAGACCTCTGAGTGATTGCTGAGCTGGTGTGTTGAGAGGCTGCATAAGTCTTAAGGGCCATTAACATGTTTTGTCATGTCATCATGTACCTAAAACTACCATCTTTTATTACACAGCATAATTCAAAAAAGATTGCAAAATATACTTCCCTACAAGCAAATCTGAATGCACACATGTAATTAAAAAAGACAGTAACCTACACAAAGACCTGCTCCTTCTATGATGGGCACATGCTTTAGTTCTGAGAACTAGAAGAACCATGGCTTGGTGACTTGGCTGAAAACTTTTGAGGTTATAGTGCCCTTTCACAGAATGTACAATCAATTGACTTTTCAGACACAGGAGAGTGTTCAAGGAAACAGTGAAAAGGAGGTGTTTGCCAGCTGCCTCCTGAGACTCTTAAAATAGGTCAGTGGGCCAAATGAATGAGATGCCAAGTGTTGGACCAGTGAGTGACAGAACCCAGAGTTGAACTCAGGAACCTGGCTCTACAGGCTGCGTTTCTAAATGTGATAGCCCTTTGCAAACACTAAATTGCAATGTAATTTTCTTTTTAAAAACAAAGGGAAACACTGGAAGTTCGTTTTTGCTCAGCTGATCTGAGAACTATTTGGAGCCCTATGTCAAGACTCCCGTTGTTTGTCCTATTTCATAAAATTTCACAATTAAAATTTATGAATTACAGAATGGGAGAAGAGAGGCATCTGGACTTATCTAGTTGAGAACTCTCTTTGTAATACCCTAGGCAAAAGGTCACTGAGGTCCCTCTTGAACCCCCTCCCACACCTACCCTGACCCTTTGCAGTGTTCACTACCTGGCCCAAGATAGCATTGAGGCGTTCCGATTCACAGTCCACCACCACCAGCCGCTCCTTTTTCTTCTCCAGGTCCTGAAAGAGCATCCGGTATCCCTCTTCTGTCGTTGTCAAAATGTTGACTGCCGTCACCTGCCAGTTCTTCTCAGCAGCTGTGTCCAGGACTTTCTGCAGGACGGACAAACCTGGAGGTCGGGTGAGTAAGATAGAAAAGTGGCAATTAGGATACTCAGGCATTTAGTACCGCTTATCAAATGTGCCAGCCTGCTATCTAAACAGCATCTAATAACTGTCAATCACATTCATGAAGGTTCAGTATATCTCAGTACCTAATACTTTGCCTCTCACATAGTCAGTATTCAATGTGTACTGAATTCAACTACTGCCTTCTAATTTGTAACTAAATGATAGAAGAGCCCATTACTCAATGCTGCTTTGTTTCATCTTTGAGACATAGATGGTGTATTAGTTTCCTACTGCTTCAACAACAAATTATCACAAACTTAATGCTTAAAGTGACACACATTTATCAACTCATACTACTCGAGCTCTGATGTTTGAAATATATCTTTCTGGACTAAAATCAAGGTATCAAGGGGGCTGTGTTGCTTTCTAGAGATTGTAGTGGAGAAAATTTTCTTGGCTTTTCAGCAACTAGAGAATGCCTGCATTTCTGTCTTCTAAACCAGCAGTGACTGGTCAAGTCTTTTTCACATCACACTCTAACTCTTTTCTGCCTCCAACTTCCACATTTAAGGACCCTTGTGATTGCATTGGGCCCAGACAAATAATCCAGGATAATCCCTCTATTTTAAGGTCAGTTGATTAGCAAACGTAATCCCATCTGTAAACTTAATACTTTTGCCATTTAATAAAACACATTCTCAGGTTCCAGGAATTAGGAAATGGCATGCTTGGAAGGGTGGTGAAGGTTGTTATTCTGTGTCAGATGGTATTTCTCTCTTGCATTATTAATCAATCTTTTGCACATATATTATTTCCGTCTCCCAGTAATACTGCTAATCCCTTCCACAGTGACCACTATGGTGCCTGGCCTCAGGCATCATTTTTAGATTCCTATCTTTGTTTCTTTTTTTAGTACAAGTTGTTTGGTATGGTGCTAAAAGATTACTATGTGTCTGGCATTGTTTTTCCAGCTTTCCTGCCTCAAATTCATTTAATCCTGAGAGGTAGTTACCATTATTATCCCTGTTTCACAAATGTGGAAATTGAATTTCAGAGACATTTAGTCCTTTGACCAAGGTCACACAGTTTGCAAATGGCAGAGCTCCGAGGTCAGAGTTCTGAGATAGAGGAAGCCCTTGTAAGAGTGTGGGTGCTTCGGCTGACCCCAGAAATGATCCTCTGTAATTAAAGTTAAAATTTTCTGGCTTTGTCACTTTCATGTTTCAAGTTTTATCATGTTGAAAAGCTGTCCTGAAATAGCCCTTATGCAGGTGTTCCTCACAATGGCTGGTGTCTGAGAGAAAAATCATTAAACTAAGAAGAGGGAAGAAAAATCTAAGAAAATAGAGTGCTTCTGGTTCTCATCTGAATAATGCCTGCCTAACTCTTCTTGAAAAATCAATTTAAAAGCCCAACTGTCTTCTAAGACTCCCTACAGGCAACCTCCTACAAAATATC
This sequence comes from Pipistrellus hanaki, assembly GCF_964339955.1. Lineage (NCBI taxonomy): Eukaryota > Metazoa > Chordata > Mammalia > Chiroptera > Vespertilionidae > Pipistrellus > Pipistrellus hanaki. Next base: position 16,890,505 of record NC_140507.1, read on the forward strand.
CCTTTGGCTCAAGAAAAGAACTCCTCTGTCTCAGTTTCCAGATTTTGCATGATCCGCTTATTTATTTACACCAATATTAACTAAATTCTTATATGACTGTTGAATATACAAGGGGAAGGTAGGACAGTACTATATACTGAAGTTAGAAAAAAGAGCAGAGTTCACACTTAAGGATCAAGAACTAGATAAAGTGGTGTTTGAGCAGGTTATAAAAGAGTGGAAGGAGTGCATATGTATATTTGAGAAGGGAATTACATTCCAGAAAGTGGGAACAGAATGAATAAAGAAGCAGAAAATAAAACAGTATAGCAAACATTAGGAGAATGTGATGTAAAATTCAAAATTTAGGTGGAGACAGATTAGTAAGACCTGGGAGGGTGGATAATGATGATGATGGTGATGACCACAGCAGCTAATTTATATAGAGGACTTTGAGCATCTCTTTTGTTCCAGACACTGACAAGCACTATGTAGTCATTTTCTCATTCAATCACCACAACTTTATGAGGTAGATATTGGTTTTATCTTCATTTCAGAGATGAGGAAATGAAGGAATAGGTAATTTTATTCCCATTACATGAATGGTTAAACTGAGGCAGAGTGCTTGCCCAAAGTCAAACAACTGGAGAGAAGAGAACATTGAATTCAATTCAGGTCTGTCTGACTCCAGTGTTTATGCTCCTAACAACCTCGCTGGGAGCCATAAGCCATTTAGTTGAGGTCCTTGGTCTTTAAGTGTGGACTCAGGAGCCATGGAAGCTGGTGAGCTGTAGAGAAACAAGGTGCTTTAAGGGGATTACTCTCTCAAAGGATGTGTTTTTACACTACGAGTTAGAGATTAGCCACCGAAAAATCAGTCCATAGAAATAAAACATTTCTGAATCATTTCCCCATGCTTTTCAAGGAGGCAAAAGGCATCATTTTTCTTTCTGCTGGTAGTTTTCTCTCCAGCTTTCAACAGTCTGCCTCTCCTAGTCCCTGGCTTACCCCGGTCAGCATCATAAATGTAGACAAATTTCTGCCATTTGTAATGGTCGATGATACTGATGAGGGCATCCTGCAGTTCGGGGCGCAGCTGAAGGACAAACTGGTTGGATGTGTCAACAGGAAAGCTCGGTGTAATAAAGCAGACATGAAGGGCCCCGCAGAAGGAGGTCAGCATGTTGACGGTCCTCCGTTCATAAAACCCAAAGATGGCATAGACTCCTTTGGAGAACTGGGAACAGACTGGAAGAGAAGAGAAAGATTAATGGATAGAAGATGTTACAAACAAGCTTTTAGGTGGCTCCAAAACAAACCTATCCACTAGTCCATTCATACAACCCATCACCTAGCCATCCATCATCTAGCCTGTTCAACAAACCAATCTGTCCATGCATCCTTTCAGTCTATCAATTTATCCAACTATGCACCCAAACACCTATCTATCTAATTCAATGTTTTTTAAGTGCCAGTTCCATGCCAGATGTTGTCATGGATATTAGTTATAAATGTATGCAAAGTATTTTCATGTGTTCTCTCATTTCATGTCTTTAACAACCTTCTTGAGATAGGAAAGGGATGACTGGTCATCTTTTAAGAAGAAAACCAGAGCTCAGAAACTTAATGCACACCCAAGACATGTGATATCTTGACCTCAATCCAGTGATTTTTTCATTACTCTGCCCATTACTTTAAGGCAAGGGTAAAAAGATTCTACAGGAAGAAAGAGGTCTGCCAGCTTGCTGCTGATTCATGTTTAAGGTTTTCCCAGTCTACTCTTGGCTTTTGGTATTCATTTCTCTGCTGATATTCATTTTGTATTTGTACACCCTGCTAGCTGATTTTCCAGGCCCCCTTGTGTATCAGCCATAGTAATAGTTTATCTGTGTGTGTGAACATCCCCACAGGAGCCATTCTGTAAGATCTCAGTGCAGTTACCAATTCTGGTTTGTGTTGGTGACAGTGCTGGTTAGAATACAGTACAAAAAAAGAGGTCATAAAGCCAAATTCCAGGTCAGTGGGCGACTGAGCTTTATTTATTTATTTTTGCAAATAGAAGTTGAATTTATTAAAATAAACATTTTTTATGATTAATAAGCTCACTAGAAAATAAGAAACACTGCAAGCAAATATTACACATTCAAATAATATGGAGCTAAAATTGGCGTTGAGAGCCACAGAGAATAAGCAAACATGGAAGGCAGGTTTGACCAATAGAAAAATGCCAATATCAATTCTGAGATTGAGAAACTCAGCCTTGGGTTGCTGGTAAAGTCGAAGAGCTGATTCTTAGATGTCTATATTGAGTTAAGCCCTCCCAGGGAACTAATATTACAAACTCATTTTTTTTTAACCAAATATATGTTTGTTCTGATTTTTTTATTTCTTCTTTTTAAATTAAATTTATTGAGTAACATTGGTTAACACTTTGCACTCCGCTGTCCCCTCTCAGGGGACATCGGAATTCTAGCATATCACTTGGATGTCCCCTCTCAGGGCACATTGCAGTTTATTAGTGATTACGGGGAATTGAGTTATTTCAACGCACGTTTCCGCCGCAAAGTAGCGTCGAGTAGCTGGTAGCCAATGTCCAGAATGGTTCGGAGTGCAAAGGGTTAATATCATTATATACTGTTCACATGCACAGCATTATAATTTGACACATGTGTATTGTGTGCTCCCCACTAGAAGTCTAGTTTTCTTCTATCACCATATTTTTGACCCCTTTACCCATTTTGCCCTCCCACCACTCTCTTTCCCTTTTGATAATCATATTCCTGTTGTTAAACTTTATTTTAATATATGGTATTGGATGAGTGTTCATAGTTTTTACCCAGTCAGGTGACCACTCCCAATGCCATCCTTTATATCTAAAAATTACCCTCCCATTATGAATGGTGAATAAGATGAGTCTTTCTCATCAAATATTAATTACTCTAATTAATCTTTAGAGTAATTTAGAGTAATTTAAAAAATTTTTCACATATATTAGCTTATTGAGTCCTCATCATTACCCCCATGACTTTGTTATTATCGTTTTTTTTAAAGATGAAAAGTTAATGTTCTTAGATCCTTCATTCTCTTAACACATTACCTGCTTGTATATTTACCACATTGCTTTGGATATGAGCCTCAAATATTGCTCAGTAAAAATTTTCCAAATATGTTCCATGAAACCTTAATCCCACAAATGCACTTTAACAACAAAAAAGGGTTTCTTTTTTCAAATAAATTTTAGAAATTATACACACCTTATCCTCATCTTGGATGTTCATACCACACATTAACTATGTAACCCAAATTTTGTCAAATATATTTTCCCTAGGACTTTTAACTTGTTTTTAAAGAACATTTTGGGTCATGCTGCACTAAAGAATGAAATTAATCACTGGCACCCAGTTATCTCCTTTGAGTCTCAGTTCAAAGTCAGTTGCAACTAAACCACACAAGTCATCTGTCCAACCTCCACTGAAACCAGCATGCCACCTACAGGACACCTGGCAGGTGGTCATTAACATCTGCTTGCATACTTCCAGTCCTGGGCATAAACTTCCGATGAAGGTGCCTAGGCCATGGACTGACCACTGTTTGAGACCAGAACCTCATTGAATGCCTGCTTTTGATCCACCCCACAGCCTGCCTGATAGCTGAAGGTAGTCCTCTTTATGGCATTTTGTTCTTATCAGTGAAATCTATTCTCCATCCAGAAGCCAGAAGGATCTTTGTAATTAAACAAAACAAAACACATTGCTTCCCTTCCTTATACAAAATTTCTCAAAAGTTTTGAGGTTTTGCATTTTACACAGGACAACTCCCCAAGCATGTGAAGCATGTGTCCATGACACAGAATCTAAATGACCTGCCCTTCTGACCCCTCCTATCTCACAGCACACCTTAATTTATGCTCTAGCTACTCTGGCCTTCATTCTGCTCCTTAGGGCTCTGTGCTCATTCTGCACCAGAGTCTACAGTAATGCTGCCATCCTCTACCTTCAGTGCTCTTTCCTTATCTCTTTGCAAGCATCACTCCTTTTCAGCAACTGTATCTCAGCTCAAATTTCACTTCCTAAAACAGGCTTCCCTTATCCTAAATGGTGACTCTCCCCTCCCCTTAAACCTACCTCCCAGTGAGTATCACATGTCTTATTTCTCATATTTTACAATAATTATTACTTTAAATCATTTTCTTTATTTGCATATACCTGTGGCTGCTTGGGTCAATATTAATTTCTCCAAAGCCAGGATAGTGCCTGGGTCATGGTAGGTGCTTAATAAATTTGATGAATGAATGAATGCTGAGTGCTTGATGAGAGGGTCACATAACTCAAAATAAGGAATAAGGAGGAGCTGGGCCCCAAACAGAGGACTGTTGGGTCACCTTGGACTTCCTTCCTCTGAGGAAGCTGTTTATCTTTCAACATTTATACTATTTTCTCTTTCACCCTAATAAGGACATATCTGCTCATAGCAGACAATAGGCACTGTCATTAAATGTCTATTATAATTGCCAGAATCAAGATTTCCATAAATATGGATTTCTTTACCAGCAAGCATCCATCGTATATTATTCTGCCCATGTTAAATATAGATTTGTCAAAAAGCACAATCCATCTTACTGGGAGAAGTGAACATAGGAAGCACATAAACCCTATTAAAATATTATAATATGTTCTCCACAGTATTTTAGGGTGTCTTCTCCCCTTGCTACAATGAGATATTATCCTGTGGGTTAGAAATCATATGTTCCCGCTCTATTCCCTCATGTCACCTACTTGGTTTCACATCTTTAGTTGGGCCTCTGGGGGCATTATGGCTGGTACTTCTTTTGAGAACTTTAGAAGGAGAGGAAGAAAGGATGAGATGGGTGGCAGAAATAGAAGGGAATAGATGTGGTAAAATCTTTGGCACATAGAGACTAGGATTTTCTCCTTCCAAATTATCTCCCTATTTTTTCTTTTTACAAATCTCTCTTTCCTTAAACTGTTCTGTATTCTTCCTCTAAGACTAAATGGGTACATTTTAGTACCCCTCCCTAAAAGAGCATGGCTGGGAGTAGCCTGGCCTGGATTAATTTCAGTGGACTCTGGTCCCCAGAATTGCTCAGTGTCTGATGACCTTCATTTCATGAGCAGGAGAGAGAGAGGGAGGGAGGGAGGGAGGTAAGGAGGGAGAGAGAGAGAGAGACTCTGTAGGCCCAAGGCTTTGGGAGAATGCAGTCATTGATTAAAAGTTGAAAATGTAATTGATAGTTGCAAGTCATTTCTTTGAATCTGTCACAATAAGTATTCAATGTGAGGAGATAGCAGGGTCTAGCAGGAAAAGTACTAGATTAGATGCCAGCAGGTCTGGAGGTCGCTCTTTTTGGTTTTCTCACACATAGCACAATACTTATGTGACCTGGGCCTCGGTGATCCTGTATGTAAAAAGATGGTTTGGATGCCATAATATTTAATGTCTCTTCAGGCTCTAACATTCTTGATTTTAGCCTAATTAATTGAAAAATGTTTAGTGATTGACAGCAATTTAGTTATTTGCTGGTCAAACTTAGAGCAGCTTCTAGTGCTCATTTTCAAACCCAGAAATCAGAGGAAGACTGTGAGTTCTTGGATTCAACTGTAACAATCCCAGCACTAAATATAAGTGCATTCGAAGTCTGAGTTTCATTTAAGATACAGTCTTTAACCCACTGTGTGAGTTAGTTACCTAGCAGACAGTAGATGAGAAGTGGCAAATCAGAAAGGGGGCTAGAGGTGGAAACTGTATTGTTAGATACAACAACCAGGAGGGAAGAAATGGGAGCGTTCAAAGGCTGCATCGGAACTCTGCACAGACTCACACTGATGCTGAGTCAGAGCAGACTAGCCTGAGCCTGGTACCCTCCATTTAAGATCACAGTGCTGCATAGAATGCCTCCGAGAGTAATAATTAAGAGCTGACATTTGAGCACTTACCCAGTGCCAAGAACATTTCCTCGCATTAACTCCTTTCATCCTATGAGGTAGGTTACAGATTGGGAAAGTGAAGCCCAAGAGTAGGGCAAGGCAAAACCAAGATCTGAACTCCACAATCTGACTACAGGCCAGAGCTCTTAACCTCTGTGCTGTGCCATCCCTCTCCCTACACAGTGTTGGAAAGTAAAATCTTGGCACATTGGTCAGCTTCTGTTTCTAGAAAATCTCATGGAGCACACTAACTTCCCCTAATGCCAGATAAAGAAGCGTTACTGCATTAGGGTCTGTGGATACTAAAACAGAAGAAAACTGAGTGGTGTGCTCGATGCAGACCCTGGGAATCATGAAGGGAACATATACCACATCTGTTCTTCTATTGGTCCATCCATCTGTTTATCCACCCATCTATTCATCCATCACATGACATCCAACATCTACCACTCCTTAGGGAGTAAAGATGCAATGGTAGCCCATTGTGGCTCAGTGGTTGAGCATCCATCTATGAACCAGGAGATCACATTTTGATTCCATGTCAGGTCACATGCCAGATTGTAGGCTCGATCCCCAGTTGGGAGCGTGCAGGAGGCAGCCGATCAATTATTCTCTGTTATTTTTGATGTTTCTATCTTTCTCTTCCTCTCTGAAATCAATAAAAATATGTTTTAAAAATAAAAGATGCAATGGCAATGTAGGCGGTCCATGATCTCCAGGACTGTCACCTTGACATGGGAGAGAGGGACAGCTAATCAGGCAACTACACTGCAGCGTAAATTCTGTGGGAGAGATGAGTACAGGGCTCAGGCCTAACCCCAGCATTTGGTAACCTCAGAGAAGGCCTCCAAGAGGGTATACCAGCTTTGACAGTAGAAGATGAGCAGAAATCAGCCAAGAAGAAAGGGGTAAGGGCAATTCATGTGCATAAAGCATATTCCTGGTAGAAGAACGGTGACAGCAAAGACTGGCAGAGAGAGAAAAGACACAGCACATTCAGGGAATCCTGCCAGAGTTTCAGATGCCGAGTTCTCTGCCTACAAGCGATTCTGTAGCAGAATGCATCCCCAAATCAGAGCAAGTCAAAAAAGGAGGCCAGGACTTCCCTCCTGGGGAAGTAGGAGGGCAGGGGAACGGGTGAGGGCAGGAAACCTCCGCACTACAAGATGCAGGCTGTCCAATTCCATCCTTGGCTCACTCAAACCTCTTTGATAATCATTCCTAGTTAAAGCAGTATCCACTTAGTATCAATAAATCTCCCAGCCCTGGGCGCTGGCCCTGACAGCTCTCTCCAGGGAGGGAACTCCTGGTATTAGCAACTCCCTTTTTATTATCACTTCATTTAAGGTCTCTCACACAAACATTTCCCCAGGCTCCTGGCTCAGATCCTGGAAATGGCACCCTCCTTGTAAATAGTGGATAATGAGGTGACAGGATGGGTTCATTTTGGGGTGTGTGTGTGTGTGTGTGTGTGTGTGTGTGTGTGTGTGAAAGTGTGGAGATGATTTGGAGAACTTTTAGACCATTTTAGACCCTTACCCCCCTCCGGGAATACTTTTATCCTTATTGGTGAGAATGACATTCTTGATCTGATTCTAATCTTGTGACATCAAATGTGCTTTATTTCTATCACTCAGAAGACAGTAAAAGTGCCTCTTCCTTCCATCCAACAATACTTTCTTGTATCTAAGATCTACTACTGGCATACAATGAATAATAGATGCAAGTTGGCCCCATCCCCTCTAAACAACATCATAGTTATTTAGAATTCTCAGATGTGTCCAGGGCTTCCTTCCCATTGATTAGATAAAAACCTTATCAGTCATTTGTTAAATTCAACAAATATTACTAGTAATCGGGCACCAGGAGCTAACATTGCCAGAAAATTGGGATACATAATGACATGAAACAGATGTGCTTTCTGCCGTCACAGAGTTGACACAAGTTCAGTACATTTTATGTCAAAGGAAAGAAAGGAGTACTTTGAGTGAGTAATAAGGGGTCAACCATAGAATAAATTATCATAACTAGGATTATAGCCAGTGTTGATTGAGCACTTAGCACAGGCCAGACAGGATGCTAAGCCCCTCATATCAATATGCAGGTAGAAGGACCAGTTTACCCAAGGCAGTGAGATAAGAGAGGAGGGGACCTTCGACAAATTCCAGGAAGGCCACTGTGGCTGGAGGAGGAGTGTGGCACAGAGCTGGAGGTGGGTGGGGACCAGACTGTCCAGGGCTTTGCCAGCATTGAAGAGGTTAATCAGTGTATCATGGGTCAGAGTTGCATTTCACTTGGCTTTGGGCTCATCTCAGCTTTCCTGGGCTTTTTTCACCCTGGCCCTGGAGGCCCAGGTGGGAAATGGCAGCAAAGGGAGACACAGAAGAGGAGCCATGTCTCCTGCCCAGATTTGTGCACTCATAAAACATGAGTATTAATTACCAGGCAATGAAAGCCAACAACATGTGAAATTAATAGTTAGATAGTGTGAAGTCTCCAGTATGTGGACATCATGTGAGATAGAAGGCTTGTGGTATACTGGACACCACGTTTTGCTACAAGCATGCAAATGAAATAGACTTTAAAGTGGAGATTGTCAGACACCTGTGAGAAGTCTTTTTTCTAGACCAACAGGTCCTAAAGATTGGGTACCTTTTTAGCACTAACAATCTGTGATCCTATAATTATTCCTGGATTAAGTATTGGTCAAGGAGAAGAGCACACACATATATACATGTGTGTCATTATAGGAAATATCTTCTTCCTATAACACTGCATGGGTACATAGTGATAAGCAGTTTGCTGTGCAGGTTGAAAATGTCCTTGTTTTAATCCATTCAACCACATAAGGTTTGAGCTATTTAATGGGATCTAAACCTTTTTGCCAAGGGAGCAACTGGGTGTTGCAGGAAGAATACTTGAAGTTTGTCTGGGTTTCAGATGCCAGCCTAAGAGCACAGATCTCATTCTCTGATGGTCTCAGGTAACAGGGAGTGGCAGGTTTCAGTGGGCTGAAACATAGTGGCCACGTTGGTATATTATATACCAACCATGGTTGCTAGATGGTCAGCCTAATTTAGAAGACTGTGAAACAAGTAACATCACTAAGCATTTATGCTTATTTCCTGTCCAGCTCTGTACAGAGTTCTGCACATTGCACATAACAAGAAAAAATGACAGAGTCAGAGGGCCTTTACCTTCAAGGAAGCTTACACACCTCCACTGTGGTTGAAAAGCTATAAATACACTAAAATTCACTTGATAATGGTATAAATAACAATAATGAGTTCATCTAACTCAAGAAAAGCCTTGGAAGCAAGATGAGGTCAACTATCAAGAATTGTATCAATTGATTAATATTAGCAAAATTATTTACCTGTACCAAAAATACCATGTAGTCATTATGCACTGCCCTCTAGAGATTGTAAAGAATATACGCTCTTTGAGTGCAAAAGTATTATCTGTCTTATTCACCATTCTTTGCCATGGTGTCTAATCCATAGCAGCAATGACTTGATTATACATAGATCCTTACTTAAAGTGTTCAGATGTATGTGACATTTATGGAACTTCTAACATGGTCTTAGACTTTGACTTATATTATAAAATACTAGCAAAGAGAAATGTAGGAGACATCTGTTAGTTTTATATGCTCAGTATCTACCCCTCCCTGTTCATAGCACTGTATTGTATTGTATTGTATTGTATTGTATTGTATTGTATTGTATTGTATTGTATTTAGCTGCCAGTTTAGGAAGACATTATCTAATCTTAGGAATATAGTTCGTTTGCTCTGTCTTCCCTTGAACTAGGAGTGCACCAATCCATACCCTGAGCAAGGCCAGTCTCAAGCTGTATTGCGCAGGTAATAGCGAATGGCTGGAGCAGTGGTAACACTCTGAAGAGACTGTCTATGAAATCCTGACATCTGGATTCCCAGAGCTGCTGCAATGCCTGTTTTCTCTAAGCTCTCTCTCTCTCTTCTCTTTCTCTCTCTTCTGATACAGAGATTAAAGAGGCTGAGGGACCTCCTTCTCTCTCTCTCTCTTTCTGCTTTCTCTCTGAGAGAGGTCCCTCAGCCTCTTTAACTTCTGTTCTTGCAACCAAAGAACCCACATTAATAAAACATGAGTGCTAGATAAAAATTAATGAGATACACACTTCTATGGTCATCTAAAAGAAAACTAGAGACTGTGAGACTATAGCTGGTAATGGGGAGCGATGAAAGCTTCATGGAGGAAGTGGCATTTGAGTTGAACCTTTAAAGAATGGAAAGGATTTGAATAGGAAAAGGCAGGAGGCCTGTACGGGCTGAAGTAAAAGCACGAGTGAGGGCCCAGTGCCTACAGCAAGCTTAGAAACATCTGAGAGGCAGCAGCACCTACACTAGAACCCAGGGAATGCACTGTCTGTCCCATGTTGGTAGTCCCATTACACATGTCAGATGCTTCCCTTCCTATTTTCCAACTCAGTGAGTTGGCAAACTTACCCGCCACTGTGTTTCTCCTCTATTAACTTAAACCACTGGTTGTTAGATCCAAAAGGTCTGGTGAGTTCAGCCTGTATTGACCCTCTTAGACCAAGATGATGATATTCTAGAGCTTGAAGGTTACCCAAGATACCCATGAAGTGCCCTGTATACTCAGAGTTATGTGATTTTTTTTCACCTTCGTCCTTACTGTTCTTCTTTTCCCTATACTATGTCCACACTGGCCTTCTTTCTGTTTATCAAGCTCATCAATCTTTTCCTTCGCCTGATTAAGAGCATTTGTACTTTTGTTTTGTCTGCCTGAAACTGTTTCCCTGGCCCTTTGCCTAGCCAGCTGCTTCTTATGGTTCATTTCTCACCTCAAATGTTAATGCCACAGAGATGTTCTACCTGACCATCTTATCTGAAAAAGCCATTCTATGCTATTTTCTTTGTAATACTTTCAATATCCAATATGATTTTGTCAGTTTGTAATCATCTCTCTCCCCTCTCTAAAACCCAAGCTCCAAGACAATAGGGCCTTGTCTTGTTATCCAGTGTGATAGCCCCTGGTGCTATCTGCTGCCCAGCACACACTAAGTGCTCAGTTAGCCTGTGTTAGATGGATGGGTGAGTAGATAGGTAGAAGACGGAGAGAAGAAAGAGAAAGTCCCCATATATAGAACTACACATCACCAACGAGTATATGAGTTTTATTAGAGGTTCAAACACACCAACCCCCCCGCCACCAAAAAAAAAAAGGTTTGAAAAACATAAATTTAGTATAAACTCCGTTGTTCAGATGGGGAAATGCAGTCCAGAAGGCCCCAGATTAGCTTCTTTGAATTCACTTTTCCAGAATCATAGCAGGCACTTGAAGAGTTTTGCAGTAGAACTTAAGATCTATCCATCTGTTTGTCCTTCCCTGGCTCCTGGTTTCATGTGTCAGCCCACAAGATGGGTCTAATTCAAGGACCGGTGAGCCCAGCCTTCATCTAATTCACAGCCTCATATATAGTATTATATTTTGGGGTGGCTGGCACTATTTGGGAAAAATACTATTATTTTTATTATTATTACAGTTATGTCAACATTTGAATGTTTACTATGTGACAGATCTGGTTCTAGGCACTTCACATGCATTTTGTCATTTACTCCTTACAACCACCATTTTTTTTTCTATTTCATGCAAGAGGAAGCAGAAGTTCAGGGGGGTTGATTAATCTTCCATGAGTTATTCATGTGATGAGTGACAGAGCTAGGGGATGAATTCAGGTCTGTTTTATTTCCTAGTCTGTGTTTGAACTATTCTGCTCTCTTTCCTGAGCTTTTGTTCCTAGATAATAATGCCAGCCAATACTGAACACTTCCTGTACCAGGTACTATACTAAGTTCTTTGCACAAAATCCTTGTCCACTAACTTAATTGTGTGGAGTAGGGTTACAGTTATCATACCCATGTTACAGAGAAAAAACTGGGGCTACTTAACTTGACCAAGGTCATATAGCTCAGAAGATTCAGAGCCGAAACACAGGCATTCTAACTTCAGAGTCATAGCCAGGTGTCTGAAGGTGTCTGAAGGTGCCTAGTATCTGCAAACATTTTTTTGGCAAAAGGCCAAATAGTAAATATCTTGGGCTTTGTGGACTGTATAGTCTCTGTCACATCTAGTCAATGTTGCTTTTGTAGCAGAAAAGTAGCCAACAACGTGCAAACCAATGAGTGTGAAACTTGAATTATAGCATAAAACCTTATTTATAGAATAATCAGGCATTGGGGTTAGATTTTGCCTGTGGGCTATAGTTTGCAACTCCTACTTTATGCTACTCTGCTATGGGATGGTAAGTAGCCTCAAATAGTGACATTTTGGGTGAAGTAATAACTTATAGTGTATTCTATGGTTTTCAAATTTGTCACATCCATTTCTCTTGTGAATACCCAGTAAAGTAGGTAGGGCAGGAATGACCATTGGCCCCTGAATGAATGAGGAGCCAAGGATCATGAAGCTGGGAAATGTTGGAGACAAGTATGACCCCCTATCTTTCTTTTTCACATCCTGTGGTTTTTCTGTGGCGACACTATGGGGAGGGCAGAGGAAAGGAACCCTGAGAGAGTCAAAGTCAATGGATGATAACCCAATTCAACTGCTCACCTGCTTCTTTACAAGAGCTAGTTGGACCTTGAAGTTTACACACACGCTCCAACTGACATCTGATACACAGACAGCAAAACAGCAAGTAGATGAGTGCTTCTAAATTCCAGGCCTCCTTTCCTATGCGCTGGCCTACTTCATACTGGAGGAGATCTTAACACTGCCTTACAGCTAATGGCTACTCTGTTGTGATGGCAAAAATAAAAATATTTTGTTTCTTACTTGCCATTCTTTCCATATGAAAATCATGCATATAAATGGATTTTCCCCAGCAGAGCAGCAAGCTTATGGTGCATGGTAGACCCATCAGCTTGATTGGCACTTGTCAATCAAGGCAGTTTTACCAAGATCCACAGATGACAGCCTGAGGGTACCCTAAATCAGTGAAATTATTTTTCCCTGCTAGGAATGTCCACTGATGAGGTGAGAGGATAAAAATGAAGGATGAAAGGTAGGGAAATAAAGAAGTTCCAGATTTCAAAACCAAATGACACCACCAGAAACCAAATCCTACTTCCTCTGATATCTGAATTCACTTTTGACCTCTGCTCTTGGCTGATTTCCTGAGCTGAACACAAACCAAATGCAGAGGTGGATACAAAAGAACAGCTGAATTTTTTTTTCTTGCTTGCTCTTCTAATCCATGGTCTCATTAAAGCGTGCTGAGGATATCGCATTTAAAACAGATGCACAACCAGTAGTCTTGCTATGAAATGTAAAAAATCTTGCTTTTTCAACAGGGATGTGAAGAGCAGTCACAATAAGGCCACTTTACAGTATAAGGCTGCAAGCCTGCCTCCCTGCCTATCTCTCCAAGTAGGCTCTGAGGCCACGCCCCTTTCAGCATTGGTTTCACACTGTTTTTTATTTATTTTTTAAATATATTTTTTATTGATTTTTTACAGAGAGGAAAGGTGAGGGATAGAAAGTCAAAAACATTGATCAGCTGCCTCTTGCACAACCCCCACCAGGGATGTGCCCGCAACCAAGGTACAAGCTCTTGACCAGAATCTAATTGAACCCAGAACCCCTCAGTGCAAAGGCCAATGCTCTATCCACTGAGCCAAACCAGTTTGGCTTGTCTTTGTTTTTACCTGGCAGGACTATTCAAACTCTCTTGCCTTGGGGCTTTTGCACTTGCTGATTTCCCCTAGAAAGCTCTTCCAACCCTCTTTGAATGGTTGAAGCACATTCTTCAAGTCTTAGCTTTAGTATTCTCTCTTCTGAGAGGCTTTCTGTAAAATATATATACTGTCCCTTTAATATCCTTTGCAGTGCCTTGCTTATTTTCATCATAACTTATCTTTGTCTTTAATTATTCTGTTTAATTTAAAAAAAATATTTGGGTAAATTTCCCACAATAAGGCAGGGATCATGACTACTTTATCTTCCAACATAGTTCTGGCATCTAGCACAGTGCTTGGCACACCGGAGGAAGCAAAATGAATGAATAAACAAATGGAATGAATGACCATAGCAGCTGGTTGTTCTTTATAGACCTTAGTCAAGTTATTTCCCCTCTTTGGAGTTCATTTCCTCATTTGTAAAAGAAGTGAGATTCAATTAGCTCTAACATTCTTCTGCCTCTGAAAGTACACATTTTCTTGCATTTTACAGATGGGAGAGTTAAGGCAGGAAAGCATGCTGTTCAGCCCAGGGACAGGCGCTCTGGTTCCCTAGACAGTTTTTACCAACTGAGAGTCTTTAGCAAAAGCCCAGCTGCCTTCTCCACAGAGACTCTCTCTGCCACCTCCCTGCTATTTAGTTTCCTTGTTCCAAAATGATGTTTAGTTCTCTGTGTACCACAGTTTTATTCCCTTTTCAAGAGTTCTCAAAACATAGGATGAAATAGCTCCTGCTAGGAAATGGTACAGGCTTCTTGAATTCCAAATGAAATTCTGAGAACAAAAGTGTTTCTCACTATGCTGGGTGTTCTCTTTGTATGTCCCTGATAAAGAGTTCCAGGAGTGGGTGGGGGTGGAAGTTGGGGGGAAGGCTGATATTTAAACTAATTCTGGGGAAAACAGTGAGGAAGGAGGGAGTAGAAGGCACAAGCACAAATATAATGTGGAACTGGTAAGAGCATTTGAGGAAGATTGAACATGAATATAATGTACTAATCGTCTTGCTTTGACATAATGCACCCACAGAACTCTGTGAGAGAGCCATCACTGGTTCCAGTTCACCTCTCCAGGCTCATTTTCTAACAGTCCATCACACACCAGAGATCCCAACCACACTGCTGTGTGCAGCAAACTGTTTCCTTCCAGGTTTCCATGATTATGCACATATTCCTCAGAAATGTCCCTCCACCCCCAGAAAACGTGTACACATCTTTCAAGACCCCAATCAGATATGACTTGAGTGGACAGCCTTCCCACCATTCATCCTCTGAACTTCTAATGTACTTTCTCTCTTAGACTTATCTCCATACTCTCTGAATTAACATTTTCATGTCTGTCTTCTTCATCAGGCTGAGTTTCTTTAGGGCAGAGCTGGGTCTAATTTTTTTTTAAAGTCTTACAGCCTAACCTAACCTTGATCTTATAGTAGATGTTCAATAACTGTTGAATAAATTTTGGTTTGCTCATCTGCAAATTAAGGGCAATAATACTTGCCTTACCTGCTATGAGATTATCTAAGTCCTAACTTCATTATAATGTGTAATGTACATGTAAGCCATCATTTTATTCAAATTGCACAATGCAAGTAGGAGGCAGACTGAACAGAATACTATTATTCCCTTATCCAGATGAGCTTTCAAAGGTTAAGAAGCTTTCTTTGAACAGCATAGCTATGAAATACCAAACTAGAAGAAGGAAATCACGTTGCTTGACTTTTGGTAGCATTTTCCCCCATCAGATCACAAATGCCTTCCAAAGATTTGCTGGTAAGTTTGGCCATGCTGACTGACTGACTGACTAAAGAAAACAGGTATATAAGTCCTTCTGGAAATGTCACAAATGCATCTACTACTACCATTTTTCATAACCACCACCACTCTGGCCTAGGGTTTTATTACTACTCAAAATGCATACTTATTGCACTTTGTCACTTTCCTTAATGGCTGCCTCCACCTTGCCCACTTTCTCTTTTTCCACACTTATGAATCCTTCACTTGTTCTTTTGAAAATGGAAATCATATCCTGTCATGAGCTCCTCAGAACTTTCTCATTGTGCTTTAAATAATGTCCACATTCCTTTGTATGACCTCTACAGGTCCACATAGTCTGAGCCCTGATGACCTGAACAACTTCATCCATCATTTCCCTTTACCTTGATCACTGCTATAGCTACTCCAAGATTCCAAAGACTCCCCTCATGCTGTCCTTCCATCTAGAAGTTGTCTCCTACTTTCACTTACTCTTCCCAACCTTCAATGACCACCCTAATTAGGTCACCCACTCTTCTCTGTTCATCATTCAGATTAAGTTTGTTTTCTTCACAGCACTTTATTCAGTTGCAATTACAGTAGAAGCCCTCTTATCTGATGCATTGGGGACTGCAATTAGATTATTTGAAAAAGATGGTTAAAATGGAGAATCACCAAAAATGACTCATAACAGGTATTTTTTTTTAGCTTAAAAACCCCTAAGTGCACATGTATTTATCCATCTTTTGATGTAGTGGGGACTTGAAGACATTTATAAAATAAATGTAAGTACAGATTTTTTTTTTGGTGTTTTTCTCCAATCTTTCAGTGTTGTCTTGCCTACACCTACTATTACAGTATTTTTAGTGCTGCATCTTTGAACCTTTCAAAAGTTATTTAACTTAGTTTTCAAAGAAATAAAAAACTTTGTACTCATATTTCACTAGTTTACATAGTTTTTAGTTGCATCCCAAATATAACAAACTACAGACATGTAAATAGGTTTAGAAACAAACAGAATTGACTCCTAGTATTCCTCTAACAAAGTTGATGTGAGTAGAAATATATGGGCTGACCAGGAGTTTTCAGTTCACCTAAGGTGTCAGTTGGGTTGTTTACAGAGAGAATGGAAAATGCAAGTCAATCCAAAAAGATGATTGAGTAGAAGTGGTTATGAGAGATTTAGTTGCATCTGATTGTTGGCTTGTTGGTTATCTTTCCCACTTTTAGGTTGTAAGTTTGTAAGGGTTGAGCCTCTTTCTCTTTAACTTAGTATGCTTACCCAGTGCATTGCACAGTTCTTGGCATTGAAAGGTCCAGTCAGTGCCAAAATTTGAATAAACGAGTGGACCATTTCTCTCCTTAAACAAAGACTTCTGTTTCTTCATCTGTAAGAGGATAGGCATGGACTATGTAAGCATGGTCATTTCCAGATCCAGATTCTGTTACGACTAACTGTGTATTTCTATATTCCAAGTTCTAACTTCTTCCATAGGTTCTACACTCAGTTAAACCATTACATTATTGTCCTTTCTCATGTCCACACATAGAACAAGCATTACTGTGGCCATACCACTACTCTCCCTCCCTGCTGAGGCCATTTTTTGGTTTAGGATGACCCCTCCCCAGTGCCACCTCCAAGGGAGGTAAAGAGATGGTAAGGACAGTTAAAGGCTGTGGTGCTAGAGGTGTGGAATCTCTGCTAGACTGTTTATGGAGTGCTGTGAAGGCCTAGGGCTACATTGAGCATGAGTAGGAGAGACCTCTACTCTGAAGATCTAAGTTGAAAACATGCCTTATTCGAGACATTGGGCAAAACTCTTCTCCTACTCCCATTGCTGTGGGTTGGTCTTTTCTGGTCCCCATAGAGCTGATATCCAGAGAGCCAAGATTAGGTGAGAGAAGTTTTTATGGGTCCTCTAGCTTGTAGGAGCCCACCATGTGGCATGGCATAACAGCTACCTAGTAATAAACATTAGGCTTTTTAAATTTTTATTTTTTAAATTCAGAGAGGAAGGGAGAGGGAGAGATAGAAACAATAATAGGCTGCTTCTTACATGGCCCACTACTGAGGATGGAAACTGAAGCCCAGACACGTGCCCTCCTAGTTCATAGGTTGATGCTCAACCACTGAGCACCCAGCCAAGCAGGCTTTTTCTCCCTTCAATTTACCCCTTTGCATATTTCCTTCTCATATGTAAGAAAAAAGGAGAGACTGAGAATTTGGGGATCCTGGTTACCAGCATAATAACAATGGCAACAAATGATGATGATGGTGGTGGTGGTGGTGATGATTTCTAATATTACTAATAGCTAATAGCTTTTTGCATATAGTGAGCTCTTTGATTATAGGAACAAGATTACTTTTTAAATCTCTGTAAAAGCCCTAGAGGATACACACTAGCATTTTTATTATTGTTGTTATTGTTATCCTATATAATAAAAGAGTAATATGCAAATTGACCATCACTCTAACATGCAAGATGGCTCCCCATGTGGTCAAATATGGCTGCCTTCATGTGGACATAACATGGCCTCCACAAGATTGCCTGCAGAGGAGGGAAGTTGAGGGAGACCAGGCCTGTAAAGGAAGGCAGTTGGGGGTAATCAAGCCTGTAGGGTTGGGCAGTTAGGGGTGACAAGGCTGGCAGAGGAGGGCAGTTGGGGGTGACCAGGCCTACAGGAGAGGACAGTTGGGGTGATTAGGCCTGCAGGGGAGGGCAGTTGGGGGTGATCAGGTTGGCAGGGAAGAACAGTTAGGGGTGACCAGGCTGGCAAGGGAGGACAGTTAGGGGTTATTGGGTCAGCAGAGAGGGCAGTTGGGGGTGACCAGGCCTGCAGGGGAGGACAGTTAGAGGCAACCAGGCTGGCAGGGGAGGGCAGTTAGGGGGCGTCAGGTCAGCAGCGAAGCAGTTAGGCATCGATCAGGCTGGCAAGGCAGTGGATAGGGGATGATCAGGCTTGTAGGTGAGCGGTTGGGAGCCAGCAGTCCTGGATTGTGAGAGGGATGTCCAGCTGCCCATTTCGAGCTGATCCTGATGAGATTGGGCCTATACGGGAAGTCAGACATCCCTTAAAGGTCTCAGATTGGAGAGGGTGCAGGCTGGGCTGAGGGACACACACCTGCAGTGAGCCTCTAGTTATTTTAGAAATAAGGATTGAGGCATATGTAAATGGAAGCATAGAACCAATAATGGTAGACAAGAATTCAAACTTATGTCTATCTGATACAATGTGAGTTCTTACCACTATACTAAATTATCTTACAATGTACCTAACATCATGATATTTGTTGAATAATTAACATATTAATTTAACATGTAATATGCGATATAGTATGGAGAAACAAAAACTAAGGCCCCTAACTGTAAGAGGAACATTATAATATGATGAGGGACGCAGACTCAAAACTGATAATAAAATCGGTACAAGAGAGCCCGCTGGTGTGGCTCAGTGGTTGAGCATTGACCTGGGAACCAAGAGGTTACAGTTTGACTCCAGGTAAGGGGAACATTCCTTGGCTTCAGGCTTGATCCCCAGTAGGGGGTGTTCAGGATCAATGATGCTTCTCTATCCTCAGTGTTTCCATCTCTCTATCCCTCTCCCTTCCTCTTTCTCTGAAAATCAATAAAAAAAAAAAATGTTAAAAAAAACTGTATAAGAAAAAGTGAAATAAATTCTACAGTAGAAGGACAGAATGTCCTATACCTCAGGAGGGAAATCAGGGCAGACTTCCAAGATAAGGGTCTTAAAGAACAACCACATTTTCAAAAGTCCAAGGCAGGAATGCCTAATACAATGCATGTACTTTGTCTTCCCTTTATCCATGCAAAATGTCACCTTCATCCATATCCTAGTATTCTTTCTCATGGAGCCCAGGTATAGCTTCAGAATCCTCCTCAACCCAGTCACCACCACAAATCAGCTACAGCTGTTATATGAGCTTAAAAGTATTTATATGCTTGGTCTCAGGGAAACAAAAAAGGAAAAGTCTTATTAGTCTCCTCATTTTTACCAAATTTCTATGTCAGTCATCACAGTCATTTTCCACCTGACTCTCCTTACTTCTCAATGCCCAGGCAGTTTAAAGTATTTTCAAACTTCTCAACTCACTGGCTGTCAACTGAACTGCAAGCTGTGAAGGCCCCACATCAGTACATGATGCTGTGAATGTGTCCTGAGATGTCTTGTGGGATCAGGAAGTGCATGTACAATGTGGACGCCCAGGAGGACTGTATTTCAGCTATACTCAAAGCATGGAGGGAGGTGGAGGGTGAAAGAGAGGCAAGAAAGTGCATCTCTAATCTCAAAAGAACCCAAGTCTCCAGAGCAAAAGCAGAAAGAACATGGGAAACAACTAGGGCCCACCTGCCTGTGAGTCAACTATCCTTGGGGTCCAGTGCACAGGCCCATCCCTGCCAGGCTCTCTGCTGGAACTTGACAAGTTTCTTCCTGTCCCTGGGCCTCACGGTCCTCATTGGGAAAACATAAGATTTGGCTGCAGTTTCCTGCAGTCCCAGCATTCTCTGATAATTCTCAGTGGCAGAGTGATGAATAGGAGAGAACAACTCTGGGTTGTGGAGCAGGCAGGATCCTATCCCAGGAGCTGACTAATGGCTCTTGTGCTTTTGCTACTGGATCTGACAATACATGCAGGAGTGCACCCTGCAATGTAGACCCTTACTGCACAAATAAGAAAGTAAAAAAAATAATAACTTGGTCTATTGTTTGGACAGGAATACCAAACAACACAAAAACAAAAAAGCAAAACCATGATTCAAAAGTAG
Organism: Pipistrellus hanaki; assembly: GCF_964339955.1. Lineage (NCBI taxonomy): Eukaryota > Metazoa > Chordata > Mammalia > Chiroptera > Vespertilionidae > Pipistrellus > Pipistrellus hanaki. Next base: position 16,910,708 of record NC_140507.1, read on the forward strand.
GCAAAGGTGCTGGCTGTGCAAGGATCTGCGGAGAGGAAAAGGCAGAAGTGGTGAAGGCAGATCAAAATGAATATGTAACTACACTCAATTTTTTCAGTTGTCTGATATCCAACAGAGGCTGGTTAGCCTCAGATGTATCCCAGAAGAGCCTGGATGTTCACAGCATTTACTAAATCTTGCATCACTGAACACATACAGTAATCTATATTTCCCACAGCAATCTCATGAAGAAGGTCCCAGGTTCTCCTTTAAAAGAGGAAGATATCAAAGTTCAAGGTCACACAGACATGGCAGCTCTGGGGAGTTATTATCAGGTCAGTCACAACTTAAGCTTCATGCTTGTCGCCATCGTGCCTTCAGAAAAGCAAACATAGACAAACCGGCTTCCTCTTTACACCTACTCTCCTGTGATGAGGAGAACTTCATGACAGCCTCTTTCCACTCGTTCCAATCCTTTAAGATCCCACTCAAATGCCACCGCTTCTGTGAGAGCCTTAGTCGGAATCAATCCAACCCTCTCCTGGCTCCTGAAGCTCTTCACTTTTACTTCCATTAGCGCACTTAGCACTTCCTGCCTGGTGTTGGAGTTAATTGAGTCTGATCCTCCCTTCACCCTACACCCAAAGCAAGTTATTTAGACTTTCATTATGGCACTTAGCATCTTTCATTAATGCTAGCCATGCCTGGATTTGTCTCCCGTCTTATGCACTGAGCCCTTCCCTTGAGGACTGCTGCTGTCTTAGGAATCTTTCTGTGTACCTGACACTTAAAAGAACTTTGGGAACAGATGCTTTCTAAATAAGGCCGGTGAACAAAGCTGGATCTGTCTGATCTATGGGCTGAATTTTGTACATGAATTTTGTGCACCAGGCCTCTAGATTAAATAATAGAGGAAAGTGGAAGGAACAGCATGAACAAAAGTAGGAAGTCAGTAAGGTGCCTCACTGGTGTGCTTTCCTTGAACCATTTCATGGTCAGGGTCATTGGGCAATGTCAGGCAGGAGTCAAGGACTCCTGTGTGGAATTTCTGTCAGATAACTGAGGAGGTGGGGCAACTGACCTTTCCTCATGCCACATCTTCCCTGTGGTCCTCCCTCTTCCAATGGAGGTCTGTCCATCTTTGTGTCATCACTTTAGGGAAAGGCCTGCTTGCCTTACTCTGGAGCTTATGACTTCCTTTTTCCTGTGAGGGGAAAAAGGCTCTGGTTCCCATAAAAAATCTTTAGATATAATTTTTCAAGGGATGGAGGCTTCAAGGGCCACCTGGGACACTTAGTTTCATGTGCCCATGTTCACTCCTGGCTGGATATCTGAGTGGTTTAGAGCAAACTGGGTTTGAGGTGGACAAACTGGGTTAAAGTCCCCACTCTGTCCCTTGGGAAGTTAATAAGTCACTCTAAAACCTTTGCTTCCGCAGCTGTGCTACCGAAACAATAATAGTACCCAGCCAATGGAGCTGCTCTGAGAATTAGATGCACTTAAAATGTGTTCTAGCATAGTTCCTGGCTTCTGTTGTATCTGTTGCTGCAGTTGCTATTATTGCATTTTTGAGTAGTTGTGGTTGTGGTTGTGTTTTGTAAACACATCATCTAGCTTCTAAGAAACAAGAAGAACAACAAGCAGCTGAAAATGTTACCTCTGCAGCTCATAGGAAATGCAAAATCGCATGTAGCTTCTTCTAGTTGGGAGCCTAAGAATAGCTATAGTTATGTTTCTGCTTAAAAATAACTTGCATGTTTTTAGGCATTCAGAATCAAAGGTGCTTTAGAGAGCATCTCTATAAGTCATGCCCTTTTACAGGGAACTGAAGCTCACAGAGGGGAAATAACATTTCTAGGGTCAATCCTTCCAAAATCAGCCAAGTTAGGGCACTAATTCAGGTTTTCTGACTCCAGTCGAGTGTATCTCCTACTGAGCATCCCTTGAGCTGATGCCTTTTCCTTGGATTTAACCATCGTGTAGCCCTTTAGCTTTCCCACCAGTGTAACCTGGGCATCATCTGAGGATGCTGCTTTGCCCAGTATTGAGAAGACAACCATAACACATCTTGCTACACAGACACTAAGGTGAGTCTAGTTCTTTATGCTGACAAGTTTCCACTCCATTCTAACAATCCTGTGACATTACTCCTGCATGAGCCAATTCTACTGAAACTAATGTGTCTACATTAGTAATGAGGGTCGAGAGTCTAAAATTATATCTAAAGATTTTTTATGGGAACCAGAGCCTTTTTCCCCTCACAGGAAAAAGGAAGTCATAAGTCCAGAGTAAGGCAAGTCCTTTCCTACAAATGCTGTCCTTGGACTCAAACACTGATGGCACTGGCATTCTGGGGTCAGCTTCAACAGTGCAAAACAAGGAAAATAGGCTAGGTTTATTACCCTGCATATTGAGAGAGCAGAGTTAAGGCCTTGTATAGCTAGTGGAGAGGAGATGAAATGAGATTTTAGGTGGAAACTACCACTCAAGGTGCAACTGTGGGGAAGAGACCCCAATACAACCCACCCAGTAGCATTTATTCATGATGCAAAGTGGTTAGTCATTCTGCCCTAAACATGTGCCTACTATGCCTTGCACCTTACTGCCTTCCTACTTTTGTTCATGCTGTTCCTTCAACTTTCCTCTAATATTTAAAACTAGAGGCCCGGTGCACAAAATTCATGCATGGGGGTGTGGGGGAGCCTCAGCCTGGCCTGTGCCCTCTCACAACCCGGACCCTTTGGGTAGGGTCCCTAGGCCTGGCTGAGATCAGGGCCTATTGGGACTTTCTTTCCCCCTGGCTGCTGGCAGTTGGCACCACCCCCACCACTGCCTCTGCTTGCCATCTGTGCAGTGTGCCACCCCCTCCCCCCCTACTCCTGGCCCCTGCCACCAGTCGCCTCCATCTGAGGTTGACAGACATGTGGTGCGATCACTTGGCTGGCCTGGGCCTCCTTCTAGGGGTGATTGCTGGCTGGCCCTGCACACCTGCCACACTGTTGCTGGCCGGTGGCCTGGGCCTCCCTCTGTGGGCAATTGTGGGGCAATGGCAGGGCCCCTGACTAATCACATTGCACCCACCTTGGCTGGCCTGGTGCCAGTGAGTGTCATAGTGCAGGTCGTCTGAAAGGTTGTCCAGATGGTCGTCGTGCTATTCAGTCGTTAAGTCAATTTGCATGTTACACTTTTATTATTATAGATTATTTAGGATTTTGTATCATTTAAAACTTTTTATATGCCATTTTGTTGAATCATTATAACAACCTGGTGAGGCAAGTTACTTATTACTGCTATTTCAAATAAGAAACTGGAAGATTAGAGACACGAAAGGACTTACCCAGGGCCACAACACTCATCCATGCAGTAAGCTCTTTGCTCTTCTCCCTTCTCCAGGTTCAGTGACTCTCCATATGTGAGAGTCAGTAGAACCTCCAGACTGAGAGTGAATGTGGGCAGTGAATAGCCTGGGTTTGAATCATGGCATCTGCCACTCACTTGTGGTATGAGCCTAAGCCTGTTACTGAGACAGTCTCTGCCTCAGCTTCTTCATATGCAGGTTTGGGAATAATCATAGTCTTAATCTAAAAAGACTGAGAGGAGTAAATGAGCTATTATGTGTAAAGTGCCCAGAACAATGGCTGGCAACAAAATACATGCTCAGTAAATGTTGCTATAGAAACTACCCAGGTCTGTTTGATTTATCTTTCTGCCAAGGCTCATCTGAAATGCTATAAATTGTTATTCTGACTTTTCATAAATAGGTACGATTGCTGCCCCTGTAATCATTTGTTCTTTGCTCCCAGCACACAGTGTGTTCTGCTGTGCACTGGAGATATCTGCAAACTTGTTTTCGTCCTCCCACCTCCCGCTTGCCTGTGAGTGCTGTGGCACAGGAGGGAGAGCTGTGAGATCAGCATATCCCCTGCAGTTCCCAGTAGAGTGCTTGATGCCAGAGAGAAAGGCAGCCAGCAAATGCTAGTTACACTGAATTCAAGAGAACCCAGAACTCCAGTCCCTACTATGTCCTGTAATGTTAGGGCTGGAAAGGCTTCTTAGAGTTCAGCCATCCTGCATTGATGCTGGGTAACTGGGCTGCTGAGAGGGGGAAAAATACCTGTATGTAGTCAGGCCCCATGATAACAGAAATAGTAGAAACCAGATCTACCTTGGGCTCCCCCCAAAATCCTAGGCTATGTCTCTCTCCTTGGAATGAAGGAGAAAATAGCCCATGTACCTGAAGTAAAGAGGGAAGAATGGGACAAATGACAGCAATGGGACAAAGAATGGGACAAAGCTAAGCTTTGGCAACAACATTGCTCAAAGAATAGAGATGTATTAGGAACACACACCCAGGAGCCAACCAGGGATGAAGGACGTGAATAGATTACACAGCCAATAGGCAGTTTTTCTGAACTGACCTGGTATTTCTTTGCTGCATGAATGGATCACAGCCCCCAAAATGGAGAAGCTTCTGGGTCCTGAATATATTAAGTGCAAACCTTTAAATGGTTTTCTTCCTCTTTCTATTTCACATTTAATCTAAACTATAGTCCTCAAATCTTGAGCTCCAGACCGCTGTCTTCATGTTGGTATTTGTACATAGAAGACACTGAGATTACATAGATGCCATTTCCTGTAGTTCTCCATGTGATAGCTAATCTGGCGGGGATGAGAAAAGGTGCAGTCCTCTCAACCTCTCCCTCCAGAGCCTCTTTCCCACAGATTGCTGTCATGTTTTTTCATGACAAAATGTAAAATGAATCAGATAATTCTGAACTGGTCAGCATGACTTGACCAGGAAAATGTTTTGATTCCTGGTACTGTCAAATCCTGTCTTCCAAAGTAAGATAAGGGAAGTCTTAAAGTGATAAGCTTTTCCATCATCCGCCCTAGGGAAGGAGGACAAGGAGAATCTACTTTCTCATGGCTGTAAGTGGGGCTTTCGAAGAGCTGAATAAGCCTGCCCAGCCCTGGAGTGGGGGGCTGCTTGTTCAGATGACACCTATGGTTGACATTAACTACAAGCAGAGCCTCTGAAAATGGGGCACATAGTTTGCCAAGTTATGGTTAATGAGAGATGATCATTCATAAAACAGCCTTCCTGGGGAGAGATGCCAAGATGGCAAACAGCTCTGACCTTGGGGCTTTGGGGAAGGTTATCTTCTTTTGATCCATATATACAATACAGGATTCATTCTTCCAAAAATGTGAATGCTGAATATAAAAAATACAGTTAAAGTGAAGGTGAGATGGAGGAGAAGTGAGAAATACCTTTAGCAAAGGAAATTCATTTGGAAGTAATTTCCAACTATTGGCTGACTTGACTGTACCCATGGTTATTTTTATTTTATTTTTTAAAATTAGGACCAGTTTGGTAGTGGTTGTTGCTGTTATTACTATTATTTTGTTTCTCACATTGGCTTAATATACTGTGGAAACAATATTTGATTAGCTTTCAAAGAGCTTCTATATCCATCTTACAGACACTATAAGCTATGCGTAAATAAAATTTGGTACTAACTTATTATCATCTTTGCTTTTGAAGAACCACCTCAATCACTGATTCATATCAGTTTCCAAACTACTCCACAGATGAGCCATTTGCAATATATTTTTGGGTGGCATTTCTAAATTTAAGTTCCCCCTGGGCATGATGGAGCTGCCATGACACATATGGATCCCATTACTTGCAAACAATGCCATTTTCTGTCCAATCAACACCTTCCATGTTGATGGAAGTAACAGAGGTAAAAATGAAAACTGAATTGCCTATAAATTTAGAAGTTTAGTGGATTTAGAAGATTGATTATGCTTTACTGTTGTTCATTTTTACATTGTTACACTAAAAAGTGTCTTCACTTTTTAAAGAAAACTTTATTCCCTTTCTCACTGACTGCCCCATCGGCTCATAACCTCCTGAGCTGCCACTTACTACCACCTAGTAACATATAATAAGCCCCTGCTGATTCTGTCGAGCTCTACTTTCCTTGAAGTCAGAGACAATCTTTCCATGAATAAGAAGCAGCCCTGCTGATCTCTCCCTCTTTGTGCCATGCAGTGCAGGGTCAGCAGGTGCATGACACACATACTCCCTTCTTCTGCACCCAAGGCAGACTCCACTAACTGATCGTGGCATTCTTTCCTGTTGCACCCAGTCAAGTCCTCAGAGTCCTCACCATCTGCATTCCTGGAAGCCACTCCCAATTTATCAGAATTGACAGACTTGACAAAAACTATTTTTTGGCCTCACCTTAGTGCTAAAAAGCAACGGTTTTAGAATCGGACCAACCTGAATTTAAATCCCAACACTACCACTTCCTTAATACGTGACCTGGACTACAGCTATCCACGTGCCCAACATCTCATATTTCCCCACCCTAAAATGACCAGTCCTCTCATGCTTCAGAAGCCTAAATTTAGGCATTTCCTCCTTTGAGAAATCTCTATTTACCCAGGACCCAGTGTAGGTGCCTCAACTAGGCCTCTGCAAACATCAAACTGGCTCTACATACTTCTCACTAGAGCAGTAATGGGCTCATTTCTTTTAATTTTCCCCTATTGGTGTGTTAGCTCCTGTGGGCAGTTATGATTTTCAGAGCCAGACAAACAGCATAGGCTCTTTGCTGGATTCAGAAAAATAGCTAAAATAAGTAGCACCATTAACACATAAAAATCATTTAAAATAGTGCTAAGCATATGATGAGTTCAATGTGGTTGAGTTATTTTCATATTTATTGTTATGTTCCATCATTCTGAGGCTCAGAGAAGAATGCTTACTACAGAGCTAACTTTTACATATGTATGGTTTAATTTTGGATTGCTATCATTCTCTAGCTTCCAAGGATGCCAAAGCTCTCTGTACTTTCTAAATTTTAAGGGAGTTGCATTCTTTTAAATAGAGCCATATTATCCTTTCTCTCAAAACCTGACATGGAGCCTAATTAAGCATATTTTGGGCCACACCTGTTTGCTAACACGATGTCCACCACACCAGCCTTACATAGATATCTTCCAAGTTACTGGAGCCCCACCATTCTTTTCTGAGTACCCCTGGCCAAAGAATTAGTCCAGGAGGTCTGTTAAAGGCAGATTGCTGGGCTCACCCTCAGAATTTCTGCTTCAGTGGGATGGGACTTGGGAATTCGCATTTCTAACAAGTTCAATGCTGCTGGAATTGGACCATTCTTTTTGAACCACTAACTGAATAAAGGAGATGAAAGAGGAACACTCTTGCCTAGGGAAGGTATCATAAGTTCTATTTATCAGTTCTCATGCTGGTAATGATCTCCATCTGAATCCTGCAAGCTATATTTGCAACTAATTCTCATTAAAGTAAAAAAAAAAAAAAAGGTGTTTGCATAAGTACCAACTTTAGGACCTTGCTGAGGGATGAAAGAGCATGACTTCTAAATTTTGCTGATGGAGATAGCAATTTTCCTTCTTTCTCAGTTGACACCCAGTAAAATGACTTGATACTTTAATATCTCACAGTGATTACCATATTTTATGTTTTTCCAGAGTGCTTTCATCTATATTATCACATTTGATTCTTTTAACTGCTTTCGGGAAGGCAGGCAAGAATTTGCTACTCTCTTTGACTGACAAGGCAGAGTAAACCAGGACCAGAATCCTCAGTTCATCGCCCAGTCTCTTTCTAGGACACCACATAGTTTCTGATGCAAGTGTCAGTTCTGCCTTTGAGCTCCCTTCATGTACTAAACCTGAATTTATTTTAACTTGTTACAGATGCCTTGAGCTAGAAGACCTCTGAAGGAGACCTACGAATCAGAGGATTCTTAGGCACTTGTGAATACATATAGATTCCATTGAAAGCCTCAGGAGAGCTTTGTAATCTTTTTTATTCAAACAGTGTGTGTGTGTGTGTGTGTGTGTGTGTGTGTGTGTGTGTGTGTGTTTAAAAAATATATATATATATATATATATATATATATATATATATATATATGCCTAAGTGACCATTGTAACCAAACGGATGACCTAACAGGTTGTGTGGGGTGACCAGGCCGGCGGGGGGCGGGGGGGTTGGGGGCAAACAGGCTGGCAGGGGGTGGGGGCAGTGCGTGGTGACCAGGCCAGCAGAGGGGGCAATGAGGGGTGACCAGGCTGGCAGAGGAGGGCAGTTGGGGGTGACCAGGGCAGCATGGGGGGCAGTTAGGGGTGACCGGGCTGGCTGAGGGGGGGAGTTGGGGGTGACTAGGGCAGCAGGGGGGCTGTTGGGCGGTGATCAGGCAGGAAGGCAGGTGAGCAGTTAGGAGCCAGTGGTCCTGGAATGTGAGAGTGGTGTCTGACTGCCGGTTTAGGCCCGATCCCCAGTTGGACATCCCCTGAGGGGTCCCGGATTGGAGAGGGTACAGGCTGGACTGAGCCCTTTCCCTCCCCCCCCCCCCCCCCAATGCATGAATTTCATGCATCAGGCTCTTGTATGTAATAAAGTTTACATAAGGTTTTAGGTTGTACATGGGTCCCTTAGAGTCCAGGGCTACCATGCTTTGTGACTGAGAAAGGCATTGTTCCCAATGAATTAACCATGGCCTTGTAAAGACTATCCACAAACCAGGGAAGCAGAACAGAGGCATCTAATCACTTTTTTTGTTTGTTTATTTGTGTGTGTGTGTGTGTGTGTGTGTGTGTGTGTGTGTGTGTGAGAGAGAGAGAGAGAGAGAGAGAGAGAGAGAGAGAGAGAGAGAGAGAGATTTTTAACAGAGGAATAAACTGAGATTCAAGAACTTAAGCAGTTCGTTTCAGATACCACAGACAAATAATGGCAACATTAGGGTGGGAACTAGGACTTCCAGAAGGCAACATGGTAGAGTCAGGGAACCTTGTACTCTCAGCTTATCCTACTTACTAGCTGTAAGACCATACTTAATCCTTTCAAGATTCACTTTTCCTGTTTTACAAATAGAAATCCAAAAATCAAACAATGTTTAAAAATGGTATTCTGGCTCTAATCAGTTTGGCTCAGTGGATAAAGCATCAGCCTGCACTGAAGGGTTCCAGGTTCTATTCCTGTCAAGGGCATGTACCTTGTGGGCACATCACCAGTAGGGGGTGTGCAGGAGGTAGCTGATCGATATTTCTCTCTATTGATGTTTCTAACTCTCTATCCCTCTCCCTTCCTTTCTGTAAAAAATCATTAAAATATATTTAAAAAAAACTTATTCTGAGAGGGTGCTTTTAGTCAAAATGAAAGAAAATATGTCAAGTGCTAACATAAGTTGTACCCAGTAATTATGAATTCCCTGGCTCCTGGACTATTTTCTCCAGCTCAAATTCATGTGTAACAATTGAATAAATGTTCCTTTCTCTCAGTACAAGTAAATACTATCTCAGGTTAATCAGCAGCCATATGCATGCGGGTCCTCTAGATTGTATATATTTATATCATTATAGATATCATAACAATGTCATTACTTATGACTGTTCTCAGGTGATCTGATGTTACTTTAAATGCTTGTGTTGTTGTCCCATGTAGTATCTCAGGGACATTTGTCTCCTCTCTAAACATGGATATAAAAACAGAAAAGAAAAAATCTGACTAAAGGGGAAAAATGACCCAGACCACTGTCGTATCTAGGTCTTCCTACATTTTCATTGCTTATTTTAGCTTGTGAAAGATTCGTTCTTCACACTGCAAAGGAACCACATTATACTCCCTAATCTACAGAGGGTAATGATTTTCACCCGAATATTTTGTTCCATATTTGCATCTAATTCACATTTAAAGCTAAGCAGAATTTATAGGTCACTTCACTACATACATTTTATTGTGTATAAAACATTACAAAACAAAGATCCTTGTTTTGGTTTATCATTGAATTCTAGAATGCCAGAAGGAGAAAAAACCATGGAGGCTTCTTCTAATTTTCTTATGTCATAGGCAAGAGATGGATGCTTAGGGATGGGGGACTATCCTCAAGGTCAACAGTGAGGTTAAAGAAACTGCCATCTGCAGCCTACACTTGAACTTACATTTCCTGGCTCAAAACTCAGTGTTCTCACCAAGTTTTTCTTGTCCTGCCTCAGAAATGAAGAATCCATAAAGGCCAAGCAGTAGTAGTAGCATGTTCCCACTTTTAATTTCTTCCTACTCTCATTTTCCACCCCCTAAAAGAAATGTTGTGGACAGTAGAATGAAGATACACATTTTTTTTTTCCATTTTCAGTAAGTGGCTGCTCCTGGTTCTGCCTGTTGCCTTGATAAGGCTGCCATTATGCTTACCTTCACCTATACCTTCCAGGTTACCTGAGCAGCAATCTATCTTTCTGCCCAGGACCAAGGGCATTGTCACTGCCCGATTACCCTTCCTTTCTCTCAGCCCTCAGGGTTCATCTTTTTGAACTTTTTGGAGTGAATCTATAGAGGAGGTATTTCCCACAAAGGCCCTAAATCAGCCCTTTGAAAGCGAGATCTTCAGACTCCTGGATTCTACATACTGGTTTGGTGGAACAAAATAATTCAAGTGTTCAAATGACTTAAATACAAGTTGTTTGCAAGTTCCTGATTTATCTATTTTAGGACTCAACTCTTAAGTTTGTATAATGACTCATAGGTACCATGGCCCCATCCCTGTGGAATCTTGGGGGAAGTAAGCACCTTGAGCTAGACAGTTCCTTTTATTAGAGAAGTTAACAGTAAAGAGGGGAAATAATTTAAACAAAGCTGAATTTCTGAGCATAGTTTGTCCAGCTATTAAGATCTGCTCCTGGCCTACTGGGGATGTGCCTGCAACCAAGGTACATGCCCTTGACTGTAATCAAACCTGGGACCTTTCAGTTCACAAGTCGATGCTCTATCCACTGAGCCAAACCAGTTAGGGCACTATATTTTATATGTGTCTCTATTCTCCTTGATTTCTTGGAATGGAACCTGTTGCACAGCAGGCATATGGTAACTGGTTTCTGATTAACAATCATAAGCATCTGTATATATGATAACTCCTTAAAGATTCCTGTGGTGGTAGGGTATTTTATATTTTTGTAATTCTTTTCTTTTTTTATTGATTATAGAGAGAGGAAGAGAAAGAGAGAGAAACATCAATGTGAGAGAAAATATTAATCAGTTGCCTCCCACAGGTGCCCTGACGAGATCAAACCTGAAACCTGGGTATGTGCCTTGACAAGGAATCAAATATGCAGCCTTTGGAACAATGCACCAACCAATTGAGCCACACTGGCCAGGTCTATTTTATTTGCTTTTCTTTTTTGTTTGGGTCGACAGCTTCATAGTTGTTGAGTCTATAATCTCTTGAACTACACAGACTTAATAACTGGTATCCAGTACGTATCTACTGATGTCCTGTCAATGTATATTTTCCCATGAATTCATTGAATAAATATTTATTGAGTTCTTACTATGAGCTTGGCAATGTTTCAGATACAACAGTGAAAAGAGCACCCTCCTGGAGCTTTCATCCTAGAATTCTGACCAGCAGTTTTATAAAATGGATGGTTACTGACACTTTAGAATCAGGTTTGAAAAATATCATCCAAAGCATGAGAATTACCTAAATTATTAGTGCTAATAACAGTACATCTACTTGATTTTCTAGAGAACCTGATTCCTTATCTTCTGACCTTTTCAGCCAATTCAGTGTTTTCTACCTGCCACTAGGTCCTGAGTGAATCTAAAATAATGATTCCCACTTCACTCTACAGTCTACATCACAGGTCCCTTGTATAATTCTTATCAATAACAGACCAATTGGTTAATTGGTTTCTCTTTCTCTTTACTGCTTTCTGCTGGAACCTGAGAAGCTGTCTGTTTGTATAGCAAGAGGAGTGGATTATCAGTTAAACAATTTAGGTTTTAACCTCAGTTTTGCTACTAATCAATGTGGATATATTTTTTCATTTCTCCTTTTAATGATTATTAATGGAGGCATAGCATGGCCTCATTAAGGGTTCAGGCTTAAATGTTATCTAAGTTAAAAATGGAGCTCTGATGTTTTCTGGCTGTATAAGCATGGGTGAGTGACTTGACCACTCAGTTTCCTTATCTGCTGAATGGAGATAATAATCATATATCCCTCATAGGTTAGTTGTAAGTATTAATTTAGTTAATACATGTAAAATATCTTTGAACAGTGTGCCTGAAGTAAGCACATTCTCAAAAAATATCAGACACTATTACTTTAATGTTAATATTTGTTTTTATTATCAAACTCCAGGCACTGTCTGTGGCAATGAAGAAATAATGGAGGCAGGGAGGGGGCGAACAGGGAGGAAAGGTCAGGGTCCTTAGAGAACTTGCTTTCTAATAGGCAAAGAAAGATCAAACATCTAAGCACACAAATACATACATAGTGCAAGTGGTGATGAGTGCTAGGAAGGAAATGAAAAGGGCAGGGCAGGGTGGTTGTCTAAGAAGGACCATTTGAGCTGAGACCTCAGGAATAAATAGGTTGAGTGGTGAAGAAGACCTGTGTGCCTATAGGTGAAGGACTGTCCACAAAGAAGGGGATGCATGTGTAAAGGCTCTGAGGCAGGCCCCCAAGGCCCTGTGTGGTTACATTGTGGTGAGTGAGGTGGAGAGGCAGCTGATGCAATGGGCAGGGCCCAAGCCATGCATATTGGGTGGGGACTGTGGAACTTGAAAGCAAAGGAAAGCCATGGATGGTACATGGTTCCCTTTCTGGCACATGGATTTTCCAAAAGTAAAGGCATGTTTAAATTACTCTCTTAAGCTCCTTTAAAACTGAAACATATGACATTCTGTGATGACTAACCAAAAAATAAAAGTTTCTGGGAAAAACAGGAAAAAAAAAAGTAAAGAAGAAGAGGAAGAGAAGGAAACAAGGAAGGAGAAAGGGAGCTAAGAAAGAAGGAAAGAAGCTGATGACTAAGACTTCTGTTGAGAGATGAAATCTAGACATAAAATGTTGAATATTCAATGAAGATACAGACTTGGTAACTATTACATCTGTATGTGTGTAGGTGTGTTTTTGAGTTATGCATGTATTTGTACATTTACTGATTTGGCAGGAATCCAAACTGGGGGAGCTTTTGCAAGGAAGACAAATAAGACTAATGGGCTGGAAACGTTGGAGAGGGCAAAGAAATGATATGTCAATCACTTTGGTTAAATGCATGATTACTGGATATGAAGATGCGTCTGGAATAGGTCCTGCTGGAAGGCTGGTGCTCAGGAATTGAAATGCTCACTGAGACATAGCTCAGCGGCTCCTTTCAGGAGTTGCTGGGTGGAAATCAAACAGAATTGCATTAGGAAAGGAGTGGCTGAGAAAGTACTCTCTGGAACAGAAATTTTTATGAGGAGAGGAAAAAGGAGTGCAGTCCAAAAAGAAGAACTAACTTCAAGAATGCTAATTTGTTCCAGTCCTCAGGAGCCCGGAGGAAGTTGAGTACTTCTTGCTGTGATATTCAGATGCTGAGGTGAAAAGAGGCATGCAAGGTAGTGAAAATCAAAATAAATAAGTGTGCTTTGGCCTCAGATATCTCCTTTCCAGCTGAAAAGGGCTGAAATTTAAGGATAGGAAGGGAAAACACACACTGGCCCAACTTTGCAAACACTTTGGAATGCTAATACCATCACTGGCTCTCAGAACTTGCTGTTGATATGGGCCTGTGTGGTTGGGTATCCTATGAATCTTGTAGCAAATGCTGGGAAAAATACTGCTTTGAGTTACCTTCATGCAGTGGGAAATGAAAAGAGTCCCTTATGGTTTATAAAAGGTTCTTTCCTGGTAAGGAACTGTCAATATGCAATATGTCTCATTAGCAATATGTCTCATTCTCTTAACTATTTCCCGTTTGCTAGTGGTTCAGTAATCATATGCCTGATTTGAGTTAATAATAGTAGATGCTGTTTACTGGACACTTGCAATATGTTTTAAATGTTTAAAGCATGTAAACTAATTGAATCTTCACAATGCATTAAAGATAGAGTCTAACATGCCCATTTTACACACAAAGAAATAGAGGCTTAGAAAGGTTAAGGAACGTGCACAAAGACACATTTCTGAAACTGATGAACAGATTCAGTTACCAAACCTATGTTTCCTCTGGGCCCATATTTTCTTATTTATAAAACAGGGATGATTAATAATACCATCTCCAAATTCTCATGTTTCCCAAACCCCTCAGGAAGACTGCAGATTCAGTAAGCACACTAGTATTTTTGCCTTGTGTGCTTTTCTCACCATGAGACACTCTCTCCCCATCTATTCTCAGCACTCCAGTGCATTCAAAGATTTTTCTCTTATCAGAACTTGTCCAGGAATCATGCAGTCCCACATAGGTATAAATAACAGACAATATAAATCAACATTTAGCAGTCATTCCTTACTCTTTTGCAGCTGCTACTCAGAGGATCACACTATTCCATTTAGACTCTTCCAACATTATTAAGAGGCAGACAAGGCCAGCATTTCCCCTGGTTTTCAGATAAGAAACTAAGTCTTAGATAGGGGAGTGACTTGGCCAAGGTCATACGATGAGTTAAAAGCAGAATCATGGCACAAGCTCACATCTCCTAAATCCAGGTCTGCTACATTTTCTGGGAAAGTGTACCTTTTTTCCTGAGCTGCAAGCTCCAGGGCCCAGCAGGAAGCTTAAAAGAGCAAATGGGCAGGTGAGAGAACATGCTTCCCCCTGCCAATGTTCATTCAGCTTTAGCCAAACTTTGTCAAGTGAAAAACAGGTCCAGATCTCTCCTTTTTTTTTTTTTTTTTTTTAAGAGAAGCTAAAAAAAATTAGATTTCCATATGCAAAGCCATGATTTTTAAAAAGCTGCCTCTTTTAAAAATCGGTAAGCTGGAGTCACCACTGGGCAGGCAGTTTTCCAACTCTGCCTCACACTGAAGAAATGAGTTTGATTATGGTCGCAGAGCCATCAAGCTGAAAGCCCTTTCCTCCTCAGCCCATTTTTTGGAAGATTTGAATCTCAATCAATTAAACCTCAGAGAACAGAGGAGACTTTGGACCCCAGGCTCCACTTCAGAGCTACTAAATGAGAATCTTTATGGGTGTACATTAGAAATTCATGTTTTGAAAAGCTTTCTGAAATGCATAGCAAGATTAGGAAATTCCACATCCAACCAGAAATAGTCTTATGAGAACTTTAAGTGAAAGAGTGAAGAACAGGGATAAGAAACCCATGGTTCTTGAGAGGCACAAGATCAAGAAGTTAAATATTGCTAAATAGTTATACTAATAGAGCAAACTTAATTAAACATAGCAGTTTCTATTTGAGTTCCTCTACATGCCAGTCACTGTAATATGCAGTGCTTTTTAAAATCCTCACAACAATCCATTGAGGTGAGTACCACTGTTATTTCCATTTAATAGATGGGGAAATTGCAACACAGAAAAATTAAGTACTACTCAAGGTCACCATGCTAATATATAGGAGAATCAGGATTGGACAGCCTGGCTCTGAAGAACTAAATTCTCAACCACAATTAGGAAAAACACCTTCTCACTGGAGGTAGAGATTATTTTTGCATAGAGTAGCTGTACTCAGGAATTTTTTATTGATTTAGATTGAGCAAAGGACAGTTGTTTTTTAAAATGAAATAATCCATCCCCCACACTTCTGTTTTCCACAAGGAATCTGGAAGTCTTTGTAGTCTTTCTTCCATTCCAGTGACCCTTTGACAAGACCTATATATTTCCTGATTATTAACAGGGAGAGTTGAATTTTCCTCCTCATTTTTTTGTGGATGATTAAAGTTCAGGACCGAACAGTGGTGGCAGTGGAAACAGGCTATTTAATGATCACTTTGATTTGATATGAGAAGAGCTACCCAATAGGAGTAAGAATGAACTGGAAATAGGCAGGACAACAATCTCTAAAATGGGACCAGAATGATAACAGATTGCTAGTGCAACAAGGCAAACATGAATCCATTAGGGAGGAAAGATAACATTAACCTAGGCCTCAAATTATTTCTACAAAACATTCTGCAAATACAATGTCTAGCATACAATAAAAAATAAATAAATAACTAGTTGCACCAGGAGTGGGCCTAAGCCATCAGTTGGACATCCCCTGAGGGCTCCTAGACTGTGATAGGACTCAAGCTGGGCTGAAGGACCCTCCCCCTTCCGTGCACAAATTTCATGCACTGGGCCTCTAATATATAAATAAATGTCATAAGGAAAAAAGTTAGAGGAAAATACAGAAATGATATCTGAAGAGTCAGTGGCCAGGAGCTTTCCAAATCTGATAAAAGACATCAAGACACAAATTCAGGAAGTTCAACATATCCGAAGTAAATTAAATAAAATAAATCTCATGTAGGAACATATAGTAAGGTTGCTGACAACCAAAGACAAAGAGAAACTCTTAAAGGAACCCAGAATGAATGAGGCGTAGATGTCAGATTACTACAAATTTCAACAATTGGACTGCTGGCTGACTCTTCATAAGAAAAAAACTGAATTATATCTTTAAAGTGTTGAAATAATTACAATTATAAACTTTATTTCCAACAAAAAGTTTTTTGTGTTTTTTTTTTTTCATGAGAAAATGTGAAATAAAGTCATTTCACACAAATAAAGGAAAATTATTTGTCAACAACAGATTCATATTGGTGGAAATACTACGGGATATTATTCATGGAGAAGATAAATTATTCCAGATGGAAATATAGAGATGCAGAGTGGAACAAAAAGTAATAAAATTATAAATATATTGGTAAATGTCAATATGGACTGAATAAAACAACAGCAACACATTGTTGAGTTAAAAAATACAAAAATCATGCAACAATAATGACATGTACATTGGTCTTTTCACTATCTTGGAAGAAGATACAAGTAGCAGTCTATAATAACATTTGAAAAGTCAAGAATGAATGCTGTGAACTCTAGTGAAAAAACTAGAAGAATAGTTATTGTCTAATAAAGGAGTATGTAAATAAAAAGTATGTAAATCTGAAAGAAGTAAAAAAAATAATACAGTTAAACCTCTGTTTAGATGGATATATATAGGTTTAAAAATGCATATATTAAAAATTAGATGAAAAAATGTAAAAAACAAAACCAATACACAGAAAGCTAAGCATCCATTTCAAGAAGATTGGAGAAAAAAAAAAAAAACACCCTAAAACTGCAAACTAAACAAAGAGAGAAGGAAATAAAGTGTAGAAATTATTGAAATAAGAAATGTACAGTAGAAACTATCAATAAAGTCAAAACCAGCACCTTAAAATCTTAGAAAAAATGTGAGAGTTAACAAGCACAAAAAACCACCAATGCCAGTAAAATAAAAGATGACATCACTACATATACCACAATAGAGAAAAGATAATAGAATATTATGAATAAATTTATGACATGATATTTGAAACTATAGCTGAAATGGATAAATTCTTAATATAATATGAAGGAACAAATAACTACCACAAGATGAATGACAAATTGATTAGTGCTGTAATTATCAAAGACATTGAAGGCTGTAAACAAAGAAAAATCCTGGTCAGACTGCTTCTCTTCTGAGTTCTATAAAACTGTTGGAGAATAAAAACATCAGAGTCCTGGCAGGGAAGCTCAGCTGGTTAGAACGTGGTCCCAATACACTAAAGTTGCTGCTTGTTTTGTTTCCAGGTTGGGGGACACATAAGAATCAACCAATGAATACATAAGTAAGTGGAATAATAAACCAATCTCTCTCTCTCTCTCTCTCTCTCTCTCTCTCTCTCTCTCTCTCTCTCTCTCTCTCAATAAAAAATAAAATACCTACCATACACAAACTCTTCCAGAGAGTACAATGGGGGAGTATTCCCTTACTCCTTTTGTGAGGCCAACATAACCTTGATACCAAACCAAAGAAGGGCATTATAAGAAAAGAAAATTACAGGCACTTTATTTCACAATCAAGATGAAAAATTTTAAAAAATATATTAGTAAACATAAAGGCGCATGAAGGTAATACAGAAGAATATCTTCATACCTCAGGGTAGGATACAAGAGATAATACCATCACCAAGTTGGCAGAGGAAAAAATAACACTGTCATCATTCATAGGTGACATGATTGTGACACTCTATGGAAAATATTAGAATTATTAAGATGGCAAGGTCACTGGATATAACATCAGTGTAAATGAAATTATCTCTATCTCAATATACAAGCAAAAACAATTTAATTATAAAAATATTTTAAAAGATACTAATTATAATAACATCAAAAATCACTTAATACCTAGAAAATAAGTCTAAAGAAGTCTGTTAAAAGTCTCTAAAATATACTGAGAACTATAAAACATTACTGAACAAAAGATAAGAAGAACTAAGTAAGCGGGGTGATGTATTATATTCCTGAATTGGAGGACTCACTATTTAAAGATATCAATTCTCCCAAACTGTTATGTAAGTTAAATGCTACCCTAATTAAATTCCCTGTAGGTTTTTGTTTTT
Source organism: Pipistrellus hanaki (assembly GCF_964339955.1). Lineage (NCBI taxonomy): Eukaryota > Metazoa > Chordata > Mammalia > Chiroptera > Vespertilionidae > Pipistrellus > Pipistrellus hanaki. The sequence continues at coordinate 16,929,091 of NC_140507.1, forward strand.
CATAATTTGAAATGCTGATTTTAAAATTTATATAAAAGTGGAAAAAGAGATACCAAATTCAAAACAATTTTGAAGGAGAATAGGTGGAAAGACATACTGTTCCAGATATGAACACTTAGCTTAAATCTAAAACTGAGGAGACATAAGCAGATCAGTGGAATAGAAAAGAAAGATCAGAAACAAACCATATATACTTAGTTAACTGATTTATAACAAAGATGCCACTGTAGTTCATTGGGGAAAGGATGATATTTTTATCCCAGTAAATGATGCCATAAGTTGAATATCTATGTGGAGAAATGAATTCTAGATCCCTAAAATACAGCCTACACAAAAATCAATTCCAGATGGATTGCTAATCTGAATGGTAGAACATAAAGCCATATGAAGGTAATACAGAAGAATATCTTCATACCTCAGGGTAGGAAATATTTTCTTAAGCAGGATATGAAGCTATTGATTAAAAAAACTGGTAAATGGGATTGCATTAAAAGTAACAATTTCTGTTCTGTACATCAAGAGAGTGAAAATACAAGCTATAGAAAGGAAGGATAAATTTGCAACATACACATTTGACCAAACGCTCACATCTAGAACATATACAAATAATAAGAAAAGTACAATAAAGATAAAGTATATCAATATTTCAATGAACATATGAAATAAAGCTAAATCTCACAAATAGGAGAAATACAAGTTAAAATACAGAGTTAGCACTACACCCCCACCAGAAAGGCTAAAATTAAAATGACTGACAATCCCAAGTATTTGAGAGAATTTGGAGCAATGAGAATCATCACATACTGGTGGTGGGAGTATAAATTGGTACAGCCACTTTGGAAACTATTTGGCATAATCTATTAAAACTGAACATTCTCATAACACTCCTGGGTTTGCATCCAACAGAAATATGTGAACGTGTGCACCAAAAGACATATACAAGGATATTTTTAGACTCTTTATTCAATAGTGTAAGCAGGCCAAATGTCCATCAACAGTAGAATTACAGATGGGTGGGTTATGACATATTCATACAGTTGAACCCTGTTCAGAAATGGAAATGAGAAAATTATACCCATATACAATGGCTGAATCCTATAAGTATAATATCAAACAAAGAAACAAATACACACAAAATCATACTGGATGATTCCCTTTATTAAATTTCAGAAACTAGGAAAATTAAACTCTAATGTTTAGGAATGCATGCTTTGGTAGTCAATCAATAAAGAAAAAACAAAGATGTTATTATAGCAGTCAGATTCCCTTTGGTGGGACAGTGTGTAGTGCTGAGAAAGGACAAGAGGAAACTTACTGGTGTGGGGGAGAAAGCGGCTGCCAACATTGCATTGTATGACTTAAGTAATGGTTACTCATCTGTTTCATTTGTGACAAATCACTGAGCTAAATAGTTTTTGCTTTGAGTATCTACATTAGGCTTTACAATTTAAAAAAGTTAAAATGAGAGAGAAGCCAGAAACCTAGATTTTTCAAATAAGATTCCCAGATTTTAAAATGTTAGCAACAGATTTTTAAAGATTTAGAATTCTGTGTGCTGTAGTTTTGTAATCCCCTTAGGTTATTCATGTGCTTAATTAGAAGTTACAGGCATGGAGCTTGCTTCTATTCTGGTGCGAGAGCCTGAGAAAATTAGGGACCAATAATTTACTTTGCATGTTGATAACTAGAACTACACTAAAGTAACAAGAACATTTTTATTTTCTCAGCCCCATCTTTCTCATCTCCTCCAACTTCCTCTTTTGTCTTTCATATTCTCTATCTCTTCCTCTCTCTCTCTCTCTCTCTCTCTCTCTCTCTCTCTCTCTCTCTCTCTCTCTCTCTCTCTCTCTCTCTCTCCTCTCTTCATTGGTAGCAGATTGTTGAGATAAATCTAAAACTTGTTTCTGATGTGTCCATGCATGATATCAATATCACAAATGAAATAGGACTCATTCTGAGGCTTCCAAGGCTTCGTGGAGGTTACATGCCAGATGGGAAAAAATACAGTAATCACATTTTATGGAGCTCTTACTATATACCCAACCCTGTACTAAACTCTCTGCATAGCATTTATTTATCATATCATTTAAACATCCCTGTGATGTGGGAATTATTGGACTTGTCTTATGGAAGAGAAAGCTGAGGCTCAGGGAAGCTACATCTCATGTGCAAGAATCAGCTAGCCAGTGACAAATGGCAGGGACTAGACTCTTGTTCATGCCTGTCATTACTAACTATTGCACTGTACATGTGAAGCCACTAGTCCTGATGTGAGATATATAGACATCCTTTTCGGTTGTCTTGGATTTTGTAGCTCAGAGAGGTATTTGCATATTCAACAGGAAAATGAGTTCCAGTTACTTAAACCCTCACTACCTGAGTACTCATTAAATACAGGTAATTGTACAATCTGTTCATCCTTCCAGTTTCCCTGTTACAAGCTCATATGATTAAATAAAGCCAAGACAATATCCATGACAGTTCCCCAGGCTGAACACAAAGGGCACACACACAGAGAGAGAAAAGGATTTGTAGCAATCATGGTTCTTCAGTCCATGATTGCTGTGTTACCAATGACAATGCTGGCTAAATAGTGAGTTTGAGGAATTCTGAAAATTAAATTAGCTTTATAAGGGAGCACTAGAGATAATCTGGTCTATCTCCTCCATCATAGAATATAGGGGTAAGAAGCATGGGATGAAGTGGGAAGAGTTCCACTCTGCACATGGCCACTAGCTAAAAGTGATGGGCGAGACCTTGGGCAAATCACTAAATGTCTTTGGGGTTTGTCGTCTGTCAACTAGGAATATTAGAATAGACTTTTTTTTTTTTTTTTAAGAAATTTAAGTTGTTTAGCCTCTTCCTCCAAATAAATCTTAACTGCCATGACAATATAAAGCAAACAATAATGGAGGGCATGATTAAGGTACTGAGGAAGAGAAGGCAAGGTTGTCTTCTTGTTTCTTCTATCCCATCAAAACAGCCATAGAGGCAGCTTTTGGACCAATACCTGGCACATATTAGGTTCACAATGAATATTTTTAAGAATAAGTTTCAAGTTTCTGTAGAACACAATTTAAAATAATCTAGAGTAGGGCAAGCTAAGGTCCCTTCCTACTCAAAAACTATAGTCATCTAAGGCACTTGCCTGAGAGCAACCCATGAACAAGGTAGGAATGTTGCTGGCTGGCATGCTGGCTCTCCCATCCAACCTTCCAGAGTCCTGGGATTTGCTCTCTGGCCCTGGCCATGTGCTCATTTACCTATGAGCGCTTCAGTTCAAGCCCCAGTTCTCTGGAATTGTATGGAGAGACATTTTCTGCTCTTCTCATATTTTTTTAAAACTCTGACTTGATTTTTACCTTTGCATAATACACATACTCTGATTACAGGAAACATACATGACAGTGAATGAAGCTTAATACCAACTCCTTCATGTCCCAGTGAAAGGTAAAGAACTAAAGATGCCTTCATCTTTCAGTGGAATTTTGAAATAGCATGGCTGGAGAATATATAAGTCATTTTCAGTATAGTATCATTGTGAAGAGTGTGGGCTTTAGTGCACTCTTCTGAAAATAAAAAGTTAAAAAAACAAGTGTGGGCAGCCTTGCTTTATATCTTAACTCCATCACTAATTTGGTATAGGATCTTTGGGCTTCAGGTTTGTTGTTTGTAAAATGGGAATAACAGCATCCTTTACCTCTTGGAGATGTAGAGGGGGAAATGTGTGAACTATTAAATACAGAGCCTGGCACCCAGGCCATGCTCAGTGTTAATTATTATCACCATTCTGACCACCTGGACAATGAAAACAATTCTCTTGATAACATCCCTGCCAAAAGGCTTCCTGCTTGAAAACTTCCAATAAAGGAGAACTCACTACCTCAAGGCGGATAAGTTTCATCCTCAAGCATCTGATCAACTCAGATTTCCACCTTCATCATGAGACAGGGAAGTCCCTGAAGGCCATGATGAGAATGTTCATGTGAGACCCCAGTATGTGATGCCACTCTGATGGTTGAAGCTATAGTTAAACTTAAAATAGACAGGAGGCTTCAAGTTCCAGGATTGTCAAGTTGACAATGTCTGTGTAAAGCTCACCTAAACCCAAGTTCCTAGGCTGCTAGACATAGGGAAACTCTGAAATAAAATTTTAGCAGCAAGGTTCCAAGGTGGCAGACATCTATGTGCTACCTTTCCTGGCTCCCCACCAGCCCCTCGCCTGGCAAGGAACAGACGGGTACTTTGCTTTGGTCTCCTCGGGATGTTCGTTGTTCAGTCAGAGATTTGAGACCACACTTTCTATAAATTCAGGACCCTTGGGAAAGTGATCTGTAATTCCCTGTTCTCCTTTGACCTTCCCCGCTGAAAATCCTGGTGGGCACAGGACATTTCTTTCCCCAAGAAATTTTGGATTCGAGAGCATCTCTCTGTTCCTCCTGTTTGAAAACTATCCCTATAATCTCCACCATCCAATACCAAACAGGAGGTCCAATACCAATACCAAACAGGAGGTCCCACTATAGACCACTATTTAGCATTCAAGGTGTTCAGCACCTCTTCCTACATTATCTCTGTGCAGAGTCTTTAGTCAAGCTAGTAGCTTTTGTCAGTTTTGCATAGGAGTTCACATGCCTCAGAACCTTTGCTCATGCAATTTCTCAGCCATAGATTCCCCCTTTTCATTTCCTGAGCACCCAGAATCTATCCCTGTATTATAGATTCAGTCACTTTAGTTTTCTGAATTGATGGCAAACTCACAGGCAGGCTTGTATCGCTCAAATAATTTCATGAGTATTATTCATTAGCCATCTGCAAGATAATTGTCTTTTAGGGTAAGTATTGTGGTTTACACTTGTTTCATGCCTTCTAAAGTGCCTAGTCTGGTAGATATATAGTAAATTGTTTTTAGAAAAAATAAGCTACTTGAAAGTGATAAAAAGTATTCAAGCTAGGATTAGCAATAGACTATCAATCAGCCCAAAAGGAAGCAAATTATATAGAATCAATAATCCCACTCCAGTGAAACTTAATTATACCTATGCTATTTAATGCTAGTCGCCCTGGTTTGACTTTCACTTAATTCTGATAAAATATCAGAAGTCGATAGTCAACTTTGGACCGCATAATAAACTCAGGAGTGCAATAAATATTTATTGAAGGAGGGAAGAAGAAAATAATTCCTGAGAAGTGCAGATCTAAATGCAGTGAAAGCAGGCTGATAGATTATCAAATTCATTTCTCCTTGAAACTGCCCTAGAATCCAGCTCTTCACTCAGCTGTGTAGCTTGGCATTCAAGACTCTCCATATTATAAGCATAAACTTATTTCCAATATTATCTGTCATATTTTTAAAGTTTTGCCCCCATGTTCTTACATATGAACTGTTTGTTCTCAAAATGTATTTTTAGATCCCTACTCTTAGATTTCCCCCTTTCCTCAAAGGAAACACTAAATTCAACCCATAATTTAAATCCCAGTTGCATCTTCTCTGAAACCATCAGAATCAAATGAAAGGTATCAGCTCCAACAGGCTGTTATTTCTTATCCCTGAATTCTCCCTCCTCCAAGTAATTTTACTTTACCTCTCTGACAAGGCTTGATATATTTGGTCTCATATATTAAAAATCTATGATTGGTTATTTACATGCCAATCTCAGGAGCTTCTTCTAGCCTGTGTCTGAGGGAAGGAGTGGTCTTCTAGCCATCTTAATATTTGCTATAGCACTTTCAAATAGAAAAAAAAATATTAGGCAATAATAGTGTTAACATTTAAAGAATACTTTTATGTGCTAGGTACCATGTATGACCTTACTGAATATTCACAATGGTTTTTTGTAGCAATAATAATAATAATAATAATAATAATAATTATTATTATTATTATTATTATTTGAGGAAAGTGAGGCTCAGAGAATTTAGGTAGCTTGTATAAAGCCACACACCTATTGAATGGAGGAACCAGAATATAAACCCTGACAGTCTGACTATAGAAACTGAGTTGTTGAAAAGATTTGGTGATCCCCCCCACAGGCAACAATCGAGGGAAGAACAGATTCTCAAAAATAGCAAAAGTGGGTACAGGATCCCTGGCACAAACCTCCAGAGTTCCTGACTCTTGAAATCCTCAGTAACCAATCTGTATTTAGGTAGTCCCCATAAATGCTGAAACATACACACAAAGGAAACAAGAAAGTGAGTTCTAAGGACCAAATTTCTATTGAGCAAAGCTTCCTTTCAAAACAGCTTAAGGCTCTGTTGAGCTGAAAGTTTCTAAACCATCACTCTCCCGCAGTGCAATCCCTTCAAAGGGCCTTAAGGAAGCATTCCTGCTGGTGTTTGCTTGCTCTCTCTGCTCCCTTCCTAGCAGACAGCCAAGTGTGCAGAATGCCTGGGGGAGGCTAAGAGAGAGGCAAGCTCTGAGAGTTCCCCTGGTCAGGGGAGGAGAGACCAGTCTTCATCTCTAGCCTGGTCTACCAGCTGGCAACAGCTAAGTAGCACCAGCCTTGGCTTTGCCAGGTAGGACCAGGTTTAGAAGCCATATGTGGTTTTTCATTAAGCAGCTTGTTAAACTGCAGAGAGCAGTGATGCAGAACCCATGTTCCTGGGAAAGAAAGGGGATAAAAAATCAGTAGGATATATTTCTAAAAGAAAAGTGAATTTTAAAGTGCTTTTTTATTTATTAATTTATTGATTAAGGTATCACATATTTGTCCTCAATCCCCCATTCTAATCCCCCACCACCTCCCACTCATCCTCCAACCCCCTATTGTCCTTGACCACTGGTTAGGCTCATATGTGCATACATAAGTCCTTTGGTTGATCTCTCCCTTTTATCTCCACCTTCCCTTTGAGATCTAACAGTCTGACCCATGGCTCCTTATCTCTGGGTCTGCTCTTGTTCATCAGTCTATGTTAACCATTTCCCCTAGATGAGTAAGATTTTCATTTGACAATATTTAGGCATGTTCAAATAAAATAAATAGATATAAGTCTGTTATACTCCGTGTGCTTAAAAAATGCTCCCACTGCCCTTTCATCTAACTTATTTCTAGCCTTTTCTGGGGTGCCATGATAGATGCATCTAAATTCGTCACTCAGGCCACTGGATCACACTCTGAAACTGTGAAATTACACAGCTTGGTACTTTGTAAGGTGTTGACCCGTTTTCTTACTGTTCTGTGTATGTTTACTTTCCTGATAAGATTACAGGTCTTTGAGGGAGAGAGCCTTATGTAGGAGCTCTCCTGGAACATGGCATTGAACATTTGGAAATTATTAATACATATTTAAAATTAATCCAAAAGTTAGTCAAACAAGTAATTTAGTGTTCAAATCCTAATTTATAGCACTTTGTTATTTGCATTTTGTTAGGTAGAAAGGCATAGAATATAATTATATTATCTAAATTGCACTTTTAAAAAGAGGTTTGTAACTAAGAAGCATTTCTAAGTTTGAGCAACACAATCAATAAAGAAGAATTGGATTATAACTTAGAGTATAAAAAGTCCCTAAGTCTATGTTGATATAAATAAATGATCAAATAGATAAATAAATGGGGGAGAATAGACAAATCTCTCAGGCAGAATTCCAAATAATTGATGCAGCTACTCTGTCTTTAAGGAGACGGAGCCTAAGTCTCCTTAAATGTACTCTAGGCATAGTTACTTCTTTCCAGAGTGTTAGCTAAACAAACATTTAGTCTTAGTTAATAATAATATCATTGGTTCATTAATTTTGACAAATACTCCATACTAATATAAAATTTGAATTATAGTGGGAAATCTGGGCATGGGATATATTAGGACTCTCTGAATATTCTCAAGACTTTTCTATAAACCTAAGCCTACAATAAAAAGTTTATTTCAGAAATGTAATTTCACAATCGTCTGCACATCACATTGAATATGCATGCTTGTCTTGGCTCTCTCTCCCAAATCCACAAAAATCACAGCAAAGGAATAAAGTAGGTATGGATTTATAAAACAAAGAGAAACTGAGAAAAGATAAGGGCACAAAGTAAAACCTTTGCAGAATGGAAAGTGGATGGATGAAGGATGAACGACTTAGCAAGATGAAGAAAGCCAAATGTAGCTATCTGTAGAGGAAGTGTGTGGAGTCAATATGAAGAAAGCCAATCAGAACACAGCTCACTAGAAAGGTATAGAAATTTGAAGTACTGGATACTCTGAAGATTGAGGTATGGGATTGGGGTGAAAACTGGCAGAAAGCCCCAGAACCCCTACCCTAACTCATGCAGCAAGGTGATTCCCTCCTTTTTAGCCAAGCAGAAGCCTGGAGATGGAATATGAAGATAAGTGGAGGGACTCCAGATTGGGGTCAGCAATATAACTGGTGATGAGGGTGAGACCCAGCGACTGGTCATCTTCCTTCTTATAAGCAGAACTTACTGTTGGCTTTTTTTTTCTTTTTCCCCCATTTACTAGAACAGAGAGTCAAGGGCCTTTAAGTATGGAGGGTGGGTAGAAATTAAAATTAACAAACAGAAAAAATAAGTCACAAGCACAATTCAGGGACCAAGCTGTGTCATGTATATATATAAACAACAACTAAACTCTTATTTGAGATTTAAAAAAAACAACAAAAAAACAAAAAACAACTGGAAGTTAATACAAAAGGTAAATAGATCAGCTAATTAAAATACTGAAATATAAAGTTGGAGACATCACCCTGAAAATAACTTACAGTCTAATAAATAGAATCTTGGAAGTCTGACATACAACTACTAGGAAATAAAAGTGAAAGAGAAAATGGAGGGAAGGATATTATCAAATAAACTATATTTTGAAAATCCTAAAACTGAAGGATATGAGTTTTCAAATTGCACAAGTTCACAGACTGCCTAGCCTCATGAATAACCCATGAATGATAAAAAAGCTCCATACCACAGCCCATCATCTTAAACTAATAGCCCTTGAGGGACAAAGAGAATATGATAAATTCTGGTAGGAGAGAAGTGAAGAAAATCACATACAGAGAAGGAACACTCAGAATGGCATCAGCCACAACAGAAAAGAAAAGGTAATGGAATAATATCTGAAAAATTTCGAATGAAAATTATTTCCAAGCTTGCATTTCATCCCCAATCAATGAAATCTGAGGTGGAATAAAAACTATCTCAGATATGCAAGATCTAAAAATCAATCTCCCATGTACTCTTTCTTAAGAAGTATACAAAATGAGAGAGTAAACCCAGAATAATGAGAAAGAATGAGATACAGAGGACAGGAGGGCGAATAGTTAGGGGAAAGTTGAGGTTCATCCCAAGAAGATAGCACCAGGCCAGATTCCAACAGCACGGGGCCAGGCTGAAGCAAAAAGGATGGGGGCTCCAGGAAGGAGCTTTTACTGAGAGGAGTTTTATGATTTTCTCAGAAAGTTTGAGTCTGAATCAATGGTAAAATATATAAGACAAAATAAACAAATAAAACAATATAAACAAGGAAAACCAAAACTGTGAGAGTATACAATTTGGCTCATTTGTGAAGGTATTTACCCAGTCATAACACTGAGTATTAATTTAACAAAAATATAACACTGGTAATACGGGAAGAGGATGAGTGGGGACGGATTAGTATGAGCTCAATCCTCATCTGCCATAGCAGGGATTTGACAAATAATATCTAAAGTTGAAAAATCAGCCTGGCATGGCTCAGTGGTTGAGCAGGGACCTGTAAACCAGGAGGTCATGGTAGTTCCAGGGACACTCTGTGACTCTTACACCCTTCTATGAGTTCTGAAAAACAAGCCATGTTTTAACAGTTCATGGAGGGATAACCTCTTGTTATAAAAGAGCCAGTTTGTAAAATCATATTTCATCAGCTCTTTATGTCTCACTTCCAGACTCCTCCCATCCCCTTCTGGATGCCACATGCTTTGATAATATAACTGCCTCTATTCTGAGTAAGAAAAACTAAGGTGGAACAAAAGAATAAAGCCCTAGATGTTTTCGCCTTTTAAAACTAGTAATTTGCCTGTCTTTCCCTCACAGTGAAAGGTAGGGCCCACTTTTTCTGCCTGGTGAAGTTAGAGCAGGCTTTCCTAATACTCTTTTTGTCTGTGAGATGCATAATGGCTTGGGTCTTTGCTTTTATGTTCAATCACAAAAGATTGTTCTATTTTCTTAGATTGTACGTAATAATCTGGCCTACTTTCTGCCCTGTATGGGAGTCTTGTTGCAGGTTCCTGACTTTATACAGTCCCCGGCTACAAATGCCTTTCTTGCTTCCTCAAATAATAGTATGCTTCTCAAACTCATTTGACTCCCTCCTAGATCATCATTGCTTCCTTTTTTTTTAATTCATTACAGCGTATTTTTATTAAATACTCTGTGTGTGTGTGTGCGCGCATGCGCCCTAGACACTAAGCTGGGCTCTAAGAATTCAGCAGCGAACAAAACAGATACCATATCTGTTCTTCTGGAGCTCATAATTGAGTGGGAAAAGTATTCATGGAATAAATAATTATTATATACATGTTACCTAGAATTTTGCAGGGCAGTTTGAGGTACCTGTAAATGAGTATCTAACCTAATTGAAATGGTGGGTGTTGGTCAGAATTATTACAAATTACTCAGTGGGATACCTCGAACACCTGCCACAGTGTTGAGTGACAGATTCAACAAACATTGGCCATTTCCTTGATGAGTATCCTTGCAGTGGTATTGAAAAGTTAAAGTGATCTACAAGTTCAACTCATTATAATTATGCCCAAAGGAAAGGCAATAAAAAGTAACGAAAAAAATTTCTGATATAAAATTAGACTTAAACTTTACTGGGGGAAAATGATGGGAAGGATCCTGTATAGATAAGGAAGACCTAGCTGACTTTTCTACTTACCCATTTGCCCTCTTTAAAGTCATTATGAACAGCAATTTCAAATTGTATATCTCTGCATCTGCTCCTGAATAACTAGGACCGGGTCAAGATGTAGCTAAATCTTCTGACATAGAGCGCAACAACCATGAAACAGCAACCCACTTTGGCATTGACTGTGCCTGCAATTAGCACAATAAGACCCCCATTCAAAGGTACAAAGCTTAGACCTTTTCACACTTTCACAAATATTCTTCTCAACTCTAAAGGGTGAGGAAAAAAACAACAAAAAGGGCTTTCTTCTAACAAGTACTGCACACACCCTAAATGGGAAGAAACATTTATAGACATAGGAGGCTGAAAATAAAGTTTATAAAATTGCAAATACAGGTTTACTGCTTACACAGTAACTTGATATAGATAAAAGTTCTCAAGAGATGAAATAAGAATGTTATAAGAAAAACAAAACATATTTTAGAAAACATGGATTACTGTAAATTCATTTAAAATTATCATTTTACAAAGCTTATTATTGAAAAATTAAAATTTAGTTCAGAAGGAAGGGGATCTTTAAAGTACTGAAGAAGAAGGAATACATAGATACACACAAACACACACCACATGTGTGTGTGCCGGCTTGTGTGAATGTGTGGTTATTTTAACAGCCCATCACTGACACTTTTAGGACTCTATAGGTCTTTATCAATCTTGACTTTTCCATTCCATCCAATCTTGAAAACATCTTTACAACTTCAAAGTTTTACTTTTACCTGGAAAGCTGTGGTTTTCATATTTGCAATTCTCCACAATTTTTATTCCTTCCTCTATGTTTTGTAAACATGGTATGTTGAAGCTTATCCATAAAGGAACATTTTCTTGAATGTTTTTACTAGTACCTATTAATGAAGTTTTCTCAAACTCATATCATTTATTACAGACCACTTTTAAGGAAACTCTTCTTCTGGGCTCACATTGTTGACAAATTATTATTATTTTTTAAATACATTTTATTGATTTTTTTACAGAGAGGAAGGGAGAGGGATCAAGAATCAGAAACATCGATGAGAGAGAAACATCGATCAGCTGCCTCCTGCATACTCCCTACTCGGGACGTGCCCGCAACTAAGGTACATGCCCTTGATCAGAATCGAACCTGGGACCCTTTAGTCCACAGGCCAACGCTCTATCCACTGAGCCAAACCGATTAGGGTAATAAGTTATTTTTATTATAATAATACTTTAAAATGTACAAATATTAAAGCAGGAATCAACTTTGCTTGTAACTCTCTTAGAACTATAAAACCCAAGAAAATAAACAAATGATAAACAAAACAAAATTATATAACCCGTACATTTTGAATTAACAATATTAATTCAATGTGACAAACAATGGCATTTGCTGACTTCAAATTACTAGTTGTGACACCAGTATGGGTCTGTGTTATCTCACAGAGTCTATGAGTCTAAACTTCTGTGCACTGCATGAAGATTTGCTTTCCTTCTAGTGTTTTCCCTCTTTTTCCATATGACAAGTACATCAGTATGTCAGCCTCCACCCAACATTATTTCACTGGGCAGCACTTCTGTGCTAGTGCCATAGTAAATGCAGACACCAGCAAGGAGCCTGAACTCGTGGCAGTTATGAAATGGTAATTCTGAGACACACTTTGTATTTTTTATGATGATCAAAATAAAAACACCACATTCAATAAACAAACACTCAGACATCAGAGTACTCAGATTCCTGAGAAAAAGCTGCTGGGTAGCCAACTTCAGCCTGTGAAGCTGCTAATGTATGCCTTTCTAATTATATTTATGCCCAATACTGTAGAGTCGGCAAAGCAAATATGGGACCTATTTTGTCTAGTTTTTAAAGTGAAAATTCTTCAAAATATCTTTAATTAAAATGAAGGTACCCATCAGAGGCTTTGAAAAGTACAAATTAATTCACATTTGAAGGGGTATATGAATTCCTTTGGGCACCTTCTTTGAGTGATTTAGAATTGACGCATCTCACAAAATAGATGTTTTTCCTCTATTTTTCCTGGAGGGATTATATGTAATGCTTTACATTTCTATACCATCTTTCCCCCTGGCAGTACAAAGTACTTCATAAACCTCATATTAATGATATTAACAAACTCATGAGACTAAATAAATGGTAGGTAACATGTTCCCGAGCTTATAAATAAATGAACAAACTCAAAGACAGAGATAGGATTTTATTTCTAAGATACTTTAATTAGCTTTTCTTTTTTTCTCACTTAGAACACTATAAAAATTGGCACTCTTTTTTTTCACTTCTTTACTTGTTTGTTTATCTTTTTCACCTAAAGAATGTATATTAAGAGCAATGTTCCATGCATTGTAATAGGTATAATGAGGGTTGTAAAGCCAATACAAAGTGTGGTACCTGACCTTGAAGAGTTAGTAATTAGAATGAAAAGAAAACATGCACACAAAAGCTGAAAGATGGTATCTTTGTTTATTAATCTTCACTCTGGGAATATCTTCCATTGGTTTTTAGATAGAGTAGAAGGAAAGGAGGAAAGGAGGAAGGGAGGTAAGTAGGGAGGGAGGGAGGGATAGATAGATATATATTGATTGATTGCCTGCTACACATGCCCTGACTGGGACTGGGAATTGAACCTGCAACCCAGGTACATGTCCTTGACTGGGTGGGAATGGAACCCACCTTCTGCAGTGTGTATACTGATGCTCTAACCACTGAGAACACCATCCAGGGCTGAAAGATGATTTTTAAACAAATAATTTAATACAAATCAAAATACCTGAAAATATGTTCTAGGAATTTTGAGAAAGAATCCGTCCTAGAATGTTGGTGGTTGAAGGAAAGTTGGGACAGGGATGGTGGAGATTGAGGACACAGATATTGATATGAGGGTTATACATTATAGATAGATGTGGAAGAAACTTTTCTAGGCAAGAGAAATAGCACATAAACTGGCTGGGAGATATTAGATAAGAATGAGAGGCAGTGAATGGACCATGAAGTCTAATAGGTTAGTATTAAATCAGAACTTTCTGTACACCATCGATTATGCCCAAGGCTTTTATATACTTATCTGACTTAGCCCTTTACACTTTGACCCAATTTTAAAGAAACAAAAATGCCAGCTCAGCGAGATTAAGTCATCTGTCCTGGGTCACAAAGGTAGAAAGGGGAAGAAACAAGATTCACATTGGCTATCTCTGCTCTCAAACATTATGTTCTATAACTTCTCAACAGCAGAAGATGATAGCTGAAAGATTAGTTGGTGCTGGGTCACAGAAATCTTTGATGGCGGTGGGTTCAGGCTTAACAGTGTAGGGTGTGGAAAACAAGTGATTTTTGGAGTAGGGAAGTAACAGAGAAAAACAATGGTGCTTTAGAGAGAGGAATTTGGCAATGGGTGCATAGGATGACCCAGAACGGGAGAGGGAGGGAGTATAAAAGTTGATACCTTCTGGTGTCTCAACATAGAGGTTAACTTTGCTTCCCAGTGTTCCAATATAGCTTCTCCATATTTCTCCAGCCTCATCTCATCCCATTCTCCACCTTTGTTCTCAGCCCCCATCCAAACAAAGAATATTTGTCCATGCTGTTCCAATTGGCAGAAATAATTTTTCCTATTTTTGATATGTTAGCTCCTTCTACTTGTCCTTCAGATTTTCCTTTAAATGTAACTTCACTTGAGAAATCTTTCCTGGCATTCTTATTTAGGTCAAATGCCCTGTGGAGGCTCTCACAACATCATGCCCCCTCTCCTTTGTAACATCTGTCATGGGAACAGTTATTCACTTATTCATGTGATGTTTTGATAATCAGCTGGTTATTTCCACTAGAATCTATGCTCCTCGATAGCAGAAGTCGTGTCTGCTTTTGCTCACTGTTGTACTCCTAGGACCTCCTGGATTGCCTGTCATGCCATAGGCATTTTCCATTTGCTGTGCATGAGGGAATGAGTAGAGGTATGAATGGACATGCTGGACCAGCAGGCTGGCAGGAATGAAAGAAAGGTGTGATGCAAGAGTTGGCAAAAGGACCCAATGACTGATTTGGGGTTGGGGCGGGAGGGGTAAAGCCCAGACAGGGAATACCAAGTTTTAGGCAAGTGTCAATGATGGCTTTGTGGTTTCTCAAGCCTGGCTACTAGGAAAATCAAATGACCTACATCAGTGCACTTTGCAGTTACTAACTTCTCAGGTTAGTAGCCACCTGAAACTTTGATGCAAGAGGCAAAGAATCAGAAACAGAATGGGTGAACATTTCAGCTCACAGCAAAACAAAGTGCTTATTCAGAGAGTATGTTATGAGAGCATCAGTGAGGAGAAGGTAAGTGCCTACATGGAAGTGTGTCTCAAGTAGATTATCATATTTCTGTGTGTTGAAATATCCAATAGATCCTCAAGCCATCACAATATGCTTTGTGGTTTTCTTTACATTTTACTGAAGCCTGATTTCGCTTCCTGATAAAAGGAGATTTCATAATGTCATTTGCCCCAAATGGAAAGCAATTCAGCATATTGGAAAAAGCAGGTTGATGATATCCTCCAAGGCCTCTATCAAATATTACCTTTGTCACATGGCCTGACCTGACCATCACGGCATTGCCATTCTTCCCAGGAAACGTCTGCCCTCACTCACCCAGGTCCTTCCGTATACATGATATGCACCTCTGACCCTGTCATGTTATTTCTTTTTGTTCAAGTGTCTTTTTCTTCTCCAACTATGAATTCTTTGAGAGCAGGGACTCCTTCAGATTCATATAGTTCAGGATTTACAGCAGGGACTCTGGAGACAGATTGTCTGAGTTCATATCCTGGCTCTCCCAGGGACTAACTGTAACCTTAGGTAAGTTACTTAATCTCTGTCTGCATTTTAGTTCCCTTATTTGACAAATAAGGAAAATATAGTACCTACTTAACTACTAAACAGAGATATTCTGAGGGCTCTCATTTATGCATTCATTTATAATCCATTCATCAATTTTTTTTTATTAAGTTGTTATGATATATTCCTGTCCATGTTCTAGGTGCTAGAAAAACAATCATACACAAAAGGGGAAAGATTCCTCCTATTTTGGAATTTATATTACATGAGAGGATAAAAGCATCACCAGTAAAAAAAAAAAAAACAACTGAAATTTCAGATCAGTAAAAAGTGTGCCTGAGCTGGTTTATACTGACTTACAAAAGTAGACTGTTTGTCTTCCCAGCTTCACATTCAGTGACATCATATTGATATCTTGAATCTCTGGCTCAGTCATAATAGAGATATTTTCACTTTGGAAATTGGCAAATGCAATCCCTCATCTCTATCTCACTATATCCAGGTGGTAAACACATGACTGGGTAAAAAGGCACTAACACAGGTTGATTAAAAGATAATGACTAAGGCAGTGTAATTCATTGTCAAGGAATCTCTAAAAAAGTGGAATTGGTTCTGAAGCCTGAAATATTAGTATCTAGAAGTGATACCAGCAAAGAGTAATCTAGGCAGAGTGGGCAGCTGATTCCAAAGGCCTAAAAAGGCAATAAGCCTGATGTATTTTCCAGTAACAATAACAATATAAGACACTGAGAGTAGAACCTAAAAAATGAGGAGGGAGAATGAAATGAAATGAGAACAGAAATGTAGGTCAGAGCAAGGTCACATAGAACCTTGCAGACCTGCATGTATTCCAAATGCAGTAAGAAGCCTATTGGGGGGTTTTCAGCAGGAGGGACTATTTAAAGGACTTAACATGTATCTGACACCTAGGACGTGCTCATAAATGGCACTGATTTCTGTTAATACTTACCTTGGTATCCCTGGAAGCTTACACATTGCCTGACACATTGGAGTATTTAGTTAAAGTTTGTTGAGTCATAAGTAAGACCCTTTCCCTCTTCAGGTCTCAGTTGCCTCATCAGAAAAATGAATAATTTGTGAAAGATGGTCTCTCAGGTCCATTCTGGTTGGTAAACCCTTCACTGTGTTATCATGGACTGAAGACTGGTTTTACTAACCCAACCTTGCTAATGTTACCACAGCCCTAATAGTTAGTATTCTGAAACAAATATGCAATAATACTTTGGAGTCATTTCATTCCAGCACATGACATTCCTGCCCTGAACAATGGTATAAAACGTAAGAACCTTCATATTTTCGTTCTTACGTTAAAGAAGGAGAGGGAGGGAGAAAGGCGAGAGAGAAAAACTAAGGAGGCCATAAATATTGATGTCTTCCTCAGGCCCCCTTAGAGATCTATCATTTTGGCAACTGGCTGATTAATAATAGATTACACACTTAGATTTGCTTACTCTAGCTTCTGTGACTGTAAATGCATCTGCTGTGAGAAAAGTGGTTGAAATGGGGCTCCACAGATCATTTAAACTTACAGCATAACAATACAGTAGGAGGGGACAGAAATGCGGCATGACAACCAATATTCCTACTGGATAATATTACACATGCTGTGTGCCAAGCTTGGTATGTCTTTCCAGATGTTCTTTTCCCATGAGCACACCCACATGATAACCTAAGTGAGAGGACTGTTTAATATACGCCATCTGATAGTGTTCTGAGTAAGTCATAGATGAAGAGAGAAGTTTTCCCACATCTCATCCAAATACTAGCCAGTGACCACAGGAATTTGGGCCAACATGGACACAGCTTGAGGAAATGGAATGTGTGTCCATGGCGGCTGTGATAGACCAACTTGCTCTAAAACCTTATCCTATGGGCTAGAGACAGGTGACAGGACCACAAGATCCACTGATACCCCACTAGATACCACTGGAAAGTAAATGGCTTCTTGGAGCAACTGGAAATACCAAGTTAAATGCTGGACTCTGTAGACCAGTGAGAGCATTACTAGGTCTGGACACCAAAGAAGCAGTTTGGCATATTGGGAAGGATGTTGGAGGACTCATGATGCCTGGCTTCCTAGTGTGGCTGGAACACAGCGAGTAGGGGAAGCAGTATTGGAGGTGAGGTCAAAGAGGTCACCTGAAGTCATAGCAGGCCCACCATCCAGGTCATAGAAGGTATTTGAATTCTAACCTAAGCACGATGGGAAGCCACAAGAGGATTTTTAAACAGCAGAATGAAGTGATCTGATTTATATATCAAGAGGGAGGAGTGACTGTCTAAGATTTTCCAATGTGGACTTTCTGGAAGGAAATAGCTTTACATCCTTCTGTCATTGCCATCGATGTAGACAGAGCATCAATGTAACCAAATACAAAAATTTTCTACAGGGACATGCAATGATGCCTCATAGATGTGCACCAGGAAAAAAAAGTGAGGGCAGAAGCTCGCTGCATGGTAGACTTCAACTGAACTGCATTCATGTGAAATGCATAAACTATCTTTGTTATTTCTAAAGGGTTATCTGTTGAAACATCTTTAGGCAAAACCTGTCATAAGATGTCTCCCCAAACTCACACTGGATCCCGGCTGCAACCCTATTAGAATGTTGACACATGCAACATCAAAGTCAGAGACATCCTACCAAGCAGAACTGCCAAGGTGCCAGGAAGCCGCTCTGAATACAGATAGCAGCAGGAATCTAAGCAACAGACAGCAGTTCTCGCCCCTGCCTCCCTTCTCCTCTCTCAGAATTCAAATTTCAGCTTTTAATGAGATGTCACAGCCTGAAATAGCTTCTCTGTGGCTGACCCCCCTCCCTGAAATTGGCACTAGCATATAATATTAATGAGATGAGCATCATGCATCTGAATGGAAGATTATAAAATACAAAGCATATTCTCATCCGTTATTCTACTAGAACCTCATGTACATTTTGTGAGGTGGGCTGGATGGATATGTTTAGTCTTTTCACCAAAAGAGATGTCTGACCCCAGAGCAGGCACTTGACCAAGGCCAAAAGACTCACACCTGGTCCTCAGATTCCCACCCCCATACTCATGCACATCCTATTGAACTTGGCAGTTTCTGAGTTAGATCATTGTTTTAGGCTCAATTTGGACAAGGTAATCTATACAGCTGCCAGGTTGTATGGAAGATCAAAGAAATTAGTATAGCAATTTAAAGATGGGTTTCATGGATCAGTACATCTGGGTTTGAGGAATGGCTGTGTGGATATAGGCCAGTGGTCGGCAAACCGCGTCTCACAAGCAATATGTTGCTCTTTGGCCCCTTGAGTGTTCTAACGCCACTTCTTCAAAATACACTTGCCCAGGCCAAAAACCAACTTCTGCACATGGGCCATGAAGTTTTAATCACACTGTCTGTGCTCGCCTGCATGTGGTATTTTTTGGAAGAGCCACACTCAAGGGGCCAAAGAACCACATGTGGCTCATGAGCTGCAGTTTGCTGACCACTGGTATAGGCCAGTAAGTAACCCCACTCTGTTTTAGTTAATTCATCTGGAAGCTAATATAGCAGGTTCTTGAATAACATTGTTGAAAAACAAAGTTGATTTGTTATAACAATGATGAGGTGCTGTAAAAACTTAACTCTTGTTTATATCAATTAGCCTATGGTAAAATTGGTTTCATTGGACATTTCCCTGTAGTCCTAAGAACTTACTGAGGACATCAAGAGAGGACTTACTGTAGTTTTTACTTTGTTCAGCTATTGTGAGAGATAGGTGAGATAAAAAACAAAAACAAAAACAAAAAAACAAAACAAAACAAAACACCTCCTCTTTCACTATTAAGTTACCACTGATGATGATGATGATGATGATGATGATGATGGTGATGATGATAGCACAAAGAACTAACATTTAATGCATATTTACTATGTGATGGGTCCTGTGCCTACTCTTTACATGTGTTTCTCATACCTGGTTTCATAATACCTAAAGCATGATGGGACCTCGGAATACATCTTGCTTGTGTATCTCTTTTCTAGCCAAAAGAGAAAACTCTCAATTAACTGAAGAACTCTGTACCTATTACTATTTTCATTCTGGTAATGTATCTAACTGAAAACTGTCTTGATTTCTTTTGATCTTTTCCTTCCACTGCAGCCCCCAGCTATATATAGGGATGAAAAGCAGAATGGCAGGAACTTTAGTAGGTGCTTGAGCAGGTGGTGCCAAGGGCACTTGCCCGTGTGGGTTCCTGCTCACTTTCTTTGTGTGAAAAACGGGAGAGGAAGGCTAGAATATACGGATCAAAGGTGTTTTACAGTCTAAGAATGTTCTAATTCCTATTTATTTAATCTGGGATTCAAGATCACAGTTTTCTTTCCCAATGTCACCAGGAGAACCATAGGTCTCGACACAGTGTGCTGGCACACGATTCCCGAACATGATTTCACCTCCTCTTTCCCTCACAGCATGACCTTGAGGCAAACCACTTAAGCACTTCATGGCCGTTTTCACAATTAGAATACGTACTCCCATTCAATCTCTCCATGAGTGTGAACTCAATTAAAACAGTATCAGGCATTACTTGAAGCAATGAATTATGGTAAACATTATTTGACACTCAAATGACTTCTTGAAAGGACATGGAATTAGGAGTGTTATCCCCAATTTTGTGAGAAGAAAGGGAGACACAGAGAAGTTGAGTGACTGGGCCAAACTCAGATTCTTAAAGCAGATTTTAGATCACATGCTATTTCCATTTATAACCTTCCAGTGGTTTTTCATAAGTTTAAAAAGTCCAAACTTTTTCCATGGCCTGTCATGATCTGCCTTGGTCTGATTGCTTCTCTCTTTCCTATCACTTTCTCACCCTTGCCAAAAATGCTCCAGCTACCTGGTTGCCTCTCAGTTCCTCAAACTCCACCATGATCTTTGTTCCTATGTCATGACCATTGTGTTGCTGGGAAATTAGGAGGCAAGATTTCTAAAACACGAGTGGGTGTGAGGTTCTTGGGGTGCCACTTAAATAAGTATTTTCAGAAGCCCACCCAGGGGAATGAGATGTGATAGGAGACTTTATTTGTGTGGAGTTACATTTCTGGAGTTGTAAAGTCCCATGCCCCTTAAACCAGTCCTGAAAGGGGTTTCAAAAGAGCCAAAATGAGGGCTAGTGTCCAGAACATCCCTTCCATGTTGCAGCCAGGTCACATTCAACATTCAAATTAATTTAAGTCTGTTAGTCCATTGTGTGGAGCCCACATGTGATGAGCCGCTTGAGTGCAGTGGGGCCCAGCCCCTGCAACTGGTGAGAGCCAAGAGCCTGGTACATGAGAGAGAGCAAACTTCCTTTGTTCAGAAGTTTAAATATTCAGGTTTTGTGCCCTTGCCATGGCCACCCCTATTTTGGCCAATTATCTGTTTCAAGGTGTGACTGACAGCACCTTCCCATGTTGCTCAGTCCTTATTGGACATGCATCTAAATTGTCTTTGTCCAGTCTCTTCCTGCATTGATCAGCAGGGGACAGACTCAGAAAGTGTAAAATTAGCAAAACTGTATAAATGGCATGTCTATATTATTTAGTTTTCTTTCCTGTTCAATAATCACCAGATTATTACAATGATATCAATTTCACAAATTGTCCCCTCGAACTAGAATATTTTAACCCCACTTATGTGTGTGTGTGTGTGTGTGTGTGTGTGTGTGTGTGTCTAGCACCTTCTCAGCCTTTCAGGCTGGGCTTAAATATCATCATCTCAGAGAGGGTCTTCACTGATCACACCATTTGAACAATGCTTCCTGTTATCTTCTCCTAGAATTTTGCTTTTATCTTCAGAGCATTTACCACTTACAATTAGTGTATATAATTAGTAATTTATTTGGTTTTTTTGTTTGCATATTTTACTCCATTAAACTTAAGGTCCATGAAGGAAGATGTCCTTCTTATTGGCTACTGTATTCCCAAAGACTGGCAGAGTGTACAACAGAGTAGGAACTCAATATAGAATAAATTAATGAGTGAATGAATAGTTTATAAACTTTGGACCTGAGTCTCACACACAGGTTTTCTGACTCTAAGTTTCTAGTCCTTTTCTTTAGACTACATGGTCTTCCTGCAAACCAAGCATTGGTATCCTCAACTTCATGCCTCTGAATGGAAATGGGAAAGGATTTTATTTTTTTCTCAAATGAGGGAGAAACTTAAAACACACTTTCTTACAGAATATAGAAGGGGACAGTCTCTTTTATAAACAGCCTTCGTGGTTGAGGATTGCTTCAGGGGAATTCACTTGAATTTCCATATCACAAAATTACAATAGGCAGGTTTAGTGCCGATCCCATTTGATAGGCTCTGGAATAGTCCAGAGGTAAATGTCTGCAGGTCATGCCTGTTTTCTATGCAAGGGATTTCTGCTAAAGCTGAGATTAGCATTGAAGGAAAATTATAAAATGGGCAGCTATTCATAACATTTACCAACTCACTAAATCCCTATCTCTCTCCCATCAACCCTTCCAATATTTATTGAAAGTTTATTACGTGTCAGACGACCTGGCCAAATATTAGTGACCTCTCCAAAGCTCAGACAGCCTAAAAATTACTGCGTGGGCTTGCTGTGACAGTCAAAGGTGACAACATCAATGAAGCCCTTTACAAATTGTAAAGTCCAAAACACACAGACAGGATTATGATTACTAGAGTATAGTTTAGCAAGAAAGGAAGGGAACATGATATAATTAAAGGCTAAGCCTGTTCACTTGGGGGATTGTAAGTAAAGCTCAAAAGAGTATTTACTTTTTAAATAATTGATATATTTTACCAAAAAAAATCAATAAAGTAAAGGAAATAAGTTTCTGTGAGATGACTTGTTTCAGTGAATGGTTCCCACTCCTCCACAGGGGAACAATTCAGGAAATTAAAATAGAAAACACTGTTGAATGGAGATGTCAATAATTGGAATATTACTTAAAACAGAAGTGAGGAGTCTAAAGCATTAGAACAATCAGAAACTGTCTCTAGACATTTGTCAGGCAGATGCTCCTACTTTCTCAATACCTCTCATTCTTTTGCCTCTCCTTTTTTTAAAAAAATGTAAATCCAACCTATTGTTTAAGACTCAGCTACTTCCTAATCTCTCCTAGGAAGCATTTCTTAATCTTCCTAGGATAGTTGTACCTAAAATTCTCACACTGTATATAAACTAAATCCTAGAAAGTCGTACTTAATCCATGGCTCTTGGTTTTTCTTTTTAATATTTTTTCCTCATTTATTTCAAGTTAACTTTGCTTAGCAGATGTTGTTATACTCATCTCTGTATTAAAGATGGGAAAATGATGCATAGAATTTAAATGGAGCGCCAAGGACTAGCAGGTAGTGGAATTAGGATTAGAAACTAGGTATGCGGATGCCTAGTCTAGTTTTCATTACAGCACAGCTCCCTGTATCTGAATCAATATGCTGGCTTGGTTTTAATTTGGCACTGTTTGCTGTGTCTCTAGGTGAACATAATTCTCTCCGAAATAAGAAGTGGTGTGCATAAAGACCTCTTGTATACCAGGTTCCACAAGGTTTTCCAAATTCAACACTCCTTTGTTTAATTGTCATTCTAAGTTGGGGAATGGCCCTCATGTCCAAGGAGAAACCTAAATTCATTTGTGACATTACATCCCAAAGAACCAGAAAACAAAGTATCCCTATACCTCTCTTGGGGAAGGTCAGGGAATCATTGGACCCAAGTCATAGGAAGGGCCAGAGGAAGCCTCATGGTATTATATTGGAATTCTACTTCTAGTTCTGAGTTCTGAATTGTAATTCTAGTTCTGAGTTCTGAATTGTAATTCTAGTTCTGAGTTCTAGTTCTGAATTGTAATTCTAGTTCTGAGTTCTAGTAGTTCTGAGTCCCGAATTCTAGTTCTAGTTTTGAATTTTTAGTTCTAGTTTTGAGTTCTACTTCTATTACTTGTTCTGAGTTATAGTCCCACCTCCACTGAGACTCATGGATAACTCTGGGAAAGCCCTGTGTTAAGGCCTCAGTTTCTTATGTGGAGCACCACAGATGTTGGAAGCCTCCTTAGGTCTCTTCTGTGTTGGTGTTTGGTGACCTTTCTTAGCCTTTAGGATTTCCCAGGCTCTCAAAGGATAAATTTCCACAGTTTGAAGTGCTGGGTTATGAGTCTATTAAATTCCCTACCCTTTGTAGGTCCTAACAATGATAAGCAATTTTACTAAACAGAATGTGTGCAAGTTATTTATTTACCTACATAAGATTATTGGACTTGACTCCTATAAAGGATGGAAAGCCAGTCCATAAAGAATTAAACAGGTAGGCAACCAGTATTTAAAGCCTGCTTAGGCTTTCATGGTTCTTTTGCCTATACCTGGGGTGTGGAATGTGGAGAACAACTCCAGGTAATGCAGATATATTCTTTTTGTAAAGAGTTCTTTCTCACCCTCCCTCCCTCTCTCTGTCATCTTGACGTCTAAGGGAGTTCTCTGTGTAACACTACTGAGCTGAGGAAGACAATACCGAAGAGACCATCTCAGGATTAAACAGAATCTCCTTGTGATTTAGAGGAGATTGCCAGCTCTAAATCAACATGAATTCTCTATTTAATTCGAATTAGTGGTTTTTATAAGATTGTTCCCCTTTCAGTTTTTCAGCCAGACTTGCACAATCCCTCTCTCTCTCTCTCTCTCTCTCTCTCTCTCTCTCTCTCTCTCTCTCTCCCCCCCCCATTATTGTTTCAGTGTTATATAGGTAGAAATATCATAGTCTGGCAAGTTGGAAGAAGCCATAGGGATAATCTCTAGACCAAGCCCAAAGTTGCACAGATAGAAAAACTGAGGCCACATAGAGGAAGAGATTAAACGTCATCTAGTTGGAAGAATTAGAACCTAAGTCTCTTTAGTCACTCCATCTTCATTATATTTCTCCTACATCACCTCTCCTTTGCTATGCCTTCAACAAAGGCTTTTATTTAATACTAGATAACTAGAGGCTCAGTGCACGAATTCATGTACCTTGAAAGAAACTGTGGGTCATGAGGCTGCGGTGGGCACAGGGGTGGTTCTCAGCCCCTCCTGTGTTCCCCTGCCCAGTGTGCTCCCTTGCCCAGCCCCTCTTACAATGCCTCCCCCCACCCCTGTGCCCTGTCTGTAGGCAGCCCTGCTCCCACTGCTGCTGCTGCTCCTATATGCTGTTGGTGTTGGCCCCACTGGTGGGTGCGAATGAGGCCAGCACCGTCAGTGGATGCAAGCAGCAGCTGCTGCTCTGATCGCTTGTCAGGAGCAAAGGGAGGTAGAGAAGCCCTCAGGGGCTATCAGGGCTGGCAGCTGCGGCTTGCACCTGCTGATGGTGCCAAGCAATTGGTACTGGCACCGGGAACCAGCAGGGGGTGAGAGCAGCAGCTGCCAGCCCCGATTACCCCTCAGGAACAGGGGTAGGTGGAGAAGCACTAAGGGATGATTGGGGCCAATCTGCTGCTTGCACCTGCTGAAGGCGCCGAGTGATCAAGGCCAGCGCTGGTTGCTGGCAGCAGGTGCAAATTCAGGGCAGGACCATGGTGTGCAGGAGCAAAGAATTTTCACTAACCACCAGTGGCTCACCCTGATGACAGCAACCTGCACCTCGCCTTGGTCTGGTGCCCCCACTCACCTGCTCTACCATCCCACAGTGGCTGATGGCCTAACATGGTCTGTGCACACCCCCTAATGACTGGTTGGTTGTTCCATCATTTGGTCTATTTGCATATTAACCTTTTATAATATAGGATAATGTTTATCTTTTCTCCATTAGATAATCAATCACACACTTTAGGGGTTCCTATCACAATAGAATATTGAAACTTCAATTAATCAGGTGATCAGGTCATAAAGCTCCTACCTAAAATTATTTCTCTGATTAGCTTTAAGGAGAAATACACAATTATTTCCTTCCTCTCTCCCTTCTGTTTTACACACATACTTAAGATGTAGAAATTAAGATTGCTTTGTATTAAAAATAAAAGGAGGCCTCCACTTAGCCTATTCTCCTGGAAAAAAGATATTGGTTGTTGAAAGAAAATAATCCTTACATATTTCTTTGGACATCCAAATTCAATTACAGGTCACTAAATTTTTTTTGTGTGTTTTTTTTAATTGTTTTTAAGGATAATAACAGAAACAACTATAAGATAGAATTTATATGTCACAGTTTACCAAGGCTCCTTCTCTCTACATGATGATGTGAAGCAGGTATGACAATAATGTCCACCTTGCTGATAAGTGAAGTTCAAGGAGATTAGGCAACTCTCCCAATGTTATCAAGCTACCAAAATAATAACTCTGAAACTCAAATGGAAGTCTCCTTTTCCCAGACCCCAGTGTTTAATTACCATGTCACTTCTCTGCACATCACTTTTTTCTCAATTTAAAAATAAAGGCTACTTGGTATTTGGTGAGAATTCTAGTCCCAGAAAGAGAGGACCTGGGTTTTAGACTCCTCACAAAAGGTGACCTTTTCTTTCCCTAGTCATCCAGCTTATCTCTTGGATGCTTCTGTTATAGATTGGAAGGTCCGATGAAGACAAACCTTTTGTCTTACTAGTTCCTTGCCTAGGGCTCCTGCACATGTGACATGCATCATCACAGTAATAGTCATTCTGTGTTATACTGTCACATGCATTATCCATCTGTCTCCCCCATATGACTGGGGGAGTACAGCAACTGTATCTTACTCACTTTTATATATTTAGTGGCTGCAACAGAGCCTGGCACTTAGAAGGTCTTCAAAGTATGTTTACTAAATGAAGAAAGATTATAGTCCAATACTTTCAGTTGACCTGAGAGATGATATACCTAACATCTCACAGGGAGTTGATGGCAGAACTGGAACTAGATTCTCTGTTTCCAGATGTTTTTCTGTGCATTTCTATGTATGAAGAAGATGATGATGATAATAATGATTGCAGCCAATATGTTTCAAATGCCAAATAAACACTGGGCACTGTGCTAGGTGCTGTCCTGTTCCATCCTACCAACAATTTTGGAAGAGAGTTGTATTTTTATCCCTATTTTCCAAATGATGAAACTGATATATACATTATTAGGAAGATAATTAAATTACTTTAGGTTGAAATTAGATTTCTTCTCACCTTGCAAATATACTCTAGGCAGGCCTTCACCCCAACATAAAAAACAAAAGTCAGTCCTGGGACAGAGGCCGGAAAGGCCTCTTTCTGTAAAAATAAGACACAAATTCTTGGCATTCTCGATAATAGATGTCCTGGCCAAGAAAGCACTGATGAGGAGCTGTGCTCATTAGCTGTTAACTTCAGACCTCTTAGGTCTCCTTTATTTGGGCTGTCACTCAAAGTGGCCTTATTTTTTCCAGTTCCCTTATGCACATGTCCTGCTGATACTTATTTGTTTATCTGAAAGGCCAGGCTCCCTGGGATGGGCTCATTAAGAAGGCATTCCCTTTCATGAGGGCTCTGGAGAATTGCAGGGACACAATATCTCCCACATGCTTCCCTCTTGCCATGCCAACACCACAATAGAAGGCTCTCAGCCTAGAGCCAACCAACACCCAAGCAGCACAGAATGTGCTCTGTTGGATCCTAACTGTGAAGAATAAACATCTTCAAAGCCCTGACTACCCTCTCACTTTAGCCAAGCAATGGTCCCCTAACCTTTGCAACCCACAGTGATGATCCCCCCTTCTTTGGAGCAGATCCGTATCACAAAACCATGCAACAGAGTAATATCACTATAGACATTCCCAGTCAGAGGGACTGTAGAGATTACTTAACCTACCCATGAAAACACTCTAGCATTTGTACCAGCCACTCCCTGATTTCCCATTCGTGACAGACAGCTTTAATCATTTGTGGCACACTCTTCCCAGCTCAGCTTAGATGGCACCTCAAAACCCTTCTCAAAAAAAGCACTCTAAGAAGAGAAAACTTATCTAAAAGGGAAAGGAACATGTCCATTCAGGATAAAAGGCATAGGAGGTACTAGAAAAGAAGCCCTCCTGCTTGCCAGTGCAATGCACTTTCCACCACTAACTCTCTCTTGATGGTGTACTCTTTGAGGACCATTTATATGAAAAAGCCCTAGCATCACCAGCAACTTTTAAGCTTCCCGATGTTGGAGACTGGGTCATCTGTTAATCTCCTGTGTACTTGCCATGCTGAGTATTACACATATGGGTTAGTTGACAAGAAAAGTGAGTAGACTCCAGACTCTAAATGTATGAAGAAGACACGGAAAAATTTTCAGAAGGACTTACAGGAACCACCTTGGATTAAATAATCACATATTACCCCACCATTCTCTGGATGAAATATATTAGATATACCAGTAATAGTTTTCAGGCCCCTAGAACATTTTCACGGGTCTTATTGGGCCCCATTCAAGGACAGTCAGTTATGAGAAGTCTTAAGAGGCACTTATGTGAGATAATTTCTCACCTACAATGTCAGCTTCTCAAATTTTTCTACCAAAGTAGCCTAAAATCAGAGGAGAATGATGATAGGAGTGGCCTCCTGAGACATAGCTCTAGGCAACCCACAGCAAGCAAGACATTACTTTGAAATATGTTTTATCTTGAAAATTCATATGGGTTTGGGTTATGCTGCAAATATAACAGTGTTTACTTTAATTAAAATTTTTTCCTCCCAAAACTTTAAGTTAATTTGATACTTGCAGGAGAAGTAAGTATCATGTTTATCTCAGGGCTTCATTTACTTCTTAGCCCAAAGATCAGCAAAAATGGCCCATTGAACGTATCTAGCCCACCACCTTTTTTTTTTTTTAATGGCCTGTGCACTAAGAATGGTTTTGATAATTTAAAATGGTAGGAAAAAATGAAACTAACAACATTTAATGACACATGGAAATTACATAAATTTCAAATTTTAGTGTCTATAAATGACATTTCATTGGAAGGTATTTATTTATGTATTATATATGGCTACTTCCATGCTATAGCAATTGTGACAGGGACAAATCCTAAAATACTATCTGACCCTTCACACACATACACACACACACCATCTCTGTCTTGATCTGTCACTGGCCACCCCACAACTATATGTCCCTATGATGGAAGAATGCACTATGTAGAGCTGTAGTTCTCAACCGGTGGTACTTTTGTCCTCTGGGGCACATCTGACAATATTTGGAGACATTTTTGATGGTTACAAATAGACAGAGGGGGTTGCTACCAGTATCCCATAATGCGTTAAGGCCAGGGCTGCTGCTGAACATTCTTCACAACAAAGATTTATCCAGTCCAAAGAGTTGAGGTTGAGAAACCCTTGTCTAAGCCATCTATTATGAAAGGCTGGTTCCCCACTCCATCTTTTATTTCTTTTCTTATTTCAGTCAAACACAAGCCAACTCTTGGTATTAGCAAATCAGAAGGAATTACTCATTCAGACTTGAGACAGGGACATTCCATTAATATTTATGAAGTATAGGAGGACTTTTCACTTGACTGTAATATGATTATTAATAAGTATGCTATAACAATAACAACAATAATTAGTTTTTATGAAGCACTTATTTAGGTGGACAGGCATTGGGCCACATATTTTATATTCTTCTTGTCATTTAGTTATCATTCAACCTTGTGAAGGAGGCACCATTATGACACTCATTGTACAGAGGAGGAAATAAAGACTCAAAAAGTTGAGTTGTGAAAGGTCACAAAACTATCAAATTATACAGCAAAAATTTGTACAAAAGCAGTTGATATCAGAAATCTAGTTGTTTACCATCATACCATGAACTTCCTAGAATACTCATTGATTCCTTATACCCCTGTTTAGATGTGGGCAAAATAATTTAATTTGTCCTGCATCTCCAGCATGATGCACAAGAAAATATTGCCTCCCCAAAAAGCTTAGCCTTTGAGACACTGTACTTATCAGAGATGTTTTTTGCTATAAAACTGTTTTGTAAATTTAAATGAATTGAACCATTTAGAAGCTGGTGGGGCAGCAAATGTCTTTGATAACCGCATGATCCATGTTCTAGAGGCTTCTTATAGGAAATACATGAGCCTGTTGGCTCACTGAGATGTTAGAACCAATTAACATCTAAATAGGTTTCTCCTCTTTCTCCCAGATATAATCAGAATTGAACAACATCATTAAAGGAATAACTTTGAAAAGAAAGCAGATAGGTGTTTGAGCAATGAATCTCAAAGACAGAGGACATTACTCCCAAGTTTGGCAAATCTGGCTGAGAACCAAATGGCAGATATATTTCTTTACATGAATCACTGTGGATTGTCTGATAGGCTATGTTGATAATTGAGTAAGAATATAAATTCCACAAGATCATTTCAGTTCAAACCCCAACTTTGTCTACCAGTAAGGCTGCACTAAGCCTATCAACTAAACACTAGCCATGGTTTCATAGAACCCAAACTCCCAAACTTTAGTCCAAGCTCTGGAACAAACTCATCCTTTGTGATTTTGAGCAAGTTAGATCACTTTTCTGGCCTCTGTTTGCTCAGTTGTAAGAAAGGAGTTGACAGCATTGTTCCTCTCTATCTCTTTTGGTTTATGAGGGGCAAAGGAGATGATATACACACAGAAAAGGTGGTTAGCATTGCTAGTAGTAATGTCTACTCAAAGGAATCTTTACAGTCCAATGCCCATGAATAGGAAAACTAAACTGTATTTAAAAAGCCATTATATACTGAACCAAGTGACCACAGACACTATTGCCAACAACCATGACAACAAGAAGGAAGTAGTAAAAAAGCACACAAAAAAGTAACAAAATATAGAATTAGGGTCAATGTTATCAGCATTTTATATTCTGGCTGCCCCAAGCTCAGCTAGAGCAGCTAGCTGGGCTCTGTGCCTGAATAGTTTCTTAGAAGCAGATGGTCTTGAATGCCACAGCAGGGAAGTAGGAAGGGATACCTGTTGTTCTGTTACCCAGAGCTTGTCCCACAGAACACAGTGGCTCTTGAAATAAAGATTCACAGTTTCAATTTGGCCAGCATCCTATGCCTACCGCCTTGCTGATCCAAGGCAGACTATCCATGGTTGGTTTTATAAACAATGCTGTTAACGAAATTGCTGAACTGTAGCATAGACCCTTAGAGGAAACAGATGAGTAGGAGTGATGTGCTTGCAAATCTAGACTTTATTCTATACATTTAGCAGATTTAGAAGCAAACATTTTCTTATTACTGCTATGGACTTAGTGCCTTGCCAGATGCTGGAGATAAGAGAAGGGATAAAGATATGGCCCCTGTCCTCCATGAGCTTACAATCTAGATGTGACATGTAGTTTTGCCTGAAATTATAATGAAATTAAACACAAGTATGGACAACAACTGCCATAGGACCTCAGCACAAGGGGAGGCCACAGTGATCTGATTTTGGTCTTCATGGCCTTCAGAACTTTGAGAACTGTTTGTTTTTAAGCCACTCAGTATTTCTATTATCTTAGTCTCTGATGGACTAAGGCAGAAATTGGTACTGTTGAAAATGTGACTTTGGAACTGGGTAATGGCTAGAGGTTGTGGAGTTTTGAGGAATATGCTAGAAAAAGGCTATACTACCCTGAAAGGACTTTATAAAGTTGATTCTTGTGAGAACTCACAAAGAAAAGAGAGCTGTAGAGAAAATCTTAGTCTTCTTAGAGAAAAAGCTAAGTCATTCTGACCAGAATATTGGTAAAAATATGGACTGTAAAGGCTGTTCTGTTGTGGTCTCAGACATAAATGAGGAAATGAGGGACTTGCTAACTGGAAAGTTGAGGAAAGGTGAAACTTGTTTATAAAGTGGCAAAAATCTTGGCTAAATTGTGTTTGTTTGCTAATGTTTTGTGAAAGGTAGAACTTTCCAGCAATGAAATTGGATGTTTAACTGAAGCAATTTCAAAGCAAAGTGTTGAAGGTATGGTTTGCCTCCTCCTGATTACTTATAGTAAAACTAGAGGCCCAGTGCATGAAATTCGTGCACTAAATGGGGGTATCCCTCAGCCCAGCCTGTACCCTCTCCAATCTGGGATCCCTCTCACAGTCTGGGACTGCTGGCTCCCAACTGCCCACCCATGCCAAGCTGGTCACCCCAACTACCCTCCCCTGCAAGCCTGGATGCCCCTAACTACCTTCCCCTGCAGGCTTGTTCACCCACAACTGCCCTCCCCTGCCATTTCAGTCACCTCTAACTGCCCTCCCCTGCCGGCCATCTTGTGGTGGCCATCTTTGACCACATGGGGGTGGCCATCTTGTGCAAGGGCGTGAGGGTCAATTTGCATATTGTGAAAGGAGAAAAATTATGTATGAGAGGATATTGTTAAGCAAAAGGGCATTACAACTTAAAAGATTTGGAAAACTCTTAGCCTATCTATTTTGCCAAGAACAAAAATATTTGAGGATATGGACAAAGGTCAGTTTGATATGGAGATTAGTAAGGATCAGACATCTCAACAGAAGTGAGTTATTCTTCAAGATAATGGATGAATGGCACTGAGGGGGATTCAGAAATCACCAGGGCTTCTACTCCACCACAGGCTCAGAATGCAAGGGCCTGGGGATGGGACTTCCTTTCTAGTTCAATGGACCAGGATGTTCTCCATTTCCACTCCCCACCACCACTCCCCAGTGCATCAGGCTTGGGGTTCCTGCAGAAAGCTATGGCATAGTTCCCTCCACCTAGATTTCAAATAATGGGGTTCCCTGACAGAGTCAGAGGCTCAGGAACCAACCTGGGAGAGTTGTATGCATGGAACCCTAGCAGAGAGCTTCTGCAAAGCCTTCCCCTAGATCCCTTATCTGTCTGGGAAGCATATCATTGAGACAGAGAGAATTATTCTGGAGCCGTACGATTTAACATTGCTTATCCCATTAGGTTTTGTATTTACATGGGACCTGTCACTTCTTTCCTCTTTCCAATTTCTCCCTTTTGAAGTGGGGATGTCTATCCTATGCCTATCCTACCATTGTAGCATGTAAATATGGATGAGAGTGGAGGTTTTCATATTCTTAAAGTTCTGATAAAAAAAGAGGGGAGATGGAAATTATAGCATTGGATTAATCAGGTTGTCATGAGAAGTAAATGAGAATATGCTTCTAAAAATGCTTCGGCAAAGAGGTGCTCAGGTAATGTTTGTTTGGGAGTAATGGTGAACCTGGAATAAAGGAGGGACTATTATTTGGATAAATCATTATTAAACTACAACTTCATGATACATTTATTTCTAAATAATGCACTGATATGATAAGGAGGAGAGGTTGTCATTTTTATGAGTTGGTTTTTAGAAACAGTGTTAGACAAACATGGTCACCTTTGGTCTCATTTATTCCCATTTCTTTCATTATTTTTTCAATCCTGACCATCTACTTTCTGTTGTTGACATAACTTTCCATGAGGCATCATAATGTTCATGGTCTCTGCTATGCTAAGCCATGGAAACAGTCATCGTGATGTGAGGAAGCCCAGGCCATGTGGAGCTGCCATGTGTAGGCGTTCCAGCTGACAGTTCCAGCAAAGTGCACATGGGAATGAATTATTTCGGCCTTGTTTTTAAGTGTTCCAGCTGAGATATCAGATTCCACAGAGCAGAGACAAGCCATCTTTGCTGTGCTCTGTCTGAATCCCTGACCCACAGAACCATAGAAGATAATACACAATTATCATTGTCACAAGCCACTAGGTTTTGGGGCAATTTGTTCTGCAGCAATATGTAACCAATATACAAAATCTGTCTGATTCTAAACCTTAGGTTCTTAATCACTATGCTGTGATATCAAAAACCAAAACAATTCAGAATTGGGCTCCCATGAAGTCTTCCCTACTGGGAAAGGCTGTACTATTGGAAGACTCCAGAGTCTAGTCCACATGACTGGACATTTATCCTGGTAAACAGATGCCACTGCAATAACAGATTATAGGGCAGTCAGTCAAAGGTTCAGATGCCATGATGCAGGCAACTTATACCTAATCATATCAGAAGCCCTGGCAATATGCAAACTTTAGACCTGGCCAAGATTAGGACCCTAAACTGTGAAGGTGTCACACCTGGACCTTAGCACACTTTTCAATAAGTGGTCATGATTTATGCAACATACATGAAATACCTCCTCAATGTAGTTGAACTGAATGCAGTGGCATAAGTATCTATCTGTAAAAGCACTATACAAATATGAAATCTTACTAGCATTTAGTTTCCTCAATAATGCTATGTATAGTATATCGTACTATACATAGCATTTTATTGATTTTTTTACAGAGAGGAAGGGAGAGGGAAAGAGAGTTAGAAACATCGATGAGAGAGAAACATTGACCAGCTGCCTCCTGCACACTCCCCACCGGTGATGTGCCCGCAACCAAGGTACATGCCCTTGACCGGAATCGAACCTGGGACCTTTCAGTCCGCAGACCGACGCTCTATCCACTTAGCCAAACCGGTTTCGGTGTCGGCTTTGTTTTTAATTTTTGGTCTCTGAGGGCGAAGACACTAGGAAAGAGACTAATTTGAGGTAACAGAATCTATTTGAATCCAGGCTTTTTGTTCTCCTGAAGGGTAGAGAAAGCATAAGGTTAGGGGAGACAATGAACTTCTTTGATGCCATGCTCCTTCTCTAAGATGCACTGACTACAAATTCCAGAGAAAAGAGAATGTTTTGATCTGCTGCACAACCAATATTATATTTATTTTATGGAAAGCATAGACTGACTGTGAGAGATGGA
Organism: Pipistrellus hanaki; assembly: GCF_964339955.1. Classification (NCBI taxonomy): domain Eukaryota; kingdom Metazoa; phylum Chordata; class Mammalia; order Chiroptera; family Vespertilionidae; genus Pipistrellus; species Pipistrellus hanaki. The sequence goes on from NC_140507.1 coordinate 16,963,452, forward strand.
CATGGCACAGAATAGTGTGAAGTTATAGTTCTGTGTTATTTCATTTTTCCTCATAAACTACCCAAAGCCTCTGAGGCATAGACTAACTTGAATTTCTCCTTCTACCTTTCATCCTTCACCCTTCTCGCTGTAAGGAAAAGAAAGCTTTGTAAGGGGAAATAACAAAAACAACAGCTGCCTCCAGATGCTTGAAGAGCAAAACAATTGGTAGTTTTCATATCTCTGAAGGCTAAGCTCCATTATCTCACATCAGAATCAGAAAATCTGCTCTCAGAGGGCACAAAGCCAGCACTCCTTCTGTGACTGACTATAAACAGAAAAGGCAAAGCTCCTCTTTTAAGAGGAAAAAGAAAAAGTAAAAAATCAAGCAGAATTCCAAGTCATTAAATTGTGTATACTTTGGAAAGCACCCATTTAAGGAAGGGTAAATAGAAAATGGGAAAGTGTGACAATAATGAAATTGGAGAGATGAAAAACCCTGGGTTCAAGTCTCAGTCCTATGTTTTACTGACTATGAGACCTTTATATATTTTTATCCTTTCTCCTCTCCTCAATTGCCTGAGTTTGGTGGATATTCACTCTTTTACTCCTTCACATATTCACTCATTTACTTATTTATGGAGTATGCAAAAATCAATCATCACGTAGTCTATGCCTTTAACAAACTCACCAATCAAAATAGTTCTCTTGTCTCATCACAGGGCTGTTCTGAGAATCCAATGGATTTTAGAGATATGCATGAATTTTAAATTAACATAGCAAAGTAAGGGATTGTTATTAAAGCACTATGACTGGATATAAATGCACTTTATAAGACCCTTTAAGTCCTGGGCACTTCAAAAGGTTGACTCAGAGGTCACATATTCTCCTTTCCTATCCAAAGCTAAACTAGGTCTAGCTAACTGTACACAGCTCTTTATTGGGTCAGGCTTTTCACTTGGTCCTCTCTAACTTTCATATCCTGCAACTCACTTACATGCACCCATCCATAGTGGGTAATAGACAGCCTGCCAAATCTTCCTGGGCATAACTCTGCTCTGTAACTCCTCTCCCTGCTCATAAACATTCAATTTTTCTTGTTGTTGTTATTGTTTTTGTTTGTTTTGTTTTTAATAAAACAGTTTGGTTCTTAAAATCCTCAACTAGGACATCTGTCTACCCTTATCTGCATTTATACACACATAAGTTTTGCATGTATACATTCTCCTTTCAAGGTCAAGTTCAAATTTTTATGAACCTTTCACCTATCCTCATACTGCCTTTGACTGTCCTCTTGGTGCCTCCTTTGAGCCACCATAGTACTTTGGATATACTTCTCTCTTAGCAGACAATAGTGATGGTGATGATAAAAAAGCAGATAACCTATATTGAGATTTACAGTGTGCTAGGCATTATGAATAAATATTTTAATTATCTTTTCAATTCTTTTTTAAAAATATATTTTTATTGATTTCAGATAGGAAAGGAGAGGGAGAGAGAGATACAAACATCAATGATTAGAGAGAATCACTGATTGGCTGCCTCCTGCATGCCCCCTCCTGGGGATCGAACCTGCAACCTGGATATGTGCCCCTGACTGGAATCGATCCCAGAACCCTTCAGTTCACAGGCCGATGCTCTATACACTGAGCCAAACCAGCTAGGGCTATGTTTTCAATTCTTGCAAAAACTATAAGCCAAGATAATGTTTCCCATTTCATTGAAAAAATTGAATCCTAAATGAGGTTAGGTAATGAACTTTATTCCCCAAATAGAAATTGTTGATTATGTAGATGGGCTTTGGCATCAGAGACACTTGAGTGTGGGTCCAGATTCTACAACTTACCAGCTTCATGGCTTTGTTAAATAACTGACTCAATGTAATCCTCAGTTTCCTTATTTATAAAATTATGTAAAATGATGGGGGGGAAAAACTCAGAGCAAGAGACTGAGCACAGAGAAGGTACTAGAGAGACAGTAGCTCTTAGGACCCCCAACTAAAAAAAGCTGTTTGAGGATCTGATGTTTTAGTGGACAGGAGTGGAAATCTGATTCCCCTGTTCTAGTTTGGCACATCTTGATAAACATATTGCTGGGCATGCCTTCGCTCAGACATTAATGAGGAAAAACAAGAGCAACTGGCTAGAAAGCTTTACATACTATGTATGTGTCCCTGTAGGAAGTAGGGAAAGCCTGAAGGATGGGTTCATGGAGGGTCTGAGGTTAGTGTATGAGCCAGAACTCCAAAGGGGTGGGAGGCCATGGAGAAAGCTTGCATTATGTTCATGGGAAAATGCAGGAGGGAGAAATGGAGCTTAGCCATTAAACTCATTATCAATGGGCAGGGTTGCTGAGTTCCTGGAATGAACAAGAGGACCAGCAATGTCACCCAGTGAAAGACTAGGCTGTGATGGGGCAGCACTGCAGCTCTAATTCAATGCCTATTTTACTAAGCCACACTGCCTCTCAGTTTGTTTATACCTTACTTGAGAAGTTAGGCCACCATGCTTAAGGAGCTCAACACAAATCAAAGGAAGCTGCAGCAAGACCAGTGGTTCTTAACCTTTTGTAACCCCCTGGACCATTTTGGGAATCTGATAAAAGATATGAACTATTTCCCCCAAGACAATTGTGCCAATTGTTTTATGGCACAAATTGCTAAGATAATGTGCCTCAAATTTTTGTCGCTAGTAGGAAGACATAGAAAATAGGTTTTTCTCTCTCCATATTTAGTGTTGTGCCATCAGTGACATCCTCCAAAGGTTTATCTGAACCTAGTGGGAGACAAGAGGGTGCAAGGCTCTTTTTTTTCTCTCTAATTTAAGGGGTAGTTATTCACTATTCTTTAAAAATTGGAAAAACTGCTATGATGAAATCTCAAAATTTAAAGATTGAGAGAAAAATTACCTCATTAAACACCCTACCATAATAAGCACAGTAGGACAAACTGCAGGCTACTCTGCTCTAAGAAAATGGCCATACCACTGATAACTAGGGGTCCAAGCTGCATGTCCTGACAGCACAAGGGATCATGCATGATCTCTGTCATAATTTAAAAATGAAGAGCCTCCTCTGAGCTCACTGTACACCTGGCTCAGTCTGAGATTCAGCTGACCATAGGCTGCAGCGTTTGGTTCAGAAGCAAATAGTTATACTAACAGACAAGGATGGAAGGACATTTACATACCTGCCATATTTCTGTACATTGGACTCTTCCCTTTCATCAGAATCACTTGGATGAGTTTTCTTAAAAATTCTGATTTCGGGCTCTGACTCTAGACCTACCAATTCAGAATATCTGGGAGACGGGACTGGAGCTAGATATTAACTAGAGCCTCAAGGGATTCTGACACACATCGTCCCTTGAAAATACTTTGAGAAACTTGGACGTGGAACAATAAACCCATGCTGCATTTTCCACTCAGAGAAATGCCCAGTCTGCAAGGAATCTTTCAGCCCCAGGAAGTGTCCTAGCTTCAACCCTCCAGTTTCAGACTTCAAATTAAACTGCTGAGAGAGTTGCCTACTCGGTTCATTCATACAACTAGGCAATTAGACCTGGCTAATTGCTTCATTCTCACCTGAAAGAAAGGCTGCCACATAACTTAAAATTCAATCACAAAAAACCTCTCAGGATTTCAGACCACTTACAGTATGCATACATATAACCATAACCAAAGGATGCAAGACACTGGGCGGGGGGTGGGGGGAGGGCAGGTAGGATGAGCGCATGTGCCAGGGGTGAGGGAGGTGGGGGGGAGGTCAATGGGGAAAAAGGAGACATATGTACTACTACTTGTAATACTTTGAACAATAAAATAAAATTAAAAAGAAGGAAAAAAACAGATGCAGCTATTTTTCTCAGTGCATAGGCTCTTATATTTCATAATTACATGATATTGAGCAATAAATAGGGATGGGTAAGGATCTGTTTTTTTTTTTAATATGTAATTTCTTTTAAAATATATATTTTATTGATTTTTTACAGAGAGGAAGAGAGAGGGATAGAAAATTAGAAACATCAATGAGAGAGAATCATTGATCAGCTGCCTCTTGCACACCCCCTACTGGGGATGTGCCCGCAACCAAAGTACATGCCCTTGACCGGAATCAAACCTGGGACCTTTCAGTCCTCAGGCTGATGCTTTATCCACTGAGCCAAACCAGTTTCGGCAGGATCTGTTTTCTAATCTCTACCTTACCTACCACCACAAAAGACAGGAATTCCTAGGGTGAAATAATGTTCTGTTGGCTGAAGACCTACCCTTACTCTTTTAATTAAGAAGGTATAATGAATGTAAGTAAATAAGGAAAAACATCAATTTTGTTATAGAAATATTCTTGACACCACTATTCATGTTTTTAAGAGTAATTTTTTAACCCACTCCTAGTCCTTCTCTTTTGAAAACAATCAGCTTGTTCTGTATAACTATGCGTCTGTTTCTGGTGTTTATTTTTTGGTTTTGATTTTCATTTGTTTTATTTTTATTTTTAAGTTCCACATATAAATTAAATAATACAGTATTTGTCTTTCTCTGTCTGAATTATTTCACTTAGCATAACACCCTGTAGGTACATCCATGTTGTCGCAAATAGCATAATTTTGGTTATTAACCCCTTGTCAGGTGTATGATTCATGAATAGCTTTTCCCATTCAGTAGGTAGCCCTTCATTTTATTGATGGCTTACTTTGCTGTACAAAAACTTTTTAGTTTGATATAGTGCCATTTTTTTATATTGGTTTTTTTGTTTTGTTTTGTTGTTGATGCCTTTGCCTGAGAAGCCATATCCAAAGAGATATTGCTAAGATTGATGGCAAAGAGTTTACTACCTTTGTTTTCTTCTAGAAGTTTTATAGTTTAAAATCTTACACTTAAATCTTCAATCCATTTTGAGTTTATTTCTATATATGGTCTAAAAAAGTAGTCAATTTTTATTTTTACAACTAAATTCTTTTTTTTAAATATATATTTTATTGATTTTTCTTACAGAGAGGAAGGGAGAGGGATAGAGAGCTAGAAACGTCGATGAGAGAGAAACATCGACCAGCTGCCTCTTGCACACCCCCTACTGGGGATGTGCCCACAACCAATGTACATGCCCTTGACTGGAATCGAACCTGGGACCTTTCAGTCCGCAGACCTACGCTCTACCACGGAGCCAAACCGGTTTCGGCTACAACTAAATTCTTTTAAGAAGAGTCTAAGCTTAGATACTTAACTATTATAACTAAAGCATTATTTTGGCAATCCTTTAAACCTACCAGTAAGGCCTTAGCTGGTTTGGCTCAGTGGATAGAGCCTCGGCCTTTGGACTCAAGGGTCCCAGGTTCAATTCTGGTCAAGGGCAAGTACCTTGGTTGCGGGCACATTGCCAGTAGGGGTATGTACAGGAGGTAGCTGATTGATATTTCTGACTCTCTCTCCTCTCCCTTCCTCTCTGTAAAAAATCAATGAAATATATTTTAAAAAAATTATGAGTAAGACCAGACTAGAGGATCTGTAAGATTTTGCTTTGAAAATGTGGTATTGAGACCAGCAGCCTTGGTTTGTAAGAATGCTAGATCTCAGGCTCTAGGCAGACCTACTGAATTAGAATATGCATTTATAACAATATCCCAGGTTCTCAAATGTGTCTGCATATTGAAATCATCTAGGGAATTAAGAAAAAGTACTGATGGCTAGTCTCTACCCCAGAGATTCTTACTTAATTGGCATTGGGCATAGGCTGGGTATAGAGATTTATAGACACTACAAGGTGATTTTATATGCAGTAATGTTTGAAAATTCTTGCTGTAAGGGATATTGCCAGCTCTCAAACTCTGTATCTGTGAACCTGTCAAGAAGAGCAAAAATAAGCCACTAATGAAATAGGAACCAACTGGTGATGTAAATGAGTGACACATGCCAGTGTGGACAGTGGCAAACTGGAGAGCATGGATCCTGTGTGGACCCTGAGCAAAGAAGTGCCAGCATTCAGCCCTTCACTGTTCCCTTTACCAGCAGGTGTCCAGTGGAGTCAGTTTTCTGACACTTCTGATTTAAGAAGTTGGAAATTCAAATTTTTATGTAAATTCTTTTTTTTGTAATTGTGTTTCACAAACTCAATATTCTTTTCTTTCTGAAAAGATTATGTTATACAGGGTAATAGGATATATGGAACACCAGTTTGATAGAGAGAACACAGATGTATGTATAGAAAAAGTATATTCCTTGCCCCACAAACACAGGCAGACAGTACCAAAGGGTGATTTGTTCTGAAAAGAACATGTGGCTGCTTCAGCAAGGTTGAGGTGGGTTCTCTTTACCCCACTGCCTGAAGGAATTAGGACCAGCGCTGATCTTCCTCTTTCAAAGAGGAAACAGACACTTTAAAATGGATCATGATCACAGAAAGGCAATACTTTTGGCAGCCTGGAGCCAGGCCCTGGAAAACAGCTCCCCAACGAAGTTGAAAGAACAGAGTGTGCAAAGGATACTATGAAGCATGAAAGTGTAGAAGCCAGGAAGGGGGTTGGGGTGCCGGAATGGCTGTAAAAGCATGGTGACTGACTGTCATCTTCATGAGACAAGAGCATACTGTACTGTAGCAATGGGGATATGAATAATGCAAACTCTACTCCTGAGAGAAGGAACATTCTGAAGGTGATTTACAGTTCTTTTGGCTGAAACAGTTCATTTCGGATGTTTCAGGAGACATCCAGCTCTATTTACATAGATATCTGTTATCTTAGACTAATTGAATTCCCATCCAACCTAAAAACTTTAAAGAGTGCTGGGAACATGGTCACAGGAGCAGAGAGAGGGAGAGTAGCCATTTGTATCAAAGGGTATGAGAAAAGAAAAGAAAAAATCCTTTAGGAATTATAGGCCTGATTACTAAAGGGGAGAAAAAAGAACTGGAAAACGATTTGAGCTTATTTCAATGAATAATGTCCTTCTAACTCATTCTAATAAATTTGTTATGTCTCTCTAGAGAGACTAGAAGCTATATGAGGACAATCAAATCAGCACATTTATTAACTACATATGACTGAGTAGGGAAGCTAGAGCAAATATTATGGCTTCTAGTGCATATTCCATATAGAACCCATCGAAGAGCTAGAAACAGAATAAAATGCAATAAACACTTATATTACTCTTGAGCTAATTGTGAATAATAACTTAGAAAGATTACAGTACCCCAAAGCAGTGGTTTTCAAAGTGTAGTCCCCAGGCCAACCATGTGAACATTACTTTGGAGCTTGTTAGGAATATAAATTCTTGAATCAGAACCTGTGGGGTTGGGTCCAGTCATCTATGCTATCATAAGGTTTGGAGATAATCCTGAGGAAGACCATATATTACCTCAGATAATTTTCACAACAATCTGTGGAGGTAGACAGGTAGAATTTACAATCCTTATTTTAGAGCTGAGGAACAGGTGATATCATATATCAAGGTCAGACTGCTCATAGCAAAACAAAGACACCAAGCTTTTATTACTTTGATCTGGAGGTCAGAATTTAAATTTTCTACCAGGAGTTGATTTGGGTTCAGTTGTAAATATATAGGCTTATTTTCTTTCTAGCTTAACATTTATATAAGCCCATTAGAAGGAGTTCAAAGAAAACAAGTAACGATTCATCCATTCATTGGTGCCTTTTACGTTTCCATCTGAGTGCTTTTACATCTACCCTGCCTTAAAAATTCTTTCTTAATTTTAAAGCCCATCACAATGGCTACCTAAACTGGGAAAACTGCCCCCCTCACTCCTGTTCAGGATATATCAGCTCTGTTTCAATTATATAGTTTTCCATTTGACCTACTAATACAGCTGTGTTTACAAGCCTGCTCCCCACAGTTGGCTGTTAACTCTTGGGGGGAAATGAATATATCTTACCACCTCTATCACCCCCTAAACTTGCATATAATAATAACTTGGAGTTGTAACGGAGCAAAGAAAATAAAAGATACCAACTGCTAAAATTACTGAGCATCAACTATGTCATGAATCCCTCTATATACTTCATTTTGTTTTAATACTCAGAACAATCTTGTAAGGTACATATTTTTATCTTTATTTTAAAGACTAGAAAATTAAGACTCAGAAGAAATTAAGAAAATGATCCAATTTTATACAACTGCTAAGTGGTAGAACTGGAGTTGTTGATGACTATAATCTAATGCCCACCCCAACTCCTCCCCTTCTCCCGCCCCCCCCCCCTGCAAACACACACACACACACACACACACACACACACACACACACACAGAGATACTTCTTATTTCATGGCAGCAGAAACAAAGTCTAAACAGATAACAGAATTTTGTTAATCACACTGAGAGGGCTGAAGTTGAGTTTAGAATGTAAACCTCAGGTCACTTAACCAGCTACCTTGGCATCTCCCCTGAGCATCTTGGTAGTAGAAGGAAAAAATTTTCTGGAATTTCTGGATCTTTTAGAGAGTTGCCTTCATTCTGTAAACAGGTGGCCCATAAATTTATTTAAAGAAGAAGCTGGACTCATTTCCTTTTTTAAAGATATCAGAGTTGATTATCTGGCCAGCTCTACCCACTTTTTGGATGCTGCTGCCCTGAGTTCTTTAGAACTCTTCCTTTCAGATATCAGACCTCCAAGAAGCCCATTTCTAACTCTGCTCTTTTTAAAGTCTATGGGACTTTTCTTTGAGGCTTCAATCTAGTACTGTGGCTATTTCTGGGAAGACATTAGTTTTTTCAGGGTTTGAATTGATGACTTCCTTTCCTTTTTCTGATGAAAATTCAGTGGTGATTGCTAACCTCAGGGACCTCACTTCTGCTCTTGCAGGTGCAGGGCAGTCTCAAGGACTCACAAGTAATAATGTTCCAGTATTGCATGGAGCTCAAATTCACCTGAAAATAAACTCAGTGAGTCTGATCACATACATCAAAGTGCTGGTCACACCTGTCACCTGTCAGTGATGGGAACAGGAGACATAAATGTGTACAGCCTCAGTCATCCAACTGGCTGAGGGACAGCAACTCTTTTCTTTTCTGGTTAACTGAATGCTAACTCTTTAACTTCTGTACAACTATTTGTTACCTAAACATCCCACTTTTGAGCTTTGGTAGGTTATAGGCTGTTAACTCAAGTATGTTTTAAAAAACACACAGATATCTTAAACATCTGACAATAAGATTCTGTTGAACACATTGTGATATATTACATAAGGTGTTCTACACAGCCATTTAAGTACAAGTGTGGATATTGACTAACTGGTGTGAAAGATGCTCATAATATATAGTAAGTGAATATTAAAGAGTAAAGTACTTTATATACTATGATCTAAGTCTTATGAAATAATAAAAACCCAATATTGCAAAATTAGGTTTACAGTTGTTCATATGGAAAATAATATAACTAATATATAAAAGTATAATAATAAACACTGTATTTCATGTACTCATAATTGTAAACCTATTGACCCTTATATGTATAAAATAGTCTAAAAGGATATATACCAACATATTAACAGGGCTATCTCAGTTATGCAATGATAGTACTTTGATCCCCCATTTTTTTTTTTTTACTATATTTTATAGTTTCCCACAATTAACATCTACCACTCGTGTAATTTAAAAAATACTGTTTTATCACCATTACAACACAAGCCCATACACATAACCAACCAACAACCAGTCAAACCATCAGTCCTGAAGTTAGTGTGTTGTATAAGAGTTGCCCAGTAAAGAGATTTCTGTGTGAGGAGAAAGCTACCTTGGATTTTAGTCCCAAATCTGCTTTAATCACAGAGACTTTGGATCTCCGGGTCTCAGTTTACTTCTAAGTAAAATGTGGATAATTCAATTCACCTTATAGCCTGCTGTGAAGATTGAGGAATAGGTCTCATTTTAGAAATTCAAAACTAAGAAGACTTTTAAAAAATACACACCGCTGAGCCCCACCTAAGACCATTCCTGCACAATCCAGGGCTCACAGGAAAGTCCTGAGCTAATTCTCCTGGAGTGATTGTCATGGGGTCTCTCTCTCCTGGACACAGGGGCTGATGTGGTGTGATGCAGAATTAACTTCCTTAATTGAAAATATTATGCTCTTAGTGCAGGGGTCCTGCAATAGTTACCACTAGGCTCAAACTGCTCAAGCACGAGTAAAAATTCAAGAGCATTGTGTATACTTTGGCAAAAGTTAAAAAACAAAACTAAATCAAGAAGTTCAAAGGGTTTTATTTACCAAAGGGCAGTGTCACAGTAAACAGAGGCATAAGGGATGCATAGGACTCAAGAAGTTTATCTTTTAAAGGGACTTGAGTGATCATTATGCCTGACGTCCACCAACATGGCATCCTCTATTTTTCCCTTCGTTCTTCGAATGGTGCTGTGATAACATCTTTTTAACTTTAAACCTAAATTCTTCCAAAGATCTGAGCTCTGCCATGTGGAGCAAGGTAAGAGTCCCAGCAGATTTTCATCAATGGCTCTAAATTGTTACAAGTAACTCATCATTGGTACTATAGTCACCAAACTTTCACCCAATGTATAATTTATAAATTAGAGCATATATTCTTAGCTTTTCCCCTCTATAATTTACTTTCCAGTCTGTATCCATTCACGGGAGAGAAAAGGATTGAACTACAACTTCCACAAAGAGAATAAGGAGCAGGGGCATCTGTCGTGAGAGCTGTGAGGGCTAAAAGGTGGTTGATTACTGTCACTAAATAGCACTTGGTATCATCAGAATCAGCTATTATGGCTCATCATTAGCTAATATTCATTAAGTGCCTACTGTGCCCAGGGTAATACTAGACTGTGTGGTGAAAAGAGGGAGGTATGAGGCATAATCATAATCTCATGGAGCCTTGAACAGAGTATTCATGCACTGATTCAGTAATTCAAATATTTTTCAGACAACTAAATGCTTGGGATAATACAGTGAAAACAGATGAGGATTGACTTTATGGAGATTACATTCTGGTCTCTACCTCTGTTGACAGATTTTGATGATTTACTTCCTTACTCTTCAACCACAGTAAAACCTTAGTTTAAGGTATCCTTATAGGTCACTGGTCCAAGCACTGAGCCATCACTTACTTGAACATACCCCTTAATGAAGAAATAACACAGCTGTGAAGTAGACACTATAGTGACCAGTAGTGTTGGCTGTGGGGTCAGATCTGAGTTCAGAGCCCTTACATTTCCCTGGGTGAGTTACCAAACCTGACTTTCAGTTTCTTCATTTGTAAAATGCTTCTAATACCTGCTTCCCACAACCGTGGTGCAGACTTATTGAGGTGATACATGTGAAGCCTCAGCACAGTGCTTCAGTGCATAGCTGCTGCTGTACCACTCACAGTCAGTGTATCTTAAGCATAAATTACCATTATAAATAATTATTGAATCCTTCCACATATGGAGAAGGGCCCTGACAGCTTCTGATAAGTATGCTAAAGCCCTTCCTAAAATATTTTATGAAATATAAAGTACCAGATATATAATCTAGCTGTAATACAGCTCCTGGTAACTCTACCCACTTGACTTTTCTCTCTGTCCCTGATGTTTCCTCTAGTCTGGACCATCTATTTCAACTCTTCCTCATTGGAGAAAGTCAAAACTACCCCCACCATGGTGAATCTCTCTTAACACACAACAATCATTTAAGCATCTGACATTCTCCTACAAATTCACCCTCACACACCAATGGCCAGGAGTTTTTGTCATGTTGAAATGCATTTTCAATGACACATGTATCAGTACATGATTCCATTACACCTCCACTCTCTTTTCTAATAGGAAGGAGTTATCTATAAAATTGGGCAGATTTCAGGATACGGATGAGGACACATTTGCTGATAGGTGGGATTATCATGCATTTACTCAGGGGCTAGCAGACATATGGTGTTCAGGCCATATGTCTGGTTGCCTGTCTTTGTAAATAATGTTTGTTTGGAATACAGCTGTGTCCATATATTTATGTATTATATATGGCTGCTTCACTCTCTTGAGTACAGAATTCAGTATTTGCAACAAACACTATATGACCCTCAGAGCCTATTTACCATCTTGCGTGTTACAGAAAAGCTTTGCTGACCTTTATGTACCAAGCTTGGCATGTAGTTAGTTCCATGCTGCTGTAGTGATGATCTGACCCAGGACTTGTGCAAGTAGGATGAGCCTGATGTTCTCTCTTTGGCATACTCTCCTTTGCAAATTTCCTCTGGAATGGATAGATTCTTAACTCCTAGATTATGACACAATCTTAAAGTCACCCAAACTTCACCCCAAACCTGAAAACATCCAGCCTATAATTTGTCTTAACATAACCATCATTACACACATCCTTTGCCTACTTTAAATCTTCCTTTTCATTTTCTCTGTACTCTCTGGAGAAGCCCTATTAAAATGAACCATCATAACTGATATCTTTCCTCAGTTTGTAACCTTTTAAGGTTGTTCAACATGTCTGAGGATGCCTGGACCTTTATCCATCTCCCAGGAGAATGCCCTTCCATGGGGCTTCTCTCGTGTCCATATATTTTGCTTTCCCCAACAGGATCTGCCAAGATGGAGTGGGAGAGATTCAGGTATCCTCACTGACTATGAACTCATCCTTAAACATTAGGGAGTAAAGGACGTGGGGCTTACAGCTACATTATAGATCATTGTAGAAGAGGAAGCTAAAGGTCAGAAATATCAAAAGGCTTCCCCACATTCCCAGAGTCAGAGCCTAGTCGACTTGAACTCCAGCCTTCAGGCTCCCAGCCTGGTGCTCTATTCAACATACTGTCCCTTTCCTCTTTGAATGCTTAGCAGAAGTCACATTTAACGTTATCATTTCCTCTGTCTTTGTTATCAAACTGGCCACATTGCCATCAACATCCTTCCCAGAACCCTTAGCTATTTTTCCCTCTCTGCTTTCCTCTGGCCTTGGAACCTTCCAGAGATCCTGCCTTAGGTTTATCTAAATTAAATCTCTTCCCTTGACTGTTTACCTATTTCTCTAAGCACTATAGTCAGTTGATAATTTCTTTCATCATCTTCTCCTGTGTTTTCAAACCACGTAGTATGGCATTGTCCATGAATCTGAATAATGCACAGCTAGCTCTTAGATCATTATAGATGCTAAGAAACATACTGATCTCTGTGGGGTGGGGCTCAACCAACCCTTTTACATTTGATGTGGTGAGAGCCCCTGATTTTGCCTTTGTCTTTTACATCTGCGAGAAGTGAGAAGGCCATGAGCACAATGACCTTGCTAATGTCATCTTGCCCAGGGATGGATGAGTGGATGAGTACTGAGTAGAAGCTACTTTCTACCAGCCCACTGCCTGTGCCAGAGGAAAGGTGCTTCTAGATAACCTTCTTCCTCTTCCAGGACATCATGACTGAGGCTTCAGAATCAGTGCTAGGGGCCGATACCAGGGAAAACACTGAGTTCGGCTTTCCATTCTTCATTGGCAGCAGACTTTGGGGTCTTGCATTAGCTCATTCCCAGCATTTGATATCACAGTGACCTAATTATTTCTGAATATTCCTAATTTTTCTTTTAAGCTGACTTGTGGGATATAGAACACTCTTCTCAGACTCTGCACTCCCTAACTCACCTCCTTGAGGCCTTGCTCAAATGTTGTTACCTTATTAGAGGCCTGCCCTGACCACCCTGTTTAAAAGAATGACAATCCCCAACACACACTCTCTAGCTCCCTCATCCTTTGTTTTCTCCCATAGCATTATTCATTAGACTAAGAGCTCCAGAGGGCAGGCACTCTGATTAATTAATTAATCTTTATCGGGACTATAACATTGTATAAGTTTAAGGGGTACAATGTGTTGATTTGATCCATTTACATATTGCAATATGATTACCACTGTAGTGTTAGTTAACCCCTACTAGGTCACATAATTATCATTTCTTTATTGTGGTAGGAATAATTATGAATCTAATCTCTTAGCAACTTTGGAGTTTATAATACAGTGTTGATGTCTGGTCAGGCACTTTAGGCTGTTTTGCTCACTGTATTCCCAGTGCCTAGAGACAAGTATCTGATGAATGAATGAATTAATTAATGAATGAGTAATTATGGAGGTGTTGCTGCTGATTTGGTCTTGACTTCCTTTATCTAATGTGACTTTCATAAAAGCAAAGATTATTCTTTCTATTTTCATAAAATGAATCTTAAGATCAGGAAAAAGATCAATATTTCCCCTTCCTCTCTCCTTTTTTCCCTTTTTCCCTTCCTCATTCAAATAACCAACAGTTTTGTGCTTTACATGTTTGTGGTAATGTCAAATTCTGACTTTGTCTTAATTTCTTAAATATAAAGTCATAGGCAAATTATTTAACTTCTAAAACCTCAGTTCAGTCATATAAAAGATGAGGGGTATCTAGAAGATGTCAAGAGAATGAAATTAGATATATGCATGTACTTAGTCTAGTGCCTGGAATACAGTAAACTGTCCATAAGTGCTAGCTGCTGATTTTATTATTCTTACATGTTATAGTCACTACCATCAGCATCACAGTATCACCACCAGCATAAGCACCACCACCACATCACCATCATCACCATTATAATACTATCACTACCATCATTACAATGTCACTACCATCACCATCACTACATTGCTACCATCACCACCACCATGTCATTCATCACTAGCATCATCATCACTATCTCTACTACCACACCATCGCATCACCATTACCACTACTCCACTACCATCGCCACCCACCATGACATCACCATGACTACCACCATTGCTCTGCCAGTGTGTTGTCAGGCACTGTGTAAGGCACTGTGGCTATAGAATAAAGATGAAAATAAAAGGCAATGGATTTATTAGCTATGACCATGAAATGAGTATTATTTCACATAGAAGACAGCAGAACTATGAGTTGCATAAGCACCATGTGTGCTTAATTATAATATCCTTCATTTTATAATCCAGCAAGTCCAGTCCAGACTCTCATGATTTACTGGGAGAGAAGATATTTATATAACTATTATATTATAGTGTAATGATAAAAAAAAATAGGTATTATATGAGCACACAGGAGGGCCACCTCTCTGAACTAGGGGAAGGAGTGGTTAAGGAAGGCTTCATAGAGAAAATGTCATGAGACGAATCTTGGAAAATGAAACGAAAGTAGCTGAGGCCTCATGATTAGCAAATGGCAAAGACTGAGCTCCATGACTGCTAGTTCACTCCACTGCATGTTCTCTGTAAACCCCCCATCTGCAACATTTGAGACATTTAGGTTTAAAGAAGTTTTCTACCTCAGCTTACCGATTCATTTTACTGATGTGCAAACTGAGGCTCGGGGAGGTGAAATGGTCATACGTCAATTTAATTTTACAGGCAGTAGTAGAGCCCACAAATGGAGGGTGGGATCCCCCAAAGTACGGATGGCATGAAAGAACCAATTCACAATAACAAAGTATGCCCATTTAGAATATTTTTTAAATCTTTGATTACGTAACAAAGAAAAACTTTTTTTGTGTGTTATTGTAAAGACTTCTCTAGCAATGATAAATCTTCACACTACAGAACTTCCTTTTCATTTCAAATAAAAAGAGAGTAAGCGTCAGGTTCAGAACTCTGTAGACAATGGTTAGAATGTGATATTGCTTTATCTGCTCATTTTTATAGCTTCCATCTATTACAAGTAGGCGAAACTGGCTTTTTAAATTTGCAGTTACATTTCATTTTAAAATAAAATAATTTGATTAAAATGTAATTTTATTTAAAGAAGAAAGCAAACGCACAGATGTAATAATGACATGAAGACAGGAGAAGGACTGAAGCTTAGGAAACAATGATTCAAGCAAACCTCATGAGAAGATAACTAACTGGTCAGAAACTAGAGGCCATTAAGGGGCACAGGCAGTATTCATCCTGGGGTGATCATGTTACAAGTCCAGACCAGAAGCGAGTGGAGGGTGAGGTGAGGACTGAACTATTAGTTGCTGGGAGAGCAGACACAGGGGAAAAAAAGCACATTCCTTTGACAACCTTCTCTATTCATCTCATGATCTTTGTTTTATATTGCCTTCTCTACATCTTGTTGCCATAGTCACAATTTATCACCTTCAAATGTCATAGGATATTCACTTTAAGTTAGTGAACTTTATGGTATGTAAATTATATATCAATAAGACTTTAAAAATACCACGGGAATGTGGTTTCTTCTGGATAATGTGCTTAAGGAAGCAAAATTCTTCCTACTTTCCTCCTTTCTTTCCTGTCAGTACTCACCTTGACATTGTTGAGACAATACCATCAGTTCCCTCTGACATCTACAGTCCTGTCCTTGAGTCCATCCCTCACCTCATTGGGTGACGATTTAAAGGGATCACTGCCTCAGGCTCAGCTGGTCTTTGCCTGTCACTGTCTCTCCTCTCTTCTGAGCTTCTCTCTTCCTAGGCAACATTTTGAACTCTCTTTCATAAAATCATGGGGCTGATAAGGGCCCAAGATGTTAACTGAGGCTGGGTTAATGAGCCTCAGTTTCCCAGTGTTTATTAAGTAAACAAAGTAACACAGCAACAAAACGATCTTTCATCCTTTGATTTCTATCGACCTGCAGATAAAAAGGCTGGACATATGGCTGGTTCATAGCTCCAGTACCCCTGTCCTCACCTCTCCCTCAGGACTCTACCTCTTGAATGTGCATTTGGTGGCAGCATTTATCTATTTTGAAGCCATTGGAGTCCCTGGTTCTGACACCAGGGCCCTGAAATTATTATAAAGTCCCTTACAGACATAATTGCGGAGGCAGACTGCCACGGACCTAAAACACAATGCAATTTATTTCTGTGAATCACCTTTCACACTAAAGACATCACAGACAATGCCTCCGCAGCAGTGCAGAGAGGAACCCAGGAGATAAGAAACTGAGAGCAGAGATACACAATAGCCTGACTGGGAGACTGTGGAGGTAGGGAGGGAAAAAGAGAGCCGGGGCCTATGGAGAATGAAGAATGCAGGGGCTCCATGGGCCTTCACTGGGCAAGCCTGCGGGGAGAGATCATTACTTTTCCACAGAGCCTTGATGTGCAGGGAGGTCTCGGGGCTGCTGCAGAATCCCAGAGCTGGGGTTTGCTTTGCAATACTTGTTTATACTCCTCTTAGATGTCAGGAGCCATGCATGCAGAGTGGAGCCAACATTATCTTTTCCCTCATCCCATTTATAATCCACTTACACACGCTGTATGGGGTGAAAGTAGGACAGCAGGTCTCATTGGAAGGTTAGAGATTACCTGGTTCCCGAGATGTCCCATTGCTATTATTTTGCCAGAGTGCCCTGCCTACTAATCAGGCCTATTGAACCTCTCTCTGAAATAAGTAGCTTTGATATTTTCTTTTTTGGTTAAGGAAATTGAGGCCTAGAGAGAATAATTAACTCATCCAGCATCTATTAACTAGTATTAACAGCTAGACAGTCTGATTTCAGAGCTCTTGCACTTTAACCACAAAGGTGACCTGACTCAGTGAAGGCACTGCCAATAGCAAAGAGAAGAGATAATTCACTGGAAATATTAAGGAGTTAGAGAAAGCAAGCTTGCTTCCTTTTCTCCGAAGCCTCAAATTAGTTGAGAGGTTAGTTGGGGTGGATAAGTGATGGAATGAAGCTGAATATTTCTAAAAGGAATATGAGCACAAAGTTAAGGTTTTTCTTCAACATCATGTTAGTTGAAATTTTTGCTCAGCCTGGAGGATTCCAACAGTCATTGCTGAATAAACAGAGTGCAAATTAACGGAATCTATTCAGTAAACTCTGCTAGCATGTCTACTGTGTGACAAGCTCTGCACTTATATGCCTGTGCTGGGGGAGAGTAAGGAGGGAGGAGGAAGAGCCACAAACTAGCATGATAAGTTCCTTTTCCCCAAAGGAGCTCTCAGTCTAAGGGAGGAGACAATCATGCATACAAATCATGCTCATGAAGGGCAGAATAATGAGGGATAAAATGAAGGGAGGCTAATGCTTGTGGGATTGTGGATAGTAGGAAGGCTTAGGATGTAAATCTGGATCATCTCTCCAATGGGCTAAACGACCATACCAATTCTGAGATGAGCAATTAAACAACAGTGGTAGATGGTAGCATTACTCAGTATACATGTTTAACAATCTAGATTTATAGATCATTTTCACTCCCTCACCAGATCCTAACAACCCATTAAGAATGGCCTCTGCCTCTTTAGAATGTAAAATCCGTGTTCAACCCTCCATCCATGGAGATTTATATATATATCCCATTAAGAGGACATGTGGTCTCAATGGAGAAATTTCTTGATTCATATAGAATCTATCATCTGCTTAGCCAAAAAGACTTTTTGAAATATCATTTTAAGTATTAAAATAAAGCACAATAAATGTGATCATGTTCTAATTATTAAATCATGTTATAATGTTGAATAAGGAGGCTCACACCAAGATTTTTTTATATCAGTCAAGTGATTACTCCACAACCTGACACTGTCTTTCCATGAGTGAGTGACCACAAGCTACTATTTGCCAATAAATTACCATCTGCATATTTACCAGTTACATTTCCAGGCTGGAAGTATTTATTCATCCCATTACTGAAGGAGTTTATTAAATGATACTAAACATGCAATATTTTTAAGTTGCTATCATTAAGGTTTACTGAAGCATTTACTACTTTAGTTTGCCATTTTACTTTCCCCAGTCACTTATTTCAGCTTGAATTTCTAAGCACTTTTCTTCTCTCAAGTATCCTCCAATAGACCCAGACTAGTTCGCAGTTCCTTCTCCCCAGAGGGGCATTGATCAGCCAGCCTTTCAGCTAGACCTTCACTTGGCATCAAATACTGAAGTCAAGCAACCTGACTGTTCTTCAAGACAGTCCAGCCTGCTAATTACACCCTTTGGACCTTAAGCTTTGGAGAAAAAACTAGGAGCAGAGGCACAAAGAAAAAAGAAGGAATAGATCTTTTCTCTGGACTCTCTTTAAAACAGAATAAGATTAGGCAACTTTTCCAAGGCAAGTATCAGGGTAGTCCTTAAACCTTGACTTTGGAAGACTCCCTGTCACAAATAAAGTGTAGGAACATGTTGGTTGGCCTGGTGCTGGTGGGTCTCCTTGATCAGTCCCCACACTCTGGAATTTGACAGAACTTGGTTCCATTCCTAGCTCTGCATTATTTTAGATGGGTAACCTTGGGCAAGTTTTTCTACTCTGAAATCAAGAGCTTCCATTTCCAAATGGGCTTTATAACAGCATGGATCTGAGAGGACTGTTGTGAGTACT
Organism: Pipistrellus hanaki; assembly: GCF_964339955.1. Taxonomy (NCBI): domain Eukaryota; kingdom Metazoa; phylum Chordata; class Mammalia; order Chiroptera; family Vespertilionidae; genus Pipistrellus; species Pipistrellus hanaki. The sequence continues at coordinate 16,982,680 of NC_140507.1, forward strand.
AAGTGAGATTATGCATGAAACCTGTTTAGCAGAGTGCCTAGCATTCATATGATTGTTGTTGTGATTGTTGTGACCTTTTAGCCACATAGCTTCTACCTTCCTGCTTCTTTGTCTTTGCATAAGCAGAATAGCCTTTTCCATTACTATTGCCAGGAGTAGAAATCCAACCATCCTTCAGGGATCATCTCAGGTGCTTTCTTTTCAAGATAGGCTTCCTTGATAACTGTCTCCCAACCCCCTCTTCCAAACTGATGAGCATCTTGTTCTTTCAGCATTGATTGGTAGTGTTCTGACTTTCTTAGTCACATTGTACTTTTTTTAAAAAAATATATATTTTATTGATTTTTTTACAGAGAGGAAGGGAGAGAGAGAGAGAGAGAGCTAGAAATGTCGATGAGAGAGAAACATCGACCAGTTGCCTCTTGCACACCCCCTACCGGGGATGTGCCTGCAACCAATGTACATGCCCTTGACCAGAATCGAACCTGGGACCTTTCAGTCCGCAGACCGACGCTCTACCACTGAGCCAAACCGGTTTCGGCCACATTGTACTTTTTATTTGAGTCAGTATTTCAGTTCCTCAAGTTACAGTAGGTTCCATTGCCTTATTTTACCTATTCTTTCTTTTAGAGCTCTAAACTCCAGCTATCACACTGATTATGCCTTATTGTGATTTAATATCTATCTTCCCAACAGGGACCTGAGTTGTATAATATACCCAGGACTTAGCAAATGGCAGATACCCAATAGATATTGGCTGAATGAATGAATGAATGAATGAATGAAATGTTTGGCCAATCCTCTTTATATCCACAGTGCCCAATATGCAGTAGTTCTTCAATATTTGTCTAAAGACAAATGTAGTATGTGTAATGGGAGGATAAACAAACTCAGATGTCTTTGGAAGTCATGTGAGTAACCAACATGAGTGGAAAGGCCTGGACATTATATAATATGGAAAATGAAGAACAGAAAGAGGAGTATATTCGCATGCAATTTTTAAAAGACACTGCTTAAGAAAAAAAACATGTCTATCAAATTGCTCCTGCCATCTTTCCTATTACCTTTGTACTATGAGTCAAATAGAGCAGTATTCATTTGTGAGCAGATGGAGCCTGTGTGTAAGGTATCCCTTCTTTTCTATTTGGGCCCCAATCTCACCTTTATAAAAACCCCTGTACTGGCATCCATGATAACCTCCAAATATTTCTGCTCAAAATTTGATTTTGTGTAATTCCTCAGATGGACAGCAAATGGCAATTTTTCACGCCCATGTATAAATGACCAGTAAGTAATTCTTATATTAGTTCATTTTGGGTAACTTATCAGTTAAAAGTACCAATCCTTTCAACCAAATGGAGGGATTATAATAGGAATTGTAACCTTGAGGACAGGGAAATCAAATTGCCAGAGGAAATCTTAGAAACTAGGAAGCCTTGTTAATGTGTGCCTTTCCAATCCATCACACACCATCTCCCCACTCTCCAAATGAACTTTCATTTCCTGTAGTGAAAACAGATGTGGACTAAGTAACCTCCATGACTGTGAGAATCATGAAGAAAACAGGTCAATGATCTGGACAGCAGGCTTCACAGAGGAGGTAGTTAAGGGTAAGGGAAGGATAGGAAATGTTTTCTACCGTTAGATTTCCATTTGGAGCCTGGCTTTTTTTTTTTTTCTTGTTTGGGAGAATATGAATATGTTCTGAATATGTTCTGAGCTAACAGAGAAGCTATGGATCCAGCATGTGTAAAGCAGTACTCTGTGTACAGAAGCAACTCCCCCAGTTCTCCCAGCTCCATCTGATGGAAGACCTCCAAGCCTGTAGTACACACCTGCCAGGAGAAATGGACCAGAAAGTGAATGAGCAGATCTTACCTACTTGCCCACCCTACCTCACAGGAGGCACCCACAGGATGTATTACCTAGTGATTCCTGGTAAAGAACTAGGAAGGAGTATATAGCTCAGAAGCCCTATTATACCATTATCTGTGTTTGGACCAGTACCTTCCCCTTTCTGGGTCTCTGTTTGTTCATCTGTATTAAATACAAGTCAGGGGAGAGTTGGAGGTGGGATTTGATCAGCTAAGGGCCTTTTCAGCTCTGACCCTCACAACCCAATGTTTCCTAGTGAGGCTGTCTCTTCTGGGGTATAAGTAACGGGATAAAGGATCCCAGGACTTTAGAGATACCTTAGGAGAAACCTGGAACCTCACTTTAGTTCTGAGTGAAACTGTGCATATGGTCCTTAAAAGGCACTACCTTAAATATTTTAATTTTTCTAACACAATTGCATAATGAGCAATTCTCTTCTATTAAGCTTTGCCTTTTCTCTTGGTTCCCAGCCACCCCTTCCCAACACACACGCATAAGCACACATGTATACACATACAAATGTGCACATTATATTAATTCTAGCCTCCACGCCAACACCCATAACCCCAATTTGGAATGCCCCACATGCTGCTAGCCAGGTTTTATTTTTCTTGAAAAAACTGAAAACTTTCCCTGACTGCTTCAGTTTACCGCAGTCTCCTTCTCATCTTAATTCTCATAAGACTTGTAGTTCAGATATCACCTGCCACTCTCCCTTTCATTTGGCTGTTTTCAGCCACAAGGTCATTCTTTCTCTTTGCCCATGTCTGTTCCTGCCTCAAAGCCATCCTCTTGCTACCCTCTGCTCTGAATCTTGGCAGGATTGACAAAGTTTCTTCATAGAGCTCTCAACTTGCATGTTGCTGCTTTGCGGCCTGACCATCCTTCCTAAATAACTAATTTATCCACCACACGCTATCCCATTCTTTTAATGTTTTTCTCCTAGCACTTAATCACTATCCAAGTTTCTTATTAATGGGTGTATCCATAATTCATTTTTCTTCCCACCCACCCTTAAGAGCTTCTGGGGAGCAGGGAGAGTCTTGATTATTTCTTTACTGCTAATTTCTAGAACAGTCCTCAGCATGTTGTGGGTGATGAACATTTTTTAAATAAATGAATGAAAACTTGCAACCAATGTGTGCCGAGCTAAATTGAAACTTTCTAAGAGTAGGGCCTTATCTACATTTTTATGGGAGTCAGTAAATAACCATGGACCATGTCAAATGAGAACATTGCCAACCAACTTAGTCTAAGACTGTCTCAAGGTTAAATCACTCAACAACTCACAAATGGGCTAAGAAGAGAAACAGTAAGCTAATAGACTAGTGATATCAGCAGAAAATGGGTCAAAGATCAGAGGTTAGTGACCAACCAGTGGCCATGGAAAGACTATCTGCTTTGCAGGCTTCAGCTACTTGCCTTGTAAATGGACACAGTAATCACTACAGTGAGAGTTAATAGGATAATGAGTGGAAAAGCCCTCTGTAAGTTGCTACAATAGAAGGTGGAATGGGTGGTTAAAGTTCATTAATTATGTGTCATGGGCAAATAGATGGGTGATTGTAGCTGTTTGGGCTGGGGTGTTAAGGTAATGCCTGCTGAATGGGGTGGGTGGAAGAGGACCTGTCACACTGTCATCCTGTTACCTGAGCACTCACAAATCAAAGTCAAAAGCGGTCAAACATTCTAGAAATCCCACAGAGCTCCTTGGCTCCCCACTATAGGCAGGCAGATGGCTGGGCTGTGGGGCACTGGACAGGAAGCCAGAAGAAAGGTAAAGGATTCTTGTTCCTCCCTGGCTTAAGCCCTAACCCTAAGCAAAGGCTTAACAGTTCTGGGTATATCAGCTTTGAAGGAAATCTGGCTGTCAATAGAACTCCTGCAGGAAAATATTCAGACAGGGAGAGAACTGGTTAGCTTCTAGAGATACAGAGGAAAACCTCAAAAGTTTCATTTTCACTGGGTATATCAGTTCTCAGGAACACAGAATGGCCCTTATTTTACAAATGGGGAAACCAGGCAAGGGAAGAAGCAGTGAACCTGGTATGGCATGCTTTAATACTGACAACTAGGCCTTGGGCTTGAATTTAGCTCTTTGGACCCTCAGTTTTAAAATTATTTTTACCACCAAATGCTCTCTCAGCTTCAAGTCATAAACTGTCTACTTCTGCCACTTTAGCATCTATCTTACCAGAGTCTCACTGTCACCAATAGGATCAAGAAATAGTGCAGACATCTTGAATCAACAATGGATTAGGTACAATACTCACCAGAGTTTAAGTGTCTCAAAAGCCCCAGATTGCGGTGTTTTTTGTTTGTTTGTTATTGTTTTTTGTTGTGTGTGTGTGTGTGTGTGTGTGTGTGTGTGTGTGTGTGATAAAGCAATGTCTCAGAGGCTACTATAAGAGAAAATACTTCAATATTTAGACCAACCTGGATTCAAATTTCAGACCTACTGGTTAACACTTATATTCTTTTGGACAAATTGCTTAACCTCTCTGAACATTAGTTATTAAATACTATCACTAGCTTTATATCAACAACATGAAGCAAAACATAACATCTCAATAAATAGTAGGTGTTCAATAAGTACTCATAACAATGAATTGACCATCACTACCCTCTTGGCTGTATTTCTGATTCATACTCTCCTGTATCTGTCATCACTATTTCTAGTAATCTCATTAATTCTGTGAGCAGAATCTTCCATAAGGCAACATGAACATATTTTTTCTATCGGCATCTCTATTTTCATGGCATAGCCAGGTGAGTCAATTCTATATTATGCCAACCTATCAGGTGTGCTGTCCAAACTATGCTAAAGATAACTATAGGAAAACTTAAGATACTCTATCTTCTCTTTGGGCAGTGGACCTTTTATTCCCATAAGGGCTCTATTCTCTTTCCCATATTAATGCTGGAGCCAGAAGGCTTTACTTACCACATGCAGTCCCTCTTATTTCAATAAAAAAAATCAATGAGCATTTCATGTCTCTATGCCTTGTTGTTCTAATGCTGGAAATACAATTGTGAAGGAGATAGACATGTTTATAACTTAACTGAGCTTACTGTCTGGTAGAAAAAGATGATGGCAAGTAATTATATAAGCAATTGTCAATTTGCATTGTTCTGAGTGCTTCCAAGGAGAAGAACATGGCGTTTATTAACTAATATGAAGAAGAACCTAACCTGAGCAGGAAGTCAGGGCTCCCTACAGAGGGCACACTGCAGCAAAGAGCTGCGGGATGAAGAGGAATTAGCAGGTGAAGAGGGAAAATATGGGTGGTGGGTGGGGGTTGTTCTGGAGCCACAGTGACCACATTCCATTGGACCACATAGGCTTTGCTGAAGGGCTGGATACTTGCAAGAAGAGGATATCAGGAGGCTCTAGGGAGGGAGAGTACATGATATTGGACTACAGAGATTAAAGGTTTTGATCCCATTCATATTTTACACATTAAAAAGTAGAATACAGAAAAAGGAGAAAGGGCTTTCTCAAGGTCAAGCTAATAAGTGGCAGCCAAAGATGTGAACTAGATCATCCATCTCTAAGAGTGGGCTCTTCTTCATATCACACATGCTTCTCTCTGTTCCAAGCTTCCTTTAAAGGGGTGAAGGTCTGGATCTACCCAGGTCAGGTAAACTCTGATGACCTGAGTCGGGGGGAGGGGAACTCTCCATGCAGCTGTCTGTTAGGAGGTCACTTAACCCCACAGGGGAAAGCAAATAAACTAAAGTGTGGCCAAACACTCTGAGAATGACCATCTACCAGGCTAAACCACTTTATCATGCTCAGGGATCAGCCTTTAGTGTGGTTCCCAGAATCTCTTTCCAAGTTAGCTGGGGGAATACAACTTTCCCATTTTGGGGTAAAGAACCAGGGGACCAAGGACTCCTGGTGCATCACTCTTGCCAAAATTGACTTCAGGTAGGAAGAGATGGGTAAGCAGAACCTCAGCTAAGACCTAGAATGAAAGCAGTTTTTCACAGACAGAGGCAGGTTTCCCAACATCTCCTGGGAGGCCCTTTTCTTCAAGGTTGGCCCTGATGGCTTCTGCCCAAAGTAGCTCTTCCACTGGCAGAGGAGAAGGAAGACACACCCCCACCCCGACCCCACAAACTCTGCCTTTCACAAATCAGCCTTCCTTTCCTTCAGGAATCCTGCCTGGCTATCTGTTAGGACCTTACTCCCAAGTCCGGAAGATACAAATGCACCAGGCATGCCTCCTAAGGAGATTCTGTCCCCTTGCCACCCTCCTCTCTTCCCCTGAATCTCAGCATGAGCTCACAAAACCCATTATTCCCATGGCACATTGAAGGGGGTGGCTTTCACCCCTAAAGCCCCATGCCTCCTTGTCTTTCTTAGGCACCCTAGAGAACACATTCCAAAGCTCCCTTCCTCACAGCATGATTCTAGCTATTCAACAAAGTTTCAGAAAGCGTTTTGAAAAGAACAAGGCTGATCCAAACCCAAAACATTTTTATTTAAAAAGAAAAAAGATTTTGTCCATAAAAACAATTTCCTTCTGCCCACTCCTCTCACTTATGGGAATCTTAATTATAAAAGGATTCCCAACTCTGGAAAGGCTTCCTTGAGAGGAATCCCTAAGAATTGCTCTCCTTTCAACTCCAGAATACTTTTCTGGTCCAAGACAAGGCACTCTCTGTAAAAGGAGTTATGCCACCCACCTCACAGGCTAATATGCTAAGCATCTTTCCCTCCTTATCTGGGTAATGATGTCATGTAGCAGTGCCTGGCTTCCTCTCCTTAGCGACAACTAGCCTCCTTGCAGTTTCTTCAGCTGAGAAACACAACTTAATAGCCAAGTGCAAACACTTTACACTGTAACCAAATGCAGGTGAAGCATTTTCCTGTGCCTCATCTCATTTGATCTTCACAGAAGTCCTTGAGTAGGTAGACAGGAGACTTGGTGGAATCCTATTTTCTTTTCATTAGCCAGAAAACGGAGATTTAGAAAGCTTAGAAACTTGACCTGACTTTAAAGAAGTAAGAAATGGTGGACCTTGAAAATGATTTCAGGTTTTTTTCACTGTGCAGAATATAGTCAAATACTGCTGCAGTTAAATATTTTACCCTTTGTTCTCCCTGAGTGATCTACAATAATAATCTGCTTTGTGTGGATATTTACTGCTGTGTTGCTAACAATTACCTGAAAGAGAAGTTGGGGTGCTACACTTGGCTGGAAAAAGTTTAGTTAAATCAGAAAGCAGGTCTAATTAAGCAAGTTTGTTTTGTATCTATAAAAGGCTAAGTTAAGCATTATGGTATGCAAAATAAACCAGTCAGAGAAAGATAAATATCACATGATCTCACTCACTTGTGGAATATAATGAACAACATAAACTGATGAACAAAAACAGATCCAGAGACAGAGAAGCATCTATCAGACCGTCAAACCTCAGAGGAAAGGTAGGGGAGGGTGGGGGTAAGGGGAAAAGATCAACCAAAGGGCTTATATGCATGCATATTATTCTAACCAATGGGTATAGACATCAGTGGGGTGAGGCACTAGTGAGGGTGAGTGGGGGGAAATGGGGGCAAAAGGACACATACAGAGAGAAAAAAAGGCTAAGTTGACCCTCGTATGCACAATACATATAAAGCTCTTGCTGGTACCAGTTGCATGCATGTGTTTCCATATGTCATAGTCGACCGTGAATTTGGTTGACATGGCTATAATAGAGAAAGGGCGAGTAGCAATATTAAAATATTTCTTCTAACTTAATTTCCTTTCAATATGCATAAATTCCTGTACCAGGCCACAAGTTTACAGTTAAAAAAAAGTAAAGAACCTGGGCCATGACTGGAATCTAACTTTGCACTCAAATACTCTATAGAATTGCTATTTTATGGACTGACTGTTGTCTTTTTAGCTCCATCTGGGCGGGTCATTCTTCTTATGACTTTAAAACCCCTGGCTAAGAACAACAGGCCCTGAGTCCAAGGCAAACTGATAGGAAAGGGAGGCTTTAGCGGGGCATCTCCTGCCAGTGCTCTCACTACAAATGGCTGCAAACTGGTCTCTATGACCAAAAAAGGCAAGAGGAACATTCTGTTTGTCCAACTTCTTGGACAGCAAGAGAACACCGGCCACCTGTTCTCAGAGAACACGGGTAGAGACTCTTGGTCTGGCTGCCAATACAAAGCAATAAGAAAGAAAGCCTTCATTGACCTCCCCTGCCAATGCCTCATCCTACAACTTCATCTCCACCCTCACTGAAGGACAACTCCCCACTTAACACCTGGAAAAACATGAGAGGGCTTAGGAGGAACTGAATTGAAAATTTCCTGCATCAGAGAGATGCAGGCACAGCTGGAGGTCAGAGTGAAGGCAGTTCATACATCATTTGGAAACAGTGAGTAGCACTTATGGATGAAAATGCCCTGGGCTCTAGGCTCAACTCAGCCACTGATTTGTTGCATGATCGCCACTAAGTTATTTTCCTTTTCTGGCCTTTCATTTGCCCAGATTAAAGATATAGAAGTTGGATAAAATCAAAAGTGACATGAAGTTGGGTGTATTTGGTTCAGTTGGCAAAATGTTTCAAAATATTTGAAGTACTTAACATTAAACAGTTAAACATTGTAAAATAAAACTTTAGGTTTTCAGTTTCCCTTTAAACATCAGAAGTTTAGGCATTCATACCTGGCCACAGGAGGCTGGGGGCCAATAGTGATCACCCCCATTTAGTTGGGATATATGTTCTTCAGTTACCATGATCCCTGTGGAATCCTTTCAGTCTCTCCAACATTGAGGCTGTCTTAGCTATCCATCATTTATCATTAGTCTTGTTTTTATGACACCCTTTGGGTTCACCTGGTCACATTATCAGTCCAGCCCCTGTAAACATTTGGATTTGAAACCCTTGACCTGATGTTTCCTGTTCTGGAAGTTGACTGTAGAGTCAATGCCTGTAGTCAGATATCAGTTCTATGTACTTACTAAGCCTTGTGACCTTGAGCAGCCCTCTTAAGCTCATCTAGCGAATGAGGAAGAAACAGTCCCCAGTATGGTAAGGACTAAGCTGGACAATTGTTAAGAACACTCAGCTTGGGATCAGGAAAACTCTTGTAAGGGTTTAGAAAACATCAATAATGGTTGTTGGTAACATTCTAAACATTTTAAACATGACACTGATTTTTACATTTCTTTTTCAATATCTAATGACACAAGCCCCAGTATCCAATGTTCCTTTTTGAAAGATTCACAGAATGTTGTCTGAGATGATGGCATTGATTCCTCACAGCTATAGAGTAAACTCTGATGACCTGAGTCGGGGGGAGGGGAACTCTCCATGCAGCTGTCTGTTAGGAGGTCACTTAACCCCACAGGGGAAAGCAAATAAACTAAAGTGTGGCCAAACACTCTGAGAATGACCATCTACCAGGCTAAACCACTTTATCATGCTCAGGGATCAGCCTTTAGTGTGGTTCCCAGAATCTCTTTCCAAGTTAGCTGGGGGAATACAACTTTCCCATTTTGGGGTAAAGAACCAGGGGACCAAGGGCTCACAAGGCAAAAACACAGAGGGGCCAGGCAAGTGTCATGCTGAATACTCTGGGCTTCATTTTTTGAAGCACTGGGATACTCAAAAGAAACACCACAGTAGTATATCATAAACTCTCAGGCTGGCCATTTGAACCAAAGCAGATCTTCTAGGATGGAGGAGGCTATGAAGGGTTTGGGGGATGGGCAAGAAAGCTACAAGGAAGCAATCGGACTTGGACAAGGCCTGGAGGGATATTGGGAGCTTTGCATAAACTGAATTCTGGATACATTCATTTTCATGTCAAAAGTCCATTTTCCATTCTTAAATTCCTTCACTTTTTCTCAGGAAACTTGTGCCTCAGCTTCCAAAAAGCCATGGCCTCATTTATAATGTGAAGGAAGGTGATGAAAACATCAGGTTTCTAGGCTGGTGAATTTTTATTTTTATTTCTTTATTGGAATGGTTTAACCTTTACTTTTAGCACCTAACATATTGCTCAAATAAAGTGAAGAGAAGGGGGCAGAGCAGGGAACCACAACAAAATCTTTTGGGAATGATTTTGCTGGTGAAAAAATATACTTTCAGTCATTTTTCAGGGTGTCCCTATATTTCTTCGTTGAGTATGAGTGAAATATGTCTCCGTAGTCTGTAGCATCCTTCTTAAGCTACACCTTAAAATCACCATGCTGTCCTGGACTCTGCTATCTGTCCAGAACTGTGTAAGGTTTGCTTGGGGAGATGCAGAAAGAGTGAGACGTGGTCCTGACCTTGGAGAGGATTCAAGTCAGACTCTAGAGACATCAGGATTATACAGACAACAGTTCTGCTTGGTTGGCTCAGCCTCTGAGGATTCCTCAAAGGGGTGTGCCCAGATAAGACCATGGTCTATAAGTCCCTAGGTGATTTGTCCCCTCTTCACCCAACAATTTGGGCCTCACTTCTATTTCTTGAACCTTCCCAACCTGGACCCACCTAAGAACATTGAAATTCCCTTTGCCTAGAATGTTCTTCCCCAATATTATCCCAGAACTAATTCTTGCTTACTGTTTGCATCCCAGTTCAACTACCCCATCTTCCTCTAGGTGCACCCTGAACATCTTAACTAAAAAAACCATCCCTGCCCAGTTTTATTTTCTCCCTGCCCTTTATTATGATCCAAAATTATCTCCATTATTTACCTGTTGACTTGTATGCATTTTCCCGATCCAAACAAGAGTGGGTATTTTGTCTATCACCATTGCACCCTGGCACAGTACCTGGCACATTGTGGTGCTCAATCCACATTTGCTGAATCGTTCTTGAAAGATGTGTGAAGCTAGACTGAGTCCCTTCCAAGCCCAGACATATCTTCTAGTCTTCATCTCCCATGCACAGAGCATTTTCTGCCCAGAGAGGGTGCCCCTCAGAGGGCACGGGGAAACAGAGCATCCCTGTCTGAATGCAAACACCACCCAAACCCGACTGCTGAGCAAATTGTTTTTTATTCCATGTGGCACCTGGCAGCCAAATAGATTGTAACAGCACAGCGGAAACTGTCCGCCGCCTGGTAATGGATTAGTTGTTAGCAGAGGTAGCGACACTCACAATCCTATTTGCGATCTGCAGGGCTCACAGCTGCTTCTCATTTTCATAATGCAAGGGAGGAGAAACAAAGAAAAGATGAGCCCATGCAGGGAGAGACCAAGGCCACAGGGAGTTAGGCTCCACTTCGATCACCTTAACGCTTGGAGAGCAAGCTGTGACATGGCAAAAAAAAAAAATATTATCTTTCATTTATAAGTTTAACAAAATTATTTAAACACCACAGAGCAATATCCTTTATTGCTCTGTGGTGTTTAAGTGCAAGTGAGTCAAACAGGACTGAGTTTCAGTCCTGATTCTATCAGTATTTGCTGTGTGACCTCAAGTAAACTATTTAACTTCTTTGTGCCTGAGTTTCTTCATCCATCAGATGGGTATGATGACAGTAACTCCCTCCCAGGACTGCTATAGGATGTGAACAACACAGAAGACAGTGGACAGAGCTGAGAGAACTACGAATGCTATGCCACTGGAGTGGCTGCTGTTGCTGTGACATTAGTATTAGTATCACTGGCAGCAGCAGCATTTGAGCTTCACAACATCCCTGGGATGAGTGGGGCCGGGTTTATTATCTTGTTTAAAAAATGAGAAAACTGGAACTGAGGCCCAGAAAGGAGCAGTGAGTTGCCCAAGGTAACCCAGCAGAATGGTGCTCATCACAGTGTGAATTCCAGAAGTCTGCTCCTTTCACACAAATACCACCTCCAAGCAAAGCAGAAGGTTGGGAACTTTGAATTCACTCAGCTCAAAGCCTCAGGATGTTGCCACAGGCTAGGCTGAAGTTACAAATACTCCCTCAGAGCTGGTGGGTGTTACTCAGTGTGCTGGCCTGCACATTTCTCCTCTCTAAGGTGTACCACCCTACTTTTAGGATCAGCGTATTCTTATGTGTTCTTCCTCATCTGTGTTGAAAAGCAAGTTCTGAAGTTTCTGGTGCTCATAGTGAACACATTGATGCCATGAGGTCAAATAGTACTTCCCTGAAGTTGTTAATGTTTTAAGTTCCAACTCTCCTCTTGAGAAGGTACTTGAAGCAAGACTGAGCAACTGGGCTGAGGTAGGAGTTGACACTCTCCCCATACCCCACCCATCCTAGTGGTCTGGCCTCCAAGGTTAAGGTGAGTCCTGGACCAAATATCTGAACCTCAGTCCTGCAGGAAGAAGCCCAAGAGTGTGAGGCCCCCTGGTAGCTGTTCCAGGGAAGACAATCACTTGTTAGTTTAAGTCCTGCCCTCCTGGCACCTCTAAGAGAACTGGTGTTCTGGAAAGATATCCCCCAAAGGGACAGCCCTGTCAGATGATACCAGACAGTCATTCACCCCCTGGACTGCAGGAACAGATGCTTCTTATTGTGAAGCAGGAATGACTGGCATAAAGATGACTCAGTCGAAACAAACAATGATTCTCATTAACACAAAACAGGCAAACATGACCCTAATGAGTAAAACTGCTGTGAATGTTTCTGTTGGCAGGCAATAGACCACACTCCATTGGTCCAGTCAGGACACTGCTAATGAAGTTCTTGAGGTGCAGAAAACTTACTCATTCTTTGCACATCAACTCTGAGGACCAGCCTACCCAAGGTCATGCAGCCATTAAGTGGAAACAGGGAGGTGGGTGTCAGCTGATTAAGAGACTGGGCCAGGGGCACATGAGGCAAGACCTGCAGATGGATTAGCTGTGGGGGGAGGGAGAAGGAGGCATATGGGGGGTGTCTTATTTCCTGAATAGAGGTGGTATCTTTGCTATGATAGGAGATACTGGTGCGGACCAGGCTTGGAAAACGACCAGAAAAACTGCAGCCAACATTAGGAAACACAGGAGTTAACTACTGCTGAAAGAGAAGGAAACGTTTAGCCCAGTGGTTCGCCAAAAATGGTGGCTGGACCAGTAGCATTAGCAGCAGCAGCAGCAGCATTTGGAAGTTGTTAAAAATGCAGAGTCTTGTCCCCACCCCAGAATTATTAAACCAGGAATTCTAAAGTGAGGCCAGCAAAGCTGTATGTTTAGCAAGTTCTTCAGGGGGTTCTAATGCACACAAGAGTTTGAGAAGCTCTGAGCCTGTACCCCAGAAGTGAGGGTTAAGACAGTAGGGTTGTAGAGGCAGGGAAGCAAGAAGGCACTGCTTTAAAGTTGGAAGCACCTCCATGCCACAGATTCCTGGAGGTACAGGACATGATATAAAGGGACAACCTCAAGTTCTAACCAGTACTAGCCTCTCTTCTAGAATCTTCTCTACACTGGTTCACTAATCACTCCAACCCCATGGAGTAGTATATCTTGCCTCTCTGCAGATGAGGAAACCAAGGTTCTTCAAGTACAGTGTAGGTTCACGAAGCTGATAAGGGAATGTCATCTATGCCTGAATTCAAAGCAGCTGATCTGCACTGTGCATCCATACACCCTCTCTGAATTCAGTGTGTTCCTAGGCAAATAAGCTTGTATATGCATTCAGAAAGCATGGGCAAGTTCTTTTCAACATGCCAAACACATTGATGTGATGAGGTCAAATAGTACTTCCCTGCCCAGGTTCTGTACACACAATGTAGGCATGACAGCATTGCTCCTGCTGAGCCGACTTTGCAGAATTCCCTTGCATTGGGCTCAATAGATTAGCAAAAATTTAAAGACATGTCAGGGACTTATGTAGGATGTTAATTTTAGGTATTTTTATGTAAGGGTGTTTTAAAACAAAACAGAACATCCTGTGATCTACCATCATCATATTTCATAATAGAAAAGGCACTTCAGCAGCAGAGAAGAAAAAGCACATAATCACAGAATAAAGGAGTCCCATAAAATATGCATTTTGTTTCACTATGCCGGTTTCAGTTTTTTTATTTGCTGCAGTCACAAAAAATATGTCTCCCAATTACCTGTATAATGCAGTGGTTCCCAAGCATGGTTCCACAGGCTGGGCCAACATAAAAGTTTTCCTAATCCTAAAACCCACTTTGGGGAAGTGACTACAGTGCAATTTGCAGAACAATTTAGCAGCCTTCTCATTGATTGTCTCCATCACAGGGCAGGAATGCTTATCGCCATGGTACAAATAAAGAAACAAGAGATCCACTGACCAGTTTAGGAGTCAAGGCTCAAACCCAGGCCTGTTGGATTAAACCCCGTGACCTTTTTTAGCACACAAATGTCCCTCTTTTTAATTTCCACAGGACTGGCTTTGTTTAATAGGGTTGAGTGATTATTGCTAAGTAGCTAATAGGGAAGTTGGCTTCCATCCTGGCCATTCTACATCACAATCACAGCTAACAAAGTTTCATCCGTCGAAGTGCCAGTTATGTCCCTAAAGAGGCCCTTCAATGTACTGAGCTGAATATTTCCAACCAAATAAGGAAAGGTGTGTGTGTTTGGAGGGTGAGAAGGGTAGTATCTGAGAGGTCCAAGCCTGGCTCCTACTGCTGGCCAGGAGAGAAAGTTGTGGTTTGGGGTCCAGCTATAGGAACAACCACTAATTCTTGATTTCTAAATATCATTGACAGCTTTCCACATTATCATAGAAAACCTCTTTCTGGTTTGAAGAAAAGAGAAGTAGGAATTACCCATATCCCTCAAGCTTTACCTTCTCATGGAGGGAAATCAGTTGCAGTTGATTCTGAATAAGGAACACAATGAGTAGCCTCTCTAAATTCCACACAACGGAATATCAGAGGGGACCAGTGCCCAGCATTGGGCCAATGAAAAGGATAGCCTCAGCTGCTGTTGACATTTTGGACCAGATAATTCTTTGTTGTAGGGGGTTGTCCTATACATTAGAGGATGTTTAGCAGCATCCATTACTCCTCCCTAGATGCCAATAGTATCCCTCTCAAGTTGGGACAATAAAAAATGACTTCAGACATTGCCACAAGTCTCCTGGGGAAAGGAAGGAGGCAAAATCACCCCCAATTGAGAACCCTGCATTATACTGAAAAGAGAGAAGGAAAAGGTAAATCATTTTGGCAATTGGGTGAGTTGGCATTTCTCTGTAAGAAAGCATTGTGTACACTTCCAATAAACCGCTAAGCTCTAGAATTCAATTTGTCCCGTGGGCTGTACCTCAGTTAATAGTGGAATCCTTGAGAGATCCTAAACTGACATCTCTAAAACCGAATGTGTCTGTTCACTATTTATCCAAGAAGAGTTCTGCCAAAAGATAGCAAATATTTCCCCGGGCATCTATTGATTACCAGGTGGGCTAATGGGTGATCTTTGACTCTGAGGACAAACTTTCCTCCAGAGAGACATAGGATGATACTCGCACAGGTCCACTGGAGTTACAATTGGGAAACTATATTTTAATCATCAACATAGCTTATCGGCTGCTGATGCACAGATCTGGCACTGGGTACACAGATATTGTCAGAGAATCCCTCTAAAGAATCATCACCATCTTCACTTTCAAATCTAGTACCATTTAGAAAAGCATACACTGGGTCAAATAAGTGGACAGTTTGCTCCAATTTTATTTTTAGGAGGACTCTAGTCTCAAATTAAATGAGTGTACTATGCAAGCAGGCTGGTCCAAAAGGACCATTCCTTGTAGATTGGTTGCCTTGCAGAGACCTTCCTGGAAGTAACTGTACCTTGTAGAGAGGGGTCCTCTCAGTACAGGGTTCCTCAAAGCACAGACTGTGGACCGTAGCATCACTATCATTTCCAAAGCTTGTTATAATGAGGATTTTTAAACCCTATGGCAGGAACTATGAGTCAGCAAATCTAGATTCCAACAATCAACATTTTTATAACCTTCCTCCCTTCTACTTAAAGTTTGAGAACCATTGCCCAAGACTTTTGTGTGTTTTTTCTCTCTAATATTTAGAAAAAATAGTTTTATTGATTGCAGAAAGGAGGGGAGAGGGAGAGGGGGATAGAAACATCAATTATCAGAGAGAATCATTGATCGGCTGCCTCTGGCATGTGCCACACTGGGGATCAAGCCAGCAACCTCGAAAGTGCCAATGGGAATTGACCCGTGACCTCCTAGTTCATATGTCGATGCTAAACTACTGAGCAACACTGACTGGGCCTAAGACTTCTGTTTTAAAGAGCATTTACTTTTCAAAGCTCCTCATCTTCGAGAAATTAAATTTTAGAGGAAACTAGCATGTATGGTAAGAGTTGCTGGTGACTAATAATCATTCATTCATTAATTCATTCATTCAACAAATAGTCATTAAATCGCCTGGTGTATGCCAGGTACTAGGAAATCAGATATTATGAGGACAGTCATCCACTATATGCCTGAAACTATGCCTTATTTTACTTCTCTCCTCATAACATCCTTATGTGATAGGTGGAATCACTTTCATGTCACAGGAAAAAAGCAAGAGGTTCAGGGATCTTGAGGGAACCTGCATAGGGTCTCGAGGCCAGTAAATGACAGGCCTGAAAATCAGATCAACACGGGTCTGCTGCTGTACTCTGTGTTCTTCCCACAATCGCAACAACAAGAGCATAAAAAGATAAAAAAGAACCAAAAATGTTCAAAGCAGTCTGAGTTCAGTGCCAGATGAGTGGTCCAGTTGCTGAATACTGAGGATGCTCAGCCCTGAATGAATCATTGCAAGCTGTCGTGGAGGAGGAGGCATTTGGAGGAAATGGTGAATTGCCTGAGGAAGAACTTAGGAATTCAGACAGAGAAGCAGCATTTGGGGAGGGGAGATCATATAACAAGGAATGGTGTCTATTAAGGTATGGGGTATGGTAAGTAGGTCAGAAATGGATTTATGGAGTGCCCTCTAATATATGCCTGGGTGTATGAACTTTACCTCATAAAATAATGGGGAATCAATGGGAGATGGCATATAAGAGAGATATTTGGGGAACAAAATGGGTCAGGCAGTATTTGTAAAATAAATAATTAGGAAAGGAAGACCCAGATTAAGATAATCGAGTGGAAGGTGTTTATTTATATGGGGGAGCTACTACAAGCAATTCATTAAGTAATGAGAATTAATACCAACATTTAAGGAGCTTTTACTATGTTCCAGGCCCAGTGCTTATCAATTTACATGGATTAATTAATTTGATCCTCTAAAATTTCCTCTAAGATAACATTAGGGCTGCTCACAAGTCCCCAGCTTCCCTCCTGGTCACATGATATAATTGCACTTCCCCACGCCTTTCTGAAGATCAGTCTGGCCTTGGGACTTGCTTAGTCCAATGTCCTCTGGGTGGAAGTGATATGTTACCTCTGGTAAAGCTTTAAAAACCCGTGTGTTGTGTCGCATATTCCCCTGCCACATTGATCATGGGAGCATTTCTTAGGAAGGAGCTTCTCTGAACTTGGGTCCTTGAGTGAATATGAGGAGCAATGTCACTCTGTCATGTTGGGATGGACTCATAGCATGCATGAGGAATAAACTCCTGTCATATCAGGGTTTATTATTTCAGCAGGACAGGCCAGGTTACATTGAAGCAGTAAGGATGTGATCTCTGAATGTGGTACCCGAGTTAAAATTCCCCACACCATGTACCTCATTTGGTAGATCACAACCTTTCAGAATAACCTCATTTACTTCATCATCAAAATGGGAATTACCACAGTGGCCACCTTGCAGTAACGCTGTAAAAATCACAACTTTACAGGCTACCTCCCCAGGCAGTTTTCTAAATCTTTTATGTGTGTTACCTGATCTGGTCCTCACAATGACCATTTTGCAAATGAGGAAACTGAGGGGCAAACAGGTTTACAGCGCTTGGCTGAGATCACGCAACTAATAATTAGCGGGGCCAGGATTCAAACCCAAGGCAGTTTAATCCCAGAGTCCCCACACTCATCCTTTGACAATGCATGGAAGAACTTAACTCCCAGCACACAGTTGCAGTCATTTTCCCAATTATGAATGATAAGCATAGTGTCTGGGGCCTATGATCTTTCGAAGGACCTACAAAGGATTTCTAAGCAGAAAAAGAAATATATTATCTCTGAAATAGTAAAGGCAATGTGGAAAATCAAATTAATAAATACTTAAATATCTATAAAACTAGTCATTATGTCAACCAGTCCACAGCAGCACCACTTAGCTGACATACATTAGACTTAATGTGAAATGTGGTTACACTGTGATATCTGTAATATCTTTGACAAGATGGGGAAAGTAAAGTTTGTAAAAGTGCCTAGAGCCTAGAATGTGCCTTAAATGACCCCCTGAATACAGTTCAACAAATATTACTTTTCCTATAATTTTCACTATTGTCCTTAGCACTGGCCCACAGAGACACATCTGAAGCTCTTCAAAATTCTGCAACAAAGCAAAGATTGGCCCCTTGAGCCACTCCCAAGGGCTGTCAGCAGCTCACAGCTGACACTGGTCCTTCTCCAGGCTCAGACTGAGATTCTCGTCTTTGCCCACGGTGATCTAGTTCCCCTCACCTCCCCTGCTGAGCCAAAGGTGGATGTTATAGCTCTGCCCTAGGCTCCCCAGACTGCCAGGTGGCTGGGAACGGAGTTAAATGCACCTGCAGAATAACAGCAGAAATTTGGAGGCCTTTGGAAAGTGCAGCTGCCTGGTACCACTTATGCCTCCCAGTGCCTGAATCTTCAGTCCCTGATGCTTTCTGCAGTTTATGGCATGTATTAAATCAACCCACATATGCCCTTCTTTCTGAAGGTTGACCCTGATGCTTAAGCCTTGACTCACCATCTAGGGCCTACAGCTTAGCCAGGACAATTGTGTTAACCCGATAGGTCTCATATCTGGAAGTATTTTCCCCCTCGAGGCTGAGTTAACAGCCTCTGATCTCAGTCTACACATTTATTTGTGCTTTTGATTCCACCCATTTCATCATTGTAACTTATATCTGTAGAGTCTTTATAATTTCCCCCACTTGATCTTCAACTCTGGTGCAGTGTTTTTATAGCAATAGACTGTGGGATCAGACAGACCTGAATTCAAATCCCACTTCCATCACTTCATGAGAGGTAACATCATTAATTCCTAAACTACATTTTGGGGTCTAAAACAGTATTTGCCTCATAAGATGCTTGGAGAATTGCTAAATGAAGAAACCTGTGAAAATGAGTATAAGATATAATTGCTCAATTTATGTTATTATTATTATTAATTCTCACAGTTGATATTCAAAGATCCCCATGAAGCAGGCCAGTCAGAAACCCTGGTCCTTATTTCATGGAGGAGGAAGCAGAGAGTTGCTCACATAAAGAGGTTTGCCCATCATCACAGAGTTTGTAAGGGGCAAACCTGTGGGGCCTCTGGCACTGGATCTAGAAAGCTTCCCCATCTTTCAACCTCTCCCTCATCCCCAACCTTTTCCTGAGTGCACCTCTCCTAACTCTTCCATATCCCTGGGGCCCCATGAAGATAGTTTTGATGTCATCCTCATCTCTGTGTTCTGTCTCTCATCAGAAACAAATTATCCTTTCTTCTTATGCAACAAGCTCAAACCTCAGAAAACTGCAGAGAATCTTGGATCTAGCAGCGTTAGGATTGGTAAATAATTTGCCTTTTTCCTGAAGGGCTCCACGCGTGGGAGGCACTGCATTACTCAGGGCCCCCCGAAAGAGTTAGCAGCTGGAGGCAGGTGCATTCACCCTTATGCCCTTCACTTCTCTGCATCGCATGTATGCTATATAAAGGTAGAAGAAATAAACAAATGATGGAGAGTTGGAAGGAGTGTAGAATGAGGTAAAAGGAAAGAAGCCTTGCCTGCTAAAGCAGACAAGTTGGGAGCCTAGAAGCCTCCAATCTCAGGGTTTTATTAAATGAAACTGAACCCAGCACATAGAGCATAGAGCCTGGCCCACATAAGCTCTGCACACACATTAGCTATTATTACTACTAAGCTAACAGGCAGGGAGGCCTCAGACACATCTCTTCATCCTCCCTTGTCACTTGCCAGGCAGACTAACAATAGATCTAGCCCTACTCTGCTTGACTGGAGACAAATGATAGATGTCAAAATGCCCTGAAAATGTTAAAAGTCTAGTCAAATGTATAGTCTTATTATTTTTACTAATATTATTGTTATGTAATAACGTTTAGCCCAGGACAATAAGACAGGAAGTGTTGCTGAACAATGAGTTGGTTACATTTGGGAGAGAGCTTTTGTAATGCCACCCCTCCCCCTCCACTGCCCCATCTGGGACCCTGTTTCCTCCTTGTTGCCTGGTGGAGTATGAGGTTAATGGGGTCAGAGACTCCATCCTACTCAGGTCAGCTCTCTTCCCAGGGGCTGTACATCTGGGTGATGTTTTCATACTGCAGGTGCTGGGGCCAGGACCAGGACCAGGCAGGGTAACTGGTTCAGTGCAGGTTTCAACGTGGCTCCTTGAACTCTGATTCAGCAAGCAATCCACACTCACAAAGTTTGAGCTGAAATTCAAGTTATCAGAAAAATCTTGACTCTACTCCCATTGAATATCCCACAATAGGCCAGTCATTTCACAGGCAATGGCCCTCAAACTTGAGTGACCATTTTCAGAGTCACCTGGAGGGCATGTGAAAAGAGATTTTGGGGCCGCCCTAGAAGATCTGATATAAGAGGTCTGGAGTTAGTCCGAGAATCGTCATTTCTAATTGGTTGCTAGGTGATGAAGTCACTGCTAGCCCAGAGGAGAGCACTTTGAGAACATTTGGTCTAGGGCTGAAGAGCACAGGCTCTGGAAAGACCTTAGGGTGCCATTTGAAATCTTACTCAGCCAATTACCAGTGACTTGAACTACTTTGGGGCTGCCTTTTTGCACCTGTTAAGTGGGTTGTTACTTCATTTAAATATGATAATACTAATTTACAGGGTTCTTATGAGGATTCTATGGAAAATATATAGAGTATTTTGCACAGTACTGAGCACATACTCAGGGTTAGCCACTGCTGTCATTACTATCATACATTATGTATTATATTTCTTACCCTGAAACTTTGGCGTCTCAGTTTCCCTCATTGGACTGTGAGCAGCTTCAGAGAAGTAACCCTTCCTTATTCATTCCTGTATCTTCAGGGCTGAGCTCAATGCCAAGCTCAGAGAAAGAGCACATTGTAGAAAGATACTCATTCACCTACTCATTTATTCATCCCATTAATAAATGTTAACTGAACACTTTCTCTGTGCCAGGCTCAGGCTAAACACTAGATACAATGAGCAAAACACAATAGTCCCTGCTATCCTGGAGCTTACTAGATGAGGGGAACGTTAAATAATACAATAAGTAATTGGGCAAAATCGTTACTGATTACAAAAAATGTTGAAAGAAAAATAATGCTAAAATAGAGGGAAATTAGGGATTTACTTTAGGTAGAGTGTCCAAGGAAGGTTTCTCTGAGGAGGCAATATGTGAGCTGAGATATGAATCATGAGATGGAGGCAACATGTCAAAGTGGAAAATGAGGGAACAGTGATGTAAAGTCCCTGAGGCAGTGAGCAGGTTGGCCTATTCAAGGAACCAAAAGAAGACAAGAAAGACTGAACTTTAGTTCCTTTAGTGAGGGGGTAGATGTAAGGCTGGAGAGGGACATGTTTATAGAGGCCTTTATAGATCAAGACACGGAATTAACATTTTTAAAGCAGGGAAATGACATGTTTAGCCTACTATTTTTGAAAGGTCAGATTAGCCTCTGGGTGGTGCATAGCCTGGAAGGAGGCAGGAAGACAAATTAACAGGTTAATGCAATGACATAAGGAAAAGATACTGTTGGTGTGGAATATGAGGGAGCAGTGGAGCTAGAAAAAAAGTGGATTCAAAATGTACTATGTAGCTAGTACTGACAGACTTGCTGATGAACTACATATGGGGGGGATAGGAATGAGGAACAAGGGACCACTATGGGGACTTAATGACACATCACCAGCTGTGATCTCTTTATAAGAAGCGCCACAGCTACTTAGCTTCCCATCTGCTCATGTCTCACTCTGTCTCTCTCACTCAATTCCATCCCTCCCTTCTTAGGACCCAGGGCCTTTTGTGAGGCTCCTCGAGGGTACCTCCCCTTATTTCTGAAGCTCTGTGGCCCAGGACTGGTGGCTACTATCCCAGAAGCCCAGATGTCCTGCTCCCTGCAAGCCCTCTGGGGGTCATTAGCAAAGTGGCCTGTCAGCAGGCAGCGGATGGCAAAATAAAGACATGAGGGCACTCTGGGGATCTTGGGTGCTGGCAGGAAACCGAAAACAAATTCAGCTGAATATTAAGAGAGAGATGTGTTGTTGGTTTGGGCCCCCTGGCACTGGTGGGAGTGGCAGAACCATGAAAAAAGCAGAAGGCATCTTCTAGGCCTATTTAGTTTCCTGGGGGTTGCTGAGGACAATTCATCCTTTGATTGATGTTGCAAATAAGGGAAGCTGACCCAGAATCTGCTTTCCTCCCAGTCCCTGCATCTCTCACACCCAATCTCCTTTCCTTTTTCATCAGTCCTAGACCAGCCATTACAGCCAAGCCGAGGTTTCTATTAATTTTCCCCTATTATATGGTAATCAATGTTGCCATCAGCAGAATATTTTTTTTTATCAGGCATAGAGCATACTTGGGTTTTGTGTTTGATTTTTGTTTTTGAGAGTGTTTTTTGTTTTTTCCTTTCCTTTCCCTCAGTTGGCATGGGAATGCTGAAGCACCAGTTCAGGAGGATCCATCAACCAAATCATAATACTCCCTCATGCCGCCCAAATGCTTTGATATGTTCAAAGTGTACACTCAGTCCCCACTCACGGAGGGAGAGCTGGAAGCAGCCAGCCTTGTTTTCCTGGCTGATAGGCTCTCCAGCTCTAACAATTTCAGAGGGAAAGGGATCCCAGAGACCAGTCCAAACCCCAGAGAAGGGAAATGCCTGAGTCAAGGTCACATAGCAAGTCAGCAGTGTACAGAGGACTCAAATCTGGGTCTTTATGCACTGCTGGATGCCATGTAAGCCTTTAGGATCTTAAACATTTCCAACCCTCTGTTTTCTCATTGGTAAAATCAGATCATCATTTTCTCTTTTTCCCCTAAGGGGTGCTGTGAGAATCAAGTGAGGTTCATTTGATTGGTTCACATAAATGGCAAACATTTATTTTAACTCTAAGACTTCAAACATGGGTCTTACATTTAAATGTTCACAAATAGTTATTAAACTGATGAAAAGTGAAAGGACATGGTTACACATTTATGCCTCAGGTATATGTGATGAATTACTGTTCAACTGTTCAATGGTCCACCCATCCAGTAGCCATCCTTCACATCCTTAATTCCTAATGAAGGCCATGTTAACTTGGTTAAAAACTGGTTGAAAAAAGACATGTTAACTTGGCCCCGAAGGTAGGTGAGATCTGACATGGAACCCAGATGGAAAGGGACCCCAGAGACTGGTCCTAATCTCAGAGAAGAGAAGTGCCTGAGTCAAGGTCAAGTCAGCAGTATACAGAGGACTCACATCCGGGTCTTTATATAATGCTGGATGCTGTGTGACATTTTAGGATCTTGAACATCTTGTAAGAAATTCATCACCACAAGATGGGTTATGAGCAATAATGGCTGACAGAAGCACAGTGCTGCTGCCTTAAGATTGTGTGCCTTGCTGTCTGCAGAGCAGGAAAGCCTTCTCAGAGTTCAGTGGGTTATAATTTGGATTTTAAAGGTTGACTGAGAATTCCTTAGGCCAGCAGAGCCAAGCCCTAGAGCTGAGTTACAGCAGGTGTTTGGGGTGGTTGCAACTTGTTCAACAGTGTGACGCAAGGTAGTGCTAGTATTTATTAGGCACATTAGGCCATGTGCTCAACATTTCATAGCAATTTTTCGTTCCATGCACATTGATAAGGATTGTTATTAATTCCATTTGACAACTATAGAACTCAAATTCGAGCTATTATATGATTTTGTCCAAGGTTTCACAGGTGAGAAGTGACAAGATGTTGAATTCATGGATGTTTGGCACCATGTCTAAGATCACAGGCGCTATTCTGTATGGTTTCTGTTAAATATGGGTGCACGGGGAAACTGAGGCTGTGAGAATAACCAGGATCATGGAGGGGAAGTGAAGTGAAGAGAGGATCCATGAGTTACCCAAAATCACATGGCTAAACAGTGACAGAACTAAGGCTTAAGTCTCACAATCATCCTCTATCTTTCCTTTGGATCAGACTGCATCTCACTGACCTGGGACAAATTAAAAGACCAAGATAGAGGGTGTCAGAAAAATAATCAGCCATCCACCCTAGAAACACCAACTATCCTGTTATCCCCTCCACTGTTCTGCTCGTGTTAGGTTTTCCCGGAGATCTGCGTTGGCGGGGAATTCAGAGTATTTGTGGATAACAGATGTACTTATTTTCTTGGTCTAGTAAAATGAAGAAGTGAGAGGAGTTTGGGCACAGGGCCAGACTCAGCAGAACTATCAAATCTTAGGTCTAGTCTTCAGGACTCCCTCTAGTTCCCAAATGTACCCCCTATTTTTTGCATAAGTTTTTAGTTGCTTCCTATCTACCATTTACTAGTAAGTATTTTCACTTACCATTGAGCAAAAATTTTGATTAGCAGTTGTATTAGTTAGCATAAGCTTCCATTTAAAAACACCAAAAACAACAGAAATTAATTTTCTCACAGTTCTGGAGGCTAGAAGTCAGAGATCAGGGTGTTAGAGTGTGATTGGGTTCTGGTGAGAACTCTCATGCTGCCTTGCAGATGGCTGCTATTTCACTGTGTGCTCATATGACCTTTCCTGTGTGTGTGTGTGTGTGTGTGTGTGTATGTGTGTATGTATGTATGTATGTATGTATGTGAGATGTGTGGAGAAGAGGGAATGGAGCTCTGTGTTATCTCTTCCTATAAGTGCACTAATCTTACCATGAAGGCCCCATCCTTATACCTCACCTAAACCTAATTTTCTTGCAAATACCCATGTCCAAATACCTTAAAATTGAAGGGATATTCAATTCAGTCCAGAGTACCAGTATATGGAATTAGAGATATGCTCAGAAATATGTGCCTTATTGTAGAGGGATGCTGAAGAAAGCTGCTGGAAGCCAGTTCCAGCATGTCAGCAGGGCTGAATCATCTGGGTTGACTGAAGGGCATTCCCCCAAACCTGCATAAGATTGTCTATTGCCAGACAGCTCGGGGCATCTTAAATCTGCATGTTATTGCCTCCTGTTGGCCAAACACCTGAACAGCTGTAGGCTATTCCCCAATCTGACAAAGCTTCTGTAAACCCTACCCTTTGAAGTGTATTATCTCCACCTTGCCTTAGAACAAATTTTGTTAATAAATAGCATGGGGTCCTGAGTCAAGTGGTAGTCTTTTAGCTCCTTTAGTTGAAGTTCCTCTGACCCCCATTGCCTTTCAAAATTATCTTTGGTCCTTGGACTCCTTATTGAATCTACGCATCAGCCCCTTTCTCCAGATTGCTGAACCCTTTGTCATGCTGGGACAAGAACCCCTGGCACAAAGCAGCAGAGACATTGTGACAATAGCATCCTCAGGCCCTGGGTCATCAGGGTGAAAGTGGTAAGGTACTTCTATATAAGGACCAGGGCTCTGATAGTCAGGATGATTGGGAGATACCCAGAATCAGATAAAGGAAACCCTCTCCACACTCTTAGCCAGTCCACACTCTTACAATGGATTCTGCTATGATAAGCCAAAATCTGTCAAGCCATATATCCCATTCATTGATATTTGTTTGGCATCCTAAGCCACAGAAATATATAAAATCCTTTTTTTTAAATGACTGTTTAACTGTTTAGGGATGGAGATTGATCCATACTCAGTCTAAGACTTTCCATCTCAGAGCCTCCCACTGTTCCTCTGCGGGAGTGCATTCCAGAGCCTGGCCCATCTGCACACGATCTATAAGTAAGGCACCGCTCTTCCTGTACCTGCGCACTAAGTTCAAAGTCCAATTACCCATGGTAGAGTGGGTCTAGTCAATGGGTTTCTGTGTAATATCTGCAAGATTGTTCTGTCAGATAAAGGCCTAGAGCAGAAGGAATCATGCTGCCTCAAAGCCATTGCTAATTCTCCACACCCAATCTTGCCTCCTTCCTTACTGTATGTTAGCATCTACTCAGCCTCTCTGTGCAACCTGTCTCTTTTATTTTTGATATTAACTTTACATGTCACATTAAAAATAATGTATTTCAACTCACCTCACTTAAAAACAGTACAGAGGGTTGGTGTTATTCTGGACCTCTAAGTGTAGGTTACCTAGAACTGTCTTTTCAGGGAAGAGAAGAGGGAGGATGGTGGCAGGACTGGCCTGGGCCAATTTGGCAATTGCTTCCCCGGAGTCTGTCATTTCTTTCTGAAATCACTGGCCATTCCTTGTTCTCAGTAAAATGGTTTGAGGGACTGGTTCCAAAAGTTGGTAGGGAGCCAGGAAGAGTGGATGGAAGTCTTGCTTGGTGTTCAGAAGACCTGTGTTAAAATCACAACCTGGCCACTGATTCACTGCAGACAAAGCTCTTTATGCTGTCTGGGCCTTAGTTTCGCTGGATGTAAAACAGAGGAGCAGACCAGGCATTGAGTCCCAGAGGTATTAATAGGTAATTCAGTAAAAGGAGGAACTATTAAGCTAGGAAAATAATACTCTACCCTACTCAAAGAACAAACATATTAGAATATTAAAGGACTTTCAAAATCATGAAAAATAGAACTCCCTACTCTGTTTAATCCAGCATTACTAAACTAGAACCCCACACCTTTCAATCATCCCCTCACACCCCCTCAAGGAAAATGAATCAGCAGTCTCAGAACATCATCGATCTAATGGGAAGCATAAACTATGTAGAAACATCTGAAAGCCCTTTAAAAACTAACTCTTTGGTGTGCCTTATGTAGAAATATGGATTGATTTTCCATGTCATTTAACATCTGGTAACTTTATTCTTGTAGAGGATTATTCTAGTAACAGCTAAATAAAATAATCTTTATTCATTTATAAAGAGGACCTTTCCAATACCAGCTATGAAACATTGTTATTCTATTCCTGAAATACCTTTCTTGGCCTTTAAAGCCTTCCCTAGACTGAAACCAATACACTTCTTCAAACTATCTCTGTGCAACCTCCATCCCAATCTTTAAAATCACCATGTTAACTCACTTCTTTCATGACCTCTTTTTCGGCCCTTTCATCCATTCTCATCTATAATCCTAAACAGTCCGTGTTTACAATGCCCCTGGGCCTGTGGAATACTTGTGATCAAGGTAACATTAAACTAGGATTAACACAGTCATCTTACTAAGTCAGGAAAGCAGGAGGGTACATTTCAGAGATGGCCTCAGTTGTACTTACCTAAAAGAAGTCAGGTTCTTATTAATCCTCTGTTTTATCCTCACATTCACTTTCCCAGAGCTTTTCATTCCTCAAACATTTTAGTCAACATTGCCCTATATTTCACCCCAGCGGCCACTAGCTATATATTTTCCGTATTTTCCGGCATATAAGACGAGCCCCTAATTTTACAGTTAAAACATAGGTTTAGGCCTATATTTGCTGTATAAGACTACCCCCCACTTCCGAGGCAACACCAGTTCTTTTTTTTTTAATAGACCGCCTCTCTGACTCTGGCCAAGAGTCAGAGAGGCGGTCTATTAAAAAAAAAAGAACTGGTGTTTAATAGACCGCCTCTCTGACTCTTTAGGCCAAGAGTCAGAGAGGCAGTCTATTAAAAAAAAAGAACTGGTGTTGCCTCGGAAGTGGGGGGTAGTCTTATACAGCGAATATAGACCTAAACCTATGTTTTAACTGTAAAATTAGGGGCTCGTCTTATACGCCGGAAAATATGGTAAAGCATTTTATCTTCTCATTCTCAAATGAGTACAGGAGCAGATTTAAAAAATATTTTCTTTCATTATTTTAAGGCAGCTTTCTCCAAGTAAGACCTGGAGAACTAAAAGGAATCATCTTGGCAGATGGTAAAGGAAACAAGCAGCAAAGTGACTGTATTTGGGGGATTTGTGGTTGCTGTCATTTTCAGATCAAAGGAGCTTCAGATCTAGATATTTTCTAACTAAATTATAAAATCCCATCCAGAGCACATTTTCCCCCCTCCATGCCCCTCATTTCAATAAGAATATTGGATTTTCTGATGAACACTCTGGAGGGTATTTTCAAAGGAGCTTGTCATCACAAACAATTAAATTGAACAAACAATAATCACTCCCATTTGTCAGACACTTACTATGCTAGCCCCTATGCTAGGCTATGCTAAGCATTTTGCAAGTTCATCTCCTTCAACCCTCACATCAACTCTGAAAGTGATGAATTATTACAGCCACTTAAAAATAAGAAACCAAGGCTTTGAGAGGTTAAGTCACTTGTAAAGATCACACAGGATTCGAAATTAGGAAAGTGTATCCAAAGTCTTTGCTGTAAACTATGATGCTACCTTAGAAATATTTATCTGCCCTGAGCATTTGGATTGCAAATACTAGTACAAGTGATCTTATTGCCCATCCTCAAATATTTCATATTTTTGGTAGTAGATATATCCTTTTCCAACATGAAGTAATAGTAGTACAAAAAAGAGAGCAAGTAAAATAAAGGAAGGAAAGATCACTTATAATTGAAGGAATACAAAATAGCTTTATAGTATAGTGGTAATATCTGAGAAGCATGTTGGAAGTAGGTCTTATTTCTTTATCTCAATACTCTACACTCAATCTATTACTAAGTCTTATTATAAATATACCTTTTGTATCCCATCTGCTACCACCTTGATCCAACCCACCATCATCTAACATGTGGACTATTGGAGGAGTCTTTTAGCTGGTTTCCCTGGGACCCCTTTGTGATCCACTGGATTACTGATATAAAGGAAGTTTATCCCTTTGCCATGTGACTTTGTAATCCCTTTTGAAAAGTAGAGTATATTTCTCTGCCCCATGAGTACTTGAGTCAGTGGAGTATTTAGAAGGTATGACCAAAATGAGGCTTTAATACATTCTTGACCCTTTTATGTTTCTGTGATCCTCTGTGAGAATCACAGGTTTTTTTTATAGCTAATGTGCTTTTATTGCACGCCCTCACTCCTAATACAAAGATGCATAGGGCAGACACAAACTTTCCCAGAGTCCAGTCTAATCCAGCCTAGAACAGGTGAACTATAATCGATTGGCAGACTATGAAAAGAAAAACAAAGTTTTTATATAAGCCATTGAAATTTTGATGTTATGTTATGCAGCAATAACTGACTAATACACACTATTTTCTTATTCCACAGAGCAAATATAGTGATCTTTAAAAAAGATAAATCTGATTACTCCCAAACTTAAAACCACATTAGTAATTTTTATTGTTTTT
This sequence comes from Pipistrellus hanaki, assembly GCF_964339955.1. NCBI lineage: Eukaryota > Metazoa > Chordata > Mammalia > Chiroptera > Vespertilionidae > Pipistrellus > Pipistrellus hanaki. The sequence goes on from NC_140507.1 coordinate 17,011,872, forward strand.
GAAATCAATTTCAATTCCTTATTGAGGCCTTAAAAATAGCTTGCCTAACTCTTTGTTTAATATGCATTAGCCCCACTTGCCTTCTTTGAACATGCTCTCATAAAATAAAATATGTAAATCTGATCCTGTACTCTACCCTAAAGAAATATCCTCAGTTGTTGGTTTGAATACACAAGCTCACTCTCATTTTAAAGCCTTTACATTACTGTTCTTTTTTTGTCTGAAAAATTCTAGGATCTAGATCCATGCTATCTAATATGGTAGCAAATAGCCTACTTAAATTAAAATTAATTAACATTGAATAACATTGAAGAGTTAGTTCCTGAGTCATTCTAGCAACATTTCAAATCCTTAATAGGCACATGTCACTAGTGGCTACCATATTAGACAACACAGATATAGAATATCTCCCATCATTGCAGAATGTTCTATTGGTCATAACAAGGCTCAGTTGAAATAGTATCTCTTCTAAGAAGCCTACCCTACTGCCCATTTAAAGCAGTTCTCTAGTCTACTCTCTGTTCCATGACCCAATTTGGCTATATTTGTAACATTTAACATTATTTGAAACCATTACATTTATTTATTCACCAATATGTAGACCCAGAGAGTGCAGGGACCTTGTTAATACATCCCCAGGCCTAATAAGAGTGGGTGGTGAGTAAATGCTAGCTGAATGAGTACATGAATAAAGTGTTAGCAGTTGGTTGTGAGGACAATGCCAGGTGGAAGCAGAAGCATGAACAAAAGCAAAGTGGTGAGAGGTTGAGAGGCATGTTTGAGGCAACACAGGGTAGCCTACTTCAGCTGAAACATAGCATGTTCAGTGTTAGATAAGTCTCAGAATGAGACCTCATTACTGAAAGACTTATATTCTGGGTTGAGTTTACACTTAAAAAAAGGGGGTACCACTTACAATTTTCTAAAGATGGAGAAATTTCATGATCAAGAAATTAATCTACTTGCTGTGTGGCAAGTGGGTTATAGCTCAAAGAGACAAGTTAGAGGGTTAAAGCCATAGCCAGTGGAAAAAAAGAAAAAAAATGGGACAGATTCAAGAATCATTGTGGTGGTGAAATCAACACATTACATGTATTGTGCAGAGAGGTTGACAGAATCTGAGTAGTCAAACCAGACACTTGATTTATTGAGCCTGAGCAGTTCAGCAGAAACAGAGTGAGGGAAGAACAATATATTTGGCAGGAAAGGTGTGAAGTTCTATTTTTGATGTGTTGAACTCAAAATATAGAGGTCAGCATGTTGGGGGAAAGGTAGAAATTGGGGAGAAAAAGGAGCAGAATTGTCATAGAGAGCTCCAATGGTGACGGTGGGGAAACAAAGCTAAGGGCTCTTAGGGAGAAATATGAAGATTCTCAAAGATTCTTATAGTTCTTAAGCTATGAGAAACAAAAATAGCTCTAGTTGGCTTGGCTCAGTGGATAGTGTCCTCCTGTGGACTGAAGGGTCTTGGGTTTGATTTCTACCAAGGGCACATGCCTGGGGTTGCAGGCTCAATCCCCAGTAGGGCGTGCAGGAGGCAGCCAATCAATGATTCTCTCATCATTGATGTTTCTCTCTCTCTCTGCTCCTCTCTAAAATCAATAAAAAATATATATTTTAAAAAAATATAATACAGTTGGATTTGAAGATGAGAAATCTACCTGGTATGTAAACTTAAAGGAATTATTTCATTAAAATAGCCAGAGTATAAACCATATTTTAAGGTATTAAGAATGATCTTGGAGTAAGAAAGAAAAGGTAGTTAGAGCAGTTTAAATAATTTTGCCAAAGCAAATAAATTACCTAGAATCTAGACTGCACATGGACACTTATGAGTTCCCATATCCCAGCACTCCTGCTTTTCAGTGCCTGGAATACAGATGACATGGAGGGCTTGCATTATATGTTGTATGCCCTTCTTTGTAGCTGTGATCATCATAAACTTCGCCAGATAGGTTAGGGATGGCTAGAGCTTATCCTGCTTGCTCAAGAGAGACTCTGCCCTAATTAACCACCTCAATTAACATAGAGTGTTTGACACAGAGAGATGAAGTTCTTCAATTTAACATTTCCTTTGCACATAATTTAAATCTCAAGTTGCAGACTTGGAAGGGTATCTAGAAACCATCTAGTTCATTTCCCTCCTCTGTGAAAAAAATGAATATATGTAAATACACACATGTAAACACACACACACACACACACACACACACACACACACACACACACATCTCTGCCATCCTTAGAAGCAACAGCAACAACTCTTGACTACTCTGAATCCAAGACGGGAAAGCTAGACAATTTCATCTCCTCTCTGTTAGGAGTGCCCTAGGAAACCTTACCCTCTGCCTCTGCTATGCTCAGTGGCTTCCACATCCTGTGGCTGTCTTGCCTTGGCAGCAAGTGGATCTTTGTCAGCCCTTGACTTATACAAACAACACATTGGGAAAAAGCCAGCATTTGCCCTGAGACAACTGAGTAACCTGATTTTCAAGGAATATTTTAGGGTTTCTTATTCCCCTGCCTAGAAAAGATTCTCAGTCTAACTTGCCCATATGGCTGTTTTTTACATTCCATAGGGGATTTTACTCTTATGTGTCTCCTTTCCAACATTCATATTTGAGCTCAAAACTCACCTACTAAGAGAAGCCTTCCTTGACTATTTAATTTAAAGCCAGCCTTCTACTCTACCACAGGATTTGTCACCACATAATATTTTTATGAATCTAGTAATAATTTCTATTTTTTACTTGTACTAGTAAACATATTTATTGCTTATTTTCCTACAACATATATACTTCTTGGAGATCAGGACCATATCTATCATGCCTTCATGTTTCCTCAGTGCTTAGCAAAGTGTGGATAAAATAGTTGGTTGAAATAGTCAGGTATTATAGCATAACAAACCATCCCCAAATTCAGTGGTAATAAGAATGAGCATTCACTACCATGTTCACAGGTCTGCATGTCAGTTGGGACATCTCTGTTTCAGACTTTAGTCTGTGGGTTGACTGTGGTACCTCTTTCTTCTGGGACCAGCAGGCTCATTGGGGCCATGCTCTTCTCATGGCCTTTACTTGAAACATGCCTAATAATATTCCAATTGCCAAAGCAAGTCAGATGACCAAACATATCATCAAAGGAGATGGGGGATATAATCTTTCCAAGTAGTTAGGAGAAGAGAGAGAAAATTCCCAAGTAATAAACCACCATAAATACTCCATGAATATAAATGATTGACTAAATGAATATCCTCCATAGATCAGTTGACCTTTCTAGCTAAATCACTTTCTAGTCATTACAGTTGTGTGTCTCATTGGTATTAGTTTTGGAATTTCAGTCTAAGATTGTGAATCGATGACTTATTGTGAAAGAACTATCCCACACTGTTCTCTTTGGATAGGAACTCTCTTAAGGTCTTTGCCTCTTTTTACAGAGGATAAAGCCTTCTTCATTTGATACTGGCTCTCTGCATTCATCCTCTCCTGATTAAGGCATAGGGAAGGCTTCATTCCTGTAAAAAACTAAAGTGATGGGACCAATTAGAAGAACCTACCATCTGGTGGTGTGGGATTTGTGGATTTACAGCCAAGATTCCCACTGGGACTGTTTAAAAGTTTGTGCACAATAGCTTGAGTATTTGAGTAGAGCAGGACATGTCTTGGTCACTGGGAGAGAGTGATCAAGGATAGATTCCCGAGGATAACCACGTATCTTAGTGTGAACGGCCCCAAAAAGAGTGGCCTGAAGAGACCACCCTCCCCAACCATGCCATGTGGGTGGACAACACTTCCTAAAACTGTTCCAGGAACACAGATTTGCTCCTGGCTGGACCAAGATGGTAAAATAATCCCTCTCAGCTTTGACTAACTAATCAGTCAACATGGATTTCAAAACGTTTGCCTGCATTGACCTCTAATCTTTCCTTACCACCAGAATCCCATGTATGCTCTTCACTAATTTGTGGCTCTTCTCTGCTTTAGCATCTTGACCCTTTATCTAGATCCAGCCTCTCTGAATTTTCCCTTCAAAAGAGATGAAAATGAGAGGTTATATGTAACTTTTTTTTTTTTTTTTACCTACTAAGCATTTAATCTACCCGTGTTTCCCTGAAAATAAGACATCCTCCGAAAATAATACCTAGCGCATGGAAAGATAAGACATCCCCTGAAAATAAGACCTAGTGTAACTTTGGGAGAAAAAATTAATATAAGACACTGTCTTATTTTCGGGGAAACAGGGTATATATTTTCTCAGTAATAGCATCTTGATTTCCTTTGGGGGAACTGTTTTTTACCCATGTCCTTGTAGTTATGGTGGGCTAATGAAAAACAACAATCCATTTGGTCCTTCTCACCACTCCAAGCTATAAGAATGGCCGTGTGACTAGGCCTAGAACAACCCAATGATGACATTATACTGGTTATTGTGCCATCTTGAGAAATGAACATGCATCCTGATTTTTTTTTAGTGACATCAGGCCTAAGACTTTTGTGAAACTGAAGAAGAGAAGTTCACTCTCCCCTGGACATTGAGATGGGCAAGTAGAAGCTGAGGCTGTGGTGGAATCTGACATGATATATACTATATACACTGAGTGGCCAAATTATTATGATCTCTGAACACATAATAATCTGGCAACTCAGTATATGTATTAGAGGCCTGGTGCATGAATTCGTGCATGGGTGGGGTCTGGCCAGCTTGGCCAGGGGGAGGGGACATGGGCGGTTGGCTGGCCTGCCTGCTGGTCGAACTCCTGGTTAAGGGGACAATTTGCATATTAGCCTTTTATTATATAGGATACGTTCAGAGATCCTAATAATCTGGCCACTCAGTGTATGTGCCTGAGAGTAAAGCCAATTTAAAGAAAATCTGAGCCTGAAAACCTAGAGGGTATATCTCAGTCCTGATGTCATTCAAGCTTCTGAATATAGCTGCACCTGAACTAAAAACTATCCAGTGAGTTGGATCTCTATCACTTGTCACCAAGAGTTCTGACAGTTGCCCTAGCTGGTTTGGCTCAGTGGACTGAAGGGTTCTAGGTGTGATTCTGGTTAAGGGCACATGCCCGAGTTGCGGGCTCAATCCCCAGTAGGGAGCATGCAGAAGGCAGCCAATCGATGATTCTCTCTCATCACTGATGTTTCTATCTCTTTCTCCCTTTCCCTTCCTCTCTGAAATAAAATATATATTTTTAAAAATAAGAGTCCTGGCTTTTCACCACCAAAATGGGGTTGTTCCTTTGTCCCTATAAGCAATAATTTCTTAAGTAAAAGATACTATCTGGCTCACATATTTAGTCTGATCTTGCGGACTGAATCACAAGTGCAAAAGAATACTTTCAGATTTAGTGTTGCTGCATATTTGGACCCAGGATAAATTAACCTCCTTAAGATTTCAATTTTCCTCATCGACAAAATAGATTCATTCATAGATAATGACTACCCTCATAGGAAAACACTAAAGATTACTTAGTCACATTGTACTTGTGGTGCATTTATGTTAATAGATAAGAATCCTAGTTAATTATATTGCCCTGCATTTGCCTAGCACTTCTAATTTTTCAAAGCTCTTCCATGTAACTAATGGCATTACCTGTTCTAATACCCCTAAGAATTTGGCATTATCACCCATATCAAGTGTCTGGAAACTCAACTGGGCACGAAGATTTCTCAAGATAATATAGTAAGTCAATGTCAAAGCTGGCATTGAAAAAATTATTTCAATTTCTTATATACTAATTATTCTATTTAATTTCATTGAAAATTATCCCATTGGGCTATAATGCTCTTAAAACTAGAATAATAGATACCAATGATTAAGTTTTATTGGAATGGTCATCATATAATGATTTTTTAAAAAAAATTATAAGTAAACTAGATATTCAATAAAAGGAGACAGATTAAATAAATTAGGGTACATATGTACAATAGGCTTTTAGGAAGCCATTAAAATGTATGTGTAATGTTCAAAATAATGTGTTATACTAAGTAGAAAAATCATCTTTTTAAAGATAGTAATATAAATTTATTATTAATTTCTAAATTGATATGTTCAGAAAAAAAGATGGGAAATTTATCTTCAGCACTGTAATTATACAAATTTTATTTTGTTTATTGTATGTATCCCCATGGGTTTCTATAATATACATATCACTTTTGTACATAAAATAAAAACTATTCTCAGAAAGTTAATTTCCATCCCAGCAATTCTATGTGATAAATATGCAGAGACAGGCTTCACCATAGGGTGTCAATTTCATTAGCCTCCCACTGCCTCATTAACCTCAATTTTGCCTATATCCTCTGAGAGCTGGACCTCCCATGACCTTGGGCTTCCCTATGCTCTCTGGACAGCAAGCTATGACACACTGAAGCTAGGATTGGGGGTTAGGGAGCGGGCGGTTCCAGTGACCTCAGTGCCCTGCACACCTTGACTGCAGCTGGCACCAAGCAGCACAGGCCACTTGATAATGTAGAGGGCTGTGTGACAAAAGCACTGAGCAGTGACACCAGAGGAGGCAGAGGGCTGCCTCCACGGGAGGGAAACCATAGGATCCACAGGGGAGCAGGCAGACACAGCAGTCAACGGAATGAAGAGAGTCCTCCCAGCCCACAGATGTCTAATAATGGAACCAGAAACATACACCACCACCCCCTCTCCTCCTGAGAGCTCAGTTTCCTCATCTGTGAAAACAGGAGACTAACAGTACCTACCTTGTGGCATTGTGTTGAGTGGAGAGTTGATTTGAAATTAACTTTGATTTCCTCCTTCTCATAATAAGCACATACTTTCATTGGAAACAGTTTCCACAGTGGAGAAAGGACTGGCACAAGCTGAGCACATCAGCAATGGCACAGCAAGGCCTTGAACCAGAAATCCTTTAATTAGGAAATGGAGCCTTATACCTTATTTAGGATCCCTTCTGACAATAGTCCAGATGAGTTGGATTGAGCTTTTGATTTGATTTACAATTAATTTTCACTCCATCATGTTCCAGAAACACGGTTTTAATATCCTTCCATAGGTACAATGCTGCCTGCTGAAACTCTCAGAACTGGTGAAATCAAACCACCACCCAACAAACAGCAATGCTTCAGGCTTATTCTCATTACTGGCACTGATGTTACATAACATATAGACATGTATTGATTGATTCATTCACTTATTTATTCAACTATTGTAGAATCTCTGCACACTGTGGTAGAGACTGTGATGAGAATCTGAAGAAACTGAGGCCGTTATCCCCACATTGCTTAGTCCAGTTGGGCAGATAAAACAAGGTTACAGGTAAGGCAAACCCAGGACTAAGTGTAACAGCTGTTATGCAGAAGATACAAAGAACCGAGGTGGCTGAGGAGGGTGTGAACATGGAAAAGCGAGAAAGGCATTGTGGAGAAGTATAAGAGCAAGGGCTGCCCAGGAGGATAGGATTTCCACAGGGGACTATGGGAGGAGCAATCTGTAGGTGAAAGTGGAGGAAACAGCAGTGGTAATTTTAGAACCATAGAATTTTCTGGTTTGATTAGAGACCAAGATTCAGTGTAGTGTGGCTTTTCCCTGTTGATTACATAAGTGGGGCTCTAGGTGATTCCCTTGGCTTCCAAATACAGGCTCACCAGATTTCCAAGCCCCATGCTAGATCAGCCTCCAATCTCCTTGAGCTCCAGTCTTCCTGAGCTCTAATCTCCATGAGCACACACACACAACCCTCCCCACCCTGGGCACACTGCAGAGCCACATACAACACTCACCTCTCCATCTAGTCATCAGCTCTCCCCTCACACCCTCACCCCAGCATGTATTCCTCTGTGCATCTTCCAGAATTCATCCCAAACTCACAACAGGAGTAAAGGAGCAAAGGCCATTGCTCCATTATCAAAATGTCTCCAGGGAATGTGAAAGTGTCAAAGTGCTCAGAATCATCTAATTCCTGGTGAGAAAACATAAATCTGAACATGGCACTTCCCTCTTGTTTTAAAGATCAAAATGTATAAGAGGGCCCACCAGACCTAGCCCTTGACATCCTCTCCAGCTTCCCCCGCCCCATGCCTTTTCCCCACCACCAGGCCTCTAACCAGGAAGTTTCTAGAATATTCCTTCTGTTCCCAGCATCACATCACCAAAAGCCTTCGATTCTAAGCTCAAACATCTACTCATTCCTCTGCCAGAGCTAGTTCCTTTGCAATATGTTTTCATTGAATTATGACCCCTTTTTTCACATCTTTGTCACAACCTATAATGATACATTCATTTGCACAATTATATGACTAATAGCATCTCTCACTAGCCAGTAAGCTCCAGGAGCACAAGGCTGTTCTCTGTTTTTGCTCACAATAATAAGCACTCCATAAAGACAGTACTTGGTGAATACTGAATGAATGCACCTGAAGCTCCTGGTAGAGTTAATACCCCTGTGTTTGTAAAATGTGACACTTGGTGGTTTGGGGTGGGAGGTTCAAAGCTTTCCTTAGATTCTCAATCTGTTGAGTGATCCCCTCCAACCAATGGCTGGTACAAGAGCGTCTTCTTTGAATTGTTTATCTTTGGAGTTTTCCATGTATTCTCACCATAGAAATATAGCTTGGAGGGATTCTTAGAGATTATGTGAGTTTCATTTTACAAATTAGCACTGGGTGGTAGGGAAGAGGTGCTTCTCCAATGTCACGTGTGATTTTAAGAACAGAGTCCAGCATTTGAACTCAGGTCTTCAATCCTCGATCCAGAATAATTTTCACTGCATCCAGACTTGAGGGGTGTGTGTGTGTGTGTGTGTGTGTGTGTGTGTGTGTGTGTGTGTGTTTTCCAGTCTATATCCTACCTGTCTTTCTAAATTCAGTTCATATGTCCTTGTTTTATGAAACCTGGTCTGATTCCTCCATCTGGAAGTTTTCCTTCCTTCATGTGTTTGTGTAAAGGAGAGTGGGGGTGGAGATAATTATATCATTTTTGTGTGTGTGTCTATTTCCTCTATAGGAGCCCCTTAAGGGGAGAAATCAATACCTAATATATTGTATTTTCCTTAATTCCTACTGTACTGCCTTAAAAAAGCAAATTGATTTTATCTGTTGCATCAGCTTTAACTCTGACCAATTTGTGATTTGCAGTAGCTGCCTAGAATGCTGTGGCGAAAAGAAATTTAAGGTCATGTGGAGATTCAGTGGGAAAGAATTCTGTAATCAATGAATGCTGTCTGCAGGAGCTTGGAAGGGGCAGTAATCCTATATAATAAAGAGCTAAAATGCTAATTAGACCGAACAGCAGAACAACCATTTGGATGACCTTGACCATCCGATGACCTTCTGGTCAAAGCTGGGGCTGTGAGGCCTAAGTCAGCCAGTGCTGGGAGGGCCAAGGCAGCTGGGGCTGCAAGGGCCAAGCCCCTTGTACGAATTTTGTGCATCGGGCCTCTAGTGGTATATTGATGGCAGTGCTTTGAACAAATGGACAAATCCATGAATCTTAATGGTTTCCCATTGTCCTGTGCTTTATCTTGAACATCTCAGAGGAGGACATTAATCTCTCCCATTTCAGCAGAAGTCTTCCAACTAGTTAGAGAAAGCAATGCTCACATATACTTTTCTGCACAAAATAAAAGACTTATGGATAGATATAAATATTATAACAAGAGCTGAGTCACCCACAGACACATGTTGAAAACTACATGTCTCAAGGTAAGGACACAGGTAAAAATGGAGGAGCTGCAATCAGATTGTGACATCTAGCAGAGACATGTAAACACCTGAAAATGTGGTGTAGATGTAGGAAACAAACTGAATGTCCCACCTTGCCAAAACAAACATATGCTGGAGTGGCTGAGGAGAGGGAAGAAGAAATACTGTGATTTTATCCACTTGAAATACCTTCCACTCATATTACTACCAAAATCTGCTCCACTCTTCAATGCCTTCTCTAGCCCAACCTCCCTGAAGCAGAATTCCTTATCCACAACCATCTAACTTCTAGCTTCTGCCTCATAAGTCTTAGCTCTTAATCCTGGATCATAAACTTGACTTTGCACTTCTTGTTTAGCGTTCGTGCCATTTCACTATTTTTGTTTCCACATAGTCAGATATCTTGAAAGAGTGAAAGCTCATTGAGTTTAGAAAACCCCACGACTGGTTTCAAATGCTAGTTTAGGCCCTTAATTCATTGCATAATATGGAGAAGACACTATCTTTTTGGTCTCAGTAGCATCATTTATGAAATGGGGATAATATCCTTTCAATTTTTTGTTATAAAACTTAAATAAGACAATATATGTGAAGTATCTGGCACATAGTAGGTCTTCAAAATAGTGTTTGCTTATCCCACCACCAGCCCTCCATACTTTCCATTATGATATACAAACTAGGTTTTGGATAGCAGGAATTTTACACACCTTTTGTGTCTTCAGCTATTTGTTACAGAGTGAATATTAGGTACTATTAGAATGAAATAATAAAGTGACAGATACTGAAAGCTAGACATCAAGTATAAGCACATTGTACTGCTTATTGGCCTGGGCAAGCAACATTATTTTTATACACTGGCCACATGTACAATAGGGAGTGGCAAGGATTTTGGTAAACTTCAGAGTTTATGCCTTACACTTAAAGAGGACAGCACTTCTCAGCTCTACACAATAGAAACTGAGCAGGAATGTGGATCCAGGGTTGTTTGATGTCCTACTTTTTTGTGGGGTTTTTTTGTGTTTTTTTGTTGTTTTTGTTTTTTTTTGGTTTTTTTGTTTTTTTTTGGTTGTTTTTTTTTTTTCAGAGAAGCCATAAATCTAGATTTCTATGTCATATTTTGAAAAAACAAGTCTGTGGACTGTTACTTTCCAAATCTGAAAATGATGAAAGATGCTCAGGCAAAAGCTAAAGTATCTGTCTGTTATCAATGCCTAAAGTCTCGTTAGAATGCGTTTCTTGCGTAGATCCACAACAGAAGGGGACCCACTATAATCAGGTACACTACCCCTCAGCTGATTGACACTTAGGCTCTCAGCATTTTTATGCTGTGTTATTCCCTGACTCTTGGAGACAGCTGTCCCTTTGTATTAGGGGGCTAGCCCTCTGACATGTGTTCTCAGCAACACCAAATGAAAGATTTACATGGGAGAAACCAAGATGGCCGCATAGGTAAATAATTGAACGTGTTGCCTCACACAGCCACTTCAAAACTACAACTAAAAGACAAAATGGACATCATCCAGAACCACAGGAAGGCTTGCTAAGTGGAAATTCTACAACTAGAAGGGAAGAGAAAAGCACTCTGAGACTCAGAGGAGCTGCAGAAGTAAAATGCAGAGATACAGAGGCATGTGCACTCGGAAAGGGCTGGCAACTGAGTACACAGCTGTCTTTTTCAATCTGGAGGGAGACACAAGCTCCCAACTGCTCTTAACTCCAGTTCTGGGCAAGACTCTGGGGACCCAGACTCATACAGGGAGACTGGACTGTCTGGCAGTGGGTAGAACTCCAGGATGGCTTTCTCTCAGAGGTGCTTGCAGTGAGTACCAAGGGACACTGCGACCCAGGGGCCTCTTAGAGCAGGGCTAATGGGAAGCCATTGCTGTTTGCTCTGCCATGAGATTCCACCCCATCCAAGCTATGTGCAGAGGCTTTTGCATATGAATGGTCTGGTCCTTTGAAATCTAAACCTACCTAACAAACTGCAGCTGAATCAGAGAGACCCAGAACATCCAAAAGGTCCCACAGCAGCTTGCATTGCTTCACAGCAGGGCCTCATCTAGGCACCTCCAAACCCCAAACAAAGAAGAGGAATCTGCAGATCTCTCCATAGCTCCTGCTTGGTGGCCTCAGGCAAAGGCTAAGTTAGCATCTCCTTGGAGATCCAAGAGCCAGCATACCCAGGGGTCAGAGTAGGACCATCCAGATTACAACTCCTTAGATCCATAAAGGACACACTCAGGGGGCAGACTCAGTGAACACCAAAGCTCCACTGAAGCAAGTCTTGCCTCATAAGGATGTCTCCAGCACAGAAGTTCTCCCATCATAGACACAGCTGATCCTCACAGCCAATTGACCAGGAGATCAATTCAACCCAGTGATACAACAATCAAGGCTTAACTACAATAAAACTGTGCACACAGCCCACAAAGGGGTGCACCAAGAGTGTCCACCTCAGGTAACTGGAGAGGCTGAGCCACTGGGCCCTATAGGATACCTAGCACACAAAGCCACTCTTATCAGCACGGGAAGCAGCCAAAATGTGGTGACAAACAGATCACAAACGAAAGAAATGGAGGAAAGCAAACTATTGGATATAGAATTTGAAACCATGGTTATAAGGTTCTTCAAGAATTTTCTAGAAAAGGCCAATAAATTTAGTGACACCCTTGAGGATATGGAAAGGGATCAACTAGAAATTAAACATACACTGACTGAAATAAAGAATGATATACAGAGGAGATTCAACAGAAGACTAAAGGATCACAAGAATCAAGTCAAAGATTTGAAATACAAAGAAGCAAAAAACACCCAACCGGAAAAACAAAAAGCAAAAAGAATCCAAAAATATGAAGATAGTGTAAGGAGCCTCTGGGACAACTTCAAGTGTACCAACATTCAGATTATGCAAGTGCCAGAAGAGACCTGTTAAATTGTGTTGTCAGATTTTTTGAAATTTTAAAGAAAGCTAAGATACCCAGATTTTGATGTGAAACCTCATGATTCTTAAACACTGTACTAAAACTACCGTAGCTTATGGATGGCCATTTTGGCAACCCCTTCTGCAGTCATCAATAAGTGGCAAGTGAGCGGCCTAGAATAAAGCGCCGAGAGCGGTTAGATCAGGGGGAACCAATAATGTGTCTTCTTTATCTTTGCACATGCCATTCCCTCTTCCTGAAAACACTTACCTCATCCCTTCCAGCCCCCTCACTTGGTCCTCCTGGAGAGCTTCTGTTTATCACTAAAACTAAGTTCCACTACCACTCTCTGAGAAACCAACCCTACTCCTCAAGACAACTCGAACACTCCCACAAATCACTGCTATAACACATACAACATTATATTTTAATTTTCTCTTTAGAGAACAGTCAGCCTTACAGGTAATAAGGTCCTCCAGGGCAGGGAACATGTCTTCCTTTTGTCTGCATTGCTAGTGCTTACCACCATACCTGGGCTTCATTAAAGGCTCAGAAATGCTTGCTCAGGGAATAGAAGACTTTTTAGACTTAAGAGTTTCTTTCTCAAAGTTTGATGTTCATACTAACTACTGCAAAATCCCCCTAGGGCCAGTTCTTGAATATTCTGATTCAGAAAGTCCAGAGTCTGCCTCTGAATCTTGCTTTAAATAAGCTCCCTGGATGAATATTATGGGCACTAAAGTTTGAGAACCTATGAGCTGAAATGTAACCCCACAAGGAAAGAAGTTATGTCTTCTTCATTGACCATTACATTCCTCGCACCTTTCACAGTGCCTGGCACAAAGTAGGCATATAGCATGTATTTGCTGAATGAATGGATGGATACATGAATGAAAATGTCATAATTAAGTTACATCAGTGCTCCTTAAACTGCTAACAGAAAGCCCAATTAGTAATTCATCTGTTCCTTTGTTTATACTTACCATAAAGGCACCCAGATAAACTGAATGGTCAGTAACTACCATCTCTATGGACAATCTCCCTAACACATGCCCTTGTAGGCTTGGAAGAGTACTCAGAGGAGATCCCAAGGTATTTGGGTTGCTGATTCAATGACTTTATTCCTTAATGATGTCATACTAGGAAAACAAGAAAGAATGAATGAAGAGAAGACACAAAACTCTCATTTTGGCCAGTGGTGTTAGCAATCTTCCTCTTCCATCTCTTCGGCATCCCCTACCCCATAACCACCATTCTTTCTTTTTAATCCCTGTTATTAACACATTTAGTAGGAATAGCTCCTCTTATACTTCTCCCTTCCCTTCTCCACCCTCTGGTGGAAGGATAATGAATAGCAAAATGCATAAGAAAATATCAAATGACAGCAAAAATTATAAAAATACCAAGATTTGATTATTTTTCTAGAGGTAAAACTGGGGCAGTTAATTTAAAGTAACTACCAGTTCATATTTCAAAAAGCACCTGATATTAAATCTGAATAAGATGTTGTACCCGTTTTCCCATAAATGATTGATTGATGCATCTTCCTTAAAACTTCTCTCTTCCCTTTGACATTTTTTAGTCAATTCCAATTGGGACAGGTGTACAGTTTTCACAGTCCAGTGGATAGCATGAACATAGCCCAGATGGTCCCCAGCCTCATGTGGAAGTTAACAGAGAATCTTCCAGGCAGGTTGGGAATGACAATGCCACAGTTGCTACCCAAACTGCCCAGTACCCTCTCTGATCTTGGAGCTAAAGGGAAAAATTAAAGATCTAAGCACAAGATAGTATTATTGCTTCTCAGACAACCTCTTCAGTCAGACCTGTTCCTCCCCTCCTCCCCCCCCCGCCCCCCCCCCCCCACACACACACATACACACACTGGATTGTGAGCTACTTAAGAACAAGGACCTTTTCGCATCTCTGGTTTTCTAATGTCCATTAGAGATTGAAAGAATAAGCAAATTCACAGGAACTTGTGCACTGGTACATGGCAGGAATCAAGTTCAAGAACCCAGATCCATTCATTCTAGGTTCACTAACCACAATGAATGATATTTCATATCAATATTTCAATCTCCCCAATAAATGGCCACCAGCCCTAATAGAGATCAAGGCTTAGGTTGTGAAGATAACAGTACAGAAGCATCACCTTTTGCCTCAGAACATTTCCTCCTATTTTTGTCTTCTATTATCTTGTCCTGTCAGTCAACATCTTAACACTAGGACAGCAGTTAACATCTCTTTCCAACAAGCTGTGCTGTAGACAGTTCTCGGTAGTATGAGTGCCAGCCGTTTATTCTTCTTGATTTCCTAAACAAGTAATCCTTCTTGAGTAATGGAACCTTTTGAGAGGATGTATGACAAAAGCTATGGAGTATGACAAAAATCTTTGGAGTTTTTCCTCAGGAAATAAATTAGCATATTCATACAAATGCAAAAGATTATACATAATTACAGGCTGTTTTTAGATGCATTGATCCACCCATCCAAATCTATCCAAATACTCTACTGTAAGCCATATCAAAAGAAATGAGAGGTTATCAGATAACCAAATACCTACTCAAGATTATTCTAGCTTCCCAGGGAGATGGTTTCACAGAACTACAACTCAACAATTAAACTTTAGCTCTTTTTGAAGGGTATCAAGTAACAAAATAGACAAGATGTTTCAATCTCAGCATTACTAACATGAAGAATTGCTATTTCATTTATTCAATGGGTCACTCTTCTGCAAAATCAAAGCTGCAATTTGAATCGCTATACAGTTTTCTTCTTAGGTGCTTTATCAGGCCATTGCCTTACAACACCCAGAAACTCCATTTTGCTTCTTGGGTAATCTCAGTAAAATTGATCAGATTACCATGGGAATCATTGTCATACCCAGGAAAATGGACCTTTGGGTCACTAGACCACCATTTACTTCCTGGATGATCTTGGGGATATTATATAACCCGTTGAAGCTTTAGTTTCTTCATCTCTAAAAGATAACAGTGCTCTGCAGGGCTCTTATGGGGATTAAATGAAAAACAATTAGTGCATTGTATAGGCCATAGTAGATGCTCAATATATGGCAACGAATGTAGTTATCATTATTTATAAAATACTTCTAGTTCTTGAAACAAATATCCTCAATAAATGGAATCTGATAAAATTATAATTCTTGGAATTTGAATCTACATTATTCTATAAGTGGTTTTAGGGATCGGAAGAATTCTGAATTCTCACTTTGAGCCTGCAAAGCATGTTCAGTTCAAATCATTGAGACCCCACCATGAGGAAATGAGGGAAAGATGAAAGAAATACTATCTGTGACTTCTAACATCCACGGCTTAGCAGAAGTGACTGAGTCCATGTGGCACACAAAACCTATGGTTCCAGTTTAAACCAGTTTCAAATCTTAAGTAGTTCTTGCCCATTCAGCTCACACTTCCATGCCATAATACCCCACATGAGCTTAATCCCTGGAAGGAATATGTCTCTACTGATCAATAAATGGCAATCATGTGACCACATAGTTTCCTTTTCAGTCCTAGTTGCCAGAAAAACTCAGGATTGTGTTTGTTGCCCATATTTTATAATGCTTTCAATTCAGATGTTGGAAATTTATTTCCCCCTTCTCCTTCTGAGGTCACCTCTGTTCTGCATTATGCTCAAAGTCTGCCCTGCAAATTGTGTTCAAGCAATCAATCACTTCAAAGCATTTTAGAAATAATCAAGGCACTGATCTTTCAGGAATTATTAGTCATTTCCCAAAATGGAAAACCAGATATACAACTTCTCATATAGTCTTTTTTTTTAAATCAAGTTACAGGGACATTTTCTCCTTTTAATTTTTGGACAGGAAAAGGCTTAAGCATTTTAAACCACATTCTCCAAGTCAGACTCTCGAATTCAATGTCTCTCAGAAGTTTCATAAGTACGAAAACTCTTTCAGCTAAACCAGAAAACCTGCGAGGTAGAGGAGATGCAGTCAACCCAAGTACCCATCGTGCTGGCATTTAAAGTTAGCTGACAGTGAAAAAGTGAACCTATTCTATGAGGCATTGCAGGAGCTAAAATGCCAACTGATGGAATCACTCAAAAAAGCCCTAGACATTTTTCTTGGAGGGCTTTCTCTTATGAAGACAAATGACAACTCAAGTCATTTTTGCAACACCATCACCAACCCACAGGCCCTCTTCTCATTGGTCGATCGCAGAAAAAAATCTCAGAAATAGAAGCAATTACTTACATCTATAGGTCATCTCAAAGCTGTCGCTGATGTTCACAATATCAATCTGGGGGAGGAGCTTCGGGGGCTCTGTGAGTTGCGACAAAGCAAATCTAAAAGCGGCATGTTCCTGCGACTGCTGGTTCGGAAATAATCCCCCTGTGAGGAAAGAAAATGAAGCATGGTTTCTGAGCTAGAGACAGGTTTGATTCCTCCCCAGAAGGACCCCCTTCTTCTCCCCATGCCACACTCACTAATTGTAGCCTTTAGTGGTGGCAGTGAGAGTTCAAATAGAGGTAACTGGACACTGAGGCTTACACTTCTGTAGATGGGCTTTCATGGGACAAGGGCCTTTAACTCACCAGTCACTCTCCCCAAACATTGGATTGTTACCCCTCAACTCAGCTCAGGTCAGAGAAACCAGGAGAACTGTGACATTTCCCTTTCTCCTCCCTGTGCCAACCACCTAGGTGCCCTATGCTCTTACATGCACACAGACCCTTGTTGTGTCTAACTTTGTCCTCTATCGAACCCATTTCTCACCACAGAGCCTTACAGGAGTAGTGCTACTACATGTGGCACAGTGAATCCTAACTCTGGGGCCCCGTGGGCTTCTCCCACACTATACCCATTTGGTTTGATACTTTTGGCCTTGGACCTGCCAAGACCTTCATGCGATTTAACTCTCCTATCACCTGGAAGATTCATTCTTCATCTCCTCTGAAAACTCTTGATTTTATGCAAACAGTGTTTTGCTGCTGCTTTTACACTCACATCCCAGCTACCTAGGAATGACTTGTTACATAAGGAATTGCCCTGGTGTGCATTTGCATGGTAGAACCTTGGCCTTCAAACAGCTGAGGGCTTAGAATGTCCAGAGAATATGAGTTTTCTATTCTAGTTAAAAAGAACAACAAAGGCGCCTGTTGGGGCTCCATTTCCAAGAAACAAGAGTACATGGCTTACCTTTGTATTTACTGTGGGCATGTACAATAAATGAATTAAAACACATTTCCAGAGGTTGCACTACAATGAATGTTTACACAGAAGTTTATCGCAGAGCCCAGAGGAATCATAGTCCCAGTGTCAGGCACTTCTAACTTCTTATACAGGGGGTATGTGTTTGGTTTCCAGAACCAATAAATAGATTATAAGGCTTTTCATAGAGATTGTACAAGGAAAATCAAGTACTACCTGCTGGCAGTGATATTTTCAGCATTTGCTCTACAATTTAATATTTCAGCCCTTTATTTGAAAACGGAACAATGGTTGTATCAGTTGAACAGCAAGTGGGAGTTAAATATGATGAAAACTCTCCAGAGACACATGGGCAAGCAAATCATGTACACTCTCCCCCCTCCCATGTTAACCCCATGGCAAAATACACAAATACACTCTGACATATCTGAAGAAAAACATTTTCAATCAGCAAGGTATGGGCAATACATAAGTACCAACATAAGCAATGCTACACCTAAAAGCAAGCGATTTACACCTGTACATAGTCTTCCATTTTAAAGAGGGAAAACAACAAACTCCTTCTGGATTCTGTTGCTCTCCCTTCACCCCCAAGATGACCACACCCCAAAACACTTCCCAGTCCCAGTGTTTCCCTTGGAGCCCCTGCAGTGAATGAAAGGGGGGGTGGGAGTGGGGAGGCAGGCAGCTACAGGCTGAGCTGCTGGGAGGCAGGAAGTTTTGTTTTGCTTGTAAGGCACTAACACAGGTACACAGACACACTTCCGAATGTAGCTTAACAGGTGTCAGGAAACAAAGCAAGTTACTCCGTGGCTATTCCAGCCCTCGGAACCAACCCGCTGGGGAGGCCAAAAGTGACTGATACTGCAGCACATGCTGTGTGCTCAACAGCATACCACCTGCACCACAGCCCCCCACAAACAGACTCACACAAAGAACACAAGTGATAGGTGATGAGAACTTTCCCTAAGGAGCTAGGTCCCTGTCAGGGGTGAGAAAACAGAACCCAAACCAGCCAAGATGCCTCCAAGCAGAGCAGCTTGCTTGATTCCTCCTTATAAACAGCCCTGAGATGCGGTCACACTGAATCCCAGGGCCCTTGTGGACACGCGTTGTAATTGGTCTAACAGTTCCTGTTTGTTTTGCTTTCACCCATTATTAACATGAGAAGCAGTGTAGGTTGGCTGCCCCATAAATACAGGGAGGCTGGGGGTCTTTTTAGAAGCACAACAACTAGGAAGGGGAAACAGGGAACAAAAAGAGGAGCAGCCTGTGGAAACCAGCTGCAAGTTGCAGGGATGGAGCCCAGGGCTGGGAAATTTCGGAGGAGGGCAGAGGAGTGTGTGTAAATGTGTGCGTTTGTGTGTAAAGGTCTGTGCACAGAAAATCGAAGAGGAGGGAGCCATTGAAGGAGCAGAGAAAAGGCAGGCTAGGAAGTCCCAGGATCCCAGCAGTGGGGACCACCAGCCTGGCATGGCAGACAGCAGAGAGCAGGCAGCTGGAAGAGTCCAGAGCAGGAGGGGAGCCCCCTGACTTGGGGGGGTGCTTTTGGCATTATTTCAATGGCTGCAATAAACCCTTCGCTCCTTATTTTAGATGGTCTCTTTAAAGAGACCTCCTCCAGCTAAGAAATCACTGCCACTCTCAATTAAGTGTCTATGTGGCTCCTTAATACATAATCACACACATCAGATACCACAGGTATTTATATAAGTAAAGGAAATCAGGCACCATCTACCAAGCAATGGAGTTAACTCCTTAAACATCCACCATTTCTTTCCTTGCTAAAGCTTGATTATTTTTATTCCTCCATTTCACATGCTCATGCCTGGAGTGTGTGTGGGGGGACTGTGTGTGTGTGTGTGTGTGTGTGTGTGTGAAAGAGAGAGAGAGAGAGAGAGAGAGAGAGAGAGAGAGAGAGAGAGCGCACTTCCCCTCTGCTCCCCATCTGATCAAGAGGAGCCCCCTCCCCACGCTGTGGCCCAAGTCCTTCTCCCATCACCGAAGCACAGCTTTCACTAGTCAAGCACAGTCCTTAGTGGGGGTGGGGAGACATAGACACCCCCCTCCTCAGAAAAAACCTGGCCAGACCCCAGAAAGTCCCTCCCCCGGCTGCCCCTCTCACTCACCGATCTGGATATTGTTGGGGAAATTGGCACCTACTACCGCTCCTAGGAAACCGGTGCAGAAGAAGGCAAAAATGTGCTGCATATTCCTTTTTGCATTGGCGAGAAAGAAGCCCAGGTCCAATCATAGATTTGGTGTTTCCCCCCTTCCCTGTATTCCTCTCTCTGTTCTGCTGTTCCTTTCCTCCTGCAGTTCCTTCCGCGCTTCCTTCCTTCCTTTCTTCCTTCGGCAGAGGTGTGTGTTTCCCTTGGAATCCGAGCACTTAAACTGCAGCGTTAACACCAACTGACAGCCAGATTAACTGAGCACGGAAAAGAGAAGCCGTCCTCCTCATGCTAGCTGGAGCGCTTGCTCCCCTCTCCTCCCCTCTCCTCTCCTCCTCTCCTCTCCTCTTCTGGAGCAGCCTGCCTCTCTCTCCCTCCCTTGCTCGCGCTCCCTCGCTCTCCCCCTCACACTCACACAGGCAGCAAGCTGTGTGCTCATGCCCACCAGCCAGCTTAGAGTTCCACAGCTGCCCTCTCTCCCTGTCACTCCTGGCCTCCCGTCCTCACCTCATCCTCCTTTCAGGGTGCTAGGCGGATGGGTGGGAGGGTGGGTGAGGGAGTGTGATACAAGGAGCTTGGTCCTAAAAGGGACAAAGCCAGTGTCCCCTTCCCCCGCTGCCCCCTTGCCTTCCTCAGCTTTCTGCCCCCTCCCCCAGCCCCCAGCCTGGCAGATGCTCCTGGGAATGTGGGTTCAGCTGTAAGTCAGTAGGTGGCAGGGGGTCCCCGCAATAGTCCTCCATCCACAGGCTGCTTGATCTAGGTCACTTTTTCTAGGAGCGCTCTGGCTGTGCTGGATATATCTCCTGCACTCCACTGGCCCAATTATTCCTACAACTAATTCCTGAGAGGAAGACCCTAGAAAGCCCCCTAGGAGCTTTAGAGGGGAAAAACGCTTTCCCTCCCTCATGCGAGGAGTGACAGAAAGACAAACCTGAGAGTCTGGGATGATTGGCAGGTGCCTTTGCTTGGATGTTGTGCAGTCCCTGTGTGCCTTTGCGGGTGGAATTGGTGGTCCCTAAACCATAGGCATTGAAAATGGGCCCCCTTCCCCGCTTCCCTGCATTCCACAGGAGACTCTGGCATCAGAATGTGTGGGTGTACTTGACAGCAAAGGATACTTGCCCAGAGCAATTACATGAGTCATTTTGCAGGGATTGGAGTGAGAGGATTCAGACTTCTTACAGTTACCTCTGGATGCGGCCATTCTCCTGTAAACTGGAACTCCATAGAGCCTCCTGGACAGGGGTTCTCGCTGGAATAACCTGCAGGGGGACAACTCTGGTCAGGGAAACAGTGTGGGTTCCAGAGTAGTCATCATTACCAATCACAGCACTTTATAGTTTCTGAAGTGACTTCACAGTGTTACCCTGCTCTCTCCTCACACCTGTGACGTGGCCACAGCCCTTATTTTACTAATGAAAAAAGTGAGACTCTAGGGATTCAACCATAAAGACATGGACCTACTAAGATGGAGTCTGGATGCTCAGGACTAACACATATATTGTTTAATCTATGATCTTGAATATTCTGGGTATTACCAATGGGCCCACTCACTGCCCTGGTCAGAATCCCACTTGATGAATGATAGTCTTGGAAACTAAAGCTCTATTAGAAAGAGGGAGAACGGACCCAATTTTGCTTTGTCATTTTGACTATCCAAAACTCCCCACTTCCCTCACTGACAATGCACATTCTCCCATACTTGCAGGACAGCTAGGAGGGCTGGGATTTGCAAGAAATATCAGACCGTGTTTGATGGAACCCCTAAAGTAGGAGCAACTTAGAGGTCAGATGCTTTATAATTTCCCATGCACTCTCACATATATTAATTAGCTCAAGTGATTTTCAGAGCTAATGTTATTTATTTAGCATGTGCCAAGTTCCTTGCCATACAATATGTTTGCATCATTTACTTGTGCAATGACACCTGTGGTAGATCATCTAATCCCCATTTTATAGTTCAAGAAACTGAGGCCTGAAATTCACCAGAGATTCCATTACAAACAAGGGAGAGATTGGGGATTTGAACACAGGAAACTACAATCAGGCCCAAGCTCTTAACCCTTAGGTTCTAATGCAGACAGCACTTGGCAGGAAGATTCTAAAGGTATGTGAACCTCAGCATGGGAAGGTGAGAGAAGAGATCAGGAAAGATTGCCTCTAAAGTCCCCGCTGACATTAGACGTCTGTGATGCAGTGATTCTGGCTTAAAATATAATTTCTCCATTTGCATTTTTTTGTCTCTTACTATTTTGAATGGTACCAGGGGAATCTTTTAAGATCTCTGAGCTTTATGCCTGGTAATAATAATAATTAGGCTGTCACTGGAAGCTTCACACTTCTCTGTCACCTTTCAGAGGAAGATCTCGAAGCCCTTTACAAGAATTAATTAGCAAAACCTCAACACCCACCTGGAATAGGCAAGATTTATTTCACTTACTTTGGAGGAGAGGGTCTTAAAGTAGTCAAAACCATACATTTTCTTCAATCATTTCAAGTCATGCAGTCAGATAGGTTTTCCTAAAATAGAGTTCTTCATTATTGCTCTGCTCAAATATGACCAATGACTCCCATTGGCCTATTAAATATATAGAGTTGCTCAATCCTATATAATAAAAGGGCAATATGCAAATTGAACAGCAGAATGACCAGTCACTGTGATGTGCACTGCCCACCAGGGGACAGATGCTCAACACAGGAGCTTCCCCTTGGTGGTCAGTGCACTCCCACAGGGGGAGCGCTGCTCAGCCAGAAGCCAGGCTGATGGCTGGGAGTGCAGCAAAGGTGGCGGTGGCGGTAGTGGTAGCGGTAGCCTCTCACGCCTTCGTGGCAGAAGTAGGGATGTCCAACTGCCAGCTTAGGCCCACTCCTCCCCCCCCCCCCCCCCCCGTCCTGGATGTGGCCCTAAACCATCAGTCAAACATCCCCCAAGGGCTCCCAGACTGCAAAAGGGCACAGGCAGGGCTGAAGGACCCCCCTCTAATCCCCTACCTTCCCACCCAAAGTGCACAAATATGCACCGGGCCTCTAGTGACTAAATAAACATGGAGGTTATACATTTCAAGTCTGGGTATCTAGGTCTAAGTTAATTTAGGTTCAACTGTTTGCCTTCAGAATTCTCTTCAAATATTGGTGGAGAACATATTCTGTATCCAACAGGGTGTCAGGTGCTGGGGGATATGGAAATGAATCAGATACACAACCCACCTCAAGGCAGGTGAATGTGGTAGAAGAGAAAGACAGATGAACCCAGTCATCCAGAGTACTCATGGCACGTGCTCTAATAGAAATGTAAACACAGTACAGGGGAGCAAAGAAGAAAGCGACTGAACATCTGTCTGGGGAGTCAGCCGGGCTTCCAAAAAGCTGAGCTGTGAAGGAGGAAACTACAGGCAGAAAGTGAGGGCCGAGCCCTGCGGTGTTGACCAGTGTTGACTCATGAATAAGGAGTTACAGTTCAATTCCTGGTCAGGGCACACGCCCCTGGTTGTGGACTTGATTCCTAGTGGGGAGCATGTAGGAGGCAGCAGATCCATGATTCTCTCATCATTGTTATTTCTATCTCTCTCTCCCTCTCCCTTCCTCTCTTTAAAATTAATTAAAAGAAAACATATTTTTTAAAAAAAGAAAGTGAGGGCTGAGAACAGAGATGCAAACCAAGGGAAGAGCACCTGCAAAGGCTGGAGGCCGGAGAAGACGCCAGGTGTGCAGGCGCCCATGCAGGACAGGTTGGGGAATGTAAACCCAGACAAGGGCAGGGTCAGGATGTGAATGAAAGCCACTGAATTCCTGGCAGACAATGGAGAGCCACGGGTAGTTTTTTAGTATGAGAGTTCTATGACCAGGAATGTGTGTGAGGAAGAAGACACTGACCTCAGCTTCAGAGGTTAAGACTGTATACCATCCACACTCAGGACAACCTATTCTGATGTCATCCTTCATTAGTTCACCATGTCAAACTCCTTATAGCTTCCAATCCTGTTTGCCATCCCCAGTATCCATCTTGGAAGGTTTGACTGTTCATAGTCTGTTGTGACTGATGGCAACCAAACTGCACACACACGAGACATTGTGATTTACACAATTTGTACATCCATTATTCATGTCATCCTCCCAACAACCCCACAGGGCAGGGATTAGAACCTAACTTACACATTAACCACGTAACTGCCATGATATTTTGAATTTAAAAAAAGGTCTGCAGCTTGAGTCTATAGATGCAATGGCATACAAATGGTTGAGTAATAACTCAAATTGGTAGATGAATGGTTCTCAATTGGCAATGAGTTTCTGCCCCAGGGGATTTTTAGCCATGTCTACAGGCATTTTTGGTTGTCACACTTAGGAAGATGCTACTGGCATCCAGTGGGTATAGAAGCCACATGTGTTCCTTAAAGTCCAAATAAAGGAGTACTGTGAGGGACTCCAGGCAGTGGGCAGGCAGAAGGAAAAGTCCTCCTACCGTGCTCAGAGACAGTGTGGCACCCACTCCTAAGATGAATTATGACCTATCCCAGCCCTTTTATTTTACTTTTTTGGCATACTTTAAGTTCCATTATCATGCAGCCAAAATAGCCTAAGACTTACTTGTTTGGCTTTGGAGTTACACCACAAATCAAGAAGAACGGTGTTG
Source organism: Pipistrellus hanaki (assembly GCF_964339955.1). Classification (NCBI taxonomy): domain Eukaryota; kingdom Metazoa; phylum Chordata; class Mammalia; order Chiroptera; family Vespertilionidae; genus Pipistrellus; species Pipistrellus hanaki. Next base: position 17,036,465 of record NC_140507.1, read on the forward strand.
GACAGGGATTACAAATTCAAATGCCTTCTTGGGCCAAGCAAGGAAATGAATGAAATGAGTCACATAGGGGAGAGGGCAGCTAGGACAAAGAGAACTAGAGGGCAGACATCCTGTCTGAAGGTGGTTGCAAGACCTCAATGGCAGCTGATAGCAGCCCCCGTGTGGCTATACCTTCTGATTTATTTTTTGAAAGAAAGTAGAAATATGGGTGTTTAAAATTTATTTCTATTATGTATACCTTCATTGCAAGAACCCAACAAAAAATAAAAAAATAAAATAAAAATAAGGGAGTGCCGCTGGGCTGGATCTGGCCCACAGGCCACATAGTGCCAGTTCTGGTTCTATGAAAAAGGCCAGAGACAGGATCCACTCCCCCCCACCCCCCCCAATATCCACTTGGGGGATAGATCCATTTTGTTTCTGGGCTCTGCTTCTCATCTCTAAAATGATGAGAATAGACTAGGTGATTATAGCACACTGTTCTGGCTCTAACACTCGGTGGGTCCATGGATGGCACTGACCAGGATAGGAAGGCAAAGGACAGGGATTAGTCTGGGAGCCCATGCTCTAGCCTCTTGTTACCTGCAGTAGATTTCCAAGGTGCCCTCCCCTCCCAGCGGTAAATCGTTGCGGGTGTACCAAGATATGTTTTGCCTGGAACATTGTAGGCTTTTTGTGCGAAACAATTCAAGGGGGTGGGGAAGCTGTCAAATTTATGATCTGAGAACAGATCTCTGACAGCTAACAAATTGGCAAAAAACACAATCAGAGAGTGGGTGCCTCTGTGGTTTTAGAAAGTCCCCATTTTAAAAGATGTAGAAAAAATAAGGATAATATTTTTTATAGTTTTAGCCCAATACCTACAGAAGGCTCCCAAAATACTCCGAAGATTGTGATGAGAACACCACCCCAAAGAATATAACTGCCCACCCTGGAGGTCTGCCAAGTTTAATAGCATTCCCTCTCTCTCTCTCTCTCTCTCTCTCTCTCTCTCTCTCTCTCTCTCTCTCATTCTTTCAGCCTCTCTCTCCCCCTGTTCCCTTCTCACACAAATGACATAATTTTCATAAGCCCTCAGCATTACTAGATAATTAGGAAGCAGTGCAAGTTCTGGAAAACACCCTGGGGCAGGATCAATGCCTGGAAAAAAAGGTCTATTCCAGGGAAACTCCTACGCAGCACCATGGTTTCTGGTAGAAATTGGAGGCGCTGACTGTTCCTCCTAACCAGTGGAGCCTTCAGCAAGGTCGCTCTGGCCATGCTCAGGAGGGTGCTGGCCAGACTCCCGAGTGCCAGCCTCACGGTACTCATGATTATGAATGAGCCTCTTAACCCCTTCCTCTCAGTGTCTTGTCTGTAAAATGATAGGAACAAGGATTCATGAAATGTCCTCCCTGAGGGCCAGCAAAGCTCCAAGCACACAATCAGAACTCCACGGGCTCTTATTGTACAGAGATGTGAAATATAATTATAATAATAATAATAATAATAATAATAATTATTATTATTATTATTTAAAATAATCTTCAACAGACATTGTATTTGCCTTTTAATGCTTATTTTATTTTTTTAGTATTTAAGTATAGTAGGTATATGCCATTATATTAGTTATATTAGTTTCAGGTGTGCAATATAGCGGTCCAATGTTTTTGTACTTTGCAATGTGATCACCTCACCAACTTTAGAAATCATCTGTCTCTGTACAAACTTATGATGATACTAGAGGCCTAGGTGTATGAAAATTCATGCACCTCAGCCCAGTCTGCCACCTCAGTCCGGGAGCCCTCAGAGGCCGGAGGCTACCTGGCGATCAGGGGAAGGTAACACCCCATCACACCTCTGCTGCTGCCACTGCAGGCAGCACAAGCCTTGGCTGGTCCTGGTTACCTGAGCCTCAGGTGGCCCTGGGTGGCTGAGCAGCCACCACCCAAGGTTTTCCTGCACCTAGGGCCTGCCCTGGGCGCCTGGGGAGCTGAGGAGACTGGGGAACTCTGGAGGCAGGCATGTGGCTGCTGCCCATGCGGGCTGAGGGGACTGGGCGCTGCCATCTTGTGGCTGTGGGTGCCTCCATCTTTGAGGGTGGGGCAGTCAATTAGCATATTCCCTCCTTAGTAGATAGGATTATTGACTATATTCCCTTTTATCTTTTCCACTCATCATCCCCACCCCTCCCATCTGGAAACCATTCTTTGGTTTCTGTTTCTGAGTCTGTTTTGTTTTGTTTTGTTTTGTTATTATTATTGTTGTTTAGATTCCTCATATAAGTAAAACCAGACAGTATTTATATTTCTTTTGTCTGACTTGTTTCACTTAGCATTGTTCTTGCCTACTGGTTGGAGTCCAGATTCAGCCTAGCATCAGGGGCCTTCTGTGTGGTTCCCATATACTTCTGAAATCTTGTCCAGTTTACCAGTCTAGCTCAGTTTACCAATCTACGTCAGCTCTCCACACCCTATTCCACCAGAGATACACAAACTTCTGATTCTGCTGTACTCCAACCTGCTCCTCCCCTTATTTCTCCCACCTCCCTAAATGACACCTATGTCCTCCTAGTTGTCAAGATGCAAATAACAGCCATAATCCAACCACTTTCCACCATCTCTACACTCCAAGTCATTCATGCTACCCTCATCTGTCATCTGACCCATGGCAAACTTTAACAACTTTATTTCTACTCCGTTTCTACCTCCATGCCCACCACCATGGCAACATAATTTGTTCCCTGTATAGTAGCCAGAGTGAAACTTTTAAAATCAGAACAGAAGTCAGATTCTGTTTCTTCCCAGCTCTTAAATATCCAGGGCCTTCACACATGCTTAGAATAAAATCCAAAGCCTGGCTGCCTCTTGAACTGCATTTCCTGTACCCTCTTCCCTTGTTCATGCTACTCCAGCTGCAGTGGCCTTCTTGCTATTCTTTGCGTACACTAAGTGCCACCCTGTCTCAGGAACTTTCTGCCTAGGAAGCTCCGCCTATAGAAATCCACATTGTTTCCTCTCTCTCCCTTCATTCAGGCTTCTGTCCAAAGGTCTCTGGACTAGCACCCCACTCCCTGCTGTGTTTATTACTATCTCAATACATTATGTATTTATTGGTTTATCATTTGGCCCATTACTAGACTGTATCTTGTTCACTCCAGTGCTAAGGAAAGGGTCTAAAACAAAGTAAGTTATCAATAAATACTTGTTAAAAAATGAAGAGAAGGCCTTTATCTCCCTCTCCCTGCAAAAATAGCCTTCCTTTCCTTTGTCACATTCTGATTTTTTTTTAAATGCCATTCATTTCCTATCTTCTCCACACTGCCTTTCCATACCTATTTTGGACTCCCCCAGTGTTACTGCTTTTAACTGATATTTATCTTAGCCCCTCCCATTTGATTTTTCAGCCCCTTAGAGGGTGAGAATCATGGCTATACTATGTAAAAGCTAATTTTTTTGACTACTTACTATGTGACAGGCTGCATACCTGCCTCATGTTGCATGTTGCATGATGTTTACAGCAACCCTATGAAGTAGGTGCCCTGATTATTCTGTTTATAGGTGGGGAGCAGCAGGGGAGGGGGAGGTTTAAAAGGTCAAGTTCCTTACCCAAGCTTATATAACTATGTAGAGGCAGGGCTTTGATTTTAACCTAGATCCGCTTGGTTCCCAAGGCTGGTTCCCTTACCATTAACCTATGCTATCTCAAGGGCTATGCCCACCAATTTGGTCAATGTTTGTTGGTCAGGCCCTTGAAAATGTGCACCATAATTTTGAAAAGGCAAAGGACTTATCCTCAGGACCCATGTCTAAGAGGTGATCTAGCCCATGAATCCTCATATTAAAAACCCTGTCCCACAGTAGTTCAGCCACAGGATTATAGGAAAGGCCTCTGAGAAGCCATTCAAAAAACAAGTACAAGACTGGAGTTTGCTTTAAAAGAAATGTCTTGAAAAAGAAGATGAATCAATATTTCTCTCCCCACATCTGGTAGCTTTTTTTTTTTTGAGGCCAATCAATAATTATGGTGCTTAGTGTAGTGTCTATGCACCCCCATGACCAAAGGGAGATTTTAAGTTGTCAGGAGTCTTAAAACATAATTGACTGGCATACTCCTCATATTAAATTTTGCTGCTTGCCTAACCTCTAGCTTCTCCTACATGACTCTAAGAGTGACAAAATAAAAAATAAAAAAAGGGCTAGAAGTGGGGGACCGCTGATGTGGAAGAGAAACAGGTAGAATGCTAGAATTGGAAAGACATCCTGAGACTGTGGAGTTGAACACCATTTTACAAATAAAACAGGGTCTCAGAAAGGTGAACTCATTTGATCTGATAGTGCAAGATCAGAGACTTGAAACCAAAGTCTGACTGCATCATGGGTATTGTACATATCCTGTCACAATGAGATCTGACACAAGGCTCAAGTAAAGGGGTTCAAGTAGCGGCTATGAAAACTACCACCCATAGAAACACAGGGAAGGGGCCTGAGTTAGACTCACCTTTTAGCAGAGGCAGAACGAGTCCCTGGAGAATGAGGTCTGCCCACCAGTCCATAGCTCGTGTTGTATATTTTCCACTAAAGACTTCTGAGATGATATTTCAGCATAATAGAAACAAAGGTCAAATAGTTGGCCTGCATGCTGCCTGACAGTGGGATGGTGGAGAGAATCTTATATGAGGATAGACCCAAATCAGAGTATGTCTGAACTTCCTCAGTGACCTCAACAGAGATCCCCTAAATAAAATGTAACTCTTCCCTCCTCTGCTCCTCACTTTGTATTTCTCCCTTCTCTTCTCTGTTTGTCTCTTGTATAGGCCTTTCAGATGAAGCATTCTCTGAACCCCATATCCTGTTCCCACCCTTCTTTCATCCTATGTTATTGCTGGGGTAGATCCATATCCCCAGTGACGCAAGTCAGTCCCTGCCTGCTCTGAGCTGGTCACCATCCCCTCCCCCATCATTTCCATATCCAACACCAAGCATAAATAGCTTCTTGGCTCTTGAAGAATTGAAGAGAGGGCAGGCATAGCAGAAGGGAATAAGCCTCCTTGGGTAAGTGAGGACAGTAACATAATAATGTCATTAATATCAGCTACCATCTGCCACCATATACTTTCCACATTATAACACACAGCCCTATAACACTGTGGTAAACTCGTTTTACAGGTGAGGCACACCTTGGTCTATTAGCCTTTAAAGCCTTTGCCATGCACCACTCAGCTCCATGTGTTTCCCCAGGAAATCTGTGAAAACAGTATTGTCAGCTCTCTTTACTCAACAAGTGATGAGACTAACAAGGGAAGATAAAGCATTAACCTCAGGACACACAACTAGTAAGTAGTAGTACGAGGTCTCAAGCCAAGATCATTTCCCCGTACTCAATGCTGCCAGTATCTGCTTTGAGTGATATTCATCACTCTTTGGGGGTCAAAAATCTCCCCACCTCACATTCCCCCTCCCTGTGAAATCAGGCAAAGGGCAATGAATGATTCTTGCCTTTAACTCTTGAGATAAGGCTCCCAGATAGAGCCAATGATCCCATGAAGTTCATGGATTCTAAACCATATTTTAAATTATATAGTTTTTTAAAGGAGATAAATCCTAATTCTCCAGTATTGTCTTCTATTACTTTTACTAGAGGTTTAGCACACAAAATTCCTGTGGGGGTGGGGGGTGTCCCTCAGCCCAGCCTGCACCCTCTCCAGTTTGGGATCCCTCGAGGGATGTCTGACTGCCCATTTAGGCCGACCCTGGTAGAATTGGGCCCAAACGGGCAGTCGGACATCCCTCTCACAATCTAGGATTGCTGGCTCTCAACTGCTCGCCTGCCTGCCTTCCTAATTGCCCCTAACTGCTTCTGCCTGCCAGCCTGATCACCCCCTCACCACTCCCCTGCCAGCCTGATTGATGCCTAACTGCTCCCCTGCCAGCCTGATTGCCCCTAACTTCCCTCCCCTGAAGGCCTGTTCACCCCTAATTGCCCTTCCCTGTAGGCTTGATTGCCCCCAACTGCCCTCCCTTGCAGGCCTGGTCCCTCCCAACTGCCCTCCCTTGCAGTCCTGGTTCCTCCCAACTGCCTTCCCCTGCTGCCATCTTGTGGTGGCCATCTTGTATCCACATGGGGCAGCCATCTTTGATCACAGGGAGACAGCCATCTTTGTGTTGGAATGATGGTCAATTTGCATATTATTCTTTTATTATATAGAATGGCTAGATTATAGTATTTCACCTATAGTAAATGTCAACCTGGCTTTGGTGAGTTCATCTGGGAAACTAACCATTATTCATTTATAACATTTTCTATAGAAAACTAACCACTATTTGTTTATAACACTTTCTACCTGAACCAAGCAGATATGGATTAAGCAGGAAGGGCACTGCAACCTAGGACTAGAAAGCTATGGGAAGAAAAGGAGATGGAACATCAATTGACTTTCTCCACAAACCATTTCACTTCAAAGCAGGGGTGGAGAACGTTCTTTTCTGCCAAGAGCCATTTAGATATTTATACTATAGTACATTTTTGTGTACTAGAGACCTGGTACACAAAATGCATACACTCGGCGGTGAGGGTGGGGATGGGTCCCTGGCCTGCACCCTCTCGCAGTCCTAGAGCCCTTGGGGGATGTCTGACTGATGGTTTAGGCTGCTGTGGAGGTGAGAGAGACTCCCACCACTGCTGCTACATTCACCAGCCATAAGCCCAGTTTCTGGCTGAGCAGCGCTCCTCCTGTGGGAGCATACTGACCACCAGGGAGCAGCTCCTGCATTAAGTGTCTGCCCTCTAGTGGTCAGTGTGTGTCATAGTGACCAGTCATTCTGCAGTGTGGTCAATTTGAATATTAGCCTTTTATTATATAGGATTTGAAGGCCATATGACATTATCAACTTAAAAATTAGCTAGCAAGCCTGACTGGTGTGGCTCAGTGGTTGACTGTCAACCTATGAATCAGGAGGTCATTCATCAATTCCTGGTCAGGCCACATGCCCGGGTTTCAGGCTTGATCCCCAGTGTGGGGCATGCAGGAGACAGCCAATCAATAATTCTCTCATCACTGATGTTTCTATCTCTCTCTCCCTTTTCCTTCTCTGAAATCAATAAAAGTATATATTTTTAAAAATTGGCCTGCTATATTTAGTCAAACATTTAATTAACTCACCTCTATGTAGCTTTAAAGTGTCAGGAGGTCCTTTTGTCATGGTGGACTCCCTCCTCCATTTGGGCCCCCAGCTCCTGATGCTCCAGGAGAATAGCCTCCTTTGCACTTTCTAAAGCTGAACAGCCCTTCCTGCTTTGTCACCCCTGCTCTGGCCTCCAAGGGCTCCCTCTCTGACTCAGCTTCAGCCTCTCAAAGCTCTGAAGCCATCTCCCCCAGTGGAAGTCCAAGTGGCAGTGAGAGACTGTGACCTCATCAGAGGAAGCTGAATGAGTTGGCCCAGGATTAGAACCCTAAAAAAGGAGAGCCTCAAAGAACATGCTAGAGATGTGCAGGCACAGGCTGTGCGGTGCTATAGGATCCCCTGCACTGAGCAGCTAGAGCCAAGAGAGAGAAGTTTCTTTCATTTCATCTTCAAACAATGATACAAAAAAAAAAAAAAAAAGACTAATATGTTGTTCAGGAGGGACCTTCACACCTAGGCTATTGGGTAGACCCAGGATAGCAGAGACCCGAGCTATTTTCTCTTCAAAATGCCACCAGAAATTCTCAGCCACTGGCAGACTTCTTCTGGGTATCTGGATTGAGAAGGGATGGGCATTATTTTTCAGGGATCCCCTGATCACTAGGGAGATGAGCAAGATCTTAGCTTAAAACATTAAGTGTCAAAGCCAAGCTTGCCTGTGATTATTAACTATTCACCTAACTCACATTTAGAGCGTGGGCTCTGGAAGCAGAATGCCTGAGTTTGCAGACTACCTTTAAGGCTTATTAGCAGTTGACCCTGGGCAACTTACATCAGCCCCCTGAACTTCCCTTTCCCTACCCATTAAATGGGGATAATCATACCTCCAAGGGGTGCTGTTGAAACTAGGCACAATGGGTCTGAGGCCGCCTGTAATATTTGAGCCAAATTAAGCAGAGACATATATAAGTGTCTATTCCAATAATGCCAGCAGTATGGGGCGAGCAGTTGGTTACCCTGGAAATTCTACTCTGACCCCCAATCACCAGTTGGCTGATACTCATGAGCGAGAAGATAGCTATGTGCAGCTGTGAGCTACAAGTGTAACATGGAAAGGGGAGAGTAGGGTCTGCAGTAGCTCAAGAAAAGGTAGCTAATTTTTTGTGATGTTACAAATAGCTCAGCCTGTTCTTGGGACCACAGAATGGTCAGTGTTCCTGAGAAAAACTCCTGGAGAGTGTCAGGGTTCAGGTACAGCAACCAAATCAAAGCATGTCCTGTCCTTGGTCTGTTCTCAGAATGTATCTTTTCTGAACAATGGACCCATTGAGGCATCTTATTTTTTCACAGTATTGTTTCACCCTCCAGTTTCTCAGGGTCTATAAGAAAACTTATCTTCTATAGTTAGTAAGGTGAATAATTTTAGACAACTGTGACTCTATTCTTATTAGTTGCCCTCTCCCTATCACTGTGAGGATTAAATGAGAAGTTGCTTGTGTAGCGCTTGGTACAATCCTTATAAACAGGTGACCTGCAGTACATATTCATGGTTAGCTATGATTCATTGGCATCTTATTTGGGCCAGCACTGCACTGGATACTTGGGATGAAAAAGGTAGTTTCTAGCCTGGTTTGCCTGCAGATTGGGAGCAGGTCACCTTGCCTCCACTCCAGGACCCACTGTTGGTTTCCTGACCCCTCCATCTCTGTGGCTTCCTTGCAGGGTGTATCCAGATTTGGTCACCTGAAGTGACCAGACAAGGAGCATTGCTTATTTCTCAACCATCTGAACTATTTGTGCTTCTTTGATTTGATGAATTGGACTGAATCAGGCACACACACACACACACACACACACACACACACAAAATCACCATTTCTCCCTTTCTCTAAGAATCATTTCAGCTGTCTTCTTGGTCAAATACACTCTACCTTCTTTAAGACCTTGTGAGTAAAGAGAAGAAATAGCTAGTTCAAAAATAGTACACTTACTATTTTCTATTTAATGTTCTTCATGGGCTTTAGAATGGACTGATGTCCCTTTAAAAATACATATGCACCAAAGGATGCCTTAAATATCACTATTAGTACAGTACTAGAGGCCCGGTGCACCAAATTCGTGCACAGGGGGGGAAAGAGGGCAGTGTCTCTCAGCCAACCTGCACTCTCTCTAATCTGGGACCCCTTGAAGGATGCCCGACTGCCCTTTTATTCCCGATTTTACCACCGGGATTGGATTTAAATGGGCAGTCGCACATCCCTCTCACAATCCAGGACTGCTGGCTCCCAAACGCTCCCCTGCCTGCCTGACTGATTGCCCCTAACCGCTTCTGCCTGCCAGCTTGATCACCCCCTAACCACTCCCCTGCCAGCCTGATTAATGCCTAACTGCTCTCCTGCCAGCCCGATCGCCCCCAATTCCCTCCCCTGCCAACCTGATCACCCCTAACTGCCCTCCCGTGCCAGCCTGGTCCCCTCCCAGCTACCCTTCCCTCCTGGCCTGGCCTCCTCCAACTACCCTTCTCTGCCAGCCCGGTCACCTCCAACTGCCCTCCTCTGCTGGACTGGTCACCCTAACTGCCCTCCCCTGCTGGCCTGATCACCCCATCTTTTGTCCACCTGGGGGTGGCCATCTTTAACCACATGAGGGTGGCCATCTTGTGTGTTGGAGTGACAGTCAATTTATATTTACTCTTATGTTAGATAGCATAGTATTTTTCAGCTTAAAGCTTTGGTTTCTGCTAACAGATAAATTCATCTCCTCTCCACTTTCTTCTCTCAAACAATGCTGGGATAGTGCCTCAAGCTATTTGCATTCATTTATACTTGAGTTCAAATGAGATTTAGAATCTTTCTTGAGAGCAGTATTACTTGAGGAAGACTGGTGTTCCAGTAATTGTAGAGAGGCTCAGAGTTAAAAATCTGGGGCCTTGCACTCTACTTTGCACTATGAATGAACTATTCTGGGTCAAGTTTCTTATCTGTAAATGGGAGAGTCTAATTCCCACTCTGCATATCTGGTTGATCCCCAAAATAACCTTTGATAGAGAAATTTAGAGTGTCTGTCCCAAATCACCATTTCTCCCTTTCTCTAAGAATCATCCCCCCCAATTTTCCCCAGCTGGGAAACGAGTCCCAAGCAGCTGTGTGTCATTTAAGTGACTTGCCTCACCAGCCAAAGTTGAGCAGGCGGGGGAAACCCATGTTTCAACTGGGCCAATCACATTTGCTCTTAGCATTGTGATTTTAAAAAATCTTTATTGTTGAAAGTTTTACATATGTCCCCCTTTTCCCCCCACTGACCCACTCCAGCCGACCCCCACCCCCACTTCAGGCCTTTACCATACTATTGTCTGTGTCCATGGGTTATGCATATATGCATACATGTTTAATTGCTTTGTGATTTAAATGTGACTGCTCATCTGTGCTGGTGGGCTGCAGCCATCTGGGAGCCATAGGGTGTCTTTATGCTTTTTAAGTTAACTGAGGAGTCCCCAAATCTAATTTGGAGAGAGAGAGAGAGAGAGAGAGAGAGAGAGAGAGAGAGAGAGAGAGAGAGTGAGAGTGGGGGGGGGAGAGAGAGAGAGGAGAGAGAGAGAGAATATGAATGATGTAGAGGTACCAAGGCATTCCTTTATCTTTGTAATAATGTCCTTCTTTTTGCCTAAGCTAGTACAGGGTGATTTCTATTCCTTACAAGAAAAATGTCCTTATATTAATGCACTGATGTGGGGAGCCAGGAGGGCGGAGGGTGGGGGGTGCAGGGGGGAGGGATGCCCTGCTCTATGGGAGTCATGAGGCAGACAAATAGCCTCCTGGAAAGTTTGCTTATTGTTTTTGGGTTTTCACCTACTGACTTAACTGAGGACCCAGGTAGCTCAAAACACTCCATTCTAATAAATATTTCTCACTCTGATATTTTTCAGCCCTCCGAAACACTCAGTTTCTCAACCAATCAATTCATCCTTTTTTCCTATAATACCATTTTAATTTTTTATGCTTTAATTTTTTACAGCTTTATTGAGTTATAATTGGTAGACAATAAGTATACAATTTAATGTTTTTGATACTTGTATACACCTGTGAAACTGATACAGAATTTTTGGACTGGAACCCAGATTCTTTGTCTGCCAGAATTGAAGAATGAATCCACGACAGAATGTGGTATAGCAAAGGTGGAGATTTATTGAAGAATGAGTACAGATTCCTGCATTGGGAGAGGGAAAGAATCCCACAGAATGGAGTCCCAAGTAGGAAGGGGGGAAAGTGTCCCACCTAGTTCTTTTTACTATGTCTTATAAAGGCTGCAGCAGATCCTGGTGCCTTGATATTCCCTCTGATTGGTCACTATTCCCTTAGACCTGTTACTATAGTAACTTCTGAGCTCAAAAGTTGAACCTCACCTGGGACTTGTGAGCTTCTCCCCCTCCTCCTTCCTTATTGTTTTTCTATTCCCTTTGGGCTTTCTTCCTCTCCTTCTGAATGAAGGACTTCCTTCTCTTTATTTTGTAAATATAGACCTTTTGCAGCTCCCCCATTCTATGGAAATATACCTTCTGCTGCTCTTCAGCCCTCTGCTTTCCTCCATGGTCCCCTTAATTTCCAAAATTTCATATATCTGTCCTATCTTACCCCTAAAATTCCTGTTTCAAAGCCATCACACAATTAAGACAGTGAATATATCCATTACCCCTAAAAGTTTCCTGGTGCCCCTTTGCCATCTTTCTCTTCCCCTCACCCCAGGTTCCCTGTCAACCACAGATCTGTTTTCTGTCATGACAGGTTAGTTTTTATTTTTTCAGGATTTCATGGAAAGAGAATCATAGTGTATATTCTTTCTAGAAACCAGTTCTTCAATAAATATTTGAGCAGTTAGGCCTGAGGTTGTGGCCAAGAACTAAGTGGACGCAGCTATTGCCATCATGGAGGTTCAATCTACCAAGAAAGAAAGATACTGAATGTCCCAAGTAGATCCCAGGAAAGGATCTAGGGTGTTTATCTAAGGTGTCCCTTGAGATAAACTTTGACCATGCAGGTGTTGGGACATTCAAGTAGTTGCTAAAGAAGAGGCCACTCTACACAAGTAGGACCAAGGACAGGCCTAGGACTGAAAAGACTGGAAGCTTTAATTTCAATTTTAAGCATACACAAAATAATTCAATTAACTGCTGGAGGAATTACACCACATGAAACATATGCAGTTGCAAATCTCACAGCACTTCATTACTCACACAAGTTCCTGATGCTGCGGGTACAGGTTTAATGGGGATCTTGGTGGTGCTGTCCTCTGGGATCTGGCAGCTGGCCTGGTCTGGTCCAGATGCAGGGGGCCAGCATTCCTCATCCAAGAGCTCCATCCTGAGTCAATCAGGAGGTACTAGCCGTTCTTTTGTCATCTGGCAGGGAGAGGAGCATGGAGCGGCGTAGCTTGCTGGACTGACAAAAGTACATGCCTTGGTGGCTGTCTTGACAGGCGAGCACCATTAGCTGGCCAGGACCTATTTTTAAAGCCTGTTTCATACGCATAGCAGTTCAAATGGCTATCAATGAATTATGTCAATGCACACATGTTAATACCAAACGAGGTGAGGAGCTACATGTGGTTATCTAGGGAGAGTACATCACTCACACAAATGGTTAACTTAGCATCACTCTGAGTCAGTAACTGAAATTCAAATCTTTATCTATGGGTTGCACATGCTTCAGGGCAGTGGGGAATGTGTCCTTAATATAAGGTGACCAGATGTCCCGCTTTTGGCGGGACAGTCCCAATTTCTAACAATTTGTCCCTCGTCCCGAGGCATTTTAAAAAAGTCCCGATTTTTTAAGCGGGATGTCTGGTCACCTTACCTTAATATCACACTTTAAATTTCAAGGAAACATTTCAAAACCTTCCTAACATTTTTAGAAATTCTCTAAGCATTTTTAAACATTTCTATATTTTACTACAATACTGAATAATAATTACAACAAAGTCTGCTGTGTGTTTTTCATAAGAGAAGAAGCAACAAAGGCGGTATATATCAGGAGGATTTAACTTAGGGTTATGAGAGACCTGAAGTCCGATAAAAGATGCTGGGGTGGTCCAAGCAGAGGAAAGAGAACAAGGGGAGGTTCCAAGAATGAAGAAAACATGGCATGTTGAAGGCACAGAAGGAAGGTCAGCATGGCTGGAGACCTCCAGTGTTGGCACAGAAAGAGGAGTATTGAGAAGTGAGTCACTGTGGTCCTTATGATTTAGATTCTCTGTTCTCCTAGCTTCTGACTCTCATTCAACCTTTCCAGTGGTTTCTAGTCATCATTCATTTCTTGGTTCAGACATTCAAGCCATTTTGTTTGAGGCAAAGAAAAAGTAAGACCAGAAAAGAAATTGAGTTACTCAGTGTCACACAGCTAGCTGGAACTCAAGAGTAATTATAACTCAGTTCTCCAAGTCCAACACTTCCCCAAACCCAGAAGATAGAACTGAATATCACTTTCTCAGGGCTTTTGAGCACCTGACACCATAGGAGACTCCAGCATCATAGCAGAAATCACAATGATGGATGTGTCAACTGTCAAAGACACAGAGTTGAAAAAAGTTGTTTCATTGACACATAGATAGCCCCATGCCACTTAGCACTTGATTACTTACTGGCAGTAAGGCCTGTTTATGTCATCCCTTACATTTTCTTTCAATTTAATGAAGTAATTAATGCTATAAAAAGCTATGAAAATATAAATGTAAGAAAGCATGTTGCATAATTAATAATATATGCATATGCATGACAGGGTGTTTTTTTCTGGCATACATATGCAAATGTCATTAATGGAAACATATGCATGTTTTACCATCAGGGTATTGGTATAAGTCAGAAGCCTATACCTCGCCTGACTCGGGGGTTTGTTACATTGAGCACACAGAAAACCAGCATGGCCCAGGAGGCAAAGTGTTGGGGACTGAGAACTGGAGTACTGACTGGCTTCTAGAATTAGATCTGTACTAACTCATGTTGTGACATCAATTATTTTTCTCTGCGCCTCAGTTTGTCCACCTGTCAAATTGGGAGTTGGACTGTGTTGGTAGCTTACATAAAGGCAGCACATCTCTTTATTCAGGCAAAATTTTAAGGGAACTCTGGATGGGTGGCTCAGTTGGTTCGAGAGTCATCCTGTACATCAGAAGGTTGTGTTTCAATTCTAGGTGGGGGCATATATGGGAGGTTTGTGGGTTTGATCCCCAGTTGGGCATGTATGGGAGGCAACCAATCAATATTTCTCTCTCACATTGATGTCTCTCTCTCTCTCTCTCTCTCTCTCTCTCTCTCTCTCTCTCTCTCTCTCTTTCTCTCCCTCCCTCCCTCCCTCCCTCCCTCCCTCCCTCCCTCCCTCCCTCTCTCTTTCTCTCTCTAAAAAGCAATAAAAAATATATCCTGGTGGAAACTGGTGTATAAAACATAGAAGTAGAATCTCTACTGAAGTTTGGGACAGGGGTTTTCCTCTAGTTTAGTGCTTTCTTACTCTTTGCCTCCCCTCTGTCCCTCAGGACCTACACATTAATTTGAAAAGTTCTGGGCTAGATAATTAGAAAAGTCCCTTGCAGCTTACTATCCACCCTTTCAAGAATATCAGCTACAGAGGGTCACATCAGGCCATCTAGTATACTGGGGAAACTGAATGTGGGGTTGAGAGAGCTGAGTTCCCACTGGAGCTCTGTTCCTATTAGCATGATGACCTCACACCAGTCTCCTACTCAACTTTCAGGTCCTACTATTTTTACTTGTCAAGAAAGAAAGTAATCCTTGTCCCCTCTTATATAGAGAAATATATATTGTTTATTAAAGTGCTCTAAAAGTCAAGTGTACAATGAAAAGACAAAACCACTCCTTTCTTAAGGTTTAAGGGTGTAGGCTCTGAACCCATTTGCTCTGCCACCTACTATCTCTGTGACCTTGAATCAGTTACTGCACCTTTCTGTGTGGCAGTTTCCTCACCTACAAAAATGGGCATCATAATATTACTATGATATGATGTTGTGTTAATATATCTATTACATTGAAAAGCAGTGTCTCCATTCAATAAACAGTCATTATTACTGTTATTGTTTAACTTATAATGAACATTGGTGAAAAGCATACAGAGGACTAGATCCTAATCTTGAGCTTACTACTCCCTATATGCTAGTCCTAATCCAGTGGAGAGACCACTTAGAGAATTCCTAGATCACATCAGAGAAGAGATCAACTAGAACATGATGTTAAAATGGCTTGAGAAATTAGCACATCTTTACCAATGTTGAGTTTAGATGTGCCTTCCAAAGACAAAGCTAAACTAAGTAGTAGTATTACAAAATGATCCTGAGGGGTAAAAGGAAAAGGGAACAAGTTTAATAGGACATTCAAGTTTCTTGTCACCATTTTGGTTAAATCCTGAATAAAATATGCTACATTTTAAAGTAAGCTTGTACAGCATTAGGAAAAAGGAGATGGCAGATCAATTGTTTACCACCCCTAGTCGAACACCCCTCTCAGCTGCTAAAGCTGAGGAGGCTGAGAAACAGAGTGGACTGGAGAGGGATTTTGGAGAGAAAGTTTGTGTTCCATGAACCTGCCTGTCAAGGGGAGGATGGGCAGGGGCCTGCCCCCACCCAAAGCCTAGCTAGACCTGCTTTAAGAGATTACGTACTAGTAGAAAGGATCTCTGTTTTCCTTAGGGTCTGGCAGATGGAGAAGTGGGGGTAGAGGCTATTGCAGGACACGGGCTATCATTCCCAAGAGCTGATTGGCCAGCTCCTTAAATGGCAGGGCAGAGAAGAGGAGACAGGGGATCAGACAGAGGTCCCAAAGGGAGACTCTCATGGCAAAAGATCCCTGAACAATTGCAGTGGACTTAATGTGGGCCTGTGTGATTGACATTGAAACCTTAGGCCCTTTCAAGGTTGCATCCTGAAGTAGTGAGAAGGTCTTAACCAAAAGAGGCGGAGGATATGTGGCCCAATTCTCAAAGATCAATCAAGGAGCTGCAAGTAAAGAGGTACAAGAGAGAAGCATTAGGCCTCTGCAAGGGGATTGTAGACTCCAGATACCCATTAATAAAAACCTTCTGAACAGCCCTCCTTCAAAGAAGACAGTCACCTGTTAGCATCTCCCAAGTCCTGGTAGTGCAATGTCAGCTCACTGCAGCATCCGTAAGGCTGGAACTTTCTGCTCCACTCCACTGCACACCATCAGTCCTGAAGAGTCAGAAATCTTGGTCAGCAATATGGAAGAAGGGTTATGCACTAAGTGGGGAGAAAGATTAGAAGCTACCCACCCATGATTTGTGCCCTGTCCACCATTTGCGACTTTCTCCCTATAGAGGATAGAGATTGGGTATGGAGAGAAGTTTTTCTTATAAATTTGAAAAAAAGAAGACTATTACATGACACTATATATTTCATTCTCTTCATTACACTGTGCATATTACCTTGGAAAAACCTTAAGGCTACCATGGGCAGGGAGGAGGTAGGGAGTCCAAAGGGACAGAATGAGATGAAAATATAGTTGCCTGATGATAACATTTCTCAGATCCTGCTTTTCAAATTCATAGTTACCAGGTGTTAAGCTGAATGTTATAAAAGTAATATCTTTCATCCAAATGGATGAAAAATATATTTTTTAAAAATATGTTTTTATTGATTTCAGAGAGGAAGGGAGAGGAAGAGAGAGACATTAATGATGAAAGAAAATAATTGATTGGCTGCCTTCTATACATCCCCTACTGGAGATCAAATGCAACCTGGGCATGTACCCTGGCCGGGAATCAAACCATGACCTCCTGGTTTATAGGTCAATGTTCAAACCTTGAGCAACACTGGCCAGGCTATTATTTTAATCTTAGGGAAAAAATTCGTTTCAGTCCTTAAAGCTGAGTAAATCATGAGGCTGCAACCACAATGTCAAGGATTCAGAATGAAGTGGTAAACTCAGGGTTATTCAGGGACAAGGCTGGCCTTGCATAGAGGTTATGCAGTTAACTACAAAAATTATGTAATTTTAGAGAGATTGGAAGTTTCCATCATAACCCCCAGCTTCTCAAAATATATTTATTCTTAATATTTCACTTGATGCTCACAATTATTCCTTTTGTTTTAAACTTTTGGTCTCTGAGATAATTAACCTGCTCATAGGTGAGTCACACTTTGCCATCCTATGGAACAGTGTTTGTGCTAAAGGAGGTAAAGACAGTAGTCAGAATTTCTCATTTCTAACTTGACTCCCGTTCCCTCTTCTGCTGTAGTTAGTTGGGCTTTCAGGGCTCAATCTCAATATACCAAGCATGATATATTCTTGTCCATTTTAAATAGCCAAGGGAGGTAAGTTCATGGTCACTAGGGAGGTTGTGGCTGAGAACAAAACCTGTCCTCGGACTCCCTATCAAAGGCTCTTTCTGTTTCTTCATTTCAAGGTGACATCACAATCGAAAACAAATTTTCAAAGGTTGACTAAGATGCAACAATCTGGACTTCAGCTATCAGATATGCAACACAACTTTAGGAATTCTTCCCTCCTTTTCTTCTTCCCTCCCTCCCTCCCTCCCTCCCTCCCTCCCTCCCTCCCTCCCTCCCTTCCTTCCTTCCTTCCTTCCTTCCTTCCTTTCTTCCTCATAATCAAAAGCTTTATTGGCCTCCACTATAATCAGCTACTCCTGATATCTATGGTTCCATGAGTTGCCTGAACCCAGAAGGTCCCCTCACCTGAATTTTCTCCAGAGAAATTCTATAGGAAAAGTCAGTGACAGGTTGAGAAGATTGGACTGTGCAGATTTAAAAACGATTTGATGCTTGTTTTTAATTCCTAGTATCAAAACTAAGCTCAGCTGAAAACAAACGTGAAATGAGAAAGATAAAAGGATGTGGATTAAAAAGAAGGAACTGGGACAGGAGGAGCTGGGAGCGGTAGCAATTGCCACAATTCAAAAGGGCTGGTGGAGATACCATCTGTGAGGTGGCGGCAGCGTTTCCCAGATTCCTTTGCAAACCCACAGATAAACATGCACGTGGGCCTTGCCTGAAGTGACTGATCATGGACTTCCTAAGAGTCAAAAGAACCAAAGCTTTGAATAAGACTTGCTTATTCAAGAAGGAGAAATATCAATTTTTATTCCATGAAGCAGCTTGAGATCCAATTCTCCCTTTTTGTCACTCCACTGAAAGAAGATGAACAAGCCAGCTAATTAAACACAAACTGCCACATTGCACAATGGGCAAGTCCCCCCTCCCCCTGCTTCTGGTGCCTACCAGCTGTTGAAATACACAACCTACTTCGGTTCAGGTTTTTCTCTGGCTCCATAGATTTTAAAATAGTTTTGTATGCTTAGACAAAGCAAACTTGGCTTTGTCAGTAGATTCTTTACTGTTTGTTCATTATTTACCTTGGCCTGGCACAATTCTAAGCACATGGGAGTATAGAAGACCATTAGAGACAAAGTCGCTGCCCCGCAGCCCTCATGGAGCTTAACTTTCATGGACTTGGAATAGCATAGTGTTAGGTATATATTGTAGTAAAAGAAGGAATACTGGTCCTAGAGGCAGTTAAATCTTTGAGGAAAATGAGATCAGAGAAATTAAGTGACTTTTTCAAGCTGGAAGTAGAAGGCAAATCTCCAGACACCTAGTCTGGTTTCTCTCCAGTACGATGCCGTCGTACAATACTATGAGTATAGCAGTGAAATTCACTGCCTAGGTCTCTATTTTTAAAAACGAGTAATGAGATTTTAACACGCTCTTTATAGACAGGCCCAGAGAGCAAACGTGGCTGAATCCCTCCGTTTCCAGCTGTATCAGACCTAGAAAATTTATTTGGCGTAATGCTCAGTGAGAGAAAGCTTGGGGTTCTGTCACCATCTGTTCTAAGTAAATACCACCACTGGTCTTTATTTAGCAATCTCTCTTCCTAAGATTGCCATGCTCAGGTTTAGAGGAGAAGGATACAGGACACAGGACAGTCAGCCAAAGTCACTGGAATAGCTAAATAAAACCAAGGCTACCCAGAGCCTCTGACAAAAACCAGAGTCTGCTGGGTGCACCATGGCCTGGGTTTAGAAAAACCCTGAAGGACACAAAATTCCTCAATCCCCACTGCAGAGAAATACACTTTGGCTATTTAAATCCAGGCATATCTTTCACAATCCTGTAAGCTATGTTTCCAAAGGCAAATATTGTTGAGTGAGTCATTCCTTCATGCTGGGCCGTGGGTGGCAGTGGGTGGAGAAGACTGGGAACAGAGCCAGGGCTCGGGAATACAGCACAGAGGAGAAGCAGGGTGTTTGGGGAAGTGATGGGGGACAAGCCAAGCAATCAAGTACCAGTGTTACAGGTGGAGCAATGTAGGAGGGCCAGGGCTTGTGTAAAGAAGAATGCACCGGAAATGAGGTTCGGTGGCTCAGCAGTCAAGTACAGAAGCTGGAAACTGAGTCACGGCAGGCAACAGGTACATGTTGCCAGGATCAAGTAAAGGGCCATAGCGTGGAGACAGTTTCTGACTCAGGCACATTTGTCTGCATCTCTTTTCACTTCAGTGAGAGCCACTTGTAAGCAAGCCTGGCTCAAAGCGCCTGGGTGTTACCTTTCGACTGCCACAGGTCCCATGCACAGAAGTATGGCTCTGGCATTTTTATGACATCAGCCTCAATGAAAGATCTGCAAGGAGTGAGCTCTTTGTAAAAAGTGGAAAATGAACATTTGTTCTTTCATTTCAATATTGATTCAGCACCTGCTGTGTGCCAAACACTGTGCTAAGTACTGGAGATGAAACTGACAGATGAAAGCAGCAGCCATGATCTGTGCCCTTCCATAGCTTACAGACTTGTTGGGGAGACTAGATATTAATGAAATGTTGAGATAGAGAGGAGAGAGAAAGAGAGAGAGAGAGAGAGAGAGAGAGAGAGAGAGAGAGAGAGAGAGAGAGAGAGAGAGAGAATATGTATATGAATTACTGGGCTACATACTCCATGATTCTGCTGTTCTGAATCTTTTTTTTTTAAATTTTTTTTTATTGATTTCAGAGAGAGGAAGAGGGAGAGAGACATAAACATCAATGGTGAGAGAGAATCATTGATTGGCTGCCCCCTGAATGTCCCCTACCAGGGATTGAGCTTGCAACCCGGGCATGTGCCCTGACCAGGAATCGAACCATGACCTCCTGGTTCATGGGTCTATGCTCAGTCACTGAGCCACACCAACCAGGCTGCCCTTAAGGATCTTAACAATGTGCACGTCATTATAGTATGAAAACTGGATGTGGTACTTAATGGAGTGCTACCAAGTCACAGAATGTCAATATATTTTTAAAAATATATTTTATTGATTTTGTACAGAGAGGAAGGGAGAGAGATAGAGAGCCAGAAACATCGATGAGAGAGAGTCATTGATCAGCTGCCTCTTGCACACCCCCTACTGGGGATATGCCCGCAACCAAGGTACATTCCCTTGACCGGAATCGAACCCGGGACCCTTCAATCCCCAAGCCGACGCTCTATCAATTGAGCCAAACCGGTCCCAGCAAAATGTCAATATTTTAAATACCAATGTATTTAATTATCATCTTAATCAATTTAAGAGTTTGTTAAATTGTGCTCCACAAAAGACTTCATTTTACAAGAGGTTAGGATGTGAACCAGAAAAGGGGGGCAGGGGAGGGGGTGTTGGTCAAATAAATTTGAGAAACATTCCTCTTTTTTAAGTCATCATGGATCTTCTCAGAACTCTAATGTAATACCGAGAATGAGACCCTATAGGGGCAAAGAATAGACAGCTTTTCCTAACAGTGTTTAGTTATGGAATGGAGCATACTATCCTTTCCCGGAATACAATCTGAGCAGCACAGGCCATTCCAAGCTACCTGTTTCGCACGCAGACATATTAGGCAAGGAGATGAGTTCTTCTTTTAACCAAGGTTATTGCCAATTTGTGGCACAGCTAGGACCAGGGTCCTAGAACTCAGGAGGGATGTAAGGTATTTTTCTGACCCTTGCCCACCTTCTTACTTGAACTGATAAACCTTATTTTTGTGTGTTTATTTGGAGAATGAAAACGTGTCATATTTAAATTCAGGGTTTTTTTATTTTTTTTTATTTTTTTTATCTTCACTTCTTTTTTTCTCTAAACTAGCATCAGAAATGAAAATAAAATCCATAAATAATAGCTCTCTGGGTTGAAAAGAAATAAAGGGAAGAAAGAAATACAATTTTAAAATTATTCAAAGACATAAATAATTTGCTATTATTTATTTGCTATTATTTCCAGGACAGAAAAGCTCCCTGGTTCTTTTCTCCTGTGTGTTAGGTTCTGGTCACCATCATGGGCCTCAGAGTGGGCAGCGCATGGATGTGGACAGCACCATCAAAATCCTTGGTGATTTATGTAGAAACCCGTTGTTCCTTCAGTTTCGCTACTATGGCAATTTTTGCTCCAAACGCTGTGGTTATGAAATGTCACCGTGGAAACAGTTCAATACTCTCTTAAAAATATAAAAGCAACAAAGCAACTGAAATGAAACCGCTGCCCTGAATCTTAAGCTCTCTTAAAATCCAAGGCTTCTATAGAAGCAAGCAGATTGATTTTGTGTCAGGCAATGAGCATGCTTGTCTCTTAAAAAAAAAAAAAATCTCTCTTCCACCCCCTGATGATCTGTCCAAAGTCCCACCATTGGGGAGGTGCGAGGCCCCTATTAGAAGGAGAAATACCAGCAAACAAATTAGTGTAGACTGTTTGACAGCCAAAGAATCATTAAAACGAATTTGCTCAACATTACCTGTGTACCTGGTCTGCATTCCATACTGAGTATTTTATCAGACTTAGACCACCAGAATGATAAACTTGATGGGATTACATACAGAATTTAATTTAGTGAATTAAACTATGTTTATGTGGTGAACTAAAAAGATGGAGAGCAACTAGCAAGCATGTCAAACTCAAAGGCTAACTCGGGCCAAATAAATGAGGCATGCGGCCTGTGGGCTGCTAGTTTGACATGCTCGATAGAGGATCTAAATGATTATCTTCTCATCATTACACTTCGATTCACCCTCTGCACGACCAGGCATCACGGTGAGCTGGAAGTAATCTCATGGAACTCCCAGAGTGGGTCTCAGTCTCCCACTGCTTTCATGGTGGAAACATTTTGATACAGCGGGACCTCAGGGTGAACACAAACACTGTGTGTGTGTGTGTGTGTGTGTGTGTGTGTGTGTGTGTGTGTTTTAAGTAAAAGGGAAGTGAACTTTATTACAGTGAAAGTAGTAAACCTCTCCTCACATGAGAGGGCCCCCAAAAAGGTTGCCTGAAAAAATATATTTTGTTCAGCAAAGGCAAAGCAGGTGAGAAAGTGCCTATTCTTGTTAACTAAATTAAAAAATATATTTTTTATGGTCTAACATTTTACATATGCCTCCTTTTCCCCTAATTGATATCCTCCCCCACCCTTTCCCAGCCCAGGCAGGCCCCCACAACCCCAGTGTCTATGTCCATTCTTTATGCTGATATGCATTGCATTAAATTAAAATATTTTAAGAGTAGTTTTAACAGTTGAATATATTCATGTAACACATCGATTAGATGATTAGACCCCAAAAAGATCTGACTCCACTAAACTAGCTCTCATTTGTGTGTGCATGCTGACATCTTAGTAGTTACTTATACAGTGTCACACAGCCAATGATTGAAGAAACAAATCAGCCTACCTCTGGAAGGCAATCTTGATCTTCTGTAACATACTGGCATCAATGAGGCACTCACCAAGGATGCTAGAGATGTCCTTCTTTGCACATAATACCCACTTTTTTATATTTTTAGCAAGACACCTTTATATTCTTAGGTGTGTATATGATTTGCCCAGCTATAAGTCTCTATTTCCCAGCCTCCCTCACAGATGAGTTTTATGTGCGTGACATTGGTTGGAACTTGAGAGGACGCTGACTTCTCTGGGAGAATCTTCTTTGTTCTTTTTTGCTCCCTCCTTTCAGCTGCCTGGAACATTTACTCTATGACCAGAGCTTCAGCAGCCATTAAGGATCATGAGGCAATTTAGAGGAGAGCAACCAGACAATACGGGTGGTAGAACAGGGAGAAGAGAGATCCTGTGCCCCTAAGACTAGGTGTCCATCTTTATATGTCTTTTTCATTAAAGAAAAACCAATGCATCTTATTTAAGATGCTGTTGTTTTGAGTTTCTGTTGCTATCCATGGAAAAGGATTCTTTTAAAGAAATATTTTATTGATTTTTTACAGAGAGGAAAGGAGAGGAATAGAGAGTTTAGAAACATTGATGAGAGAGAAACATCAATCACCTGCCTCATGCACACCCCCTACTCAGAATGTACCGACAACCAAGGTACATGCCCTTGATCAGAATTGAACCCTGGATCCCTCAGTCCATAGGCCAATATACTATCCAGCCAGGGCAGAAAAGAATTCTTAAATGATATACCAGTTTTTATAAACCTTCTATTATAGATCACTGACCAATCAGAGAAAAAGAATTCCATTTTAGAGATGGAAGATACTCTAGTTTGGTCTAACTGCCTTATCCTTTAGGCTAGAGGAATGAAAGCCAGTTATAGATTCACTTTTTAAAAATATATGAGGTGGGTAGGATATATTAAGTAGGGAAACTGAAATAGAGAGTTCTTTTCTACAAAGAACTCACCATATAGCTGAGGAGTTCAGTGAAAGAAATTTAAAAATCCATCCAGGTAAGAGCTATAATGGAGAAATATACTGGGGCAATTTAGGAATACAGAAGTAAATTATCTAATTCAACTTTAGAATGGCTAGGTGACCTCAGGAAATGCTTTTGAAAGAAATGAGACCAGGGACCAAGACTACAAAGGAGAAAAAAGTTAAATAGAAGGAAACTGAGTGGCCGGTGCCACGTTAGCTCCTGACAAGGTCAGGGCTTCCACCTCAGGGAATTAAATCCCACGCTTTATTTCTGCTTCTGTGTAAATGATTGAACATGTTTTTATATAGCAACAAGAGGCCCAGTGCGCATGAAATCATGTACAAGTAGCTTGCTTCTGCTTGCCTCAGCTGGCCACCCTGCCCATAGCCACTCATAGCTCGCTGCCCCGCCCTCTGCCATTCATAGCTCTTTACCACTAGTAGCTCATGCCCTGCCCCACCCACTGTGAGAGCTGTTGCTTGTTTGCTAGTAATGGCATTATGGCATTGCAGCCATGGTTATATAAGATATATTTGGACTTTGTTCATTTCACTGGCTATAAAATGACTTCTCATCCAGACATTGGATGGCTATACCAGGGAGCAAATGAGGTTTTGGGATACTTGAGGAAATTATTAATGAGGTAACTCTTTAGAAATATCATGGTAGCTAAATTTCTATTTTAAAAAGTATTCATATTCATTTTAAAGGGGCAGTAATTCAGAAGAGTATGAGAAAAAAAAAATACCTGAAATCCTATCATCACAGCAGGCCTAGTTTTTAAAAAATCTCTTAATTTACTACTTTAATGGGTGCCCTTGGGGTACTCTCAAGCATCTGGAGAAAGGTCAAGCAAATAGACCAAACCCTCTCCCCCCCTCCAGTATTTCCTATTCCAAACAAAGTAATTCTGCTTTTACTAGTATCTGCCGGAGTCCTTGTCCCAGCATTACAAAGGGTTAAACAATCTAGAGAAAGGATTTGATGCATAGAATCAGGAAGGAGTCCAAGGGAGAAAAATAATTTTGGAAGGCATCTGACGTCAGTGGAGCTTCAGCTAAAGGGACTAAAGCCTACCCCTTGTCTAAAGACCCTGTGCTATTTATTAACACATTTTGTCCTAAGGCAAGGTGGAGACACACACTTCAAAGGGTAAGGTTTTTAGAAGCATTGTCAGATTGGGGAGTAGCCTATCTGTTCAGGTGCTTGGCCAACAGGAGGCAATAACATGCAGATTAAAATGCTCTGAGCTGTCTGGTAGCAAGCAATAATATTCAGGTTTGGGAAAATGCCATTTAGCCATTCCAACAGGTAAACTATTATGTGGCTCAGCCCTTGTTGAGCCCCCCATGCTTCACCAACCTTTTGGTGAAACTCTTGTAGTTATATGACATGTTGGAATGGATTCCCAGCAAGTATCTATTTTATTTGTTTACTAGAAGCCTGTTGATGAAAATTTGTGCAAGAATAGGTCTTCCTTCTCCTGGCTGCACACATGCCACGGGCTCACTCAGGCAGCCTGTGCAGCTGTGATGGCAGTGGCAAGCTCTCCTTCTCCAGAGAGTTCCTTGAGCAGTGCTGGAACTCCTGGAGAGGCACAGAGGGGAAGAGGTGGGGGGAGTGAGGCATGTGGGGAGGACTGGAGAGGTTAGATGTGCAAGTATGTTTCACTTTCCCATTGTGAAAGTGGAATACAACTGGCCCCCTTCCTCATCCTCTTCCTTTTCAGCCCTCTGCCTCCTGCCTACCCACTCTCCCTCCACACCCATCAACTCTCCCCTCTGGATTTGGTGAGATAAGGAGGAGGGAGATCTGATAATTTGGGTTATTGTGTTAGGTGGCCTCTTTGATCTATTCAAAACAAAGTTGAGCCACCACCATCACCCTTGGCTGGCCCCCGGGGCACACTAAATGTGCACCAAGCAAGCACCCCTGTGTGTCCAAGCCTACAGGGCTGCTCCAACACTAGAGGGATACACCAGACACTGGGAGCTACAAACTCAGGCACCAGAGGGTTGCCTCAGAGGCTGGGGGCTGGGCCACAGGGAGACTGCAAGGATGTTTGACAGGTGTGGAGTGCAACAGGGAGGCCCTGAGGAGGCTCACTGCCCAGAGGCCAGGAGCTGCCTGGGAGTAGGGTTGCCACCATATTTGTTGGGTTGATTTGTATACTCACTACTGATTGGCTGTGGGCGTCACAAAGTGACAGTCAATTTACACGTTTCTCTTTTATTAGTATAGGTAAGTGATATTAAGGGCCATAGCTCACAATTGCACAAGTTAGATGAAAAGTTGGGAACCAGTAGACAAATAGGTGAGCTAAGGAATAGTATCCCCTGAAAATGACACCCTCCAAACATTGAGGAGCTGCTTATAGAGGCAGATCACTGCATGGCGTTGAGTAGAGTGGGAAGAGGTCTGGGCGTGGTGTGGTAATGCCTAACCTTCCCTCCGTTGTCTGGGGAAATGCAACTCTGGTTCAAACCAGTTTACCTTACTCATCTACCCTCTTTAGGAAGTTGTATCTAGTTGGATGGTTTTAGCTATAAGTGACAGAAACTCTACTTCATGTTAGCTTAATAATGAGGACATTTATTACTTCATATGACAAGAAATCCAGAGGGAGGTGGTATCCAGGATTGGCTGAGTCAAGGGAAACTATACCCAAGATCATCTTTATCTCCTTTGCTATCCCTGCTGCTGTCTCAGGCTGTTTTCTCATGGTCTTGCTCTGGCTTCCAATAGCAACTGAGTTATCACCAGGAAAGGCCAGAAAGAGATACCTTACTTATTTTATACAAAGATGAAATAAGTGCTTTTTTTTTGTCTGGTTGGGTCAGCATGGGTCATATGTTCACCTCTGTTCCAATAACAGACTCCAAAGAAATGTCAAACTCTAATTAAACCAGGGATTTGCAAATTATTTCTGTAAAAACATGACAGCGAAGTGTTTAGGTTTTGTGGAATATATGGTCTCTGTCACAACAATTGAACTCTGCAGCAAAAGCAGCCACAGCCAGTATATAAATGAACATATATATGTTCCAATAAAACTTTATGTATGTATATGAAATGTTCAGAATAGGCAAATCTATGCACACAGAAAGTACTAGTAGATTAGTGGCTGCCTAGGGTTTGAGGGGAGGGGAATGCATGGGGTTTCTTTTGTGGATACAAAAAAAATGTTCTAAAATTGATTGTGGTGATGGTTGCACAACCCTGTGAATATACTAAAACCCATTGCATTATGCTAAGAATGGATAAATTGTACAGTATATAAATTATATGTAACAAAGTTGTTTAAAAAAGCTCAGGGACACTGAAATTTAAATTTTATATAAGTTTCACAAGTTAAGAAACACTATTCTTTTAAAAATGTAGAAACCCCTCTTTTCATGTTATAAACTGATGAACAAAATAGATCCAGAGACACAGAAGCATGGAACAGACTGAAGAATTTCAGAGGGAAGCCCAGGGTGGATGGGGGTTGGGGAGGGAGTGATTAACCAGGGAACTTAATATGCATATATGCATAGCCCAAGGACAAAGACAATAGTGTGGTGAAGGCCCAGGAGGGGAGGTGCCAGGTAGAGGGAGGAAGTCAATGAGAAAGAAAAAAAATAAAGGAGACACCTATATAATACATTCAATAATAAAGATAAATTTAAAAAAAATATGTAAAAAATTGTAGAAACCATTTTTAGTTTGCAGGCAGCAGTGGTCAGCCATATTTGATCCTTGGGCCTCAGTTTGCAGACTCCTGCTTAGATTAACCAGGATCCCTTTCCAGAGGTAAGGAAGGAGTGTTCCTCTCCTGAGTCAAAGGAGGGAAAGTTTACGCTTGAAAATGTTAGGTGATCCTAAGGGAAGGAGAAAGGGAAGTAAATGATTAGAAGGCAAACAGTTGTGCCCCTTAAGGCAGTTCAGGAAATATCTCTCATTGGCCGAGCATGGATCTTCAGGAATGAAACCTTTAGCCACAAGCACTTTATCAAAATATTCTTTTCAATCCCTCCTATAGTCCCTAGGAGTAATTAAATGAAAATCTTCTCCATCTCTTTATATTTTTAATGATATGTGAGCATTGTCACTGCTGCACCCAGGGGCTCAGGGGTCAAGGGTACCATTTCTGGCAGAGGTGGACAGGTGGAGAAATAAGCCATTTTGACTCGCTCCCTGTGTGCCTTGCTTCTGGAAAAAAAAAAAAAAGAAAAAGAAAAAAACAGAAAAAAACAAACAAACAAACAAAAAAAAAACTTTTTCGCTTAGGTCACTGCCTTTTGGCTGCTTCTGCAGCAATTAGAGTAAGAAGGGTAAGAAACAAAGGTTTCCATTTTATATCTTTTGCTTTTCTTCTGGCTTCAGGATTTGCACTCCAGAGCTTGAGAGGAAGTTTGATGCTTTACCAGATCACATGCAGAGAATCAAGAGACCTGACTTCAAATTGCTTCATGACCTTGAGGTAGTCTCCTTACCCATGAGACAGACAGTAACAAGCACACCGAGAACAGAAAAAATAAATTGCTTTGCTGGGTCTGGAGGGTGAGAAGATGATCCCCTCTAGTCTGAAGGAGAAAAGAGAGTCCTTAGAGCAAGAGCATGTGGAATAAGGCTTCAGGGAGAGATTGGAGAAGGGATCTGAAGATCTGAAGTGGCAGAGTATGACAATCATTTAGGGTTCAGAGAGTGCGCTGGAATGCTTGAAGGGGAGGGGTGTGGACGTACAGCTGGGAGGTGGAGTTACAGGTGGATCAGAGGGAGCGAGTGAGTGATTTAGCCCAGGAGGCTCTGACCCAGGCATGGAGGAGCTAGGATAAGGTGAAAGATTCTTTCCAAACATTGGGACTTTTTTAAAACGCTGAGGGACGCGGGACAAATTGTTAAAAATCGGGACTGACCCACCAAAAGCAGGACATCTGGTCACCTTAGGAGTGAGAATGTTCATTTGGCAGTTAGCCTGCTGGCCCAGCTGTGGCCCCAGATCTCTTGGTTGAATGAAAATGGAAAAGAATTTCCTACCACAAATCCACCATCCTGCTTCCTGGTTGCAATTTCACTCGTGTTCCCTTCGCCTCTAAGGACGGTGTTGGCTACCTCTGCGTGTTAAGGTTATTTTATTTCACTTTAAAGTGAGCAAAATTGAGTTGATTGACTTTATAAGGCTCCTGGTGCACACTTATGCTTTCTCATCATTGTCCTTGGAAAAACCCTTCCTTAGCCATCTCAGCCAAGCCCGAAGGCAAACAAGGGAAAGGCTGCTCAGCTTTCCAAAGGAAGTGACCCATCCCCCTCCAGGAAGGAGGGTTTTAGGTTAGGTGGTGAGCAGAGGACTGGGGGTAGAGAGCTCCCTCATGAGTAATCATGGGACCATTTTCCAGACTAACGGGAGTCTGGATACTGAGGAGAGCATGCTAACAACCTCAGGAAATTGCCTTGGAGATTTTTGCATTGAAGCTTCCATTCTCAGTAATTTTGCCACGCAATTGGAGAGAGCTGTGGGGAGAGTGTGATGAAGGCCTGGGGGAAGCAGGTGTTACCAATTGTGTTTGCTCCGGATGAGCCTGGAGGGATGTTAGAAGGCTTCCCTGTGGCTGCAGGTGTGCCTCCAGTAGATTGGGAAGGATTCTCCCTTCCTACTCCTGAAAATGTCTGCTCTAGCCCAATGCCACTGACCTGTGAATTCGCCTTGAGCATTTAACCAGTTTGGTTTCTGCAAGTTCTACTCCAGCATCTTCTTCAAGATGGCATTTGTAGGTGAGTCAGTGTTTATTACAGCAAGCCCTGTTGAGATCGCTGCTTAATGTTTCTGAGCCTCAGTTTTCTCAACTGTAAAATGGATATTATAATCTACCTTCTAGGGTTGTATGGATATAGCAAAAGCTGTGGGCATACACCAAGCTTAATCCTGTACATGCATTGCCTTGTGGAATTCTCACACTACCCTACAAGGCACGGACTAATAGCATTCCAATTTTATAAGTGAGGAAACGCAGGTACCCAGCTGAGATTTACCGGACCTGGGTACACTATGGGCTCAACAAATAGGGGTTTGGTATTGTTGGTGTGTAGAGTTTTATAAAATCCCTTTTCTTAGTGCCCAAAGGCTCCAGGACTGACAAAACCCTGGGGGCATAAGGAAGTGACAGGGAGAAAAGAGGGGCAAGTGGGTGAGTGGAGGAAGGACCTGTTGCTTCTCTGGAATTGGGCTGTGTCCGGTCCTAGGGGGTAGTGAGTGCTCCTGGGTTGGTGTTCACAGCACACCTGTCTGCTTGTCCAGCCAAGAATTATATCCTAATCATGGAGTTGGGCTCAAGACACAGAAGGCTAGGCTGGGCTGGACTGTGCAGCCAGCAGCCTTTTATACCAAGCTCTACTCTGATGAGCTTTGACTTGGAAAATTTAGGAAACTTATTATACATAACCCTAGAAGGTTTCCTTTGCTTGTCTGAATGGGGATAGTCCACTCTGCGATCCCTCATAAAATGATTGTTTGTTGTGTTGGTGGTATTTTTAATCTTCAGCTGAGATATATTTCTTTCCATTGATTTTTAGAGAGAGAAGGGAAGGGGGAATGAAGAGAGAGAGAGGGGGGGGGGGAAACATCCATGTGGGAGAGAGACACATTGCACATTGTTTGGTTGCTTCCCAAACAAGCTCCTATTAGGGCTGGGAATCAATCCTGCAACCCAGGTACCTGCTCTTGACTGAGAATCAAACCTGTGACCCTGGACTCTCCAGTGCTCTAATCACAGAATTGCTGGTCAGGGCTAAGATTTTGTTTTTGTTTATTCATTTCAATTTTATTAGGATATGATTGATATATGGTACTGAATATGTTTAAACTGTACAGCAAAATGATTTGATTTACATGTATTGTGGAATGATTATCACAGTAAGTTTAGTTACTATCCATTGTATTTAAATACATGGAAAAATGTTTCTCTTTCCCTTGTGATGAGAACTCTTGGGATTTACTCTCTTTACTTTCAAGTTTCCCATGCAGCAGTGTTACCTGTGGCACATTACAACCCTAGTTCTCATTTATCTTATAACTGGAAGTTTGTACCTTTTGCTGTTTTCCTCCGCTTTACCCTCCCCCAGCCCCTTCCTCTGGCAAGCACAGTCTGCTTCCTTTGTTGTAGGTCAGCTGTACTCAGCAGTGAGCTGGGTTATGACTCAGCTCCCTGTGTGCACATGGGCAGACCTGACGCCAGTGTCAGCAACTCTCCTTGTTTGAGGACCGGAATTGGGCAGCCCTGTACTTTGCAGAGTCTCTGGTCAGACTGCACCACTGTCTTGCTTCTACAGGTCAGCAAAGCCATTGGTCAGAACAACTACTTGGGCGCTGAAGGTAGGAAGTCGGTCTGCTAAGATCTGGATGCTGATTGTTGCAAACCCTCCCCCATTCCAGTCACAATTAGATTCCCAGTGGCCTAGACCAGTGATCGGCAAATTCGTTAGTCAATAGAGCCAAATATCAACAGTACAACAATTGAAATTTCTTTTGAGAGCCAAATTTTTTAAACTTAAGCTTCTAACACCACCTCTTCAAAATAGACTTGTCCAGGCCGAGGTGTTTTGTGGAAGAGCCACACTCAAGGGGCCAGAGAGCCTCATATGGCTTGCAAGCCGCAGTTTGCCGACCATGGGCCTAGACCTACAGATTTTCCTGCAGTCCCTAAGGGAATTGAACTTGGGACTTCAAAGAAGCAACCTGTAATACTGGGGAAGCTGCTGTCCACTCGGGGCTCCATTTTCCCACAGTAGGAACTGGAGGCTCAGGGGAGACCTGTTGGCCTGGTGGAGCAGTTGGTGTGTGGCTGCTCCTCTTATCCTTCTAATGTGGCCTGACTAGGTCTCTGGTGCAGCCGAAGCTTCAGCCTCACTGCCATGTTCCAGGATTTTTTTCAATGCTGCTTTCTATGAACAGTGGTTGGTTATTCTTGTTAGGACAAGTGAAGTTAGGAACTAGCTATGTCTTACTGATGTCCAGTTAGGTTTTGAAAGTCTAGTGTCAATATGGAGGTAGAGAAGCAATGTTAGGAAAACACAACTTTCATCTGAGGAGAAGGACAGTGGAGTTTGGTTACTTATCTCCTTTAGCCATTTATTCAATCATAAAAAAAATATTGGCCCGGACCCACTCTATGCCAGGACTAATGTAAAGAACAGTGGTGATGTGATCAACATAAAGCCCCTGTCCTCAAGAGGATTATTCAAGGGGTAGGTATGCACACAGAGTATGATACATACCCTCTACACATATGTTATAAAGTGCTATGAGACAGGAACATAATTCTGACAGCTGGCTAGCTACTGTTAAAGCTAATTCACATTAATTCATGTATTTATTGTCTGTGATATAAAGGGAAGCTAGAATTCTTAATTAGAGCTCTTTCCCAAGTTTTTGGAGCAAGAGGAAATAAAATAAATCAAAATGATACTGTGAATTTTGTTTAGTGTAGTTTTAACACCTTTTACAAAATCACTGGAGAGCAGCCTACCTTCTCTCATTTTCTCCAGTTTCACATTTATTTCTAAGAAGTGGTATAGACTTATTAGTCGTTCAAGATGGACCAACTATGGAGGATCCCAAAGATCAGCATTTCTAATGTTAAGCTGAAGGACCTGGGGCTCACTAGGACATGCCCAGGGTCAGGTGAGACAGATGCATTACATTTATTTCATAGGATGTCCCTCCTGGTATTTTAAACAGAATTTTGAACAAGCAAATGGTTTGAAGGGCTTATATATTATTCACTAAACTATAATAGCTGGTTTAATCAAGCCTCAATACTTCAGTGATGTGGTGGTTGAGTACTAATGATGTCTATAATAACATAATGACCTTGATCGACAGCAGGTGTGGAGAAACAAAGCCACACTCTGAAAGGTCATATGAGTCAGCCTGAGGGCATCAAAATGTTAGGCTTTAATACTCTCTGCTGAACTGGTGATACAAACTCAACACCTGTAACACTGCCATCATTTGCCCAGAGCGTGACATTTAAATATACCTTCCTTCCCAGAATGGCTGCCCAAGGTCAATTCCCTGTTACCGTTGTCTTTATTGTTGAATTATGATATAGCAGTGAAAGTCCAGTATAACTTACTATATTCAATAAGGAGAAGGTGTAGTGATTAATTATTAATTTAATACATTTATTTGGCTCTCTTTGTTGAAGGACACTGTTGGAGGGACTGAGGATACAGTAACGAACAAAAATGTCCTTGACCTAATGCAGCTATATTATAGAGAATGGAGATAAATGAATAAGTAAACAAATATATACTTTGGTTTAAGCCAGGATAAATGTTAATAGTGAAAAATGGAGCTAAAATAGAGAGACCTATAAGAAGAAAGAAAGGTGTCACTTTAGATAGGTGAGCAGCAGCACCTTTTTTGAGGAAAGATTATTTGAACAGGATCTGAATAACACTAGGCATCAGGTAAACACCTGGGAGGAGAGCTTTCCAGGCAGAGGAAGCAGCACGTGTGAAAGCCCTGAGGCTCCTGCAGGCTGGAATTAGTGTTCTGGCAAAGCAAAAAGGGCAGAGTGGCTGGGATAGAATGAGCAAAGGGAAGAGAGGTAGAACATAAAGTTGGAAGGATGACCAGAGCCAGAGCTTGTAGAGTTTTGAAGACTGGAGTAAGAACTAATATTTACATATAAGCAATTTGGAAGCCATTAGAGGGCTTGATAAGAGGAATGGCATGATATAATTTACTTGTAAAGGATTGCTTTGGCTTCTCTGGTGGGAATAGACTATAGCAGGATTTAACTGAGAGGTTGGTAAAAGAAAGTCTTTTAAAAGTGAGAATAAGAGTGCTTAGACCCATAGGCAATGTCTGCCATGGGTGGTTATGGAGGTAGGTGTACACAGGTAGGTAGGTAGCACCCATGACAATGTCTCCACCATGGGAGAAAGTTCAGGCTGGGCAGCCAGAATATCACTTCCTGGATGAAGGTGCAGGCCAGGTTGAGAGACCCCCCTACCCCAGTGCACAAATGCCATGCACTAGGGCCTCCAGTGTGTAAATAACTTGT
The DNA here is from genome assembly GCF_964339955.1 of Pipistrellus hanaki. Taxonomy (NCBI): domain Eukaryota; kingdom Metazoa; phylum Chordata; class Mammalia; order Chiroptera; family Vespertilionidae; genus Pipistrellus; species Pipistrellus hanaki. The sequence continues at coordinate 17,070,295 of NC_140507.1, forward strand.
AAACTAGGAGGAGGTGGATGGGGAGACTAAGATGCAAAATCCTGTCCTTCAAGATACAAGATATTTGTGACCTTGGCTGAGTGAGTCCTTGACCTCAATGCTTCAGTCCCCTCATTTGTTCAGTAAGCTGATTGGACTCACATGGTATAATTTGAAGAAGAGGACTTGGGAAGTGAGTGGCAGATGGAAGTGTAACAGGTGAGGAGACTCAGTGTTAAGGAAACCACCCCCACCTCCCTTGCACACACATTGGAGGAGGAGGCAACCATGTGTCATGGAGGAACCATCAAACCTCTCTTTTTAATAAACAGAAAGAACACACAGAAAGCAGATGGATGGGAGGGCCCACGTGAGAAGCTCCTGAGCAATCAGGGTCCATGCTGGTGTGTTAACTTCAGGTGGTACCTGAAGTGAAAAGACACAGAGAACGAGCATTTGCTTCATGATGTACACATTCCTGCCTGATTTCCCACACTCTACCCTCAAAGAGGGCAACTAGGAGGACAGAGCCCAGTTCAAATACTAATGGTCTCTCTCAGCCTTCCCAGTCCTCATCATCCTTTGCATCCTGATGCAGGACTATTCAGGTATGAGAAGATAGGAGTCTGGTCCAGGTCCTGCCAGCATCAGTAGGGTGGTTGAGTGAAGCCTTCTCCCAGTCCAGGACCCTTTGGGGGATGTCTGACTACTGGCTTAGACCCAATGCCCTACTCCTTCCCTGGGATCGGGCCTAAGCTGGCAGTCAGACATCCCTCTTGCAGTCTGGTACCCTTCACTTCTTACCACCTGCCTGCAGGGGAGGTGGGAGAGGCTCTTGCTACTGCTGCTGTGCTTACCAATCATGAGCCCAGCTTCTGTGTGAGCAGTGCTCCCCCTTAGGAAGCACACTGACCACCAGGGGACAGCTTTTGCATTGAGCATCTCCCCATGGTAGTCAGTGTGCTTCCTAACGAAAAAAAACAAAACAAAACAAAAAAACAATTGGTCATTCTGCTGTTCAGTTGATTTGCATATTAGCCTTTTATTATATAGGATTTTGGGCTTGGAAAGGCTCTTCATAAAATTCCCAGCCTGCTTGAAGCCAGGGACTAAGCCAGAAGGACTCATGTCCCAGGGCAAGAGGCGGGGACTTAGTGATCACATGGAAACAGGCAGTGGAGGAGTAGAAGGATCATGGGCCCCGGAGCCAGAAACTGAGGCTCAGCACCCAGCTCTTGGCTCCAGTCCAGTGTCCTTGGCAAGCCACCCAAGCTTTATGCTTCAGTTTCCTCAACTAAAAATGGTGATTCCATAATATTTACCTCATAGGGTTTCCATAAGCCTCAGATCATAACTATACAACTAGTAGGCACAATTACCACAACTCTTGATATTGTTATTTTTTTCCCCTTAATATCTAAGAACTCTTTGGGACCATTTTCCCTCTTATGATGATAATCATGAGAAAATCTGTTCACTCTTCAGTGCTTCTCTTGTGAGGGCTTCCTCCATCGCTTTTACCCCTGCAGATGAGAAACAGAAGTATCCCTCCTCTGAACATGCACAATTTTTTCCTCATCCCACCTTTTTTTCACATGTTGTATGAAATCATGTCACAGGTAGTTATCTTTCTGAGTGCTCCATGAGGGCAGAACCCACCCTTTAAATCCTAGTCCCAGCTGCTCTGAGCCAGAGGGAGCCAAGTCTGCAGACACTGGGGTCAGACCAACCAGGCTGTGCCCTTTCCCAGCTGGATGATTCTTATGTAAATTACTATTGAAGTCTAATTTTCAAAAAATCAAAAACATGGCCTTTGTACAAATATATACTGAAAGCACATTGGAGGTTTATTATCATGTTAAAGAAGGACTCAGCAGGATGAGAAAGCTCAGTCAAAGAAGGACTTGAGAATTAGTATAGAGTCCCTAAAAAACAAAAACACTGAAGTAAGATGGCTAAGTTATACACAAAGCTAGTTAGGTAATTTATGCTCTTCGGGGCCATAAAACTCAGTAGTAACTTCGGGTATTATCTTTCCTACTGAACAATGATCTTTTCTTCTTTACCAGCCAAAAATCATTTGTAACTTACACATCTTCTACAAACCAACATCTAATATGAAGGAGTCTATGTGTAATTAATGGTTCATTTCCTTTAAGAATCAGATAAAATACTTACCTGGCAGGGGCGATATCATGATCATGAAGGCGGTTTCCCTGGGTGAGGCTTATCCATTGCTCTCTGGATGTGCTGACCCCTGCGATTTCACCAAAGGTGGGAACCTGGCTAATGATTTGTGATGGTGGGGGACTGCATTTGCACTCTCCCCTATAAAAAAAATAGGATAAAACTGGGGAGGGTCTGTGAGACAGTGATCCAGTACTGGAAGGACATTATGTCTTTCTTTTTTCCTCATTTCCAAGTTTTGGGTAATGTTTAATCATTACTTTTCTTTTCTTTTTTTTTTTTTTTAAATATTTTATTGATTTTGTACAGAGAGGAAGGGAGAGAGATAGAGAGCTAGAAACATCGATGAGAGAGAGTCATCGATCAGCTGCCTCTTGCACCCCCCCCACTGGGGATGTGCCCGCAACCAAGGCACATGCCCTTGACCGGAATCGAACCTGGGACCCTTGAGTACCCAAACTGATGCTCTATCCATTGAGCCAAACCAGTCTCGGCTAATCATTACTTTTCTAAGCCTCACTTCTGTATCTGTAAAATGGGGTGGCAATGTCTATTGGTAGAGTTGTGATGATATGAGACGAGGTATCCAGTATACTGTCTTAGGTGCTAAGTGTTGGCACAGGGCTAACCAGATATTAAAGGTTCAAGCTTTGGAAGGAAAATGACAATTGTGTGCCCATGAGGTGTCAGACTCTGTGCTCCATGCTTTCCATATGCTTACATATACCCCATTTACCTTCAGAGTGGACCTGTATGCAGGTAGTATATAGTCCCAGCTTATGTGCAAGGAAACAGATTACCAGGAGGGAAGTGACTTGCCTGAAGATCTCAGATCTAGAGTACATCTGTGATTCTAGAGCTCTCTCCACAACGTGGCTGTCTCTTTAAAAGAAAAATCACAAGACAAAAACTTTCAACATTATTTGAATTGAATGCAAACTGATTAGAAGGATTTATTCATTTGCCTGTTATTCATCCAGATTCTGTTCCTTCCTCCCCACTTGCCCATCCTAACCGATCCCTGAGCCAAAAAGCCCGTTGCCTTTTTCTTTTTGCCATTCACTCAGCCCTTCAAAGCGGGAAGGATGTGCCTCTGAGTGAAACATTGTGCTGGCAAAATGACACTCTATTTTCCAGGGGCCCTAACAAAGCCTTTTGATTTGAATGTCAATTCTGTGAGCATGATTAAATGTAAGATTCACTTTCACATTCCCCAGCTGCAAAATAAGTTGTACAGTTCAATTAGTTTGCCATGTGGCAGAGGAATACAGCCCCTAAAAGTTGCTATAGTGATGTGATGGGTGAGGATGGTGCTGGGACTGGGGTTGAGCCCAATGAATTTCCAAGGACTGAAACTGGAAGGATGACAGGTTGGGAAGATGGCACTATTCATTTTTCCTTAGAAATGCTGTGTTTCCACTTTTTTCCGCGATGCGTGGACTCTCCATCCTGATACATGAAGATAATGTCTTTCCTTCTTGGACAGAGAATTAGCCACAGGCAGGCTCTTTTTCTCTCTCTGTCTCAAATCGTTTTCTATCCTGTGACATTAATTGGGATGTGGAGAGGATAATGTAGGAAAGGAAAATATCAAGGCCTTATAATTTATCTGTAATGGCCTGAGGCCCACATCCTCCCAAACTTTCATTTTGGATGATCTCTTGCTTCTAGCAAAAAAATATCCTTTAGTTCTTGGCAGTGCTCTTCGCTGGCATGGTCCTCTTGGCTCAGTAGGAATTTGAGCAAAGATGTCCATGAATGAAGTCAGAGCAGGACATGTGGACATCGGAGGAAAAAAATGTTTCCCCTTTGTTTTCTTCAGGGTAGTTTTTAGACAGTGTCCTAATTTTTTTCCCTTGTTATTTTTGTTATTGAGGGTTTTGATTTGTTTTGTTTTTGTCCCCTTTACTGAGCTCTTAAGTCCATGGTCACAGAGAAGATGTTTATTAATTGATTTACTACAGTACTCCCCACACCCAGCCTAGGGCTCCGGGTAGTAGGAGGCATTCATTAAGTACTTGTTCAGGAAATGGATGACTGCATCTGAATATGGATTCTGACTCCCAGAAGGCTGGTTTAGTTTTGCTTAGACACCAATTGCCTCTTGGTAAAGGGAGCGTGACCAGTCTCCTCTACCTGTCTTTAGGCTTCTGGCAGGAAAGAATTAGTAATGGATATGCAGGAGCTTTTTAAATGGCACAAATTAAAAGGCTTCAAAGAAGTTAAAGGGCTTTCTTGTTGGGATGGACGGCATGTTTGGATATGTGGTATGTAGAGTAATTGCCCAGCCAGGCAAGATCCTCCCTCACATAAGAGCAGATTGAAGAAGGTGTGTGCAGCACGAGTTTATCAATAAATCATTTAAACTGTCCCAGAGAGTCCCACGAGCAAGATGTTCCTTTAAGGTCTTCTGCAGCATCGTGAGAATTCATTAAGGTCGGTAGAATGATTTGATAACCTCGGATAATAGGTGTGACGGGAGTGTAAACTTATATTATTAAAACATGAATTGAATTGTTTTCTGGATGACTTAAGCAGGCAACAGGGTGAAGGCAATTTCAGAAGGTGCTTTGCGGTGCCTGGTGAAGAATGAACGTTGAATTTAGTTGTTGTTCATTTGCTGCTTTTCCCAGAAGGCTACAGTGCAGGCTGTGTCGGGAGGGGCAGGGAGGAAACAGTATTATAGTGAGGAAAATAGGGTTCCCACCTAACAAGCTACAGAGGACATTTGGGCAAAGCATGGACCTTCTCTAGGTCCCTATTTCAAGCAAGAAAAGCACTTTCCAGTCTATTCCACAAACCCACATTTACAAGCAGGTAGTTAGACTGGCATGGGAAAATGAAGGGGAGTCTTTGGTCTATTAGATAAATTGAATTTGAGTTTAAAATTAAACAAGTTTGCCTTAGGACCACACTTCTGGAAGCTTTTAATGAGTTCCTGTCAATCTTATGGGGAAGAAGAGATGAGAGTTGTGTTGCTATTCTTCTCTTTCATTCCTTTTTAAAAAATATTTTTACTGATTTCAGAGAGGAAGGGAGAGGGAGATAGAAACATAGATGATAGAGAATAATTGACCGGCTGCCTCCTGTACACCCCCTACCAGGGGATTGAGCCCATAACTTGGGCATATGCCCTTGACCAGAATAGAATCCAGGACCCTTCAGTCCTTAGGCCGATGCTCTTTCCACTGAGCCAAACCAGGTAAGACTATGTTGTATTTCCTTAAATTATTTTATAATTTTTTTTGTTAACATCTCAAGTAGTCTTTGACAACTTTAAGAAATATTACACCCCAAAATGATGTCTTACGTGACTCGCCATCTACAAGTCACTCAGGGCAACCTCCCAAGACACTACTATAATTTCAGTGAGACCACATTCTTGCACTTATTAGATCAAACGATAACAAACAAACAAGCAAGTGAAGAAATAGGCAAATCCAGCATGCACATCCAGAATTTGCTCCTTTGACATCTTCTGAATTCCTCCACGGTTTTTAAAATCAGCCTGTCCAGAGCCAAACTCAAAATCCTCCACATCTGTGTCCCGCCAGTCCCAGACTCCATATGGTGTTCCCTCTTCCAGTGAGTGACACTGTCACGCCCTCTGTGGCAGCTTCTCTTCTTGGTCCTCATCTCCCAATCCTCACTGTTAGTCCTTTTTACTTCCTATAACCTCTCAAGTCAATCACTATCTCCGTAGAATATAAGTGCTGGCTGGCATGTGTGGTGCTTATGATCTAGCACACATGGTCTTTAATTCCAGGGATGGGCATTTATCCCAGTGAACAGAGAAGGGTATTGAGTATTGAGGCACTGGGAGCTTAAGGAACTTGCCTGAACCCACATCCCCAGCCTATCACAGCTAAGCTAGGAGATAGACCCAGTTCTAGAGTTCCCTTTTGAATACATCCTTGCAGCCTCTCTGAGAGCAATTCAAGTCTAAATTTCCCCATTGTTCAAATGTGATTTTCACACCAATCCTGCCTTGCCTGCATTACAGTATTGATATAAGTATAAAATTCAGGGGAGAGATGCATAGCACTTTAGAAATGTAAAAATGGCTTGACAAAGGCAAGCTCTTATTCAACTAAGCTACAGAATTTAAACAGGCCAGGAGAGTGCATCTCAATTGGCATAATCTCTGTGATAACAGCTCCAGACAATCTTGGGAAAAAAGGTGCTGAGAGCGCTGTCCATTTCCTCAAATAAGAACTCTCACAAAATTCATGAAAGGCAGGCAACATTAAGCTATTGGAACTGCATTTTCGATTTCTCAGATGGGTTGATCCAGAGCCAAAGCCCAATTTTTTAACTATAGAGCTGTTAAATAGCACACAGGGCATCTCCCTCATGTTACAGAAGTGTAAACTGAGGCCTGTAGCAACCTTAGTCAGGTCAAAACCATAAGACAAGTCACAATTCTATTTCTTTCTCTTCCCCACAATGCCAAAATTAGGCTGCTTTTCAGAGCTTTTTCTCCACTTTATACAATATAATCAATCTCTAAATTCCTAAAGCTGAGACTCAGGTTCTCCTTTGATTGGCAAGAGGCCTCTGGCAGCCCAAGAGGAGCATGCATGGCCTGCGGCATTTGCCTTGGGGAGAAGGAGAGCTCCAGGTGGGGCTGGCAGACACAGCCATGCTCTCTGCACATTCTTTGGGCAAAGCATCTTGTGTGTGCTCCCCAGGGCCTGTGAGTCCGATAGCTGGGATATAAAGTGAAGCCTCAACATAAAAAGGAAATAACACCAGTCAGAGCCATTACTACATCATACATAGTGGATTCTCCACCTTTGTGCCCAAAAGCTCATGCCACAGCCATCCTTTTAGGTTTGGACCAAATGTTGTTTGAAGATCCTAATTTTCCTCTCCAATATTTTAAATTGTGTCTTTTTAACTTACATAAACAGCACTGCCCACCATGAGAGAAAAGCAGTGTGTGAAATTTTGGAATGGGCCTTAACAGCCTGCTCAACAACACCCCAGTCCCTCCTTACAACCTTGACAATGTGCTCTTGGGGCCTCTTCGTTACCAAGAGATAGCGTGCAACCCAAACACCTAGAAGGGCAGGCAAAACAATAAACACTCTAAGCAGGCTGAATGTGAGAGTGAATACCCATTCTGTAGGGGCAGCCATGACCCTGTCTTGCTGTCATTGCTATGTGGCATTATAGCCCCTCAGCATTGTCAGATGCTTCAGTTTAAGAGTAGTCCCCAATCCAGATTTTGGGGGTCAAAACTCCTGATTGCAAGCCAGATGCAGTCCATAGGTGGACAACCTCTTGTTTATTAACAGACTGGAGGCCGGGTGCACAAATTCGTGTTCAGGTAGGGTCCCTCTGGGGATCAGGCTGAAACCCGCAGTCCAAAGCCACCTGTAGCTCCTACCTGCCACTCCCGCTCATCCTGGCCCCACTGCATCTGCCTTGGGCTTGTGCCCAACTTGTCTCAATTGGGAGAGGCTTGCACTGCTGCACCAGCACTTGCCAGCCATGAGTCCTGTGTCTGGTGCCCTCCCAAGGGCAGTATTGGGTTGAAACCAGCTCTCCAACATCCCCTGAGGGGTCCCAAATTGTAAGAGGGCATAGGTCAGGCCGAGGGACCCCTCTGGTGCATGATTGGGGTCAGGGAGGGACTACTGCAGGAGCCCCTGTCTTGCCCAGTCCCGATTGATCAGGGCTAATAGGGGCTGGCTGGCTGGGGAGAGATGCGGGAGGTTGGTCAGCAAAGGAGGTACTATGGGAGGGCTCCAGAGCATGTCTGGCCCATGTTGCTCAGTCCCCCCATTTCGGCTGGACCCCAGTAGCAAGCTAACCTACCGGTTGGAGCGTCTGCCCCCTGGTGGTCAGTGCACATCACAGCAACTGGTTGACCAGTTGACTTTTTGCCCCCTGGTGGTCAATGCATGTCATAGTGAGCAGTTGAGCAGCCTTAGCATATCATTAGCATATTACTCTTTGGTTGAGCAGTCAATTGGTCTCTGGACAATAAGACACTTAGCATATTAGACTTTTATTATATAGGATGTCCAAAAACAGGGTCTCTCCTATGTATTGTTCTATGGTCTTGGTTTCTCTGACTCCATGTCTTGGTAGTGATGGTTCTGTCAGCTCCTATAGGCCATGTCATGGATTTTAATAGTTATATAATATTCTCTGACATGGATGCATTAGGGTTCACCTTCTATTTGTCCTATTGATAAGCATATAGATGTTTGTACTTTTACAATATCACAGGGGTTTCAACAAATCTCTTACACATGAAGTAAGCATGTGTGAGGAATCTGGGGATGATTATTAGTTACTGCTTTTCCTGACACTTGCCAGCTTGTCTCATTTCCCTCAGTGGATCAGGAACCATGTCTTCATCCTTGTGTACTCCCCTCAGTATGTCAGCAACTGTACAACCTTTGAATGAATGAATGACTAAATTCATAGGCTAAAAAAGGTCAGATAAATAAAACTCATCCAACCTGATTTTTACCTCTGATTTTCTGAGTGACTTTTAGGCAAGTTATTCTCTTTGTATAAGCCTGTCTCTCTCCATCTGCAAAATAAGCCTTTTTCATTTATTCCACAACTTGAAATGTTTCCTGAATACCTTCTGAGAATTGGCCATTGTGTGAAGGATGTGGGATGTAGCAGTTATCTTCTGTGGGTCCTCCCTAAGTTCCCTTTCAGTCCCACCTCCTTCAATGCAATGATATCCTGCCAGGCTCTCAACCCCAAGCCTATGCAAATTTGAAAATGGAAATAATGCCACACTCCCCCAGGAGGAAGTGCTAAGTGTCCCCCACTGAACACACATATACTGTGGGGATTCTTAAATGCTATGTACTGACAGTGGCTAAGGGCAAAATATTCATAATCAGCTTTCACTGTCCAAACATGTCATGCTTTGGATAATTTCCTCTGTCCTGTGAAAACTCATGACAGACTCTGTTCAAAGAGTGTGACTTCCACCCTTTCAGATGATGGTAATTGGAAGGAATCTTCCCTTCTTTTCTGTCAGCTCGGGAAGGTAGGGTGTCCCAGCTTTGCTACACCTTATCCCCTGAGGTAAAAAATAAGTAAAAATGGGAGCAGTAAAACTAAGTAAGACTTTTTACAATGGGGTAAAGGTAATAAATTCATGAGCCATCAAGAAAGGGCACAGGGGAGTCAGCATGCTATCTGGAAATAAAGTCACATTAAAAAGGAAGGCAATATTCCTACCTCTGCGACCTCCTTAGGCAAATTCACATTTTTGCGCTTCAGTATCAACATTTGCAAATTTTCTATAAAATGGCGATAACATCACCTAACCCACTGGACTATTGAAATAATCAAAATACGTTTTTTTTTTTTTATTATTATGGGAGATGCAAATGACCAATTGCCTAGTTTTATTAGTAACATTGACCAGGTTTATGACTTTGGGAAAGACATTCATTGGGGGGAGGGGGGGGACTTTGCTGTACCATCTTTAAAAGGGGAACCAAACCTGCGATAGCTACTCCAAAAGCTACAGTGAGACCCCAAGAAAGTGGTAAATGACTACAAAAATGACCTCAGGTATGAGCTGGTATTAACCCAATGACTCAGGTTACACATTAAGGAAAGTTGTGAGTTGGAATATATTCCCATGGTTTGAGGTTGGTTGTCATTTCACCATTTCACCAGGGTTGAAAGTGTCGCAGCTGAGAGTAGGGCACATGACAACTTAGATTTACTCTCTGGTCCATTCATTCCCATATTTAAGCATCTCAGTGCCATCTAAGTTCTTGGAAATACCATAGTGAGTGAAAGGAAGTAAGGCTTTCCTCTCATGGAGTCTAGTATCCATGAGAGGAGGGCACAACTATTAATTAAATTACCACAAATAATAATTAGAAACTGAAATAAGAACTATGGCAAAAGAAAAAGAGAAACAAAAGGGAGATCTATTTTTAAGTGAGAGAGTTCTGGGTATGTAGAGGGCCACTGTGTTAAAATAGGGTAAAATTGCATGTACATGGTTATTAACTCCTTACCCATACTACTGCTACCCTGCTACCTTCATCTTGGTCCTGAGTCTATTATTCAAGAAATTTTCAGTTACCAGATGATACATGAAAAAAAGCTCTAATTTTCTATGTAGATAGTATATTATTCACTGAACCTTTAATATGTGTTAAGAAATGTTCTGCATACTTTAAAAGTATCAATGTTTGCCCTGACCGGTTTGGCTCAGTGGATAGAGTGTCCTGGGGATTGAGGGTCCCATGTTCGATCCAGTCAAGGGCAGGTACCTTGATTATGGGCACATTCCCAGTAGGGTATGTGCAGGAAGCAGCTGATCGATGTTTTTCTTTCATCCTCATCCTTGTTTCTAACTCTCATTTAATAAAAAGTATCAATGTTTACTTCAACAAAACATATCTTTCAATTCATTGTTTCTCAGATAAAGAAATAGAGGTACAGGAGTCACAAGTTCAAGTCATAATTCATTTCTTAGGGAGAGTGAAACTTTGAGCAGTGATTCAGAGCTTCGTTGCTCTGTTTTGTATGGTGAAGATTAGATTCCTAGCCAGTATTTAGGGTTGGCACAAAGATCATGTAAGATAATAAATGTCCTTCTGTACACTGCAAAAAACTACTGTGTACATAAAGGGGTTATCATGAGGGGTGTTCAGGGTATTGCCTCACAGGTTCATGTTGGATGCAATAAAAACATTGGTGGTCAGTATCACTCTGTTAATATTTGCTTTAATGTATTTTACTCATGCCTTGTCATTTGCCAGGATCCTTTTTATTTTTTCTCTATTGCTATAGATTTATGGCATGGTATTCCTGGATCTTCACACTTTTCTCTGGCACATTTGTAACTGCATTGGTTGTTGGAAAGGGCACTTGGCATCATTGATTTTGTGTGGAGGGACCTTTTTTGGGTGGCTATCTTGTGTTACTGTACATCTGATTATTCAATTCCTTTAAAATACCCCTGCCTAGCTGCGTGGTTCAGTGGTTGAGCGTTGGCCTATGAACAAGGAGGTCACGGCTTGGTTCCTGGTTAGGACACTTGCCCAGGTTGTGGACTTGATCCCCAGTGTGGGGCATGCAGGAGGCAGCTGATAAATGATTCTCTATCATCATTGAGGGTTCTCTCTCCCTTCCTCTCTGATAAAAATATATTTAAAATACCCTTGTATACCTTTGCTCCATATGACATAGGGAACAAAAATCAAGGCAATGTGGTCCCAAGAGTGACAACTGTGTATACAAACCCTGGGCTAGATGCTAAAGCACTAATCCTGACCCTGAAGAGCTGATGACAGTGGAATTATGTCCATACCGCCTTAGAAATGGAGCAGAATCAAAATTTATAACATCACTAGTAATATAATTCATGCCACTACCACTGATTTCCCTGACACTCTTTCTCTACCACAACACAAAGAACTTCAAGTATAACCTCCCCAAATTTTCCTGGCCTCTCCATGGAGTAGTGCAGGGAGAGCAGCATTAGTTACAGGCTCCCAATTTCAAATGTGCTGAGAGAGAACTCCAAGGTGGCTTCTCCCAGGTCACACTGCCAGTCTCTGTGGCTTTCCTAATGGATTAGGAGTGTGATATACAGAATAATGTCCATGTCCTAATTCCGGGAACCTGAGACCATAATCTTGGATGGCTAAAGGGACTTCCCAGGTATAAATTAAGGCTCTTGAGATGGAGAGATTATCCTGAACTATTTAAATGAGCCCAAGATGGTCATAAGGGTCATTTTAAGAGAGAGGCCAGAGGGTCCAAATGACAAAAGGAGATGTGACAACATAAACAGAGTTTGGATCGTTGAACCAAGTAACACAGGCAGCTTCTAGCAGCTAGAAGAGGCAAGGGATGGATATTCCCTTAGAACTTCCAGAGAGACATAGCTTTGTCAGCATCTTGATTTTAGTCCCATGAGACCCATTTCGACCTCTGACCTCCAGAACTGTAACATAAGAAATTTGCATTGTTGTTCTAAGCCACTGAATTTGTAGTAATTCATGACAGCAGCAATAAAATATTAATGCGGGTTGTCTGCCCTTGCACACTCTGGATTTGAGAGAACAGGCAAATGAGATCCAGGGAAGCAAAGCCATCGTTCAGAGAAGCAGAAAAGCCTGGTTTAGCTTGAAGGTATTTATGGACTGCAATGCTGCCATTCCTAGTTACAAAAGATCCAACAGAATGTCTGTCTACCTCCAGTGCCTGCAACCCTGCCAACGTCCATAGCATGCCAATGTCCAATCTTCCAATTAGCTATTGTCCTGGAGTTCTGACTGCTAAGATCAACAGGCTTCCACCTACACATGGCAGCATGTTATAAGTTCTATATTTTTCATCAAGACTTTCTCTTGGGTTCCAATAGTTCTATGTAGGCAGGAATCTGACTACTAAATCAAATTAGGAATATGATTGGGATCCTCTTTCCCCCCCCCCCTAAAACCTTTCATTCATACGTCATTTTAATGAAAGTTTTAAGCAAAAAATACATACAGTAAAACTGGAAACACTCACTTTTATGCCCCCTCACCTATTCTAGTTCCCATAAACTCTTTTTAGCACATATCTTACTAATTTTTCTTTAACTTGTTGGCACATATAGATCTTCTTGTAAAAATGAATTACATCCTATCCATGAAGTGAATGTAGTCTAATTTAATGAGTTCTCTATTGATGGACATGCAAGTTGCTTCGAATTTTTCACGATGACATGCAATCTCCAATGTAGCCTTATCACATCTCTGTGTGCTAACGAGATGCGTCAACAGAACAGAGCACCACAAGAGGGGTTGTTCCATCAAAGGGTTAGATGATAGAATTTGCCAAATTGCTCTACAACAGGTTGTCCCGATTTACATTCCCATTAACAGTATATGAAAGCACCGTTTCTCTACACCCTAAAGATGATCCCGTGGGTATAATTCATCTTTTTAATAGTTGACAATCCGTTATGTGAAAAATGCACTCTGACAGTTGTTTTTATTTGCATTTCCCTTGTTTGTAATGAATTTGAGCATCTTTGTATACATCATTGGTCATTTATTTTTTTTCTTCCTGCTTAAGTGGATTCTACTTTCATGGGTTGAACAATGAAAAGGTGGTGACAAGGAATTGTCAAGCTGTGTCTGAGCTGCAAATCAAGACCCAGCAGCCCAAGGCTCAGATTCCAACACCTCCTGTGATATTTATACTGTAGTCAAGAGCTGCGTGCATACCTGGGAAATGCTGTGTCTATTTTAAACCCTCCAGGGAGAGAGGATGGGTATCAAGTTCATTGGCACTCTTATTTTTCTGCCACTCTATCCACTCTACCACTTTGTAACCTTTGGCATATACCTGCTAATTTTTTAAATGTTGTTCCTCCTCAACACAGTGAAAAGTCTGGGAAACGTGACAGGTCTGGTATTTTTTGTTCTTAAATTTTTTAGGTTCTAAAAATCATTGGTCAAATGTGTACTAATTTTCTCCAAGAACCAGCCTTCAGCAAAATTAACAAGTGAGGCCCGGGTTTTCTCAGTCGCTGACAAAGATGCTGCTCAGAGAGAGTCAACTATTATTCTAGGCAGAGCAGCATCCCATAGAGGGAGGGAATGTAGATCATGTCTGAAACAGAAGTGGGACAAAGGATAAAGGAAAATGGAATGAGCCTGGAAGGGACTGAAAGGACCAAACCATACAGGCCTTTTGGATCATGTAACAGATTTTGTTCTATTTCCAAAAAGCAAAGGAGAATTCCCTGGGCAGATGGGGGGCATGTTACACAAAGGGGATAAGTCATCTAATTTGCCTTTTCCAAACTATCACTCTGGCTGCATATCATACACAATTTGCAAATGTGATATCATTTCTGAGAACAAATTGGCAGGTGACTCAAGAGGATGCAATGAGACCATTTGGGAGGTTCTTGTTGATCAGAGAGGGTAGTTGTATGGACCAGGAAGGTGGGGTTGAAAATGGAGAGAAGTACAAAGTTTTAAGAGATATATGTCTTTATTGAGTTTATTAACCTAACTGGGGAGGCAGACACATGAAAAGAGAGCATAGACTGTCTAGTACTCTTTCCTAAGCAAACATATGATGGCTCTTTTTCTCTCAACTCTAATTGCACTTAGGGCAAGGAATATTACATTTCTAGCAACTGGCCAATAGTAGGTGCACAACAAATATCTATTCAATAAGGGAATGGTATGGCTAACAAAAGGATTCAAAACAGCAAGATATCACACTCATTGGTGAAGTTTCATGGGAAAGATGAGCCTGACATGGTCTCCAAGGGGCAATAAGATCACTGTTATCATCTCACACAATCCAGTTCTGAAAGGCATTCATTTTGTATATTCAAAATCTGAGGTTCAGTGAACAACTTCTCCAAAATTATTTATTTAATAACTGGTACATTGAGAATTGTAACCCTCATCTGTGGACCAATTAGGCCTTCCTACTCTTGACATATTCTTGAACTCACACAATAGATCAGGGAGAGATTAGTCTGCCCAGAAGAGATGAAATTGAAATGACCTGTGGGAAGAAAACATGCTCCAGAGGGAGGACACATGGCTCCTTGGATGCTCATTCTGTTCATTTTCATGTTTCTGATTTCAAATCACCATTTATTAAACAGTTACTGCATGGCCCTCAGACCACTCTCCCTTTACATGTATCTCATTTAACTGCCATGACCTAATTGGACAGCTAATATCCCCATTTTAATTTAGCAAACTGAGACTCAGAAAGGTTGACAATAAAAATGGAATAAGAAATACGTAGCAATTTGAATCCAGGTCTAACTGTGTTACCCTCACCCCAAATAGCTACATGATCTGATTTGAGGGTCAAGGTCAAGGCAATCTAGGAAGAATGTAATTATCTTGACTAGAGCTAGGCTGATTATCTGTGTACCTGTAGTGTGTTTGTCTTTTTTGTTAGACTTCCTTTTTAAAGAGAGAGAGAGAGAGAGAGAGAGAGAGAGAGAGAGAGAGAGAGAGAGAGAGAGAGAGAGAGAAACAGACATTGATGTAGAGAAAAAATATCAACTGGTTGCCTCTTGACATGCCCTGACCAGAATAGGGCATGACTGGGATCAAACCTGCCACCTGGGTATGTGCTCTGATCAGAATTGAGCCCACCTCCTTTCTTTGTATGGGTCAATACTCCAATCAACTGAGCTATACCAGCCATGGTAGCTCTTTTTGTCTCGTATGTGACCATGACCTGACATACATGTTCCCCACCCAACTGCAAGAGCTCTTCAAATATTTTCTTCTCTGTTGAAGTTTATTATCTAAAGACAACATAAAAGTATTACTATTCCTACCTCTGTAACCTCCTTAGGCAAGTTCACATTTTTGTGCTTCAGTTTCAACATTTTCAAATTGTGTATGATAGCAACACATCTTTCAGAAGTTATTGTGAAGAATTAAGCACTTGGCACACAGTAGGCATTTAGTATATATTATTCTTATCTCTCTAGGCTGCCTTACTAGTCTTCATTCAGTCATTGGTCAGAGATATGTATAGTGTTATACTTTATGTCAAACCATGCTCAGTGTTGAGAATAAAGGATGTTCTGGTGCTCTATCACTGTGTAACAAACTAACCCTTAGCTTAATGGCTTCAATGACAACAGTTTATCACATCTCATGATTTTGTGGGCAGAGCTTAGCTGGGTGATTTTTTTCTAGTATTTAGCTGGCAGCTGGCTATTCTGGAGGGTTCAAGATGGTTTCACTCAGATGCCTGGAAAGTTTATGGGAGCAGCTGGAAGGCTGTGCTGTGAATTTTCTTTCTCTCTCAGGGCTTCCCACACAGTCTCTGTGGTAAGGGATTTACAAGCCTGGTAAGTGATGGAGCAAGGACTTGAACCTGAGCAGGACAAATCCAGAAATCACCACTATATACATGAAACATAGCATACTATTTAAAATTAAGTCTGGCCCTGGCCTATGTGACTCAGTTGGTTGGAGCATTGTCCATAAGCCACCAAAAGGGCCATGGGTTTGGTTTTATTCTGGTCAGGGCACATACCTAGGTTACAGATTTTATCCCCATTAGGAGAGTACCAGAGGCAACCTGTTGATGTTTTACTCTCACATTGGCCCCTGCCTCTCTCTCTCTCTCTCTCTCTCTCTCTCTCTCTCTCTCTCTCTCTCTCTCTCTCTCTTTCTCTCTCTCTCTCTCTCCCCTACCTCTTGTCTTCATCTGTAAAATAAAGGAAACCTCTTTCCATAAACATTTCCAAGGTTCATTTAGAGGACTATATTTGTAGCGGAGATCACAAGGAGTAATGAGACCCTGTTTTTAGTCCTGACTCATCTCATTCTCTGTGCACTGTTGAACAAATCTTTCTCCATTTCTGAAAAAACATTTTTTATAAAATAGTCTTTGAGGGTTCTTTCAACTCATATTTCAAGGAGGATATTGAGAAAAACATCACAAGCAAACACAGTCTGTTAAACTGAAAGATTTGCCATGATTTATATTCCTTGGGGCAGATGTGCTGAGTGTGTCTTTGAGACAAGTACCCTGTGACTGGCCAGGGATAGGACTAGTATCTATAGGTCTGGATAAGACCAAAACCCAGTGCTCAAACCAAATGGCACTGTACTGATGACCTTAGCCTGGGACCATGGAATGATCAGCTAACCCATTACCCAATTACTCCACTGAGCATTTCTATATATGACTTGACATCGCAAATAGTAAGCTTTTAAAATAATCAGCTAAACTACTTGAGTAACATTTTTTAATAAAATGTTTTTATTGATTCCAAAGAAAGGTAGAAAGAGGGAGGGAGAGAGAGAAAGAAGAGAAACATCAATATGAGAAACATAGATTGCCTCCTGCATGTGCCCTAACTTGGGACTGAACTTGCAACCTGGGTATATGCCCTGACTACCGTGTTTCCCCGAAAATAAGACATCCTCTGAAAATAAGACCTAGCACATGGAAAGATAAGACATCCCCTGAAAATAAGACCTAGTGCAACTTTGGGAGAAAAAAATTAATATAAGACCCTGTCTTATTTTCGGGGAAACAGGGTAGGAATTAAACCTGCCACATTTTGGTATATGGGATGATTCTCCAACCAACTGAGCAACACTGGCTAGGGCTGAGTAACACATTTAAAATTAACCAGTCATCCAAACCTTAAGGCTAGATGATGAATGATAAAATACTTTTGAATCAATTATTATAAATAAGGGACTTTTTATTTTGTTTATTCATTTAAGTATTCCAAGCACTTAGCACAGGGCCCCCAGCACATAGTAAGCACTCAAACACTTGTCATTGAATAGAATGAATGATTAATGTTTAATGGAAACATAATTGAATCCTACCCTTTATCCAAGTAAGGAGACTCTTGAAATCCATGCTTAATAGCAGCAAAATGTCATTTACAAAAAGTCCACTTCAAATAATTTTATCTGCTTAGTTGGTTATACATGATTGATCCTTAGATATCAGGATCAATTACATATAACCAACTAAGCAGATAAAATTATATCTAGATATCACATAAGAAAGACTTTGTATTCTAGGCAACCGAGGCCATGAGCCAAGAAGGGCCCAGCAGTTGTTCATGGCCCATTTGATACTGTCTGACATTGAGTGAACTTCACCTTTTGAGTCCTCCGGTGAATGTCTGTAGAATTAGAATAAATTTAAAGTTTGCTACAGCCCTAAAGGTCAATGACCCTAAAGAATTTGTATTTTGCCTACATACAACATGATATGACAATGTTAAATGAGATTTCTTCTGCTCAAGATAACATTTAACATAATAACAATGAAAAAAGTATTAATTTGCCTTTTTAAGCTCAAGTTTCACCTTAGTTCTTCTAGTTCTTCCATTTGGCAACAAGAGTTTAGGCAAGTCACCTGACCTTTCTGGGCTTTATTATTCTCATTTGTCAAGTCACCCAACCATCTTTTGGGGACATGAAATTAAATTATAGGACTTTCAATGTCTTCTACATGAAACAGTTTACTGCCCACCTTGGTATGGTCCTTTAGAGATAGTTTTGTTGAGCATTCTAAGATACCCCATGAAGAAACTAAAACTTAGAGAAAGAAATTGATTTATCCAGTATTAAACAGCAAGTTCAAAAAGACTTGGGGCAGGTAGTTAATTCATTCATTATGTTTGTTCATTGAGCATCTTAGTAGTAACATCTAACAATTGAAGACCTAAAGTACACCAGAAACGTTACATGAATTAATGTATTAGTCTCAGTATAACCCAAGAAGGTAGTCTTTATCATTGTTCTTGCCTTACAAACAAGGAAACTGAAATTTGAGGATGCTAGTGGCTTTCCAAAATTTACACAGCTAATATGAGATGGAGCCAGGAATTAGACCAGAGGGTTTACTGTCTTAACCTTAAATCTATACTGATCTCTTTTACCACATAGGCAGTACAGATGCAAATTAAAACATAACATGGCACATTCCACACACCCTTATCTTATGTCAGCCTCAGTTATACTATGTCAAAAGGAGTGCTATGATGAAGGGAGTGAATGCCTGGGTCACACAGCCTTCTGATAGGTCTGTTTAGGCTGTGGCTTAGAAATGGGGGAAGGAATGGCAATGGGAGAAAAGGATGTACCCGACAGAAGGAACAGCATGTGTGAAGATCTGAGGAGGAGAAGGAACACAGCTCATTTTTAAAACCATAAAATGTGTAGTCAGGATAAGAAGAGAGTAGAGGCTGGAGCATAGCAGTGGTATGAGGAGAATGGTCCTTTGAGCCACAGTTCAGAATTTGCATAGCCTCCTGAGGGCAGTAAGCAGATTTGTATGAGAGGGGATTAGGTATGGTAGTGACATGCTGAGACTCATCACTGTGATTACAATGAAGAAAGGCATACAAGACTGGAGGCTGGGAGAGAGGTTAAGGAGCATTATAGTGATCCTGTGCCCTTCAAATTCCCTGGACAAAAAAAAAAAAGGGGGGGCAGTTTGGGAACCAGGCATGACCTTATTATTTCCTAAATTCTGCCTGAAAATCAGTTGTTCTGGCTCCAGGAGGGCCCAGTGATGGTAAATCTAAACCCAACTAGTGTTTCCCAATGATTTATTGGGAAGCCATTGACAAGCTGGTGGTGTCTTCACCCCGGACCATGTGCCCTACATTGCAGACAAATGGAAAACTTCCGATGAGTTGCTTTGGAAGCTGACAGAGAACCAGAGCCTTTTGGTGGCATTTAAACTCATTTCACAGTTAATACAGCATGTGGGGCACATTTTCCTACGTTTATGCCAATTTTTATGTGTTTCTGCCACACAGTCAGAAGCCACAATCATAAAAAAGAAGGAAAACGGTACAAAAAATAAAAGTAAATAAGCAAATTCTGCTTTAATGCTCCCAGGAGCACTGAGTCCGGCAAGTTTATGAGTTAGAGAAAAAAACAAACCCTGCATGGCTGTATGTAAAGGAAAGGCAAATCTATCCCTCTGCATCAGGATATATCATGCAAAGACAGGGGTTGGTCCAGAATTGTCGCCCGTTGTCCAAGTGTCTTAGAATCTACCAATCTCTTCTCTGCGACTTTCTCACTTGTAAAATACACAGCTTGTACTAAATGATGTAGAGGTGATTCTACAGTTATGTTAGTCATCCTTCACACTGTGCTAGGCATGGAGGAGCAGGCAGATCTAGGAAACCTCATCTCTGACTGCAGTGAATAAAGCACATTGTAGAAACCAGACTCATTTTACCTCCTTTGGATCAGGGAATTCTCTAACTATGGTGCTGTAAAACAGAATAATAGCTTTTAAAAAGATGGAATAACTTGATTTTTACATCTAATTTGTAGAAAGAAATGGAATTAACATTTTCAGTGTTGAAGACTCCTAGGATTGATTACTTTTATACCCATATTTATACTGAATTCGCTAATTTTAAACATTATTTGATTTAGCATAAAATGATATATGGCTACTTTGATTTAATGTAACATTTTTTATGGTTTTCCATAAGTAGCTTAGACTTATGAGTAAGCAAAAGCTTAGGGGTAAAACTATAAATTTCTATGTTATGCTTGGATTTGGGTGTAGGCTCTGACATTCTAGCTATGAGTCCTTAGAAAAAGTTATTTCAGAACCTATTTCCTCAACTACTAGATGGGGCAATAATAGTACTTACCTCACATTTTTTATTATGGGGATTACATTTTTAAAAAGGCCATAAAGCATTTAGCATAGTTTTTGATAAAATAAGTACTACGTAAGTATTATGTAGTGGGAAGTAAGCATAAGAGAAATAATGAGTTTGACCTGGGCCTTGAAAAGGGAGAATTTAAACAAATAAAATTTCCATTTTTGCAGTTATGGTGCATTGCAAAGTAAAATAGCCCCAGTTCTCCCTCACTTCTTATATTCACACTCTTTGTAATATGACTTTACAGCCCCTCTGATGAAGAGATGAAGTTTATGTCCTCCCCTCTTGAGTATATGGCTAACTTTTTTATTTGCTTTAACAAATAATTTGTGGCAGAAACAATGCTATACCCACTTCATGGTTGGACCTTACAATTTTGATCATTGTTTTAGAACTCAGCTTCCACTATAAGAACAAGTCCAGGCTGACCAGCTGCAGAATAGGGGTCATGTGCCATAGACCCAAATCAGCCAAATTGTCTGAGCTGAGGTCCCAGACTCCTGAGAGTCCCAGCTAGAACCACCTCATGGCTTTTGGTGACCTCAGATGCATAAGTGAGTCTTGCTAGCTCATCTCTGAACAGCAGAAACACCCAGGAAACCTGTAGAGTGATAATAAATGATTGTTGTTTTAAGCCTCTAGGTTCTAGGTTAGTTTGTTACACAGAAATACCTAAAAGAGACTGTGTTGATGGTGGTGGAAGGATAGAAAAAGGAATGGAAAAGTGGTTTCAACCATAGGAGGAGTGGAAGCTGAATAAAATGGATGCCACACATCTATGAGCTAGGAAATATTAGGTTTTGTGGCAGAAATAAAGATAAGTTATAGAGTATATTAAAGTGCACCCAAAAGAAAGAAAGGCCCATTTATTATCATTTGTATGAAAGCACAAAGTTTCTGAGTGAAAACATCATGAATTAGAGGGTAAGGAAAGGGACAAATAATGTTTATAACAAATGACATTAAAGATTAATACCCTTAATATATAGAGTTCTAAGATATCTATCAAGAAAAATGAATCAAAAAATACCCCTGGAAACTAGTAGTAGAAAATATTTTCCTTAGCTTAGGGCTATTGTACATGCTGTGCCCAGCCTTCTCCCCTTTATCTAGCTACTTTATTATTATATATATATTTATTATATATATAATTTTTTTTTTACCTCAGTCTCTTATTCAGGGATGTCTTTTTTGAACATGGATATCACAATAATATGTGTTGTCTAAGCAACCTGCTCCTCTGATTTCACTCATCATTATTTATATAATGTCTTTTATCTCCACTAGATTGTAAATTTTATCAGGCATGAATCAAAATTTTTTTGTTCACCAGTATAATTCTGGCATCTGGCAAAATACCTGACATAGGGTAGACATTCAATAGCTATTTGAAAATGAATGAGCCTTTAAATGATGGCCATGAAAAAAATATTGCTTACCAAAAACGAAACAAAAATAAAACAAAAGCTAAATTATAAAAGCCAATATTAATAAGTTAAAAAGTCCAGTCCATTTAATCAAGAAATGCAAATGAATACAAGATATTTTGTGTGGATAAATATAAAAGCTAAAACCAGCAAAAAGGCTCCATGCTGGAGAGTATGTGATAAGCATGTAGCACTGAACTGATTATCAATTGATGCAATTGTTACAGAAAGCAATTTAGCAAAGTACTGATTTAAATATTCATATCCTTTAACCCAGCAGTTGCTGATTTAAAAAAGAAAACCAGATGTTTTAGCTCAAGTTTTATGACTAGGAATGGCATTGATTCTAATTTCAATATAAACCACCTATATGATCAGTAATGTTATTATAACAAGCATCAGCATAGTTTAGAAGTTGAGAATATGGGTTCTGGAGGAAAAAAGATTGGTTCTTATCTTGGGGGTATCACTTATCAGCTATGTGGTCAGAACCTCATAATTCAATCTTGCTGATCTTACTGGTCCAATCAATAAATCTTTGGGTTTTAGGAATTAGTCATTTATCTTATTTTCAACATATATACTCATTACTCTTTGAGGAGTAGTAGCTTGCATTATTTCAAATTCTCAATTTGCTTTTCTCTCTCTTTTTTTTAATGATTCCTAATAGCTGAATGATTCTGGTCTATTCTGTGTATTAATGTGTTTAAATATAGCTTAGAATTACCAGAGGCAAAAATGAGTAAGAAATAAGAAAAGGGTCTCTCCCTCCCTCCTTCTACCTTCCTCCCTTCCTCCTTCTATCCCTCAATCTCCCACCATGGTTTTCTCTCTCTTGAGTTACATTTGTGCTCATAAATAAGAGTCTACACTTGACCATATAATTTCCCTTCCTTTAAAAAAAATTAAGCAGTATCTGGGACTATATAATGACTAGAGGCTCAGTGCATGAAAATTTGTGCACTTAGGGGAGTCCCTCAACCCGGCCTGTACCTCTCACAGCCAGGGGATGGCCCAACTAATGGCTTTGGCCCACTCCACCCAGGGGGAGCAGGCCTAAGCCTCAGTCTGGCCTCCCTTTGCGGGAGGTGACTGGCAGGCCGATCAGAGGATGGTGTGGGTGGCCAGCGGCTGGCCCTGCTCCCCATTGGGCCACCACCAGTGGCTCCCTCTGTGGGAGGCAACCCCAGCAGGCCTATCTGGGGAATAGGAATTGCTGAGCTCTCAGTTGGCCCCTCCCTGAATTGCTGTGCTGCTGCTACAGCCCATGGTGTCCCTCTGTGGGAGGCAACCAGGTGGGCAATCACGGATGGCACCGTTCCCCATCATCCCACTGCTGGTCACCACCACCCCCTCCACTCCATCGCTGTCCCCTCCCTCTGCCCACTGGCACCTTGGCTGGCGTGGCACCACCTACTCGCCGGCCCACCACTGCTGACCAGCTGGCCCTGCCACCACTGACCAGTCATTCTGCCATTTGGTCAATTTGCATATTATGCTTTTATTATATAGGATAACTAATAGGTTTACTGGGCTGTGTGACATGTCTAAGTTCTTGACAAAAGACAAGGCAAAGCCACTAAAAATAGAGCCCCAAAATGAGATGTTTTAGGATATTAGAATTATAAAACTAATATATTAGCTCCATATTTTAAAAATGTTTCTGGAGCCCAGTTTTGTGTAGAAATGAACTTGAATTAGGAATAAAGATATTCCACTGTTTCCAGATTTTTTTTTGACACAGTTTATTTTATTCAAGAGTAGACTGCAGGAAGTGTTATATGGCCAAAAATAATTAACTATTCAGAGAGCTTAAACTCTATGTAACCCAATGTATACTAATTGGGAAATAACTAAACTCTTAATTTGTCTATTTAACTAAACATTTTTCTTTAGAAGTAAATTTCCATTGACAGAATATTTCAAAAGATAGGGCAGAGAATTCCCACGTTGTTAGAATCATACATTAGTTAAAATTATGACCCTTACATTAACTATTACCTAAACTCTAAGCTTTATTTAAATTTCACCATTTATTTTATGTCTTTTTCTCTTTTAATTTAGGGTAAGTACCACACTGTATTGAGTTTTTGTCTCTTCCCGTTTCTCTGGTCTATGACTGTTGTTAAGTCTTTCCTGTTTTTTATGACTTTGGTGGTCTTCAGAAATACTGGCTGAATATCCTGTAAAATATTCCTGAGTCTGAGTTTATCTCATGTTTTTTCTCATGATCAGACTGGGGATATGAGTTTATGGAAAGAATACCAAAGAAAGTCATAATTGACAATGTTAATCTTCATTACTTGGTAGTTTTTTGACAGAGTTCTCCACTGCAAAGAAACTTACTAGTTTTTCCTTTCCCTACTCTGTTCTTTGGAAGTGAGCCACTAGTTAGTCTGCATTCTGGGGGCAATGCAGGAGAGGAGAGCAGAAACTATGCTCATCGTCTGTAGAACGAGATATCTATTAAATTTGTAATTATTTTGTAGGAAATACATATCTCCTTTTCCTCATTTATTTATTTACTAGAGGCCCAGTACTCAAAATTTGTGCTGGGGAGAGGGGGTTCCCTAAGCCCAGCCTGCACCCTCTTGCAATGTGGGACTTCTGGCTCCCAGCTGTTCGCCTGCCTGCCTGATTGCCCCTAACTGCCTCTGCCTGCCTAATCACCCATAACCGCCTCTGCCTGCCTGCCTACCTGATCATCCCTAACTGCTTGCCTGCCTGCCTAAGTGCCCCTAATTGCTCACCTAACTGCCTCTGACTCGCCCCCCACATCCAGGACCCAGTCTTCCCTTCTCCAGCTGGCTACAGATACTTGGGATCTGGGCTTCCCTCCCTCTGGCTGGCTTCAGACACCTGAGAACTGGGATCCCCTCCCTCTGGCCAACCGTAGGTACCTGAGACCCCTGGAGGCTTTGCCTGGACCCCACCTACGTCAGGAAGGACAGCCTGAATGACATTTGGAACACGTTTGGTCTATCTGGTCTATAATAATTAGCATGTTACCACTTTATTAGTATAGATTAACTAAGTTTTTGATATCAGTATGGACTTTATATTTATTTTATTTTATACTTTGGTATAATGCAATGTTATATAGCACTCTAAATTATTTTATTTATTATCTTTTTGCTCAAATTGTTGAAGATTTGATTATTCAAAACTTTAGGAGCTTTTATGTTGGCTCCTGTGTCCTTTTAAAAAACTAGGGATAAAATACAGAAACCTAAAATTTACCAACTTAACCATTTTTAAGTGACAATTCAATGGTATCAAATACATGAATAATGTATTATCTTCACTAACTCCATCTCCAGAACTCTTTCATCTTATAAAACTGAAACTCTATGCCCATTAACCAATAATTTCCCATTTCCACCTTCTCTCCATCGCTAACAATTACTATTCTACTCTTTGTCTCTACAATTTGGACTACTCTAATTCCTCATCTAAGTGGAATCACACAGTATTTGTCTTTTTCTAACTGACTTAGTCCACTTAACATGATGTTCTCAAAGTTCATAGATGTTGCATCATATGTCAGGATTTTCTTCCTTTCTAAGGCTGAATAAAATTCCATTTATGTATAGTTCCAATAAAATGGAATAAAATTCCACTTATGTATGGTTCACATTTTGCTTCCCCATTCATCTATTGATAGATACTTGGATTGTTTTCATATTTTAGATATTGTGACTAAAATGATGAACATGGGTGTATAAATATCTCTTTGAGACCCTGCTTTCAATTAGGTTAGGTATATCTCGATAAGTTACATTGTTAAATCATATGATAATTCTATTTTTAATACTTTGAAGAACATCCAGACTGTTTTCAACAGTGGATATACCATTTTACATTCCTACCACAGGGGTTCAGTTTCTTCAGATCCTCAGCAGCACTTGTTTTCTATTTTTTTAAATAATGGCCATTTTAATGGGTATAAGATAGTATCTCACTGAGGTTTCCTTGCATTTCCCTAATAATTAGTGTTCTTGAGCATATTTTTATGTATTTATAGGTCATTTATATACCTTTTTGGAGAAATGTCTATTCTAGTTCTTTGCCCATTTTAGAATTGGGTTGTTTGTTATTTTGTTGGTGGGTTCTAGGAGCTCTCTATATATTCTGGATATTAATCCATTATCAGATATATAATTTACAAATATTTTCTTCTATTCTGTTAGTTTTCTCTATTTGTTGTCTTTTGATGCACATTTAAAAAGGATTTTTATGATGTCCCGTTTGTCTATTTTTTTATTTGTTGCCTGAAACTTTCATGTCATATCCAAGAAATCATTGTCAAATCCAATGATATGAAGCATTCTGAGGAATTTCTGCACAATAAGTAACAATGTCCCACTTTCACATCTATTTTTAGGAATTTGAGTCTTCCCTCTCTTTTTCCTTAGTCCACCTATTTAAATTTTTGTCAATTTTGTTGACTTTTTCAAAGAACCAACTTTTGGTTTCATTGATTACACTAGAAATTATTTTTTCTACTAGAGGCCTAATGCATGAAATTTGTGCAAAGGCCTCAGCCCTCTCAACCCCGGCTTCATCTTTTAGGTCATCTGGAAGGATGACCGGAATGTCATTTAGCTGTCCGGTCTAATTAGCATAGATTCTCTGTTTCATTTATCTTTGCTCTGGTCTTCATTATTTCCTCTATTCTCCTAGCTTTGGGTTTAGGTGCTGAGCACACAGAGATAGTTGTCTTCCACCTTAATCTCTCACTTAAGAATAACCTCGATAAAGAAAAAGAAAATAAAATTATGGTGGACTAAGCCAGAGCTCTGTTTCTAACAACTCTACTCCTTGAAGCTTGTGTAAATCTCCATTCTATCACTAGCCAATTTTAAATATGAATATGGGCCAATAAATGTAAATTAAATATGACTTTAGATGGATTCAAATGCAGTATGTAACCAAAAAAGAACTAGATAGTAGATGATTTGCTGTTTCATTAATCACAGATCTTCTCAGGGATGAGACAAAGTGGTCTGGTGAAAGGAAAAGGGAAACTGAACAGACACACTATATTCAAACCTTTTGTTCCCTTCAATCTCTCATTACAGTCTCCCACCCCTCTGAGCCCCTAAGGATTTAGGCTGAACTAAACCCATGGAAACACTAATGATGCTGAGTCATACACACTTTCCCTCAGGATTCTGTTCTCTCTACCCACCAAGTGGAATTTGCAGAAATATTCAGTTCTAGCTTTATCCACCTGTATTTTATGATTCTAGAAAAACCAGGGGTTCCTTTAGTCTTTTATAAGCTTGCACAAAAAAGTTCAGATAATGTCCATTTCAAACCACCTCCTGTCCATTTCTGTCCATTTAGTCAAACACAGGGCCTAACTTGGGCATTTCATTACAACCATAAACTTTAGACACTGTAGTTGCAACATGCCCTGGAAGACCTGGGCACCTGATCTTTATTTTTCATCGAAAGAACACAACCTTAATTCCCTCATTGCTACTTTTCAAGAAAAAGAAGTAGTAGTCCTGATCTAGCATCAAGAGTTCTCATTTCTAGTCAAAAGTCAGCCCTTGGATTTTATAACTTTTTTGAGTGTCTTGGCCAAAAAATTGTGGGAAGAATAACTGAAAGTTAAGAAAGTGCTTTTATTGTCAATAACAGGATTCTAGCAATCAAAGTCAACTCTCAAGGGTATTCTGGAGTCAATCATGATCTTTGAGGACAATTGCTGAGCTATCAGTTGGTCCCCTGTTTCCTCCAGTCTTTTGTCCACATTATCACCAGGCTGATCTTCATCAATGCCATTCCATCAATGCCATTCCACCTTAAAGTCTCCTCCACATATTCTACCAAATCCCACAGCACAGCTTATCATACTTCTGGATGCTTTAGAGTCACATAGGCAGCTTATTAAAATGCAAATTCCTAGAGATTGGTAGGACTGGAACGGAGCCACTCTTAACAAGCACGCCAAGTGAGGCAGGTGGCTTGAGAGACACCCAGAACAAAGTTGGACTACAGGAGAAGTCCAGATTCCTTATCCTGGCATTCAGGGCTTTTCTAAATCTCTTTCCAACTACCCTTTTCTCAGATTATTCATTCCATATCCCAGTTAGCTTGGCAACTAAAAGGAATAAGGAATAGGGCACTCGCTTTTTTAGGAATTAGGTCAATGCCCAAAAGTATTCTTCTAGCCTGGCTTGGGTCCCTACTGATCAGGATCTATTCCCAGTCATTACCAGCCCATAGCAATGTCTCCCTCTACTGAACTCTCATTGCATGAGAGTCACTGAATTACATTTTGGGGAATGGCAATGAGACAGGGTTTCCTAGAAGTAGAAGAAGGAAAAAGGTTTCTACCAGGAGAGTTCAGACATGAATGAGAAGATGTATTTTAGGTGGAAAATTCAGCATAAGCAAATGTGTGTTCACATTTTAAATATAAGTGCTCTGTATCTTAGTCATGCTTGATAAACATGGAAGTTAAAGTTTAGCACAAGGTCAGATCTCAGAGAAGACCTTAAATGACTTTTTCAAAACACCAGGGACTTTGTTCCTGGCAGAAAGCATGGTTGGTGATTTCGGGGCTATTCTGATGCTGGCATACAGCATACTCATTTTATACAAACTCAGGGGAGCCAACAGAGGCTGCCCCAGAGACTGCTTAGGTTTAAATGTCTACCTGTCTATTTCATAACTTTTATCCTAGACCACTTATTCTTGCTTCTTTGAGCCTATTTTCTCACCAGGATTATAGCAAAAACAATGGATCTCATTTTATAGCTTTCTTGCATATACATATGGCAAGTAAGGCAGCCCTTGGTAATAACGTAATAATAAATATTTAATACTCATATAGCTTACAGGAAGTGGGTATTATCCCTCTTTCCAAAAATGAAAATAGTCTCAGAGGAGGATAACTTGTCGGTAGTAATACAGATAATAAGAGCAGAATTGGGCAGTGTTTGCCCTACATAAAAGCTGGATGGGACTTATGGGACCATTCATTTAAACTTCCTCTTTTTATAGTAAAGAAAATTGAGGATCAGAGTAGGAATGCAACTTGGCCAATGTCCACAGCAAGCACTATGAGCACATCCCCATGCTAATAAAGGAAATATAACAGTGAGCACGACAGTCCCTGCCCATCAAGTGCTTTCAGGCCAGCGGGGAAGTACAAGTATGGCAAGCAAGTCTGAACAGGAAGCATCGTAGAGGCTGGCATGGACAGGCAGAGCTAATTACATCTCCTCCTTGAAATGTGGGCCCACTGCTCAGTATGATGATGAAGGAGGACTGGAGGTCAAGTCAGATGATAGTGGAAGTCACTTGCAGGTACTCCTCAGCAACATACAGTCCAGTTTTTGGAAGAAAGCAACATTGGAATAACCATAGCCTTCTAAAATGGCTATCTACAATTATGTTTGCTTTAAAAGTAAAAGTAAAAAAACAAAACTGGAGCAGCAGGGTCATAGTTAGGTCCTAAATCCTCCCCCTCCCAACACACACACACACACACACACACACTTCTCCAGGGTGATAGCTGTCACTTCCCAAGCAGCTTAAAGTCCTGAAGTGGCCTTGATGAGGTGAATAGAGCCAAGGAAGCTGCCTCTGCCCCTACTAGGATGGCCTCTCACAGTGTGCTGGCAGCTGCCTTTGAAATGCAGCCCAGAACCCAGAGGCACACAGGCCTCAGCAGTTTGCTCATTCCCCTGACAGGCAACTCTTGGGCTTCGGTGTGAGCCCTTCTCCCAGCTGACAAGCTCTAAGACAGTTCTGACGGCTGGAATTCCTCTCCAGAGCCTTGTGGGGTCACCTGCATCGCTAATCACTACTGTGGCCTTCTGGGAGAGCAGGATAGGCGAGGAAGACTGGTCATTAAAAGGAGAGCTTGCTGAGATGAGATTTCTGGAAGTGAACACATTTGCTCTAGTTCTGGAAGCTGGCAAGCCAATTGCACATTTTAAGAGGTCTTCAATTTGAAAGAGATTGGCATAGGTTAAATGCATGACTCCAGGAGGAAAGGCCAAGTAACCGCATGGGCATTCGGATTTGTTGGTGAGAGGGAAATCCCTCTTCACTTCTGACTTGGCAGTTTCTGAAATCCCTCCCGTAAGGGCTCCTTTGTGTCCTGACGGTTTCTGGGAAGGATAGCCCTTGAGACAAGTTTGAATTATCAGCTAATACTGTAAAGAGGAATTTTACTCGGGCTTCCTTCTAAAACCTGACCACTGGTTGAGAAGGAACTAGCCATGTTGAACAGCTCTAGGTCTTGAGGTCACCTTAGGAATATCGAGTGGGCAGGTGGCAGTTCTCTTAGTTACATTTTGCCTCTCTGTTACTGGAACTGCCGCCAATGTCTCCAACTCGAGGGGAATCAGGGAGACTTTATTCAGACTCAGCCTCTGTCCATCTCTTCTGCTGGTTGCAGTCTGTCATCTCAGCAAGGTGGTTTATTATGGTTTCCTCATAACTACAGAGAATGGCCATCAAATTGTTCTTTTCGGAGCATGTTTTGACCCTTAGTTCTGCACATCCTTTGAAGTCCTTCAGTCATGTCACATTTTAAATGGAACGTTTTCTTCCCTTCTACAACCAAAGGAAGCTCTCTCTCTTCCAAATACAATAAAAAATACTATAGCACTTTATATAACTCCTAGAAATCTAATAAAAGTTAGATTTGTTTAAGCAGTCACTTCTCCTTAGCTGGATGTTTACTGCATTTTTTCACTCTTAGATGTAGTATGAAAACAAAAATCATTAAGACAAACTTTTATTAATTATTGTAGTTGAACCCTAATCAAACCAGGGTCCCTGAAGCCATCTCAATTTGTTCAGCACTATCATTAATCTACACCAGTGGTCGGCAAACTCATTAGTCAACGGAGCCAAATAACAACAGTACAACAATTGAAATTTCTTTTGAGAGCCAAATTTTTTAAACTTAAACTTCTTGTAATACCACTTCTTCAAAATAGACTTGCCCAGGCTATGGTGTTTTGTGGAAGAGCCACACTCAAGGGGCCAAAGAGCCACATGTGGCTTATGAGCAGCGTTTTGCTGACCCACTGATCTACACCAAGGAGTGGCATTTTTTTTCCCCCTGTAAAGAGCCAGATAGTAAATACTTTGATATTCATGGGTCACATGGTCTTTGTCACAACCACTCAATTCTGCTATTGTAGGATAAAAGCAGCCAGAGATAATATATACATGAATCTGTGACAATAAAACTTTACTTACAAAAATAGACCATGAGCCAAATTTGGTTCTTGGGCTACAGTCTGTTGATTCCAATGTAGACCATCATGTCACCTTTCTTTGACAATTTTATATTGATTGTCAGCATTTAGAGTTATAACACATGCAAAGAAGCTGCAAAGTCATTTTGTAAAATGAAAAACTTTGTTGTAACTGTATGGAGGCCAGAGGACTGAAATATCTAAAGATATAGAAAAGTCCTTGAGAGAATTAATGAACCATGAAGTATTTGTGTAAAAATTGCTCATTTTATGATTATAGTTTAAGAATCCAACACAAAGCAAATGGTAGTATAGATTGCTACCTCAAAATAATGAAAAATATGCCAACATATAAATATGTGATTATATTTTATGAATCTTATAAATTAGGACACCATTGCATTTTTAAATTAGATGCTATTTTTATATTTTAATATATTACTTTTCAAGATAGGTTTCTGGCCAGATTTTTTCTCTTATATATTTACTATAAGGTCCCTATTTTAAGAGTGTTTACTTTAAAGGGGTCATTTTCACGTGAATTATCCTTTTATAATAAACACTTCCATTATGTGAAATCCTTATCTTCTTAAAGGAGAAATCCTTGAGGGTGATAACCACATCTAACTCATTCTTGTATTTTATAGCCAGTAGATGTGAAATGGAAATGTGCTTTTGTGACTTATGTTATCTAATTTCTCCCTTTTGAAAAAGTATAGTATATGGAATTCTCACTTTAGATGTTAGTACAGGACCATAAAAAGGACTGTGCAAACAGTAACCATGCAAAGCAATTTAATTATCAATGTAATAATTGTGATTGTTCTATGGCCTTTAAAATTTTTTGCTAAAACAATAAAACTCTTACTATTGGTTTTAAATATAAAGATATGAAAAACCAGAAAACTAATATTTATTTGTATGCTCTCATTAAGCTATTAGAAACAGTGAGTATTAAAGTGTTGTATTTCTTCACAAAAAGACTTATCAAGGGTAGTTTGAGCGGTGCATTTCAGCTATAATTTATTGTGTAGAGCAAACATGTTTTCTATGCTTCAGAGAACTGTCATCCTCCTTTCTAAGTTTGCATTAGCTTTTAGCATTCTTTTCTCTTTCAATGTCATGAAATATCTCTAAGAGTTTCTTTAATAGGAAATGTTTTGCTGGCATTGCTTTCTCAGGAATATCTTCATTCTTTTTGTCAGGAGCACTTACCTCATTAATATCCATACATTTCACCTTTGCTAAGTTCCTTTAGCTGCATGTGTAGAGTATCCTGAATGGTGGCAATGCCACCATTCCCATGGTCAGGTCAGCTGTTTCTGCTATTACCTCCATTACATCGGATTCCAATTTCACTTCTGGCACTATCACATGTTTGTGATTGTTGTTGCACTGTCATCTTTGTGAGCAAACTTCCTTTTCTGATTATCCATTTTTATAAAATGTCACATGGGCTTGTCACCTGAAGACAGAAAGGCAGCACAGCTACAGACTGCTTTCTGTGTAGGAGCTGAATTCCAGGTGCATGGTGACCAGTTAGTGATGGAGTTTGAAAGCAGTGACATAACCACTGATCGTGATGTGTTATTTATGGAGTGGTTTGTGGGCTGAAGAGCCAACAGCAAAGTTGGCAGGCTATTCAATTATTCACAGTTAATGTACTGCAGTGACTAAACTATGAACTGCATTGTTGGAGGAGCAGTGTTATCTAACTAAACAGTGGCAGCTTCTAACTAAAATGCGAGCTTATTGAACCTATGCAAGGTGAAGGCTGCCTATCCATAATATAAAGTTTGTTTCTCAACCACATAAATATATCACAACTCAAAACCTCAACAGAAGTGTTTAAGCATCATTACTTTCTATACTTACACCCCAGACAACTTCATGGTACCATGATATTTCTGTGCATTTTTCATTCAGTCAAATAAAATTTACCTTTTGGACAGTGATTCATCCTGTCCCTCACAGTGGGGAGCACAGCTGTCCTTAAGCACCAGCAGATGGCTCTGCCCCACCTTCTGGTGACCCAGAACACAAGGAACTTGCATACTCTTCCCTCCTGGGCCCACATCCTAAGACATATCTGATTAAGTGGTGTAGGAGAGTGGGACAGTCCCTGTGCTGGGACACAGTGGGGACTAACACTGGGCTTGGGAACAGGCTGA
Source organism: Pipistrellus hanaki (assembly GCF_964339955.1). Classification (NCBI taxonomy): domain Eukaryota; kingdom Metazoa; phylum Chordata; class Mammalia; order Chiroptera; family Vespertilionidae; genus Pipistrellus; species Pipistrellus hanaki. The sequence continues at coordinate 17,103,464 of NC_140507.1, forward strand.
AAAGAAGGTTAAGCCTACTTTATGGTGGCTCACACATTATGATTTGAAACATCTAGAAGGCCTTTGGCATTTTGTACCATTTAACTGACTCTATGAAAATGACATTTTCAGGGACTGTTTCAGTCTCAAGAAATCTACAGATGGCGCTCATACATCTCCTGACCCTGAAGTCTTTACCAATGTAACACCAATGCTCTACAGATCACATATATAACTCATTCAGTTTTTAATAACACACCAGAAAGGAAAATATTTATGTTTTATGTGATTTTCCTTGCAGAAAGAGGAGCTAAGGTCTCTGGGTGGTATGCAGCATGCCCAAGGCCCCACTGAAGTCTCGCTGCAGAACCATGACAGACATCATTGTAGATGTCCTAGAAATAAGCTAAAAGGAAAACTTCTCCTGGGCTGGAGATGATGCTCCCCATAGGCTTATGGAAGACATTCAGTGATGGAACTACATGGCAAAGTAGGAGGTACTCAGAAGAAGGTGTACTTGGTATTAAATTGTAGCCCCCAAAGAACATTTTTTTGTTGTTGTTTCCAGTTTCCAGGGAGGAGTTATAGGATAACGCCTATAACTTCTAACAAATGGTAATTTACAATAAGATAAAATCAAAGCTGTAGAATAACAACAATGTACCCCCACACTCTAGAGAACTAATATTTATTTACTCATGGGTGAATTTTCATTCACAGATGAATTTTTATTCCCTCCTTTGATGAGTTCCTAAGAGCAGATACCACTCTGGAGAAAAGCTTACAGTAATAGGTCTCAAAGTTCTGAGGTTTAGGTATCTGTTACAGGATCAAAAGTAGGCATGGTAAAGGCAAGTGGTGTACTAGGTAACACCTGTAGAGGTAGCAATGAGATTAAAATATTGCATTAGTTAACAGACATTTATACCAAAGGGAGACCTGCTTTTCTATCTGAAATAGACCTCTCTTCCTATGTCTATCACAGTATACATTTCTCTTCTTCTATAATATAATTATAATTTCCATTTTGGAGAATCCTCCCACCTCTGACTTTTATTTCTGCTAGTATTAATGACCTCTAGAGATCCAAGGATGTCAGTAATCCAGCAATAGCTAGTACAACTCATCTTTCTGACCACAGTGACTGTTCAGGGAGGAACACAACTTATTCTGGAAATGGTGAATTAGAATATGTTATCTCTCTGTACCATGGAAGATATGAGTCTTTAGCTGGTAGGTTCTATCATGTAAAGAGAGACTCCTAGGGGAAAGGCAGAGCCAAGGACAGAAAGCAGAGCCAAGTGTTGGGGAATAGCAGAGTTCTGACAACATTGTTGAGCCCCTGGATCTAGCCATGCTGAATACCAGTAACTGAACTTTTCAGTTACATGATCCAATAATAGTTCTAGTGTGGGGAGAGGGGAGAAGAGATTAAAGTATAGAAAAGGAAATACCTTACTCAGAATCACATGTTTAGTGAGTGGCAGAGTCAGAATGGCAACCAGGTCTTTGGATCGAAGTTCAGGGCTTGTTTAACTTTATGATGTAGGGATGAGGGAAACATAAAAAAATGTGAGAAATAAAGTTAGCAGAGTCATAATTCAGGTTAGAAGACAAATAAAATAACAGGGACACACGGAGTTCAGCACCTCAAACCATCTAGCCATATGACCAAAGCACAAGTCAGAAATCTTACACTGTAATTTTGGTCATTCAAATATGAGTAATAAAAGTGATTGATATTTCTATCTTTAAGAACCCAGAACAAATGTTTTATGATTTATTCCAAAATCACAAAGTGAGATACTGAGGATTTTTAAATGTAAGCATTTATATTTCTCCATTGTCAACTCTGATGGTAACATGAGGAAAAACATCTGAATTTTAAATTAACAATGTTATGATATTAAAAATAGGTTGTTTTTTAAAATTTATTTTATTGATTATGGTCTCATATAATTGTCCTTATTCCCCCATTTCCATCCCAAACTCCTCCCTAGATATGCCTCCCCCCCCAACCCTGTTGTCCATGGCTACTGGCTAGACCCATATGTATGCACACAAGTCCTTTGGTTGATCTCTTCCCCTTACCCCCATCCTCCCTTACTTTCCCTCTGAGATTTGAGAGTTAATAAAGGGATATTTTCTTTAAATTTGATTGGGATTCTTTTCCATTCTACCCCCCCCCCCCCCAAATGATTTTCCCCTGGCTTGTTTTGTCACCATGTGTGTATTTTCATTTTGCCTGATGGATTGAAAAATTGTCTGGGAGGAATATGACTCTGATTTAAGTAGCCCATAGCACTATCCTTTAGACTTTATTATGACTTTTGATTGGTCCCCAAATCAATTTATATTTGTACTTATTCCCAAGCCTTAAATAAATTCTAAAAGGTCATTTTATTTTTCCTTTCCATTATTATCTTGTAAAAAACAAATTTCAGCATACACAGATATTTGATTGAATTCAGGATGTATAAACACATGATTCTACAGAGAAAGCCAGAATGAAGCATGTCTTTTATTTTTGGGCTTGTCTGTCCTCAGTGTGTGTGTGTGTGTGTGTGTATATATATATATATATATATATATATATATATATATATATATATATAATTTTTTAGCAACTCAGAAAAAGAAGATTACAATGCTTTGATTATGCTTTTTATTACTCTTAGAAACACATCTGTGTCTTGTCTGCCATTTTGATTCCAACACAATGCTGCATGATATTGAGTTGAGTGGTAATAAAACATTTATGTTTTTCTTCAGAGCAGAAAATGTAGAAAGTGATTGCATGTGTTTGGTGACAGAGAAAGCCCATTTTATCCACATTTTTTTTTTTTGTTTCCTGAGAGTGAGAGTAACTCTTACACATCCAATGATAGAATGGTCATTGTTATTGGAGAATGACAATTCAATATATGAGAAGTTATAGTAAGAATTACTCTCAAAAAATTCAATTTTCCTGGCTTGGAAGAAAACACTTTGAGAAGATTGTTAAATAAGGTTACCAAACCATTGAGCAGTTTTTGAGGAACCAAGTAGAAACTGTCATAGATTACTAGATATCAGAAAGGAGATTCAAACCACTCCTGACCCATCAATATAATGTCCAATTTGGAGGAACATTTTGAGTAAAGAATTGAAGTTGTGTTTTGTAACCCCTTTTCAGAAGAGGTTATAATCTGTAAGAGCCAGCATTTACTCAGTCTTTACTCAGTCTTATTTATTTGGCCTTAAAACATAAATGGAGAACCATACATTTTTTTGGATGCTCATTTGGCTGCATTGTTGAATAACTCAAGTTCCTGCTTTCATGGTGTTTATATCTAGTAGGGTGAGATAAATAAAAAGATAAGATACTTTATTTTAATCATAAATACTGCAAGGGAGTTTTGGACATAGCAGCAAGTGATTTTTCCATTGGGAACAACGTACACCCCATTATGGGAAATTTGGCAATGTGTGGAGACATCTTTGGTTGCCACAGATGTGTAGAGAAGCTTTGGGCATCTGGTGGGTAGAGACCAGGGATGCTGCTGAACATCCTACAAAACAGGACAGCCTTCCACAACAAATAATTATTTGGCCCAAAACATCAATAGTGCTGAGATTGAGAAGCTCTGGTCTAGAGCTCAATAGCGAGAAATTGTTTTTAGGGAGTGAAACAAAAACAAACACACACTTCCTATTTTTATGTATAAATCACATATTTGTTCATGAACAAATATGTTTGTGCTATTGAAATTTCATGGGGCTAGATGATAAGGGGTAAATAGTCTCAAAAGGCTCTTGGGAGAATGAATAGTAATGAAATAAGATTGGGAAATACTGGTCTAGGACAGGGATCACCAAAGATTTTCTGCATATTGCTGGATAGTAAGTATTTTTATATTTGTAGCCATACAGGCTTTGTGGCAACTACTCAACTCTGTCATTGTAGCACAAAAGCAGCCACAGATAATATATATACAAAGGGGGGTGGTTATGTTCTAATAAAACTTTATTTTAAAAATAATAGAAGGAAAAAAATAATAGAAGGGCCACATTTGGCACATGGTTCACTGAATCTTGGTTTACAGCATCAGGAAAAAAAATACAAAAAAAAATTTATAAGGTAATTGCTTTGTTAATTTGCAGACATATTAATGTTAGTTATCAATGCGTGGTATATGTGAACATTAAGGACGATTTTGTTATATGAATGAGCAATTAAAGGGATTTTTCTCTTTAGGTATAAGTAAATAAGTGTCCTAAAAAAATTTGATGAATGGTTGGATAATCAAATTTGAGGGAAATCATTCCATAAGATCACATAGCTGGCCTTTAAGCTAAAAATGTAAAACAAAATAAATTCATGAGGCATGCTTATCATGTAGCAATAAGCTGGGTATGAAAAAAGGAGGAAAACCACATTAGGAGCAACAACAGAGAGGATGGGGGGCTGATTTATAAAAATATCGTGAGTTTCAGTATCAAACTGCAGTCTCAAAGCACCATGTCGTCCTTCCAAGAATCATCAGCTTTAGTTTATAATATTTATATCTTCTCCTCAAATGCTTAATCATTGTCATATATTTTGGTATATTTTATCTGCTGAACTTGACCGCTGTTACCAGAATACAGGAAACAAGTGCTAGTAGTAGACTGTAAATTTAAATGCAGGTAATAGTCTAACTCAAAGGTGGCTGAAATAAGTATATTTCTCTATCATGTAATTGTCTAAAGGCAGTCCAGGGTATGCCAGAATATTTTGGCTCTTTAAGGTTACCCAGGGACTCTAGCTTCTTATCCATGAACCTTACTTATTTCACCTTATCTGTGAAATTATAATACTGCATCTATCATGTATATCTGCTCATGTTAATTGGTTGTCCTGCCATCCCTAAGATGTGGCCTCTCTTCTGTGCAATCTAAGATGACTTTTTACCAGGCAGCAGAATGAAAGAGGGAAGTAGAAGAGCTCTCTTAAAGATCATGACTCAGGGAGGTCAGGGGGAGGAGGTAAGAGATCAACTGAAGGATTTGTATGCATGCATATAAGCATAACCAATGGACGCCAGACACTGGGGCGGGGGGTGTTGTGGTGATGAGGGCATGTATGGGAGTGGGCTGGGGGGGAAATGGGGATATATGGACACATGTAATACCTTAATTAATAAAAAAAATTTGAAAAGTGATACCTTTCACTTTCATTCACATTTCATTGACCTCAGGAGTCACATAAACATTTCTGATATGAAAGAGGCTGGGAAACATAATTTTTAGCTGGAAATTGTGTACTCACATTATATTAAACATGGTATAGGGATATTGAGAACCAACCAGAAGTCAGTACCACAAAATTTAAATGAAATCAAACAAGTTTCTGAACAGCTCAAGGAGAGAGATCAATATGTTACAGGAACTTTCTTCTAAAGAAGAAAGAAATGATATTTGCATTATAAAATAAATTGGAAATCATAAAACCAGCCTGCATGTGCTTGGAAAAGAAATGAAAGATCTTTATAAACCTACTAGGTCAGTCCGAGGATCAATGGCTAGAAGTTACCAGGGGGGAATTAGGAAAACAGAGAAATAGATATCTCTATGAGTTCAAATAAGTAGAAGTAGCTATTTATAAAATAGAGCATACTCCTCATCATTCAAGTTTTCAAACATTATTATGTAAATTTAAAAAATTGAGTATCTACTTTATTCTAGGGATTATTTTTGTGTGTGTGTGTGCGTGCTAAGGATATAAAGATGAATAAAAAAGTTATGACTTGTGACCTACTAGATAATAATAAGCAGTGAAACAGAGGTGTCTCTGTGTGTGTGTAATTGGATAAACTGGTAGAAATATTTAGTTATAATATTGAGGATATTTTTGGTACTCTTAAGAAGTCTTTATATATCAAAGAGGTATGATTCTCTCAAATATATATATATATATATATATATATATATATATATATATATATATATATATATTTTCATTCTCAAGTCCTACTAACTAGTTGCCTAAGGATCAAAAGTAAGACATAGTTTAAACGATGGAAGCCTTAAAAAAATCAAATACTTAAAGCACAGCAATCCTTGTTTGTTTTAAGTACTCTAAATTAAATATAGTGTCTAGGGAATTTAATTGGAGGTTGCATTTATTCGCAGGTCTTGGTCCTTTTCATCTCTGCATAAAACTATGATTCTCATAATGGAGCACTCTGCAATCTGTCACTGGGGGATTCTGATACCCAGTGGGGAGCAATTTAAATGCTTGGGTGCCCATGCCCGCAAACACAGTTCAGAGATCCCATAGGAATATATATGTTAGGTCCCAAGGAATTCAGAGCACATTTCTAGAAATAAAATCAAGAGATGTTTTTCAGGGAATGAGAAGAGATACATCCAGGGCCGTAAAAAGAGCCCTGGCCAAGGATAAAATGGTGTATAAAAGGTCTAAATTCAAATCCCTCCAGTGAGAAATAAATAGTACAGGCATGACAGGCCCCGCTGCTTCTCTAGGACTCAGTTTCCTCACCAATGAACTAGGGCCTCAGGATCCCAATTCATCCTGCCAATATTAGTTTTTTTTAGGTCTTATCCAATTCCTTAAAAAATGGCTGGGAAATCTGTAAACAGAATGTGATTTATGCAGTATACCACAGTCCCCACCACTCCCTAATGCCCTGCCTGGGCCCACTTTACTTCTTTACATTACCTCCTAGTCCTGCCAGGCACATAGCTTTGAAATCAAACTCATAGTCATTGAGTACTTTTTGTCAGGCACTTGTATATGTTATCTCACTTAATCTTCACAGCAGTCCCCTGAGAGGAATACATTTTATAAATGAAAAATCTGAGCTCAGGGAGTTTAAGTAACTTGCTTAAATATATGCAGCTAGGATTTAGTTGAAATAAGATTCAGATCTAGGCAGTTTGTCCCCTCTGAAGTACTATGCTCTGTTGTCTAAATAATGTATAAAGTCATGAGATCTGCCAGCAATGAGTGAGGGATTGAAAGTAAAAAAAAAAAAAAAAAAAAAAAAAAATCTGAGTCCAAATCCAGATTGCTAATTTACCCATGTATTTTGTAGGGCTCTGTGAATTTTAAATAAGTCAACATATGTAACTTGTTCAAAAGGTAGCAATTATTTTGATCAGCACAGGGAACTTGCTCAAAAGGTAGCCATTATTTTGCTAAAATGTTCTTATAAGGTGTATGTAATTATGGAATATATAAAATGACCCAAAGCTGATGTTTCTTTCATAAGTTGCTTATTGGCACATTCTAAAGTATTGTTCTTTGTTCTATTTTTATTATTATTATTATTAAAGGAACATACTCTTAGATCAGTAGCTCTAAACCAAAGCTGATTTTGCCTTCCATCAAACAGTTGACAGTACCTCCAGACATTTTTGGTGGTCACAACTTGTGTGGGAAGGATTTGCTACTGAAAACTAGTAGATTGAAGTGAAGGATGCTGCCAAACATTTTCCATGCATAAGACATTCCTCCACAACAAAGAATTATACGGTCTCAGATGTTGGTAGCATCAAGGCTGAGAAATCTTGATTCACATGTAAATACACAGATAATTATAAGACAGCAAGAAAAAAAGCCTTATTTATAACTATTTTTCTCCTATATAATTTAAAAACACACACAATTGCATAAAACCAAAGCTGTAAATCTGTGTTGATGGGAAACCAGTGCATAAAGACATAATTTGTATGGCATTGACAATATAAAAGAGAGAAAGAAAATGGATCTGTATAGAAACAAAGACTGCATATACTGTTCAAATTAAGTTGGTATTAATATATTGATGATACAAATGTAAAATGTACAAACTAAAACTGTAAAACTATTAGAAGAAAACAGAGGACTAAATCTTAGTGACCTTGAATTTGATGATAGTTTCTTAGATAGGACACCAATATTAGAAGTAACCAAAGAAAATTAAGTATATTAGACATCATAAAAATTAAAACTTTTATACATCAAAGAAGTAAAAATGCAATCCACTAAATTTTCAAATTAGATATATGATAAAAATTGAGTAATCACAAATATAATAACTCATATAAATCAATAATAAAAAGACAACTGCCAAATTAAAAAAACATTGGGGTAGCCTGGCCAGTGCTGATCAGTGGTTAAGTATCAATCTATGAAGCAGGATGTCATTGTTTGATTCCCAGTCAGAGCATATGCCCTGGTTGCTGGCTCAACCCCCATTTTGTGGCATGTAGGAGGCACCAGATCACTGATTCTCTCTCATCATTGAAGTTTCTATCTCTTTCTTCCTTTTCCTTCCTCTCTGAAATCAGTAAAAATATATTCCTAAAAAAATGGGTAAGAGATTTGAATTCATAGTTTACAAAAAAAAAAAAAAAAAAGTGGCCAATAAGCATGTTAAACAATGCTCAACTTCATTACTTATTAGGAAAATATAAATCAAGACCACAATTAAATATCATTTATACACACTAGGATGGATATAATCAAAAGACAACAAAGTGCAAAGTGCTGATAAGGATTTGGAAAAATTAAAACCTTTATACATTATTGGTGTGAATGTAAAATTGTACAGTTACTGTGGAAAAAGTTTGGCAGTTTCTCAAAAGTTAAACATCCAATTACCATATGACCAGTAATAGCATTCCTACGTATATACTTAAGAGAATTGAGAACATAGGCCATATAAAATTTGTACATGAAATTTATACATGAATAATGATAGCAATGCTATTCATAATTGGCAACCATAGGAACAACTCAAATGTCTACCAGCTGTTACAGAGATGAACAGTGGTATGTCATATAATGGAATATTATCTATATATATAAAAGGCTAAGTGGCCAGCCACCAGTAGCTTTGATGCATAATGACTGCCAGGGGACAGATGCTCTGACCAGTTGCTATGACTCACCCTGGTCACCAAGGAGCAGACACTTAATGCAGGAACTGCTGAGCAACAGCAACTTTTCAGAGTACCATCTCACACTCTGGGACCTCTTGGGGGATATCTGACTGCCGGTTTCAGCCCAATCCCCCACAGGCCAGGCTGAGGGGCCCCACCTGCCCGAGGACCCTGCTCACTCCACAGATACCCTTCAAGCCCTGGAGCTGCCCCAGGTGCAGCCGGCTAGGGAGGAATCATGAGAGGTTGGTTCCAGGTCATGTCTGGCTCATCCCGCGCAGTCCCACCACACTGTCCACCTCCTAATTAATTTCATTTCAATGTGCACAAATCCGTGCACTAGGCCTCTAGTCCTAATATATAAAAACCCAAAACGACTGAAGGCTTGACCAACCAGAAGTCAGTGCTGGGTTGCCACGGCCCTGACCCAGCACTGACCACCAAAGGGGCTGCAGATCAGGCCCAAAGAGAGGCCTGGAGAGAGAAGCAGTGTCTGATCTGGAGCCTCTGTGGCAGCTGTTGATCAGCACTTGCCTCTCTCTTTTGCTTCAGGCCTGGCCAGCAGCTGCACATCTCTTTCTCTCAGGCCTCCTTGAGGCTATCAATCAGCCCCACCTCTCTTATAAGGCCCATTGATAGGCTCAGATGCTGACTGGCATAGAAACTGACCAATCAGAACCAAATCTGGGTAAAGTACAAGGAGCCAATGGCTGCCTAGGAGGCAGAGCTTTTGATGCTGACTGGCATAGAAACCGATTAATCAGAATCTAATCTGGGTGAACTGCTAAGGCAGAACCTAAGTTGGGGGTAGAGAAGGGGTTTTAAGGGCAACAGCTGTTTGGTGTAAGGTGTAAGAAAGCAGTTCAATTTTTTAATACCGGTTTGGCAGTATAGTGCATATGGCTGGCTATCAGTCCAGATATAGGAATTACGTATTTTTTGTCTGCCAAAAGCGTCTCCTGATGAAAAAGGCTTCCTCCTTCCCCACCCCCCCATTTAAGCAATCCTATCCTATATAATGTATACTACTAAACGGGTAATATGTTAGATATACTAATTAGACGAGGTCAATCAGTCATCTTCTAGATATCTGACTTCCTTCTGGACAAAGCCATGGTGATGGGGGCTGAAGCAGAGGCCATTAGGGGCAATTAGGCTGGCAGAGGAGGGCAGTTTGGGGCAAGATCAGGCTGGCAAGGGAAAGGAATTGGGGGTGAGATTAGGCAGACAGGGAAGGGCAGTTGAGGACAACCAGGCCAGCAGGAGAGGGCAGTTGGGGGCAAGATCAGGCCAGCAGGGGAGGGAAGTTGCCTGGTGCATGAAATTCATACACAGGGGGAGCAGGTTTCTTCAGCCTAGCCTCCACCTTCTTCACAGGGATTGGGCCTAACCGGCAGTCTGATATCCCTCTTGCAATCTGGGACCACTGGCTCCTAACTGCTCACCTGCCTGATTGCTCCTGTGTTTGCCTGCCTGGCTGATTGCCCCTAACCTCTTTGCCTGCCTGCCTGATCACCCCTAACTGCTCTCCATTGCTGGCCTGATATTGCCCCCATCTGCCCTCCTCTGCTGGCCTGGTTGCCCCCAACTGCTCTCCCCTGCTGGCTGGGATGCCCCCAACTTCCAACTAGTTATCTATAAAAAAGTAAGTACTGATAAATGCAACAATGTGGATAAATCTTGAAAACATCATGGTAACTGAAAGAAGCTAGACACAAAAGGCTTTATGTTGTATGAGTCCATTTATATAAGATGTCCAGAATAGGCAAATACACAGTTAGAAAATAGGTTACTGGTTCTTAGGGGCTGGGAGAGTGGAGAGATGAATGGGAGTGACTGCTAATGGGTGTAGTGCTTTTGCTTGGGAGATTGAAAGTTCTGGAATTAGGTAGTGGTAATGTCAAACTTTATGGATATACTGAAACCCGCTGCGTTGTGCACTTTAAAAGAGTGAATTGTATAGAATGTGAATTATGCCTCATTTAAAAAGTGTAAATTGCACTATGGGAGCTTATCACTTGACCAAGTTCAGGGAAAGGGTTTTCACTAGCATATTCACTGAGGTGAACTTATTCTTCATGGAACAGTCAATGCAAGAGTGTGGAGATGGACAAATCTAGTTCAAATAGTTCGCAACTGAGGAATTTGAATGATAAAATCAAATTACTATGAAAATTGAGTATCTTGGGTTCTATTTATCTCTGTTATCATTAGGGCATGGTAAACATTTAAAATCTCATGCTAATTCTAATTGATTTGAAGTGGCTACTTGGATCATTGTGTTGAAAAGGATTCTGAGGCTCAGTTCATATTTCACAGGGAATTTATGATAATTATCATGTGGTAATGGTGGTGCACATGTTATAGTATTGCTGCTTCCATAAGTGTTTCTGTGACTTGAAACAGATACTTCAAAATATATGGTAGACAAATTCTCAGGTAGGAGTGCTGAGTCATCTTGAAGCATCACTTAGTTTTTCCAGCTTCATGATTATGATCCAATTGTCACATCTTTCAAAAATATGATTTATACTGTTTTAAAATAAAGGATTTAAAAATAAGCAATGTCAGTAGCAAGCATGAACAGTCTGAAATATTTGAGCTGGAGGAGTATATAAATAGCTGTGGTCGATGATCTAGGCTTGTTCTTTTCTAAATACAGTGATTTTCAGTGCTAGCATTTAATTATGCACTGTACTTGGATAAAAATGGGCATTAGGAAAGATGAGCTTTTATGATGGATGTGTTGTGTCCTAAAATATGGCTTGAATCTTTGCTACTGCAATTGGAAAACCAACAGCCCACAGATGAATGCTCACTTCTTAGGGAAGTGCATTGGGGTATTTTTGCTCTTGTATCATTTGAAGGCAGATCCATATGCAATCAGTACAAACTGTAATACATGACAAGATAGATACACAGTCTTCTAAGAGGTCTCTATTTCCAGCCCAAATGTCCCACAAATCATCTTAACTTGCTTGCCTTGTCACTGTTTCACTAGACATGACACTTCACTCCACTGACTGCTAAGAATGACAACTTTTAAGATTCCTTCTTTCTCAATATATAGAGCAGATGATTTCAAATGATAATATAGCCCCATTAGGGTATGCACACATTTCTAGAGGGGTACGTTTAAATACAAAACTCTCCCCAAATTTAAGAACGATAATAGCGGCAATTACTAATATATATGTAGAAATTGCTATGTGTCAGACACTGTTGTAAGAACTTTGTATATATTAACTTATTTAACTCATAACATCCTATTAGACAGTGTTTCCAAACTTCTTTCATGATGAGAATCACCTGGTGGAGTTGTTAAAATACAGATTCCTGAATCCCAGCTAAGAAGTGCTAAACTAGAATTTTTGGGAACATATAGGTAAAATTGTATACTTAGTTAAATATTATTGCCTTCAAATAATACAAGAGCAAAAATACTTAGTTAAGTATACAATTTTACCTATATGTTCCCCAAAATTCTAGTTTAGCACTTCTTAGTTGATTCTCATCATGAGAGAAGTTTGGGAAATACTGTTATAAGATATTAATAGTAGTATTATTATTTCAAATCCTATAATAAAGAAGAGAGAGGTTATAGAACTTTCCCAAGATTACTAGTACACATCTAATAAGTAGGCCTAAGATTCAAATGTAGACTGTATACTCAGGTGACCATCTTTCTAACCATCAGACACCTGACTTTGAGATGCATGCTAATGAGAGAGCTGTTAGCATAAGTTGACTGTAAATCCAGTTTGGTGTATAAAAGGGAAATAATTTATAAACTATGGTAGTTTGTCTACTCACAGCAATGATGGACCTCCCAAATACCTCAGAGAGGGCTGCAACCTCAGTGTGTCACAATATTGCAGTTCAGAAGCTATGGCCTTGAGTGTCCACACCCACTTCTCTGTTCTGGTACTCCCACACTCACCTGTCAGACAAGTTCGTCTTTCCTTTGTGTGGTGGTCTCCACCCCTCCCATCGCCCTCCAGTCTCAATAAGAATGGATTTTATTACTGTCACCCACCATGCTCTTGACTATGCTCTTTTGTTCTGGAAATTTTATGCCTGATCAGCTTATCATATTTATTATATAAAATGTACTTACCTGACTACCAGAATAGGATCGCCATTCTGCACTAGCCCAAACACAACAGGGATATCAGATCCCGCTAAGAGTCAGAGGTTATTTATTCTTTCCTCTGTCCATAAATCACCTTCATTTTAGACTTACCTGCTCCTCCCTCCCTTTCATAAGCCTCCTCCTAGTGTGCCCCTAGCCACAGGGTACACATGTGAGTCATGTGATAAATTCTTCCAGTCACAGTATTCCAAGGATAGGTGCATGATCTATGTCAGACCAATTGCAGTTCTTCCCTGAGACTTTTTTTTTTAACTGAAATTGTCTGGTAGGAAAGAACTTTCTTTGGTCTCTGGCCACACAGCTCTGAGTATGAAAGCTACAGAAAAATGATATTAACCCTTAGCCAGTTTGCCTCAGTGGATAGTCTGTCAGCGGACTGAAGGGTCTCTGGTTGATTCTGGTCAAGGGCACATGCCAGGGTTATGAGCTTGATCCCCAGTGCAGGAGGCAGCTGATCAATTATTCTCTCTCATCATTGATGTTTCTCTCTCCTTATTCCTTCCTCTCTGAAATCAATAAAAATATATTTTTAAAAATGACTTTAACTTTCTGGGGATATCAAATTTTAGAATGAAGCCAAAAACCTATGATAGAAATCAGAAAGGACAGAGAAGGAACCCATGTGTTGTTTTAGTCCAGCTTCTCTAAGGCCAGATACTGTTCTTTCCTTCTGGAAATTTGATTACATGAGTTAACATATCCTCCTTCTTAGGTAAAAACTGGTTGAATTTGGGTTTCTGTCACTTTCAATAAAGAGATTTAACAAATACAGAATGACACTAAAAAGGATATTGATATACAAGAATAGTCCCCTAATGGAACAAAAAAGCGGAAAAACCAGGCCCCACAAAGGAAGGTTGAAAGGGAAAGGGGATATTTAATCAGAATAGAAGATTGGGCCCTAGCTGGTTTGGCTAAATGGATGGAGCATCAGTCTGCAGACTGAAAGGACGCAGGTCCGATTCCAGCCAAGGACACATGCCTGGGTTGTGGCCTTGATCCCCAGTAGGGGGCATGCAAGAAGCAGCCAATCAATGAGTCTCTCTTATCATTGATGTTTCTATTCCTGTCTTCCTCTCCCTTCCTCTTTAAAATCAATAAAAGATATATTTTTAAAAAGAATAGAAAATTGGGAGTACTAATGTCAAAGCTGCGTAACAAATCACCCCCAAACCCAATGGCCTAAACAACCACACTGTATCATCTTACGCATTTTCTGAGGGTCAGGAAACTGGGAGCAGCATAGCTGGGTTTTTCTGGTTCAGGATCTTTCATGAAGTTGCAGTGAAAATGCTGGCTGTAGCTCCTGTCATCTGAAGGTTTGGCTGGCAATGGAGAATCCACTTCCAAATTATCTTGCTCACCTGGCTTTTGGCAGGAGGACTCAATTCTTTGCCACATAGATCTCTTGGGGTGTCCTCACGACATAGAAGCTGGTTTTCCCCAGAAGAAGTAATCCAATAGGAAAATATGGGAGGGCAATGACTTTGATGACCTAGTCTTAGAAGTCACATTCTGCCATTTCCATAATATTCTGTTAGATGCATCAGTCACCCCAATTCACTGTGGAAGAAGACTACACAGGGCAGGAGGCAGGAATCACTGGGTGTCATCTTGGAGGCTGGCTCCTGTGGGCTGTCACTGGGAAGAGGCCTTGAATATATTTCATTCAGGTTCAAAGGAGGAGTTGGCCACCAGTGGAAGATCCCAACAGATTCTGACTCCATATAAATTAAGTCATTAATGTCCAGGGATGACCCCAAAGCAAAACATGTTGTAAAATGTGTTTCCTAACATTGAAAGGAATAACAGAAATCACTATTTGAGGTGAAATTAAAGAAAAAGTCTTAACTTTCCATAGGTTGTCAAAGAAGGGGTTGAAGCAGTAGGCAACTTCTGGAATCTTTTTATTCCTAAAATGTGTGATATATAATCCCCAGATATATCTTTATTCATTTACTTCTTAAAACACCTTTTACAGATATTGTGAAGCACTACGTCTATCCCCTTGGCTTACCTGGTGGCTCCTGGTAGATAATTTCCATGGATGATTCCCGTATCTCTCTATCTGAAGTGGTTTTAAGGCCAAGACAAAACAACCCTCAGTTAATGGAGGACAGGAGTTAGAAGATAGGCACCCCAGCTTCCCAGCCCCTCTGCTAGGATAACTCTAAGTCATAAAGTCCCCAAGGTTCCAGAGTGACATACTCTAGTAACACATATATCTGTTAACAGCCATATACCCCTTCCTTATCTCACTCCCCTACTCAGAGTCCTTCCTGAAATCACTGACAAATTAAGCCACTTGTGTTCAAATGCTTCTCTCACATCTTTTTTTTTTTTTAATGGAACTTAATCTAAGACACCCCTCTATTCCAAATCTGACAACTGAACACTCTATTGCATAGTTCTGGTTATTTGTGTATAAATGCACTCAATATCTAAACCTCCTATTCTTGTGCAACATGTTTTATGATTTTTGTCTTCTCATTTCTGAGTAGTAGACTTCAACTCAAACAGAGACAAGAGGAGGAACTCCATTGTTGTTATAACTCAGAAGCAACATGCTGCTGGCTCGGGGCTAGACTTCAGAAGACCCACTGCCTAACAGTTCTGTTTCTCTCTAGCCATGTGGTCTCCTGCTAGTCACATGACCTCCAGTTTGCTCCTGCTTAATTTAATGTTTATCTAAGTCAGTGGTCCTTAAACATTTTGAGTCCTTTAAAAACACCAGGACAAGTTTTATACTCTCTTCCCTGAAGAAAAACGAATGCAACCAATGTTTACATATGAACATAATGAATCTGTGCATAATCAATCTCTCCTTGTTCGAGACCATGAGGCCTGTCCACGGCCTCCAGGCAGAGCTCCACAGACTCCAGGTTATAATGTTTGGTTCTAGATACTCTAATTTCCCTATAAATTTCAACACTTTGAATCAATGTGTAATTGATTAAAGACATCATGATTTCTTCCAGGCTGAGATTTCTCAATAAGGCAACCTCCTAGCTAAAATTCAGCTGCTTTATTAAACCTGACATTAGATTCAATATCCAATCTACTTGAAATTCACACTCATTTCCCCATATATTCTTCTCTAGAAAAAGTAGGGAGTCACTCATTGCAGAGAGACTATCTCGCAAGCCAAATCCATATCAACAGTTGACATTGTTCTTAAGATGATAGATTACTTTCAGAAAACATACAGTTTTCTAAAATAAACTTCTTCACTGGACCACACTGCTAAGAGGGAATGCAGTCCCACTTCTCAGGAGTAGAAATATCTCTACCATTTTGACAGAGCCTTGCAGAAGTCTCCTCTCTGCTCTCACAGAAGAAAATGATGTTAAATCAGGACCTGGAATAGTACAGGCAGACATGATGTTTCAGGCCTTCTAAGATACCACACACACTTCCAGCACCATCTGGCTCTCTCCACTGTCAGCTCTTCCACATCTTGTTGTCCCTTACAGATGAGCACATCTGAGGTGTAGGATTTATTGTATCTGGGTCTCTGGAAGAGGTTATAACCAAATCCTCTGGACCACTCAAAGTCTCGACAAAGGACATACAAGCCATTTTATTTTTCTTCTTACAATATCACTTAGGCTGCCTCTTCTCTATGGGACCCCAAAAGAAATATTAATCCAAATTCCTATGGAATTGACTGTCAGAGCTTCAGAGGATGAAGATCTAGCTTCCGGTGTTCAGAAAGGTTGTTTGCAGCAGGAATTCAACCATGGGCCCTTGCGTTTCTTCTAGTCAGAAGGCTTGCATGTTTGCTACTCATCCCGAGCAGTATCTAAATATTGCATCTTATTTGAATGAAAGCAAAATAAGCTTGCATTTATGGAAACAAAGATGTGGTAGTAATTGTTATGAACCAGTTGTTTTTAAAGAAGTGACTTACTAGTATTTCTGTTAAGGGCTGGGGATTTCCAGATGCAATGTTGGCTTAAACTTTCAGGATTAACCAATTGCCAACCTGTTTCAACTGGGGACACTGAACAAGAGATCAGAGAGCATAGAGGTTCTGAGCATGAATTTAGGGCCACATAAACCTGAAATGAAATCCTTGATTTTTACGTACAAGTTCAATTTCCGTGGATGGGCTGTCTGACATCTATGCGTCTTTTTTTCTCTCACCTAGTAGCACTTTTCACCTTGCAGGTTTAAGGGGGAATTAAACAAGACAATGTATGCAACATTCTCACCTCAGGCACAATAAGCATTTATAGTTGTCTTTATTTAAAACATGCAGTAATTTTAATGTTACTATATACTTTTAAAATATAGTAAATAATGTTCCCAAGAAAGAGATGTAGCAAAGTGCTTATTTCTACTTTGGCAGAGTTCTGGGTGGTTTGGGGCTCAGCTGCTCTCAACAGGGGCTGAGCATGTTGTTGGTAGAGCAGAGACAAGCAGAACACAAGAACAGGTGTTGGCACCAACTCTGTTAGCAAGGAAGTACTCAGCCTCACAGTGTATAATTCCGGCAGCTGAAAAGGAACCCTTGAAAAAATAAAGACCAGGAACTATGCCTGGCAGCTCTGTTCCACAAGGCCTGCCTCAAGCACAGACGACACTGGCTTTAAATATAGGGCCAGCAGGCCCCTGCTCCCAAGTGAGATCCTGGGTGAGAGCTGGGGGAGGGATCTTTGTCATGTTTTTATGGGGTTTCATGTGAAGCTTATGAGTTGAACTAAATGCTAGTTGAGCTGTGGAATCTACTGCCCTGCACCCAGAGTCTCATGCTTCCCTTTTCCTGCTCACATAGCGTTTCGCAGCTCTCTATTGACCACTCATCCCAATGGTTGGGAATGTCTGTTAATGCAAACATCTCCCTTAGACTGTGAAGGATGAGATCAGTGATTGTGCTTGTTTTCCTTACCATCTCTTACCCCGCACTGGTGAGGGAAGACATACCCTGGGAGTTGAGAAATGCTCTAGGCATATCTGGGAGGTGAGCAGGTGCTGCTAGAGCTCCAGCTACTTGGCTTACAAAACAAGAACGGAATTCGATGTCTCAGTAGAATGCACTGTGTGGTCTATAACCAGGGAAGCTTTGCTGCCTTTGGTTTTCAGATTGCCCTCCCTATCCTATTTTCTTCTTCCCTCCTTCCCTCCCTCCCTCCCTCCCTCCCTCCCTCCCTCCCTCCCTCCCTCTCTTCCTCCATCCCTCCTTCTCTCCTTCCCCCCTTCACTCCTTCCTCCCTTTATCTTTCCTACTATTTCCCTACTGTTTTCTTTCTTTCCTTCTCTTATTTTTCTATACATTTATTAGCATTCATTCTATGCAGGCCTTGTACTAAATGAAAGGAGAGATACAAATATGGCATTTATTGCTTTCTACCTTCTAGGAATTTAGAATCTACATGGAGAAATAATACCAAGACATCAGTAAACAGCATTCAAGGTGAACTGTTCCCAGAGCCTCACGGGAAATGCATATGAAACACCTTGAGCACTTAGAAAATAAAAGAATCTTATCTGCCTGGGACAAGGTAAGTGGAGAGTCAGGGAAGGCTTCCTGGAAGAGGAGGGGTACTTGATAGAACCCTTAAATACAGGCAGAACCTGAATATGGGTAAAGAGACAGTTAAGGTGGATAAAACAAAGGCAGAGAACCTGGGAAGTGGGGGCCCCGTAGAACCAATTGTGCTTGGCTCAAATCAGACTGATAAAGGGTGTCAAGTCTTGGGTGAAAAAAGTTGGCTATTTCCACCACTCCCTGGGATTCAAGGAGAATTGGCTCATCAGTTGCTGTAAAATATTCTAAAGCTTTGGTCAATAATACTCCACTGAGAAGGAAAAAGAAATATAGAAAAGCTGTCCAATACTTGTTAATCTGAGGGGGAGAGATAGTGCTGTGTACAGTTTTAGCAAATTTTAAAAAATGGTTTGAGAAGAGAGTAGCAATGACATTTACATTAGTTGTAGCTAATGTGCATTGATTGGATTAAAATATGACATTATGACTTTGGAAAAAAAATGGCCTCTGTTAGAAAATGAAATGTCATTGCTTTAGGGAGGGGATGGAAAGTAAAGTAAGCAGCCTGGATTCTGCTTTGTCTGAATGCTCTGGGGTTAGTGGGAGTGGGGTCATTGATTTCTGCTCTTTTCCTGAAAATGCATTAATGAAACCATTTTAAAGTTGAACAGAAGCTATCTGGGACTTCCCCTTCCCTCCCCACCCCCACAAGGATGTATTATTTGTACATGCATAACGCATACATCCACAATGCCCATCTCAACTAGTTGTAAAAGTACAGTTTCTATGCAAAACAATTTATCCATTGCAAGGCACAATTGAAAAATGTCTGCTTGTTTGTACAAGGAGCCGTGCTCTGTGAATCAATGAAGATAATAAATTACAATCACTGTCACTTTCAAAGCCACAAGGCTCAGTCCCAACCTATGCCACAGATGCAGCTGAACTGAATGCCACTGTCTTGGTGGGTTAAAGAACCCAGGTGTTACAGGGATTGAGTTCCCTGTGGGTGGGCTTAGGGTGCTGTGGGCAGCTGCTAAATTCTGGGGTGGTATCACTGAATGAAAAAAACAACATCTCAATCATAAAATATCCTGCTATCAGGTGAAAAATACACATGCTCTCTACACTGCGTAAACATTTTTTTTTCTGAGCTGAAGACTCAGATAAACATAAACATTGAAAGGAAACCTGCTTGAATGGTTTTTTTCTTCCTAATTATGTAAATATGTATTACTCATTCCCTTTATACTTCCTGGCTGCTGGCAGCTCATACACTTGAGAAGGTATGTTTTATTCAAAAGAACAAAACAGGCAAGGACCTGAGACTTTGGTGAATAGTAAATGATTTTGACTTGGCCTTTTAGCTCATTATGAATCTTTAAAATGGTGAAATGTGCTCTTTTTTTCTTCTCTGCTGAACTCCCCAGGTATATGCTGAGATGATGGGGTTGGAGCTGGGGGGTTAATAATCAAAAGGGAATGCTAGGTTTGAAAGGAATCTTAAGTTCAAATTAAAGAATATAGATGTGCTTCTATCCAACATTCATTCCATCCATCCATCCATTCATCCATCCATCCATCCATGCATCCATCCATCCATCCATCCATCCATCCATCCATCCATCCATCCATCCATCCGTGTTTGCTTGTTTTTGTAATGGTTAAGATCATAGGCTTTGGAGCCAGACAGCCAGAATTGAAAACCACCTCTGCCATTTAAAATCAGTGTGATATTGAGCAGCTAGGTCCTTTGAAGACTCAGTGACCTCATCTAAAAAGTTAATATCTACCTTTCAGGTTGAAATAAATGAATTCAATAGTATGTCAAGAACCTAAACTTTGTGTGATGGTTAGCATCAATAAACTTTCAGTAAATGTTAGCTCTAACTATTCGTGCTTATAAGCTACTCTATTCGTGCTTATATAAGCTACTCTGTGTCATACTCTGGATGTGTGTGATACAAATCTGATACAAAGCTATCACTCGAGAGCTTTGTAATTTTATATGGGAGATAAGATATGTAGGCATGTGACTTTAGAGTAAGGCTGGCAATGAAGAGATTAATAAGAAATGATCAGATGTTAGTTCAGAGTAGGTCAATCTACTTCCAGCTGTGGGGAAAGGAGGAGGCTCTGGGGAAAGGGTGCCAAAATCCTAGAGCTGGATTTTGGGGATATGTAGAGTTTATAATAGAAGAGATCATCAGGGGAAGGATTCTGGCATGTATTGTCTACCTATTATCAATTTGCTACTCTAGTGGTACTTCATGTACACTATTTGACTTAATCCTCACTTCAATTTATGTCATAATTGAGTGACCTATAGTGATTGATAATTTTACACTATTGTGGTGTGGCTTAGAGAGATAGAATGACATACCCAAGTTTACACAAACAGGTTTAAAATCTAGTTAACACATCAGAGCTTCTAGCACAATATAAGCACCCAAATAATAGCTAGACTATTTCTTTGAGAATAAAGAGGATAATGATGAATATGAAGCTAATGATGTGGTGAAATTACAGATCCATTTTAGTTTTGTCTGACTTCGAACACTTTATTCTTTCAATGAGCTTTGAAAGTGGAGAAAATTCTGAAGCAATCAGTTGAGGAGATGCTTGCATAAATTGGTGGAGGGAATACTTCTTATTGCAGGGGATATTTAGACAAAAATGTCAGCAATAGGAAATATCTTAGAGATCATACACCTTTATAATTTCAGATAGAAATTTGAGGTTCAGAGTGGCTTAGTGACACAGCTAGATAGAAGAGGATCTTGGCTAAAATGATAGCCTTGAGTTCTAAACCTACAGATAATCCTCTCCTAAATTATAGATTATCAGGGTTTTTCTTAAGTTTAGCTCTACCTTCTATCTCTTCTCCCCACTAATTATTCTGCTAACACAGTGCTGTCCAAATGAAAGAGTACAATTCACAAATATGAACAACACAGGTTATTTAAAATTGTTCAATAGCCATATTTTTAAAAATAAAAAGTAATAGGTAAATTTTATTTTAGCAATGTATTTTAATCCAATATATCTAACATATTATAAATATGTTGATATAAATTATTGAGATAAATTAAATGTTTTATATTTCTTTTTATTTAAAAAAAATTCTTTATTGATTAAGGTATTACATATGTGTCTTTATCGCCGCATTGCCCCCCCTCCCCTCCAACTCATGCCCTCACCCCCTGTTGTCTGTGTCCATTAGTTAGGCTTATATGCATGCATACAAGTCCTTTGATTGATCTCTCCTCCTTACCCCCATTCTCCCTTCCCTTCCCTTTGAGTTTTGACAGTCTGATCTATGCTTCTCTATCTCTGGATCTGTTTTTGTTCATCTATTTATGTTCATTATATTCTATACTTGAGTGAGCTCATGTGATATTTATCTTTCTCTGACTGGCTTATTTCACTTATCATAATGCTTTCCAGTTCCATCCATGCTTTTGCAAATGGTAAGAATTCCTTCTTTTTTACTGCAGCATAGTATTCCATTGTGTAGATGTACCACAGTTTTTTAATCTACTCATCTGCTGATGGACACTTAGGCTGTTTCCAAATTTTAGCTATTGTAAATTGTGCCGCTGTGAACATAGAGATACATTTATCCTTTCTGATTGGTATTTCTAGTTTCTTGGGATATATTCCTAGAAGGGATCACTGGGTCAAATGAGAGTCCCATTTTTAGTTTTTTGAGGACACTCCATACTGTTTTCCAGTCTGCATTCCCACCAGCAGTGCAGGAGGGTTCCTTTTTCTCCACATCCTCGCCAGCACTTGTCATTTGTTGATTTGTTGATGATAGCCATTCTGACAGGGGTGAGCTGGTACCTCATTGTCTTTTTGATTTGCATCTCTCTGATGATTAGTGACTTTGAGCATGTTTTCATATGTCTCTTGGCCTTCCTTATGTCCTCTTTCAAAAAGTATCTATTTAGGTCTGTTGCCCATTTTTTATTTGGTTGGTTATCTTCCTTTTGTTAAGGTGTATGAGTTCCCTGTAAATGTTGGAGATTAAACCCTTATTGGTGATAACATAAGCAAATATGTTCTCCTATGCAGTGGGCTTTCTTGTTGTTTTGTTGATGGTTCTTTTGTTGTGCAAAAGCTTTTTATTTTGATGTAGTCCCATTTTTTTACTTTCTCTTTAGTTTCCTTTGCCCTAGGATCTGTATCAGTGAAGAAATTGCACAGCATATGTTTGAGATTTTGCTACCTATGGATTCCTCTAGTATTTTTATGGTTTCCTTTCTTATGTTTAAGTCCTGTATCCATTTTGAATTAATTTTTCTGTATGGTGTAAGTTCATGGTCTAGTTTCATTTTTTTTTGCATGTATCTGTCCAGTTTTCCCAACACCATTTATTGAAGAGACTGTCTTGACTCCATTGTATGTTCATGCCTCTTTTGCCAAATATTAATTGAACATAGTGGTTTATGTCGATTTCTGGGTTCTTTATTCTATCCCATTGATCTATTATATATGTCTGTTCTTGTGCCAGTACCAGGCAGTTTTGAGAGCAGTGGCTTTGTAATACAGCTTGATATCTGGTATTGAGTTTCCACCTACTTTGTTCTTCTTTCTTAGGATTGCTGCAGCTATTCAGGTTCTTTTTATTATTCCAGATGAATTTTTGGAGAGTTTGTTATATTTCTTTTTCATGCTGAGACTTCAAAATATATTATGTATTTTATAATTACACTGCATCTCAACTTGGACTAGCCTTATTTCAGATGCTCAATAACCACATGTGGCTACTCAACTGCACAGCATAGCTCTACCTCATCCTTAGGCACTCAATGACCCCCATTACAAGGCTTTCAATCAGTGAACACTTCTGAGCTTTAAAAAGAGTTTCTTCTTATTGATTTGTAATCTGATCCCTATAACATATTCACATTTTGCCCAGTTCCACCTCTGGCAACCATATGCACAATGTTTGTTTCTCTTCCATGGTGCAGAACTTCAGAGGGTGCTCATGTCATGAGTGAATTGTTATATTTCAACACCAGTGGTTCCTTCAGTCACTTTTCAAGGACAGGGCTTTGGACCCCTTTCTCATCCTATACTCTGTTCTAAATGTGGGTTTGTTTCTTTTTTTTGTTCATTTTTTTCTTTGTGTGTGTGTTTTTTTTTGGTTTTTTTTTGTCTTCTGGGCACAAATGAACCTGGTTTTCCAACGGAGGCCTGGTCAATACAGACAGGTCTACCATCTTCTGCAATTTAAACATTTCATTACTTCTAATACACATTTCAAAGAATTAGCTTTTCTGTTTTAACCTTATCATGTTTAGATGGTATGTAGTGCCTCTTAAGTGTCCCTAAACATATTCTTATGGGTACTATCTAAGCTCTGTATCTTCTACCTTGTATTTATGCCCATGGTGTTTGGATTACAGGGTAGGACTTTACTTTTACTTTTTTCATTTCCTGTAGCTAAATCCAGCTTGTAATTCTGACCTATTAAGATATCAGGATGTTGCTTCTATCATCTTGTGAATTTTCTATTTTTTTCTGCTTGGCATTCTAAACATGATAAGCATATCTTCTATAGCACCATGAACAAAGTAGTTAATATGCAGTTTTGGGCAGAAGCTGGTACAAGAAGTTTCTTTTGTGATTCATATCGTCATATCTTTTCAACTCACCCTTTTCTTTTCTTTGTTTCCTGTCTACTCTTTAATGAACAAAGAAGTTAAAGACCAGGATAGTTGAGTTAGAACTCTGCATCAAAAGCCACTTGAATAATTTCATTGGTCAGTCCTTAACCATTGAAAATCCTGACCTCATAGCTTCTGTATTTTCTTCCATCCCTTAAGTTTTACTACCTTCCCTCCAGCTCAGTATCACATTGCATTATCTGTTCTTCTTTGCTCTCTTCTTCTTCCATCTCTGATACTTTAAGTACCAAAGACCAGTTTTCCAACATAAACCTTCCATTCTTGTAGATCACTAACTCCCTCTTCAAAACTGGGTATGGGCCTCTCTCTTTATAAAAAATTGTTTAAGTTTTAAGACATTATAAAAGTTGAAAATAGCATAATAATCCTGTGTGTGTCATATGTACTCAAACCCAATCTTGCTTCATTTTACTCATTTTCTCCTCTATTATTTTGAGGCAAAGTATAGGTACCATATCATTTTATGCTTAAGTATTTCTGAATGTATTTATAAGTAACTAGAGGCCTGGTGCATGAATTTGTGCACCAGTCAGTGTCCCTAGGCCTGGCCTGTGGGATTGGGCTGAAACTGGCTCTCCAACATCCATTGAGGGGTCCCAGATTGTGAGAGGGCGCACTATCAGGGCTGGGGAGGGATGCAGGAGGTTGGCCAGCCAGAGAGGAACAATGGGAGGGCTCCAGGGCATGTCTAGCCCATCTTGCTCAGTGCTGATATGTTAGACACCAGCAGCAAGCTAGCCTATTGGTTGGAACATCTGCCCCCTGTTGGTCAGTGCATGTCATAGTGAGTGGTGGAGTGGCCTTAGCATATCATTAGCATATTATGCTTTGATTGGTTGAATGGATGACCGGATAACTGGGCACTTAGCATATTAGGTTTTTATTATATAGGATAAGGATTTTTTTAGAGACACAATTACAACATCACATCTAAAAGTTTATGATAATTTCACATATCATCATACATCCTGGGCCACGTTTCTAATGTCCAGTCAAACTTCTGAGAATATGATATGCTATGGAAGGTATTCCTTTGATCATAGCCTTGCCAGACAAAAATAAGAGGCTTTCCACTAGTTAATTAGAACAACATAATTCAAAAAGCCTCTATAGCTGTTATAAAATATATTGTTTTAGCCATTTCTCCATGCAGCTTGAAAGCAGAAGGCAAGGGGAAGGGTATTTAACAGTTTCATTTGTTCCTTTGGGAACACCAGTATGTTCTATTAGTGAAGTGTATTATAGCCCTGGAAATACTCAAGCTCTCCTTGGACCAACTCCTAGAAAATGTACGTGTGAACTGATAGGTTTTTGTGAAATCTTTATTTTTCCCAGCAGGAACAGAAATGTGTAGTTTCTTAACAAGAAGAGCAGTTTTCCTCAGGCTGTCCAACAGCTGAATTAGAGGATTCAGGAAGAAAAAAGTGAGCCCAAAGATCCATTTGGGTTTAGATAATTCTACCCTTTGTGACCAGTGAGTTGAGTACAATCACAGATCCTTCCTTCCTTCCTTCCTTCCTTCCTTCCTTCCTTCCTTCCTTCCTTCCTTCCTTCCTTCCTTCCTTCCTTCCCCAACTCTACTTTTTATTTATTTATTTTTAGATTTATCATAGGATGTTCCTCTACTGTTCTCCTGGCAGGCAACCATATGAGTTGAATTTAGCTCCTCAAACCAGCTTTTCTACCGTGGCCATTAGGACCCAGCATTACTTAAGTGAAGTCATTTTTGCCAGGAGCGATATGAGTCAAGTTGTCTACAAACGTGTAACAGTTTTATAAGGCACTGAGTTCATAATTTACTAATGCCACCTGGAAAGGAAGGAAGACTACTTACAGTGGCATTGGTCCATAGAGAGGTATGAGGCATACTTTTCGACATGCTCATCTTCCCCATGAAAGCATCTTATATAACCCCATTTGGAATTAACCTCTTTTTATTCATTCTGCCATTATATGTGGCTCTTTGATTAAATAATTTTAGTATTCTGCCTTTAATTACAGTTACTTTTATGGATATCTGTCTCTTTAACTCATGTCTCTATAAAACAGGGACTCTATCTTAGGCATCCATACATCTGTGCCCTGCACATAATAAACATTAACAGATAGACATTGAGGTAAAGGTCTAAAATGCATATTTCAAGATATGCGTTAAAATTATCCAAAATATAGTGCACAAATCCAAAATATAGATGCTTTAAGAATTCAATTTAATTATCATGTTAGCATCTACTCTGTAAAATAAAAAACAGTGTGATACATTGGGAGTTTACCATGGTCCAATACTATGTTAATAATTTGGTATATCATCTTACTTAATCTTCAAAGTAAATAAGTGACCTAGGAACCACAGCTATCTTCTTCATTTTCACAGATGAGGAAATTGAAGTAAGGCAGGTTAAGTCCTTGTCAGCTCAAGTTGCAGATGGGATGCTCAGCAACTAACCTGTCCAAATACAGAGACAATGCCAGAATCCTGTACCATTATTCTATGATAGCTTTCTAAGTTTTAGGCAAGAGATAACTTATTCGTATATATCCTGTCTTACATATGTCTCATATGTGCACATATATATGTGCTAGTTTCATAGAATGTAGTTTATATACACTTGTCCAGTTTCCCATTACTTGCCTATGACAGTTATCATAGCTCAGTACCTAAATGGTAAGAACATGTTTGAACTTAAGAACTGGAAGGGATCTCAGGAAGAATCTAATCTGAATATCTTCTCACATAGAGAGGTAAGGCGAAGCCATTTCACTCAGATTGAAGCCCAGACTCTTAAGGGTCTGCAACACTCACCACTCTCACTTCTCCTCCTCCTCCTCCTCCTCCTCCTCCTCCTCCTCCTCCTCCTCCTCCTCCTCCTCCTCCTCCTTCTCCTCCTCCTTCTCCTTTTCTTCTTCCTCTCTTCTCTGCTTGCTCTATAATGGCTTCACTGGCCTCCTGTGTTTCTCAGACACATCCCTTCAGGGTCTCAGTCTGGGTGTTCTCTTGACCTTGATTCTCTTCACCCAAATACCCAATGGAAGGGCCTCACAAATCTTTCAAGTCTTTTGCTCAAACCTCACTTCCTCAATGAGCTTATTTAATGATGTAACCTGCCCCAGCCCTGGCTCAGAACCTTTCCCCCTCTTAGCCTGCTCAACTTTTTATTTGTTTCATAGAACTCATTATTCCTTAACATACTACATAATCTACTTTGTTATGTTCATTTATTTGTTGGTGTTTTCTACTGAATATTTATTGGTAAGCTCCACAAGGACTGGAGTGTATATGATACACTCCAGTCTTTGATACATTTTCAAGTTCTGAGAATAGTGTCTTGAATGAAAGGGCTACATACAGATGCACATATAGTCAATGCCAGGATCTAAACTAGAACCTAGATAAACCCCTAGTCTAGTGTTTTTTTTTTCACTCTGCCATGCTAAGGATTGGGGTGAGAGAGGTGACCTGGAACAGCACCATCTGAGATAAAAACCAGAGACTGAACCACAGAGAAGACTTGCCACTGAATTCTTTTTCTAGCCTTTGGAGAGAACTTTGGAAACTTTATCTATCAGTGAAGGGAGAACAGAGAAAAGAGGAAGGTATTTGTTGAGAATCTACCATCAGCAAAGCTATACTAGCCTTTCGTGTACTTCATTGCATTTAATCTTTACAAAATATTATTTCCATTCTATATATATGAGAAAACTGAGGCTCAGAGAGTTAAGTAACACTTCTCTGGCCACAATGCTAATATCCAGATTCAAATATAAGAAAGTCTATTAAGACTCTTCAAGTGCTAATACTCGAATGTATTAGAGGTAGAATAGGTTGTGTTTTTTTTTGTTTTTTTTTTTAAGTGTTTACTAGTTAAGACAGAGGGATAAATAGTTATAGTAAGTATACAGGCTAAAATTAAATGAATTTTAATATTCATTTAACGTGTAATGAATTATTGAGTACCTGCTATATTCAAAAGGCCGTACCAGGAAGTTATGAGTAAGCTATCAATTAAATACTTATTAGTCCCTAATGTATACAAGTCATTGGGTAGAGATTGAGAATGCTGATATTGAAACAGATGGCGCCTATTTCCAAATAGTTCACAGTAAGGATCAGCTTCTCAATGACAAAAAGTTGAGGCCAAACTTAATGGAAAGGCACAATAGATAATCAATTTATGTAACGCATACTTACTGAGCACTTAACATGCTCCAGGCACTTTGGTAGGCACTGGGGACAAAATGAATGTGTTGCTCATGATATTTCCCCAGGGGTTTGGATTAGGATCTTACAGACAGACCACTTCCAGCTTTAAAAATATATGATTTTTTTTAAAAGTACATTTTGTCTGTAGAACAAAATATATTGTGGAAATTTGAGGAAATGTTTTTTCATCTTCAAAAACTATTTTTCTATTCAGCTAAGAAGTCATTATTGACAAATGAGTGGAGTTCTGACATATGTCTTGCTTATTTCACTTTCATCTTACTCATTCGCATAAGGAAAATATCAACTACATTCAGGTCAGACCTACACTTGTTTGTCAATTACAAATACTATTTGGTTACAGGTACAAGAATACCACAAACATCAAATGAAAGCATTTTGTGAGAATTTGTTGGCTATATGGAATTTACAATAAAGGGTATTGTGTATTTTATTAGTTTAAATTGTGTGCTGCACATTCTTTTTTTAAAAAAAAATATATGTTTTTATTTCTGAGAAAAAGGGAGAGGGAGAGAGAGGTAGAAACATCAATGATTAGAGAGAATCATTGATCAGCTGCCTGCTGCACACCCCCTACTTGAGATCAAGTCCACAACCTAGGCATGTGCCCTTGATCGGAATTGAACCCGAGACTCTTCAGTCCGTAGGCCTACACTCTATCCACTGAGCCAAACTGGCTGGGCTGTACATTTTAAATAAAATGTATATAAACCGCATGTGTGTAAATATACTAGTACATATTCACATTTTCTTCTCCTGGTTAAATGTTTATCAGCACACCATTGCTTACCTGCCCTTTGCCTGATACCATTGCCTCAATCTCCACTGAATGCCTTACCCTAGTGCTGTAGCTCCCTGCAGGTGCCACTGTGCTAAACCAAGCCAAGCCTCAGACAGAGGTGGTCTCTATTCTCTTTAATGACATGGGTACAAAGGCAATATTGCCTGTGCTTCAGTTGCTTACAGAGTTTTAGTGAACACTTTTCTTTCAGGTTTGACTCACAGAACTCCCCTTTCTCTCAACATGTGTCCAAGTGGTCTGGGAGAGAAAAGGAAGTTGGAGGAAAATGCTCGTTGTGTTAAAAACTGCTCATCCTCTTTACTGGCCAGGCTTTGCTGTATGTTGTCTACCTGAATTTTTCTCTCAGGACACTTCTTAATACTTCATATAAAGCTATCCTGGTGATTTTAAGTTACTAGTTGCCCAAACCTTCTTTGAACCCAGTCATGTCCCAGTGATACTGTCATTTTTCCAGGGGAAAGTGACCTCACCTTTCCATCCCCAGCACCTCCATGTGGCACAGTAGGCACTGAATAAATTATTGTGTAACAATGAATGTCATGCACCAGTAAAGGGAACACACCAGATATAGTAGCTTTCAATCAAGGAATTTCCATTAACCCATACGAGAGACAAGTTTTTCCTACCACCAGGAAGATCTTTGGTCTGGACCACATTTCATGCATGAAGGCTGTAAATGAGTTGGTGGTTTAATGGGTTCTGTCCTGATTGCAGGGCATGAGGGCAGGAGCCATGCGAATCTTCCTGTGCTCTGTCTCCTAGGTGATCTATGCACTCTGAGTCCCATTTTAAAGTCATCTTGCTTCAGTTTTTTAGGCTGCTGAGCCCTTTGCCTGGAAACAGTGATGTTCCTTTGTTCTGATATTTAAAATCTGCCTGCCCTCCTGCTTTGCCCGGGTTTTCATGACAGCTTTTGTAATATCTTTCAAGGTCTTGGTGTCAGTGGAGGCACTGTCATATCCCTTTCATTATCATGAGTCACAGGTTGACCCAGGATGTCCCAGATTGGGGAGGCAAACATCTTAGAAGGTGTTCAGGTCATTGCTATTTCAAGTGATAACAAGGGCTGGCAAGATCACTGAAGATGCAGGTGCTATGGGTATAATGCTCCCTAAAGTAAGGTAGTCTCTCCAACCTCATAAAAGTCCAGATCGTTCCCCCATTGAATACAGGTGAAGTCCTGATTAATTTTTTCCTGGCTTTCATAGCAATCAGTATTTTAACCTTGATTTTTGTATAAATAAATATTTAACTCCTACTCTGAACCAACCAATGTACTAGAATCTTTCAATAAAATGGTAAACAAAGTAGGAATGACCCTTGCCCTCTTAGGATTTATAATCCAGCAAGAAAAAAGGATTAAAGTAAGATGAGTACAATAAAATGAAAAACAGTAGAGCAAGTTCAGAGAGCAGAAGCCCAGCTTAGTCCTAGGGCTTAGGGAAGCCTTCTCTGTGGCTGTAACATTTACTCTGACATCCTGTGAGTAGAATTCAGCTGCAATAATGATTATTGCAAACACTT
Source organism: Pipistrellus hanaki (assembly GCF_964339955.1). Taxonomy (NCBI): domain Eukaryota; kingdom Metazoa; phylum Chordata; class Mammalia; order Chiroptera; family Vespertilionidae; genus Pipistrellus; species Pipistrellus hanaki. The sequence continues at coordinate 17,134,241 of NC_140507.1, forward strand.
ATATGGCCATTTCTATGCTGGACATTGATATTGGCCTTACTATATGCTAATTTAATCTTCAACCACAGGAGTTAAGTACAGTTATGATAAAATGGATTTAGAGTAACTTGCTAAAGGTGGTATCAGAACCAAGTTTCAACACAGCAGTTAAGTTCCTAATCCTTATTCTTAATGACTGTCTTAAATGTGACTTTCTTATGTATAAGATACACCCAAATAGTTTTTCATTGAATGAATGAAGGAAAGAAGGAGAAGGGGAGGGGTAGTGTGGAGAGAGAGAGAGAGAAGTGTTTCTAGGCAGAGAAATCAGCAAGTGCAAATGTCCTGTGGCCACAGAGAAGAGGGTGTGTTATATCATAAGTTTAATGTGACTATAGAGTGGAGAGGAGGCAAAACAAGGTGTCCTCTGGGGCTGAAAAGGCTGCAACACCCAGTGACTCATGTGAAGGATAAGCTCTGCGTATTGCTCAATTTTAGGTTGGGGAGAGGGACCTGATGAGATATATCCTGCTTTCACTTGGTCTGCAGTTTGGCGAATAAATTGCAATGCAAAAAAGGATGTGGGAAGAACAGTTATGAAGCTGCTTCAATAATTCAGGTGACAGATGAAAGATCACAGTGGTGGCAGTGGAGGAGGAGAGAAACGGAAAGGTTCAAGCTATATTTAGAAGGCAAAATCAACCCAAGCCTCCCCTCCTTCCAGATGTGTTCCTGTAGCATGCAATGTCTACTCCTGCTTCTGTACCTTTGCTCATGTTGCTTCTGGCACTTGGAAGTCCCTCTAACTTTAATCTGAACCCCTTCTTTTGTGCTGACCCCTGCCCAGGGCTGTTATAGTACTTGCTTCAGTCCTGTCTACCTGAAGCTGATCTTTGTTTCCAGTACCTGAATTTATCTTGTTTTCCCACATAGATGGGTTTCCAGAGTTGACAGCCAGCCACCACACCCTATGTTATTGGGCAGCTCTACAGCTGCTCTTGCTCTATGGCTCACAAATGTGAGGTGGTGTGGGCAGGAAATTCCTATATTGCACAGATCATGGGACTAAGCATTAGAAGTGCTCTCTGCACTAAGTAAAAACCCAAATACCAAGTTATTTTTGTTTTTCCATCTGAAAAATGGGTACAGTGCCCTCTACATTAACCATTTCCAAGGATTCAAGGGTGGTTTTAGGATACAATCAGATGATGACTGTGAAAATACTTTTTCACCTAAGAGTGCTTTATAACTTTATGAACTTATGAGTCTTGTAATTGTATAAGCCAATTACATGTATTGCCATAGAGAAATCCAATTTGAATGTGCTTAAAGACAATATGGGTAGCTAATGAGATAAAAGGAATCAGGGCAACTCTGCAGCCTCAGGAACTAGAACCAAAGACTCCAATGCCATCAACATCCCCCTTCGTACATCCCCCTCCCTCCCTCCCTCCCTCCCTCCCTCCCTCCCTCCCTCCCTCCCTCCCTTCCTCCCTCCCTCCCTCCCTCCCTCCTTCCTTCCTTTCCATTTCTATATAACACTTAGCCTCTCCTCTTTCTTCCGTACAGATGGACCTTCTCCACATGGCTAGGCATAGCCAAGGGAACACTGGGCTAATATTTCATTTCAGAAAAGTGAGAGGGGAAGAAAAAGGATAATTCTCAAAATATTGGTCTGGCTTGTGTCATGAACCCATCTTAGATCAAGCATTGTGACCAGAGACTGAAGGTCTTATAACTGTAATAGTCCCTTCAGCAGCCCAAACCAATAACTTTATGGTTGGAATCCCCCTCAAATGGGTTGCTTTTTAACAGAAAAATATTGAGAGTAATGCCAGACATACAAAACAACTTATGCCACTACAATTCAGAATGAGAAATGCTGTGGCATTGACTTGAGTAGGCAAAGAGAGTTGGTATGATTGAAAGGAAGCAAGAAGCTATATTAAACATAGCAGTATATTGCAAAAATTAAGACTCCTTGCACATAAGATATGCTGAGAATAAATGAGCAGAGATGACCTAAAAATTTCATCCAAAGACACCTGGATTGATATCAACTCACAACATAAGAAAAAATTTTGTTGAAGGGAATCAAGACAGATTGAATCTTGTAAGATGGTTGAGGGTAGCATGTTAGGAAATGAGAAAAAACACAAATAAATCAACATTATTAACATTCTTCCTCTGATGGAGATGGATTCTAATTACAAACAGAAGTCAGTTGATTGTGTGCAGATTTTATTTATGATCAAATCTGATTAGACAAATGATGACAAATGAAAAATAGTTGTAAATTGCCCAGTGATGAGCTCTGTGTTGCTAGGTAACAGGCTAACATGATTCCCAGTAGAGCTAAAGAAAAGGGAGGAATTAGGGGAATGGAATATTTCCCAGATCTGACTGTTTTTTTATAAGGGACTATACCATGTGCTAAGCTTTTTTGATTTCTACTTAGGTTTTTACATATTGTTTGCTAGTAAAGTGAAGTATCAGCTTCATTTCAGTTCTATGATGCAAACTTTTTCCCAAAAACTTAAATTCGGTGAATCGGAGATGAGCAGACTTAGAAAAAACATAATAATTGTCTACAAATATGTTTATTCAATTCATCAAATGTTCACCTACATTTTCCTAAGTGGAAGGAATAGTTCCAGACACCATAGAGTGCAGAAGAAAATTCACCTAACAGTACCTGTTCTTGTGAAACATGGGATCTGGGGCATGTAAACATTCAAAGACAAGACAGTGTAGAAATATGGGCCATCTGAGCTAGACCCATCAGAGGCTGGATATCTGAGAAATGATTAAAGGGAATACAGATGTTCAAGTCTCAGAAGAAAAGGCTTTAGAAGGAGTGTAGATCTGCTTTCAAATATAAAGGGATATTTTATAGATGATGAAGGAACTTTGTTTTGTGTGGCTCTTTGGGAAGCAAGACTATTAGTGAGTGAAAGCTCAGGGGCAGGGTATCTCAGTCTCAGAGGAAGGACTTGCAACCAGAGATGTCTCAAAGTGGAGTAAGCTCTCCTGTGGAGTTAGGTCTCCGACCCAGTAGTGACTACCTGTCAACAAGGACCAACTTTACTGAGTGACTTCATTGTGTGGTGGGTCATGAGCAAATGTCTTGTGGTTTCCATTTCCACAGTGTATTTTGCAGAATGCTAGCATTGTGATATGCCCTGTTACAAAAGGAAGAGAGCCTTGTTATTTTTAAAAAAAAATGTTCTTCACGTCTTGCAGACATAGGCTCTGTGGAAGGTATTTTGGGAGAAACTTCTATCTTGTATGGGAGGGTAGAGTAATAACTGAGAGTTCCGAGGTGAGTATGCCTCTCTCTTCTCAGATAACAGTAATGACATTCTCTTTCCTATGCTCCACTTCCTTCTAAGAAGGTTGTTGAGCATCTTTATTCAGAAGTGGGGTATTAAGGATGTGGGATTAGGGAACTATGAAAGAAACTCTGTGACGCGTCATATTTTAAGAAAAAGCAAGAAGGCTCAAACAAATGAAGGTTTAGATTGGTGGTCCTCCTACCTATGGCACACTTCCCAGGTGGCCTAAACATCCTACAGGAACCTCAATTTGAGTGAGTGACTCCCAGATTTCTATATGCATCCTGATTTCTTTCCTAGTTATTCACCTAACTACTGGGCAACTGCATCTGAAACTTACTGGTAACATGTATGATTTACATTACTTTTACTATTGTAAGCTTTATTCTCCCTGGTCATTGCCATTCAAAAATGGTAACATTGTCATCTCTCACCCAAACAGATATTATAGGCTCCCAGTTGACTTTCTTATTTCTACCCTTACTTCCTCAATCCATTCTCCACATAGCAATCAAAATATTTTTTTTACAATATAAATTAATCTTGCCAATCCTCTGGTTAACAGACTTCAGTGCTCCTTGTATTAGTCAGTATTGCCGCAATAATGTTTCATAACAAACCACCTCCCTGTTTAGTGACTTAGAACAACAGCCATCTCTTCTCGTTTACATTATCTGTGAGTTGGATGGTTAACTCAGTTGAACTGAGGCGGGTCTGGCTCCAGGCTGCTGGTTTGGTTCAGATATGCTCCACATATCTCTCATTCTTTTGGGGGCCAGAAGGCTAGATTAAGTATATTCTTCTAGTGGCAATGGCAGAAGCTCAAGAGCAAGCCTAACTACACAAGCACATTTAAAACTCCTGCTTATGCCATGTCTGCCAACAGTCCATTGGCCAAAGCAAGCCACATGGTTAAAACCAACTTCAAGGGCTGAGGAAGTATAATGCCATCTTCCACTCAGGAGTGTTGATTTGCAATACTTCTATATGGAGCAAAGAATTATGAGCAATAATTCCACCCACCATGCACTTAGAATAACATTCAAACTCCTTACTATGGTCTTAATACCCTAAGTTATTTGGCTCTTGACTGGCTATCCAACGTCATCCAGTGCTACTCTCTGCTTCTTCCACTGAATTACAGACACATAGATGTTTCTTTTCATCAAATATGCCCAACTCCTGTCTTAGGACCTTGACTAAATTTTACCCTGTGCATAGAATGCTCTTCCCTAGTCTAGATCTAATTAGGGATGGTTCCCACTGTCCTTCTATTTAAACGTTGCTTCCACAGAAAGGTCTGACCTTCAATTTAGGAAATCTCCCTTGCTCTGTCTATTCCTTATTGCTGCTACTTGTTTTACTTTTCGTAAAGCATTACTCTCTCCCCAATACATTGCTGTGTATGCCTTTGTTGGTTGAACACTTATTTGTTTTCTGCACCAGAAAATAAGTTTCATAAGATAAGGTGCCTTGTTTTCTGTGTTCATATTTGCATCCTCTGATTCTAGAGCAGTAATTGACATCTAGTTTTTGAATGGGCAAGAAAACATAAACACAGAAATTCTCCTTAGGAGATATCTCCCCAACAGAATAATAAGTGCTCACTATGGTGACATTTCCTGTTCCCCTCCTTTTCATTCTGTTTATTTAAACAAATAATGCACTTTCATTGTCAAAAAAATGAGAAAATGTAAGTATGCAAATCAACATTAAATCATCAGAAATCACCACTAAGACAGAGTTAGTGTATATCCTTCCAAGCTTTTTTTCTGTACAAATTATATGCAATTGCAATTATTTTTATAGGCCCCCATACTGCTTTTACTTTGTATTTGTCATCTTTTCATGTCAACAATCAAGGATTTACATCATCTTTTATTGGCTACATATTATTTCTCACACAGCTAGGCATAAATATCCCTGTGCTTGAAGCTTTGCCTACATGTACCATTAGTTCCTTATAATAAATTATGGAGGTAGGCTTGCTGGGTCAAAGGGCATTTATACTTGTTCAAGGTTTTTGAAACGCATTGCCTGATGACTGAGTTGTATTGATTTGGACTCCTACCAGTACTATAGCAGGATGCTATGGCTAGATTGTTTATTATCTATGTTATTTTGACTCTAATTTAATGAAAAATTAAGTTAGCATTTCAGTGTCCCTGACATTTGATGTGCCCCGAAGGTCTTCAGAGCCTTGAGCAGCATTGAGAGGAGTGTTGCTCCAGTCAAAGTTTCGGGTCTGTGGACCTCCCAAAGAGGTCCTCAGATACAATTATAGGGGCCCACGAATGTGAATGGCAAAACTATGACAGCTTTATTGTCACTAACCCAGAAATGTAATGGAGATTTCCTTCTGTTGTGAACATAAAAAATAGGCCACAATGGCATTGGCAGTACCTATGACTTTGTCTCTAATAGAAATTACAGATATTCTGATATCGTATTTTAGTTCTTGCATATATATGAATATTTTTTTCTTCCATTTGCTTTGAAATTATGGTAGTTATAGTCCTGCTGTTAGATCTTGTCATTTAATGCGTTAATATAAGAGCACATAATAGTACTATTTTCAGATGTACTATTTTAATATTTTAAATCTATTATCTCTGTATATTTCATTTCTGTTGTAGTCATGTGTATCTTAACTTAAATGTTAAAAACATTACTCAGATAATGAGTGCATAGGCTTCATCATGTTGCCAAAGAGATGTATAGCACAAAATAGTAGGGACATCAACAGGTAAATGGGGCTGGTGTGGTTAGTTTGGGGACCTTGGCTGCCTGGATAGAAGTGAGATAGGTCAGTTACTTAGAAAAGGCCAGCTGCTGGCTGCGGAGAGCATGTGATGGGAGATTGAGAAGAACCAGCACACGAGGGTCAGGGAAACACAGCAAAGCAACAGAAGGGATTTTTGGTAGGCCTTAGGCAGGGCTTACTGACTGGTGATCCAGAACAAAATTCTATCAGCAAATGTGTTTTGCTTGGCCTCCACACACTTTTGAAAATATGAATTTGAACACCATCCAATGGGGAAAGTACAGTGCCTGATACCTTCTTTCATGTTATACCAAGTGCCTTTCATTCATTTATGCTATGCCATGCTCCTATAAGCATTTGAGTGCACAACTTTGGAGAAATTGGTAAGAGAGTTTGATGGAAAATGCAATATGTGTCACTCTTATGAGAGGCCTGTGTATGTGCTACACTGAAAGCTCCATGAGGCCAGCATTTCTGACTGTAATTTACTGTGTTACAAATTACCTTGGAACAGGCATCTGTCATCCTCACCAAAAGCATTCCTTCCGTAAATGTTTGTCAACAGCTTATAGTGCCAAGGCCAAATCTGCAGTCTCCACAATGACAAGGACACCCAGGGACCCAAGGACTAAAGCCTCAGGTACAGGAGGGAGGGCAGGGACTCAGCCGCCAAGATCTCTGCCAGAATATGAAGAAGCCGAGTGGGAAAGTCTCAGGAAGGTCAACGAAGGAGAGAAACCAAGCAGAATTGGCCAGATATTTGCCTTTAATTCCCCCACTTGGAAATACTGGTTTCAGAGCCTGGCCTGTGCCCTCTCCCAGTCTGTGACCCCTCTGGGGATGGCTGCCCCCAGGGGTCCTTACCACTGCCTGCACACCTGCACTCACCAGCTGTGAGCCCTGCTTCTGGATGAGCAGTGCTCCATCTATGGGAGCACACAGACCACCACGGGGCAGCTCCTGAGTTGAGCGCCTGCCCCCTGATGGTCAGTATGTGTCATAGCTACCAGTCGTTCCACAGTTTAGTTGATTTATATATTGGCCTTTTATTATATAGGAATATTTAAATTGATTACTGAGGTTTTTAAATTTCTAGCCATGTGCCAAGTGCAGGTCATTCAACCTCGCTTTAGTCTCCCTTTCTCCTTTAATTTTATACACCTATAAATTAAGAGGCTTGGCCAGATCAAGGTCCCTAAACCTGTCTAAACCAAAGTGACTTAGGCAGGGACTTTTTAACATTCCTGCATCTGAGGGCTGGCACTTCTGACTCATTAGGCCTGAGTGGATTCTGGGGGAAGATAGGCATCTAAAGAGACCCCTGATAATTAATTCTGTTTGGAAACCACTGAGTTAGATGATTTTTAGGCCCCTTCCAGCTTTAATATCTCAAGACTTTACCTTATGATAATATTTTGTTTTGAATGCAAGTACCCCTGGGATCATGGTCCATTAAGTCAATAGCATCTCTATGTGAAGTCATTTAATAGCTTGGGCTTTTTTTTTTTTTTTTTCTTCTTCTTCTTCTTCTTCTTGACTTAAGGACCCTAGGGAACACCACATGGAGTCGGAGGCTGATGGGAGGAGGAGAGCTCCAAAGGGGGCTGTCCCCTCAAAGAGGTTTCACTGAACCTGGGAGACAGGGAATGCCCTTTGTCAGCTGTGAACGACAGGAAATTGCTTTTAATCAATCTGAAAATAAATGGAAGTGAATGCAGAGCATCGTCTCTTTGAAAAGATGTCAGAAATGCTTTCAATCTTTTATCTTCCCCCAAACAGCGGGAGGAACGCCACTGGAATCAGCCCTGTAATTTCTACTCAGCAATTATACCTCGGTAATTATACCTCACCACTTCCGACAGAGCAGATATAAATAGCCAGTTATCTTACTTTTCTGCTTTTCTTTGTGTGTTTTCTTTCCCTTCAACCACAGACTTTGGTGGCTGATGCTAATGCTTGGACATGACACAAAGCATTCACAGAAAGCCTGCTGCTAGACATTAGACCCGTGTTCCAAAAAGCCACATGAGCTGGATCGGGAGAATCTCATTTGCCCAAAGAACTCTGCGCTCTAAGATTTATGGCAGGTGACAGGGAGAGACAGGCACTGAGGGAAGGGGTTTTGCTTTCCATTTCTATTTTCATTTTGCTCCCAGCCAGGATGTGCACGTGCATGCATGCCTGCTGCGCTGTGTGTCATTACACCCACAAGCCTGGTCCCAGCTCTGCCTGAGTGACTCACGGGAGGAAGTCAGGGCTTCTGGGAGGGGGGTTAACCCTCTAGGTCTCTGAACAGTCATGTCAGGATTTCACTGTCCTCGGGACTAGGCACGACAGGAATATGTGAAAAAGTATTCTTTATGATGATGGGTGCTAGTCTTGTTAGTAATGATACTGTTTCACAGTCACATAGAACTTTTACTTCTTCTTCAAAGGGATTTGACACCAATTATTTTGGAAACTCCCACCAGAATAAATACGTTACACTAGATTTTGAAGTCAGACATTCTAGCATTTAAATTCTAGCATTTCTACTTGCTTAGTGAGTTGACCTTGGGTGATATAACATTTCTGAGTCTCAGTCTCCACATCTATAAAATGGGATTAAAATAATGTTCAACCTCAGAGAATTTCTCCTGGAGGATTACATCAGATAACATTATGTAGAACCCTACCATTATCCCTCACATAGTTTCTTCAACTTGCATGACATCAGACTCACCTAGAGGGCTTGTGAAAACATGAAATGCTGGCCCCATTCTAAGAGTTTTTGATTTGGTAGGTCTAGGGTGGGGCTTGAAAATTGGCTTTTCTAACTAGTTCACAGAGGCTACTCCTGCTGGTCCAGGGACCACACTTTGAAAACCACCGATTGGTAATCTCTCAAGACATGTAATGTTTCCTTGTTTTACATATTCAGTGAAAAGTATTAACACTGTCCATGTTTCAGGAAATATGCTTGATAAAAGAAGAGCAAGGCATATATGTCTCTTTTCCTATAGAACATACACTAATGGGAAGACAAATCTCTCCCCACACCATCACTTTTGTAAAAGTTGGTATATTCAAGCCATTAAGAGCAAGGCAGTAGGGATTGAGGGATATGAGCTAGATTGAAGAGGGAGGCAAGCAAAATTCTGACACCCACCACACTTACAATATATGTTGTGAATTGCATCATGATGTTCAGATAAATACCCAGAGATGAAGTCATGTTTTATGGGTTCTATAGCTTATATATTTGGGGGACTCACTTTAAGAAAATGGATACATAATTATGATTAAAAAGTAGGAATAGAGCTGTAGAAGGAGCTGTGCAAGAGAAAGGCCCTGAAACTTAATTAGCTTCATTGCCTCCTTGTACATCCTTCTCCATGCATACCCTAAAAATCTGTGTACAATTGGGGTTCCTGATATCAAGGAGTCTAGACATAGCTCCCAAGATCGACTTGATGTCCTGACCTAGAGCTGAAAAGAATTAGAGCAATAAAACAGAGGGCAAGAGAGGTACTGTAGAAAGTCGTTGTTACAACCAGGTGGGTACTACTGCAGTCTAATGGGTGGAGACCAGAGGTGCTGCTGGATATCTTACACTGCACAGGACAACCCCCAAAACAAAGCTTTATCCAAATGTCACTAGTGCTGTGGTTTAGAAACACTGACATCGGGCAGTAAGGCTTTCTAGGTAGGAAACCCAGGTAGGAAATGGAGGCTCTACTACTCTGAGAATCAATTACTTCCCTCCCTTCTCCTGGTATGGAGCCCCTGGTTCCTCCCAGCTGTCTGGAAGGAACACTCTCCTGCTGACACTTTCAGGGCTGGCTCTCTCACTGTGATTAGGTCCCTGCTTAGGGGTATGCCCCTCAGATGCCTTCCCTGACCACCCACCAAATCTAAAGTAGTCCTTCCTCTTTCTGTGCCTCCTCGTCACTTTCCCCGCTTGCTTTTTTTAAAGCCCTTATTACACGACATCATTCTATGTCACTTGATTGTTTATTGTTGTGTCCCTCTTTCAAATGTCATTCTCATCAAGGCAAGGACTTTGTTTTGTTCATTTCTCTAATCTCAGGACCATGTAGTGTTCTTGGCATTAGTGGGTGCTTAATAAGCATCTGTTGAATGGATGGAGAAGAAAAGGTTTTCCTGACATGCTAGGGTTGTTGAATAAGTACTCAGTGGACACAGCCTGCTGTCATTAACTTTGTAATCAGGGTTATGGCGCCCAACTTAGACTGCAGTGTGCTACTGACCAGAGGATTCTCATGATCTCAGCCTGTGGGAGGAGGTGGCTGAATCTCCCTCCCAGAGCTCTGTGGCTTGGCACCAGCATCACATTTTTAGTGTCTGCTTTGAGAATGAAACTGATGGGCTCCGAAGGGACTGCCATCCATCATTCAGTCCTCCCATCACCGGCTCTGCAAATGACAACCTCTGACAGAAAAGTGGGGGGAAGCTGATTCAGAATTAATGCCCTGCATCTGGAAAGAGGCATGTAAAGACAGCAAATATTCAGGGAGCAAATCCAGACTGTCAGATCAAGGACAGAGAGGCAAACCCAGTTGCCCTGGCTGAGCTTGACTCTCCTGGGCAACTGCATTGGGTAAGGCCCTCAAGTCAATGAAACTCAGATTTATTTATTTATTTTTAATGTGTAGAAGGGAGAGAGAATACTGGCAATGGAAAATTACCCAAGTGGTCTATTTAGACCTGATCCTGAGCAATGGGTGAAATGAACAAAGAATGGAATCAATGTCATTTATTCAACAGCCATTTACTAAGTGCTTGCCATCTGCCAGGTCTTGTGAAGGAAGTGTTGTTGTCATTTCCAGGAGTGAGGAAAATGGGGCCCAGAGAAATGTAATAATTTGCCCAAGGAAAATCAACCATCCAAGGCTATTTTTTATTCTGAGACTTTGCACATGCTTTTCCCTCTGCTTGATCTTCTCTTCCTTCGGGTCTTGTGACTGGCTACTTCTGTCTTATAGGATTCAGCTCAGCTGTCACTTCCTCATTGAGGCCCTCCTTGATTACATTATTCAAAGTCACCTCTTCCTATACTCTGTCATATATATGACATTGCTTTATTATTATTTTTTATTTATCTCACTATTTTAAATGGTTTAGTCGTATCTATCAGTCACTCATCTCCCCCAAAATAGAATGTAACCTCCATTCAAGCAGGGCCTTTCAGTTGTTCATGATAGTTAACATTGAATTCAGGACCAGCACTTAGGAGTTGCTCAATAAATACTCAATGAATTTATAAATGGTGATGGCCTCACGCCAGATATGTCTGAAACTTAGTTTAGCATTCCTACTTGTTTCTTGTCCTGCTATTAATGTCCTGATCCAACATAAGTAAAAATAAATAAAAAATAAAAAAAATTGAATGATGGCTTTTCACATTGGGATTATTAATTATTGGATATTGACTATAAACTCCAGTATTGTGATTACTAACAACACCACTACTGAACTTACTAAGGGTCCTGTTACTGTATTATACTCTCTATAAACATTATCTTATTTAATACCTACTGCAGTTCTATGAGTTAGGAATTAGTGCTTCAATTTTACTCATGAAGAAATTGAAGCACAGAAAGAGTAAATAACTTCTCCAAAGACACACAGCTACAATGTGGTAGAGCTGGTATTTTAATTCAAATATGTTGATCTTCAAGCATATACTCTTAGAGTATACACAATGTTATAATAGGGAAGTGTGCTGGGCTATATGATTTTAGGAGCTGGGTTTGAGATTATTTTTCCCTATCCCTGTGATTCTAAAATACTGGGTCAATAGGATCCCAAGATTTAGAGAGCCAGGTTCTTTTGGCCTCAAGGTATCTCATGGTTCCTTGATGTGTGTGCATAGAATGAAAGATGAAAGAAACAAATGCTGTTTATATTGTATCGTAAAGATTTCTCACAAAGTAATACAAGCAAACCACAGCAAACAGCTAAATTGTTCTGAATCTGAAGCAGAGCTGCTGCTCATGAAGAATATTGATGTGCAAAATGCAAAATGCAATGTATCCTGGAGGGAATTGTCATGCTTTTCAGATGAGATTTATTGTTAGCTAACCTGCTTTCTAGGATTTAAGGAAGAATGAAAACTGTGCTACAGATTGGTCCAGGCCATGTCAAGCAGGCCAAGGTAATTCTAACTAGTATAAAGTGGGGATAGAATGTAGAATCAGGAATTTTCTAGAAGATGCAACCACTTGGCCTGACTCTTGAATGATGTGTGGGATTTCTAGAAGCAGACAAAAGGAATAGTGATGTGTTGGAGTTGGCTCATGAGAGCCGAGCGTGCACCTCTCTTCCCAACTTTGCATTTAGCAGCACCCAATTGATTGCTTGAAATTAGCCATAGGGAAAGTATTTATACCATAGAAACTGGCAAACACTAAAAATCAGTACCAGCACACCACTGAAAATAAAATGATTCGGAATCATTTGCAGTTGCAGATGCCCATTTTGTGAATGCACATTTGGTGAAGTCTGGTGACATAGGCTATCTGGAGGAAAGTCGTGGTGGATGAACGGCCAAGGTAAGATTATGGGAGTCCTTGAATGTGAACACAAGGAGGCTGGATTTTATTTTATACACACTTACATCCATAAAAAACAACAAAAATTTATGATATGATCTTATTTGTATTGTGACCTGATAATTATACTGTCAGAATCACAATTAGACTGAATAAGTGAGATATTAGAAGTGGGAGACCAGTTGAGAAAATGTAGTAGTAAGTCACACCATAGAAATCTGATAGAAACCTGGATACTGTAGTAGAAGTGGGAGGAATGGAAGAGACAGAAATGACCTGGAGGGGAAAGAATTTAGAAAACTTGACAAGTGACTGAATAGGAATTATTGGGGTGGGGTAGGGGAGTTTCAATATTACTAAAGTCACTCACTTTGGGAACTTCAAGTTGATGGTTTTATTTACAGAGATATGAAAGACAGGGGGTACAGTATAACTGAGTGGAAAGTAATACCCTCAGTTGTAGACATGTTGAAGTAAAGAAAATATTTTGGATCTTAAAAAACTTTAATCTACATCTCCAAAGAGAGGTCAGAGGTAGAGATAATAGATGATGAAAAAGGTCAAGGGGGAAGAGTATAGAACATAGGGAGAGAACACAGATCACAGATATAAAGAACGTTCCAGTAAAGCTTTCTATAACTTTTTCATTCATTTATTAATCCACATGTTTAACAAATATCCATTATATGTACCTGAATGGAACACTCTCAGCTAATATTTTTTTTAACTCATTATGGTTGTAAATAGCATCTCTTTCTATTCTCAAAGGTGTTCCAATTTGGATGATAAGTTATATCCTTAATTATGTGTCACAAGTAGTGCTTCCTATCAAGAATTTAATGATTAATTCATGTAGATCCTGCCCTTAAGGAGCTCAACTAAATATTGTTCTTTGTGTTATGGGTTGTGGAAGTAAAGTAAAAGTTATGCTTTCTCTCGAATAATTTATATTCTGGAGGTGAGATGTCAATACCCATCCACACAATAGTTCAAGTACTATAAGGCAGGGTACAAATGAGTGCCAACACCAAAGCATCAGTCAATAAGCACCAAAGTACCAGAGAAAGATCCATGGGATGGATGTCTTTATTTTGCCCTCTAGATCTGTTTTTCTGACTTTTTTTTACGACCCTCTGTGCCCAGGAAGCCTGATATGCATGGACTATATCAATGGGCTATTTTTGTTTTCTGATTTCCAGTGAGTTTGGCAAATGGAAGGAACCAACTGTGGATGCTAGAAGAGTGAGCACTTATTCCTTAGGCTCCCTTCATGCTAAGTCACTGCAGGTTGGTTGCATCCCTTTCTCTGGCTTCCAGTAATCACTTCCTCTCCTTATCCCTGAACGGGTAGAGGTTCCAAAGTTCAGAGGTAGACTTAGCATTGAGCTTCAGTGACCTTCACTTGCACAGGCTCCTTCCACACTCTGGGATGAATCTAACCAGGGATATGGCCACGTGTTTTTAAATACCTAGCTAAAATAAGATCTTAGAGTAGTCAGAATTCAGAATTCAAAGACTGCTCCCCAAGATTGCATGTCCTAATCCCTGGACCTGTGAATACAATGAGATGTCACGCTTGTGATTATGTCATATAGCACAGTGAGCCCTCAGAAGCAGAGCAATTTCTCCAACTGGTGCTAGAGAAGGAAGGCAGAGAGATTTAAAGCAGGAGCAGGCTTTGATGTACTACTGTTTATATGAATATGGAGGGGTCACAAGAGAAGTACAGGCAACTTTAAGGAAGTGATAGAGCCCTTCAGCTGACAGCCATCAAGGAAACCATGACCTTAACACTATAGCTGCAAGGTACTAAATTTGCCAACAACCTAAGTAAAGTTGGAAGCCGATGTTCCCCCTGAGCATTGACGTGAGGACAGCTTGATGCCTTGATGTTAGCCTTGTGATAGAGTAGAGAACTGGAGACTTTCTGAGTTACAGCACTGTGGGCTAATAATTTGAATGTTGTTTTAGGCGCTAAGTTTGTAATAATTTGTTAAGTAACAATAGATAACTAATATAGATACCGTATTTCAATCCATATTGAATAAAACTTGATATCTTTCTACTCTAACTCTCCTTTGTCATAATTCCCTTTGTGTTGGGTAACATGGAGTGGCCCTGGGGATTAGGGGAATCTTGACCAAGGAACTTGAGTTAGTTATACATTTAGCTTAGATCTAGTGGGATATTATTTTTACATGTTTCACAGTCACTTCCATGAATAGTTATGGGTAGTTTTTTTCCTGGTAAAGGAATGGCTTATAGAAATACTGGTTCACCTGGCATCACCATAAGTAAGGAAAGGGCAGAGGTGAATTGTGACATGTTCTACAGAGCCTGACACAGAGGTAACTGGGGCCCGGAGGAGAAGTAAGGTTGAAATATTGAGAGCTAAGAGCTAGTTTGGAAAATGCTTCCAAATCTTAGAGGGCACATGTCAGAGACATTTAATAAACATTTTTCCATAATAATTTCAAAATAATTCTAAAACTTCGCATGACATTACCAAAACAAGTTCTGAAACTGAAGAAAAGAAGAAAATAAAAGTACAGATTCTCTCAACTTTGACTCACATCATCACAATTTACATATAATTACTAGTAACAGTTTATAAAGCAAATCCTTGTCATTTGAGACGGTAATTAAAGAATATGCAGCCAAAAATTTAGGGAAATGTTTTATAGCATTTCATCAGGCAATTAATTAATATAACTATGCTGCTTTTCTGGCTTTTGTAGTTTTTGTGGCAGTTGACAGCTTTGTTCGAATTTGTACCTTTTTGTGCTTTATTTTCTCATTTGAAAACATTAATTTCCATTATTCATTTTATACTTGCAAATTTTATCAAAATTAATAAAGCATGTGAATAAATTCCAGGTCCCACAAACCCTGGATCTCCCTGCAAGCCACCCTGGTGCTGTTAGTCTTAGTTTCCCTAAACCTTGCCTACAACATGATAAAAACTGCTTTGTTAAATTCCCGTCAATTTGCCCAGTAGAGTGTGCCATCTTTTCCCACATAGTACCTACCTTCCCGATACCTTCAGCATTGTCTTGACTGATCTTTAAAAAATGGTTAAGCTCTCATAGTGAAAAGAAGGGGAAAGTGGATGTTCCTGACCAACTGAGTTGCAAGAGATAAGAGCTAAGAAAAGGAGAGAATGTGAGGATCCCTGAGCTGGGCTGGCCTAGTGGGGTTCACAGTGAATAGCCACATGCATATTACAGCTGAAAATTTTAAAATTCCATACTCACAAGCCAGCACTTGCAAAATTCAGCCAACTATTATTTTTGCCTATGTAGTCTTATCTCTTATTCTCAACTTGTGTTGCTCTTGGAGACAGTAACCTTTAACAGATTGAAAGCTTTTTCTGCTAAATTGCTGTAAACCTAGAAGCTAATTAGGAGAATCAAACTAACATTTGTCATTGTGAGTGTTATGTATATATATGTATATTACATAGCTGGACCTCTCTCTAGTACTTTAGTACTTATTGATGGATGCTATGATGTTGTCACTTATTTGTATCCTGCCTTATAGTACTTGACTTGGATGTACATGTAACATACACATATGTGTACACACACATATATTACCAGATGGAGAGGTCAGCACAGAAGCTGTTTCATAGAACCTGAAATAGGCCTCTCGTAGGCCTTAGGGAGTGCTGTTTTCCCAAATGACACTGACAATTTCTGAAACATTGCAAAGGGCTAAATGAGACAGTTAAATATGGATACCCATTTCTTAGAAAGGGCTGATTGTTAACATATAGATTGTTACCATACCTTATGTTTTTGTTTGTTTGTTTTAAAGATATTTTAATTGATTTTTAGAGAAAGAGGAAAGGAGAGGGACAGGAAAGAGAGAGAGAAACATAATTGTAAGAGAGAAACATCTATTGGCTGCCTCCTACATGCCCCCTATATCGGGGATGGAGCCAACAACCTAGGTATGTGCCCTGACCAGGAGTTGAACCAGCAACCTTTCAGTGCATGGGACAATACCTAACTAACTTAGTTACACTGGCCATAGACTTTCTGTTGCGTTTTTTAAAAAAAATAACTTTTAAAGAATTAACTTGTTTTGAGTGGAGAACATTTGAAAAAGTACAACAAAAGATCAATAAAATATAATAATTATAATTGTCTATCAACATTTTACTACATACTTTTAAAATATTTTTCTATACATACCTATATTTGAGATGGCATTGTCATGCATATAGTCTTTATAGCTTCTTTTTTATTTTAAAAAATTAAAATGCATTTACCATGATCACAAATATTCTTTTCTATATTGATTTTTAACAACTTCTATTGTTTGCTTGCTACAGAAATGAAACGTGATTATTCTATTCTAGAAAATGCACAAATAGATAAGCAACCCTCCCACACACACACACAAGACATACACACCATCCAGAACTGTCGTCATCATTATTAATGATGGTTTCTAATATTTTGATACAATATGAATTTTAGTTGCTGCATTGTATCTCACCATAAGAATATAGTGCAATTTAGTTAAAGGATCCCATACATTAGATACCAGATTGTTTTCATTGTTATAAATAAACCTTGTTCATCCGCTTTTGTAAATAAATCGCTGGTTATCTTCTTAGGATGAATTCCACTTTTAATGCTCGGCGTGTTTTAATGCTGTGGACGTCTGCAGTGATAAATGGCATTTAATTAGCCCGGTGCCCAGGGCTTTTCAACCTTCCTCGGAGAATAGGCTCCCCGGGGCACTGCATCATCTGTTGACTTGCTGGGAGAGCATTGAACTAAAAGCCAGTGATATTCAAGGAGCATAATATGTCTTAAAGTCTAATTACATCTCATCTATAACCAAACATGTAGCTGGCATTCCAAAATGTTTTCCTTAGTATATTTAAAATGTGTATTTAGAGAATGTCTTATTTTCCTGAAAAATCTCTTCTTCTATTTTTTCTTGTCTGAATAATTCTTGCCATCCTTCAACATCTAGTTCAATGATTCATAATATGTTGGGGGCCATGGAGCACTTAGAGGGGAATCTAAGGGCCCCGCTTCAAAAGAACACAAACATATTTGTTGTCTCCAAGCCTAGACATCCTCAAAAAGTCATGTTGATCTTCAGTATTTCACTAACTTCTGGTGAACCTAACTTCTCGAATACAGGGGGCCCAGATCTCTCCCTGGCCTATGCATTTCTGGGTCTCTTTGGGAGAATTTGTACACTTGCTCAGATTGTTGTACTTTTCCCATGGACTGATGGAGGCAATTTCTTGCAAATTAAGAAAATTTTTCATACTAGGCCACATTCTATGATCTACTCTGGCCTCTCTCGTCCTTAGCAAAAGCTAATGTCTGGTTGCAGAATTGACAGAACTCTGTGAAAAGCGAGGGGCTGGGGAGAATTACAGTAGAGAGATGGGGGAGAAGTGAAATTGAATATCAGGAATAATTGCTACAAAATCTGAATACCATGGCCCACCCAGAAGGTCCCTCAATGGTCACCACTCTCCTATGTGCCTGTTCTCTGCCAAGTTGCAGAGGTTACGTGGTCCCCAGAGATTAGAGACACCAACCTAGTCTTGTTCACTCAGATTTTAGACTCAGAGACCCTACCTGTGATGAAAGCAAAGAGCGTGGCACTATGTAAAATATAATAAACTTTATGGAGAAGCAACAGTGTCCCCATGAATGAAAACTTTTTTTTTATATTCAGAAACAAAATGCGTGGCCTGAAGCATTTGAAATATGTCACTGTTTCAGAGTTTTCTGCAAACAATAATAGATACTTGCCTGAAATATCTATGACAAAATGGCTGATCAAAATGGGCTCTCAAAACAAAGGACAGACTCATGAAAAACATTTCAGCTTCACTCTAGAATGCAGAACAGATTTTTGACATCCTACCCCATGCCATCATTTTTATAAGTTCAATGATAATTGTAATAACAATAATTCATCTCCAACAGCTAACATAAATTGCTGACAGATTTAAACACCAATTAGTCTCAATCACACAACCATGCCATTGGGCTGAATAATTTAAAACATTTTAGACCCACTCACCCACCAAGCCCTTCCACAGATTCAATTCCTATCCACTTGCTCCATCTCAAGCCCTTTTAATCTTTTTCTCAGGCCTGATATCCACTCTTGAAAAGTGCTCGCCTCATAAATGATTACTTGCTGGGAGGTTAGGCTATTTTCCTAACATTGTCTAGAATTTTGATGGCAAACTCTTTGAAGGCAGAGACCTTGGTCTTACTTTCATTTTTAGCAATGGCAAACACACCATCCAATCAACACTGTACTGTGTTTTCTTCAAAGATACTATTGATTGTGAGATTGCACCATTGATTTAATAAAAGCTCTTTAGAAAACAAACAAAACCCCACTGCATTAAATGTACATATTGATTGGTAAACTCATTCAATTTTAGAAGCATTAATGGAGTGGGGAAGGGGGTAGAGAGACTAAAGAAACTCATCTAAGATAGAGAAAATATGGCATGAAGGAATATGGACTTACACAGTTCTAAGGACCTCAGAGGTCACATATCCCATCCTCTCAGAAAATGCTGGTGTTTTTCTGAGCAGGTGTGGTGAATTCAGGGTGCATGAGTGGAATTCAGGGAATACATGTACTCTCTGAAATTACAGGCAAAGGTGTGTTTGTATGTATGTGTACAATTTTTTCTTAGGATAGGACCGACTTACTTTATTGGCCTCTTAGAGCCATTACTGGCTTCAATATTCTTAACAATTAATGTAGGTACTCTTTGTAGGTGATTATCCAGTCTAAGTTTAAATAGTATCTCCAAAGAATTCATTGAGTCATTCAACTCTTCTGTTAAACTTAACAATAAACTTTTTGTCATATCCTTTATCCTGGTCCAGAATATCTTTATTTGTTGGATGTTTTATACATAACCAATAATATTTTATTATAAATAAAATGATCCATATTAATTAGCAGCAGGATTGATATATGTTATTTTAATAATATAAGAAAGTCCATTGTGAAGACCATGAAATCAGATTGATTTTTTTTTCTTTTTAAATGAGCTTAGTTTGTTATTATTATTGGTCTAATTTAGAATTTAAACAACTTAAAAAGGAAGTTAATTTGGTGAAGAAAATGTCATATAGTTCCAGCTCAATAAATGTGAACTGAGTGGGTTAATTAGATGAATAATGAGTGAATGAGTACATAAAAGGTAGAAAAACTGAAATATGTGGAATATGAATTTATGAATTAATTAATGTGTAGAAAACATAATGAGTAACTTCATATAAGAGTCTGAGATTCTAGGTTTTGTATATTTAAATTATTAAGATTCTCTGCTGGACCATGCCAGTTTATTTATAATCATAATTTCAGTGTTAGAAGTTCAGTTCTTCTGAATATAGGTTCTTTCAGTCTTCTATCCTCCCCACTGTCTATTCATTTACCCAACAAGCATTTATTGACTGTTATGCATATCTTAGATAAAGGTAATATGGTATGGATACGTATTTTAGACAC
Source organism: Pipistrellus hanaki (assembly GCF_964339955.1). Taxonomy (NCBI): domain Eukaryota; kingdom Metazoa; phylum Chordata; class Mammalia; order Chiroptera; family Vespertilionidae; genus Pipistrellus; species Pipistrellus hanaki. Next base: position 17,154,394 of record NC_140507.1, read on the forward strand.
GGAGAAGCAACAATGGACAAAATCAATGTAACTAAATTATAATAGCTGCCCAAACTACTGGGATCATAGAATTTTTCACTGAAGTGATTATATTTGTTCAACTTTCTTATCTTATTGATATGAAAAAACAGATCTAGAAAAAAAGACATAACTTGTAGAATATCTATATTTAGTAGATTCATAGTTTCTAAAATATAGAACAAAGAAAGCAGGATGAGACAGACATGATTAAGAAGGTTTTTAGTTTAGTAAAAATGTGCAGCTTATCTTTTTAAAATAAGATCCTTGGAAACCTGGCATAAATTGACCTAAACTCTGAAAAATAAACCATGAAAATTCACTTACATATATACTCACATATATACTTAACCACATAATTATTTTTGCTCCATTGGTAAGAGTTAAGGAGGCAGCATGTGGTGGAGAAGCATCAGGAAGACTCACAAGGTCTAGGAGCTGCTCTGATTTCTGCTAATGCTGTTCTGCATGGTTTTGAGCAATGCAATCTCTCTGGGTCTCAGATGATCCATCTGTAACCTGAGAGGGCCAGATGCAAAGGTGATACTTTCTGACAAAACAACCTTGTAAGCACCACAACTTTCTGGGGAGGGGCTTCTTTGGCTTGTTTGTTCTTGTTTGGGAAGTACTGCCGGAGACTGGGGGTGGCAGATATGAACTCTTCAAGGTAGTCTTGTGCTTTGGCAACCATGGAACTTATTCCAGGTCTATTGTAGCCATTTTCACACCTCACTAGAAAGCCATGTCTAATGAAATAGTGTCTTATGAAACTTCACGTTTCTCCCAAATACTTGGTAGAAGTTCCTTTTGTCCCTGGCATATAAGAAGTTAGCCACTTGATTATACATCTTGGGGAAAGATGGGGGGAAAACTCAGGAACCCATTATGGATTTTTAAAAACCTCATGGAGAGTCTATAAAGCATTGATTGGCACCACTGCAACTGCTTTTTGCTATAACTACTAATTGATGTTATTACATTAAAAAGAAAGTGGTGATAGCAAAGCAATTCAAAGCAAAAAAAAAAAAAAAAAAAAAGAAAAAAGAAAAAAAAAAGAGAGAAAGAAAGAAAAGACAGACAATGATGAATATTCAAAACATTTCTTAGAGGTTGGTGTTGTGGGGGAGATGGGAGGTAGAGTATACATCGGCCAGGTCACAAGGATCTTGGGTCCTGTTCAGCCAATCTAAAACCAGCAGCAGAGAAGTGAACAAAAGACAAGGGTTGAGCCCCTGGCATCTTTGAGTATCTTCTCAGTGACCTTGAGTGAGTGCCCCAGTGTGATATCATGGTTTATAATATATATTTGGTCAGCCTTAGTCAGTTTGGCTCAGTGGATAGAGTGTAGACCTGCAGACTGAAGATTCCCTGGTTCGATTCTGGTGAAGATCATGTACCTCGGTTGCAGGCTCAATCCCCATCCAGGCAGGCTTGATCCCCGTCCAGGTCCAGGTTGGGGCACCTGTGGAAGGCAACCAATCAATGTGTTTCTCTCACATCGATGTTTCTCTCTGTGTCTTTCCCCATCCCTTTCACTCTCTCTAAAAAAAAAAAAAAATTAATGGAAAAACATTCTTAGGTGAGGATTAATAAAAGAAAACTTATTTGGTCATTTATGTAACCAAAATATTGTTCTCATTTATATAATATATTTGGTCTTCTTCCACTTTTGAGACAAAAATGTATATACATTTATAAAATAAACAAATATAGAAAGAAACACTGGAATAATATCAATATTCAGGTGATAGAATTGTGGTTCATTTTTTATTTCATTGTTATGCTTACCTGCATTTTCAAATTTTTTACTAAGATGCATAGACATTTTTCTCAATAAGATGTTTAATTTTGAAAACATTAAAAAAACATACAGAATCTCTCATAATGTGAGAATATAAAAAAGACCAGAAAATTTTCTATGTGATGAGGAGTGGCTCATGAAGGGCCCACCCAGCCTTTCTCCTAAATTTTCTTTTCCCCGGGGTTTCTTCTCCATTAAATGATTATGGCCTCTACTACATCAGACCCCAGGGAGCTCTGTTTTTCCTTAAAAACTGCAAACGTGTGAATTGAAACAAATTTTCTAATTTCTCTTTGCTCAACTGAGACAGGCTGACATTTTCAAAAAGAACATTAATACTCAGAGAACAAAAGGCAGTAATTACAGAGACTACAAAAGGCATAACAGTTGTCATGTTTAAAATGTAAGCTTCAAGTTCTCTAATGGGACGCTTTCTCTAAAGGGTGGAATCAGACACAAACTGGGCCCCCTGCTGAAGCCTTGCCTAGCCCCTCAGAAGTGGGCACCACTGCATTCTCCCACCTGGAACCAGTCTTGGGGGGCAAATAGTCACCTTATGAGTCAAGGATAAAATATTACTTGCCAAAGTGCCACCCAGTTGGTTCTCTCTAGGAGACATTTTCATCCAGAGATAATTGACAAGATGAGAGACCTCACCCTTCATCAGTTTAGCATCCCCTCACCACCACACACACTCACACACACACACACACACACACACACACACACTATGCACACTGTACACACATACGCATGTGAACACATACACTATACACATTCATGTGTGTACACTACATATCCATATTCACATCCACATTGTATTGAATCACACATGTATACATAATGTACAACATGTTACATGCTGTACACACATATCCACACATATGGTACACATATACATATACATCTGCATGCATATTATACTTGTGCAATCATTGGAATTTGTACACATATCTTATACATATGAGATACATATACATAGAGAACTCGAAGCTTACATGCTGCACACACACATCCACACATATGGTACATATATACATATACATCTGCATGCACATTATACTTGTGCAATCATTGGAATTTGTACACATATCTTATACATATGCATACACATGTATATACACCCGTATACATTTATGCACACACATTACACCTGTAGAGAACATAGTAACTCATTATTCAGGTGAGCACCTCTTGTCCCTTACATTCAGAAAAACATTCAAGTTAAAGTCCACCCATTATAGATTCACAATACGACAGTTTCATGGCATGCCCTTGAGTCAAAAACTATAATATGCAGTGACAGTGCATTTTCAGGGCTCTCCATTTTAATGCACAAAGTAGAACTCCAGTCTCACTTTTGTATTTGTGCAGGCTATTGAGTCCCCTCATGGAATCTCTTCTCCATTCTCTTGCCTTCAAGAAGCTTCTCTGTAGACCCTGAGAAAAAGTGATTCCTCTCTCCACTGAAATAATGAAATCTTGCCTGGATCTATCGGTAGTTTATGCTGTAAAACTGATTGGAGCTGAAACTAATGGCATCCCTTTCTTTTGTTTCTGTAAGCAGCCTGAGGGCAAAAACCACTTTTTGTTTTTGTATGCCATACACAGGCTTTAAAACAATGTCTCACATGTGTCACAGGCTCAATAAATAGTTGTTGATTAATTGAATGCATCTATTTCTATAACAATAGAGAAAGACTTAAGAGATCCATCTAGGATCAATGTGTGGAAGTTCCTGGAAATCAATTTATACTCAGTTTTAAAAAGAACTTTCTCAGAGCCCACACTGTGTAATGCTGCAACAGATTGTTCTATAAAATACCACTGGGTGAATTCTAGTCAAGATAGAAGTCTATTTTTGAGAAATATAATTGATGCAAAAGATGAAGGATCAAAGTAGACATCCTCTAATTTTTTTTCCTGGCTTTAACTTTCTGATAATTCTAAATTCAAATGAAAGCAAGAAATCTTACTGGAATCAGTTTTTATCATTTTCTCAGGCTGCCAATGAGATAGACTATCTCTACATTGAGCACATAAATCATTAGCTATTTTTCTTTTTTCTACCTAGCCCTTTCTCCACTATAACTGCTAAATTATATTGAGTGACATCATAGCAGCTAAAAAGCATTAGCAACCACTGACGAGCTGCTGACACTTCTTGGGAATCCACAAAATGCATATATTTTATTTGAAGATAATTTTGCTTTGAGTTAACATATTTGTTCATTTTATCTCCCCATTCTTGCTTATAAGGCTGGTTTCCTGAAGTTGGGCATTGGTGTCTGAGAATTTCCTTGTTCTACTGCCTAGCCTACCTGTGGCACCATAATCCTATTTACAGCAACCAAATTACTTTCTCTGAATCCAATTTATACAGTGACAGATGGGGAATTCCAAAAGGGAAAGTTTCCATTCATATCCAGCAAATCATCTTCATGGGAAGAAAGTGAGAAGCAAACTTGGTGACATACACAGAAATTTAGCTTCTAAAAACCATCTTCTATTTTTTAGATTATTTCTCAGTAAAGTTGCTGGGCCCATAATAAATTTGGGCCTCACTGTTTTCAGACATTCAAATTAACCATTAATGAATTATGATGAATTTACCTTACTAAGAAATATTACAAAATTGGTTTTCATTTTCTTTCTCTTTGAATGTTTATAACATTCACGTCACAAGCAATACTTGATAAAGACATAATTTAAGAAATTCAGTGTGCAATATCTGATATTTTCCTCCTTTTCTCTTTTGAAAAGCTCCTATTTACAGAATTACTTGGTTCCAAATGATTGTATATCTGGAAGTTTTAACATAACCAATTATTAGGCATTGTCCTTGTCTGTTAGCATATCTTTTGCTTGTTTATTTGTTTTCTTGGTTCCAAAAACCTGTAATGTTGTTTTGGCTGTTGCTTGACATGACCTTGAGGAAAATCCGTTCCCCAGTGGGGAACTTGCAGGAGAAAGTTGATGGATGTTTTGCTCTCACATTGAAATGTTCTCTCTCTCTCTCTCTCTCTCTCTCTCTCTCTCTCTCTCTCTCTCTCTCTCTCTCTCTCTCTCTCTCTCTCCTCCTCCTCCTCCTCCTCCTCCTCCTCCTCCTCCTCCTCCTCCTCCTTTTCCTCCTCCTCCTCCTTCTTTTTCTTCTTCTTTCTCTAAAAATCAATAAAAATATATTGTGAAAAATGCCCTGAGCAGAGTATAACAGAATATGCTAGAACTCTGTGGGAAAAACTCACTTGTGGACTTGCTGATGGTAATAATCACGATCACAACTTGACTGCACATTCATGATGCTCCAGGCCTGCCTCTGAGTGCTTTTCAGTCATCTACTTATTTAACCCATTTGATCATTCTATGGGGGTGCTGCTTTTATTAGTAATAAATAAGAAAGATGAGATGCAAAAGGATCAAATACATTGCTTAAGGTTATAAAACTTACAAGAGTCAGAATCTAAACCTGGGTAGAATGGTTCCCAAACCTTGCTCTTATGCATTATGCTTCTCTGCCTTTTATCAGAAAGATGTGAACACATTTTTGGGTATTGTCTATAAATGTCTGTGTATATGTATACAGGAGAGGAGACACACACACACACATACAAGTATATCTTGCACGTACATTTTCTCTTACATTTGCAGAGCTCTGCCTCTAAACAGGGAAAGGATGACTAACAGTTCCTTATGGTTGGTTGATTATCATAATACAAATTCCTACAAATGGAAACTATTGCCCTAGCTAATCTTAACTTTCTTACATCAGTAGCTATTTCAAGAAGAAGCAATTCCCATCTGTTATAGAAACATATTCAGTGACAGCATATATCTCCTTATCCTAGTACCATCCCATTGCAGTGCCTTGGTGAAAACAGCATGGTTTTCTTTGTTACTTCTGGAACATTCTTTAAGCCAAAATATGTGAGGGGACTTTGTGCCTTCTTGGGTGTAATATACAGAAGAGTGATTATGATCTTTGCCTCTGTTTTTGAACTCACTAAATGTTCAGATGTTTGTAACAATCAAACCTTTTGGTTTTATGTACTTTTCTTGAAATATAATGTGTATCTGTTACTTTTCTGCTTAACATGTTTTCCCTTTGGGGAAACAGTCCACCCCTGCCTGGTAGAACTGTCATTCACATGGTCCTGCCTTGTCTGTGACAGTCATGGGCTCACGACCCAGGCGAAGTCCTATTCTATCTGCCTGGACACAGATTGTTTCAAGGTTGGGCAAATGACCCAAAATGGGGCCCTCAGGGTTTTTCCTTAGACTTCTGAATGTGCCATTGGGGGAGAGGGTCTTTCCTCTCTTGAGTATGGTGGAAGCCTGGATTGTTGAGAGTTGTTGCTGGCATGTGAAATGAGTCTGCCTGAGAATTAAGCCAAGAAAAAAAAAAAAAGATGCCATGAACAGACTGATACATTTTAGAGGGAAAGTGGGGGTGGGAGGCAGAGATTAACCGGAATTTATATGCATATATGCATAGCCCATTGACAGAAATAGTGTAGTGAAGGCTTGGGAGGGGTGGGTGTGTGGAGGAGAGAGTCAATGGGAAAACAACAATAACAACAACAAACTAAAATAAAGGGACATCTATAATACTTTCAACAATAAAGATAAATTTAAAAGAAAAAGATTCAAGAAAGGTGAAGGGATACAAAACTTTCACCTCTTGAGTTGAACCACATTTGAAGCTAAGGTCTAATTTGGGATTTTCAGTTGTGTAGTTTAAACAAAAGGGGAGTTTCTGTCAGTTGCAACCAAGAGTCATAATACTTGCACTCCCAGAACCAGAGAATAAGAAGGAAACATACTGCTCTAATTTCTTACCTGGTAGTAAAGCCCTGAATTGCACTTCTGTCATTGGTTACTAGGGCCTGTCTCTGCTTGAATTCCTGTAATGACAGGAGGTTTTTATTACCCTTGGCATTTCATCCCACTACTGGCCAACTTTAGTCTCCAGACAACTACTGTTTCCTCATATCAAACAAGTTGCCTTCTGAAACCTTTCCTTCAGTAATCTCACTGACATTTTCGGGAGCTTCCCAGAAAAGTTAACTTGCTCCTTAAAATAATTGAAGACAATCATCTTGTCTCATTTCTTTCAAGCATTCCTTTTCTTTTATTCAGAAGTTAACAAACTGTTGTGCTCCTCACCCTGCCCATATCATGTTTCATAAATACTCTACTTCTATCCAGCTGTCTCAAAAGCTACCTGGGGAAGGTCAAAGAGGCTGTTGTTGATTCCCACTCTCCCATTAGCTGGTTTTTGTTTATGTTTCTGCACATTGCTTCATTTGGAAAAAAAAAAAAGATTGGGTAGTCAGTGCACTGGTGGGTTTTCAGCCTTCTGAAAGTATTCCCTAATGCCAGAATTAATCAGAGTAGGAAACAAATCTCTGTGGATGAGTGTTGATTTGCTCAAAGTTCATTTAAATTATCCTTGGGGTCTATGCCTTTACTGAGGCTGCCTGGAATGCCTTCTCCACTGCAGTTCCCAAATCCTTTATGGTGTGAACAGTTGCATAGCTGAATATTTATGCGCTTCCAATTAAAATACTGATACTAATGATGAAAGGGGAAAATGGATTAATTGTTGGATTTAAGAGTTTTAAATACTTTCTTGCTAATATCAATTGCTTTATGTAAAATGAAATTATAATGCTTCTTTTCAAAAGAAGTCACAAATGTAACCCCTGTAATAAGAAGTCAATTAATTTGGAGATGCTTCAGGAAAAAACCTTAATAAACTGCCTCATTGCTTCTCCTTCTTCTCCCTTAGGGTATCAATGTGAACAGTGTGATTTGTATACTCCCACACTAATCTATATACTCAAACACAGGCACACATATATCAATTTCCTTTTGTTTGTCTATTAATATTATATTCATGAAATTAATTAATACTTATAGATTGTTTATCATGCATCATACACTGTTATAAGCATTAGGGACACAGAGCGAATAGATCAAACAACCCTGGCCTTCATGGAGCTTATATTCTAATTATGAGGAGAGAGAAATGCACCGTATAATTGGGTAAAATCCATTATACACTGACACGCCTTGGAGAAAAGTAAAGTAGGAAAAGGAGATTAAAAGTATTGGGGGTTGCATTGTAGTAAAATGCAACCAGTCATGACTTTAGTGTAAAGGGTTAGTTGTATTTGGGGAATGGGTAGAATAAGTGCCATATTTCTGGGTCAGGAGTATCCTGTGTGTTCAAGGAACATCCAAGGGCCCAACTCTGACGGAGGAAAGTGACTGAGGAGAAGAGTAGAAGTGGTGAAGTTAGAGCCATGGGCCTTAAATCTCTTGGGAAGGCTAACCTCTACTTCTGTAAAAACTACTGTTTGAAATTCTCTGCTATTAGATGATCCCTTATCCTGTGAGTCAACTCTGTTATTTTTAGACTGCTCCTTACTCTGTAAATTAACTTTCCTTTCTAGCTGCTTGAATAGTAGGGAAGATAAACTTAGCTCTCTGACCTTGTAGGCTAGTCATCTGACTTAAAGTCTGGAAAAAAACTTGTTTGGGAGACAAAGTGGGTGGAAAGATATAAATAAGGGAAGCTCCCTCCATGTTTTTGTTCAGAATTTGAAAGACATTTTTTTTCCCTCTTAGCCAGTGTAATAATAATAAAGTGGAACTCCATCTCTCTAAGCGTTGCTTGGTTTTTCTCTAGTCTTCTGTAACAGTATCAGTAAAAACTTTAGATTTTACTCTGAAAGAGACTGATGGTTTTGATCTGAGGCATAACATACCCTGATTTTCATTTAATGGGGTCACCCTGGCTGCTGTGCTGAAAATAGGGAGCCAAGGTAGAAGACCATTGTAATAAACTAGGGGAAAGATGATGGAGCAGGATGGTTGAAGTGGGTGGGGCATGAAGTGATAGGATTCTAGGTACATTCTCAAGGCAAAGTACCCAGATTTGCCAAGGTGACCAGACATGGTGTAAGACAAAATGTAGAGCCAAGATGGTGCTAATGCCTTTATCCTAAAACTGGAAGAAGAGTTGCTATCAACTCAGATGAGACAGACTGCAAAATGAGCAGGTATTTTCCAGAGAAAGAGACCAAACATTACATTTTTAAGGCATGTTAACTTTGAGATGCCAGTTTGGACATTATTTTAATAGGTGTGTGACATGCTATAAGGTCATTAATTGAACCATTCCTTTATGGCTGAGATGGAGGTTATCAGACATTTGTAAGTATAAAGTTCAATGCAATGTTTCCAAGATGAGATTCTTGTTGGTCACTTACCAGCATAAATGTCACCTGCTCAGAGGCACTTTTCTTTATCAGCCACTTAAAATTACAAGTTATCACATTGCTCTGTTTAGAGTCTCTACTTAACATTTATCTCTGCCTGACACTTTTCCTTAGATATTTACAATCCATCTCTGCCCCTTAGAATTTAAGCTTTGTAAAACCAGAGCTTTTTCTGTCTTTCATGCCTGGCACAGACTAGTTACTCAGTAAATACTTTTTGAAAGAATAAACACTATTACGTATGCAGATCATCATGTACTAATACTGTTTTTATAGAATAGATTTCCCAAAAGTGGTATTGCTGTGTCCAATTGTATTTTTAATTGTACTGATATTGCCAGATTAATTTTCTAACAAGTTATCACAATCCATTCTCCCACCAACAATATATGAAAGCAGTCATTTTCCTACAGCAATTAAAGCACTGAGTGATTTTATCCTTTGATGTTTTACTCAGCATTGCTTTCTTATTTGTCAATCCTTCTGCTTCTAATGGCTTCAAGTAGTTTAAGTAATTCACATACAGTTAATGAACTCCCACTTAAGACAGGAAACGATTTGTTTGGGTCTCTTTGAGATTGTCTTAAAGACTGCACTCACTTTTAACTTCATGGATTGTTTGATGTTGTACATACAGCTGATTTATCACTAAGAGATTTAACTCTTTAGCCCTTTTCTCTTTAGTGCTTGGAAACTTGAAACCACTGAGAGAATAAGTTTTTTCCCCCCATTACAACACCTGATGGTTTTGTTGTTTTTTTTCCTCAAGTGATTTATGAGAAGTTGTTTTGTAAATCCATATTTTAAAACGCATGCATGTTGAATCATTCTAGGAGAGGGATGTGAATAATGGTATAATTAGTGTAATAAATGTTGGGTCCCGGTTGAAAACAATTTATTTTTGCATAAAGTCTATGGGGCTTTGAAACCTTCTAGCTGAAACAAATTATTTACATCTTCATTCAAGGGGAAGTAGACAATTTTCTCCTCCTCAGATGGTCTTTTCAAGATCTTTACTCACAGCATTCGTCTCTGAGGAGGCTTTTCTTTGTCCCTTGATGTCATTTGCCCTTCATTGTTGGGTCTGAATCTCTTGTTTTCATCCAGCTGTTGTGTGTTCTTTCATTTGAGGAGTCAGGTTGTGTTTAAAGGGAGAGTCCATGAAGTCTGAGGCTCTGAGTTCAGATGCCTCTCCTGCTCTGAAGCTGCTGTGTGTGATGCTAAGCAAGCTTCACAATCTTATTGTTTCATTTTTTTCCTGCATACACTGGGGTACAGGAATGCCTGTCTGGTGGCTTGCACTGTTATAGTCATAGTGCCCCCAAATCCCATCATCTGGCCAGAAAGTAAATGTTACATAAAAGTCTCCTTGCTGACAAACCTGGTTTGCAAAAAGCATTTGTTGAGCTCCTGAAACCATACTCTGTGTAAGGTCTGTTTCCAGTCAGTTCCTCATCCACAATTTGAAATCCAAAAGCCTTTAAAAATAGCAAGACATGATTAGAACTCAATGGATGGTAAAACTGACCTGAATTGATTTGAGACTATTTATAGTCTTTATACCAATTGAATGGATAGTTACACAGTTCTCTGTAGAGATATTAATGGGTACAATTATGAAGTACTCATCAGATCTGACTGGAGATGACAAGTAATTCATATTACCTTTCAAAACCCCAAATAATTGGGATTCTGAAACCTAGGTTTTGGATAAAAGCTTTGGAATTGCAGGTAAATTTGTATATTATAGGGTCTGCATAAACAAATACATCATAGATATAAAACATAGAGACAAACTATTCAACAGCAGTATGATACCAATAGTGAAGGAAGTAAATGTGTGTAAAAGGTTTTCATTGACCAGAAGAATTAAAAGCAAGGTTAATTTCTGGGGTAAACAAACAACAATATATAAATTTAGAACTAACAGAAAAAAATAAATGTAAAATTATTTTTAACAAATTCAAAGCAAGGCAAAAAAGTAGAGTAAAAGAAATATTGAGAGGCAGCTGATCGATGGCTCTCTCTCATCGATGTTTCTAATTCCCTATCTCTCTCCCTTTCTCTCTGAACAAAATCAATAAAATATATTAAAAAATAAAAAAAGAAATATTGAATAAGCAAGAAAAGTGTAAAATACAAAGAAAAATATATTAAATTTAATGGACCTAAATGTTCCATGTAGAAGTAAAAAAATATTAGGACAAATTGTTTTAAAAGGAATAAAATAAAAAACATTTGGGCTTTCCTCCCAAACCCAAGAGACACAAACTATACAAAAAGTACAAAATGGTTGAAAATAAAAAGATTACAAAATATATTGCATGCAAATACCAAAGGAATGACAGGAACAATAGACCTTAAGGCAAAACAATTTAATGCTAAAATGTTTAATAATAATGCTAAAAGGTTTAATTTACCATAAAAAATATAGTAATTCTAAATTTATATGCATATAATACATTCTCAAAATATGTAAAGTGAAAATGGACAGAAAGTATGAGGAAATATAGACAAATTTATGAAACCAATAGAACACACATCTTTCTGGAACTGATATAATAATTTATTAAACTAATCACACATCTCTTAGATGAGCGGGCTGAACTGCTGACCTCTCAGAGAGAGAGAGAGGTGGAGCTGATCACCAGCAGCCAATCTTCTCTCTATTTCCCAGAGGTCAGCAGTTCAGCCCACTTGCCATCAGCCTGGTATGGCTGCTGATCAGCCCCACCTTTATTATCAGGCCTGGAGATATGCCTGGAAATGCTGACTGGGATAGAAACTGACCAATCAGAACCAAATCTGGGTGAAGTGCGAGGAGCCAATGGCTGCCTAGGAGGCAGAGCTTTTGACACTGACTGGCATAGAAACCGACCAATCAGAACCTACTTTGGGTGAACTGCAAAGACAAAAACTAAGATGAGGGCTGAGGAGGGGTTTTAAGGGCAATGGCTGTTTGGTGTAAGGTGTAAGAAAGTGATTCAATTTTTTAATGACCAGTTTGGTAGTATATTGCATATGGCTGCCTATCTGACTAGATATGGGGATTATGTGTTTTTGTCTACCAAGAGCATCTTCTGCTGAAAAAGGCTTTTCTTCCCCATTTAAGCAACCCTATCCTATATAATCTATACTAATAAAATGGTTATATACTTATTAGACTGGGTTGACTGGCCATCTTCCAGACATCCAACTTCCTTCCGAACAAAGCCAGCATGGTAGGGGCAGAGGCAAAGGCAGAGGTAGTTAGGGGATCAGTCAGGCAGGCAGAGGGGTTAGAGGTGATCAGGCAGTCAGGCAGGTGAGTGGTTAGGAGCCAGTCATACTGGATTGCAAGAGGGATGTCCGACTGCTGACTTAGGCCTAATACCTATGGGATTGGGCCTAAATCAGCAGTCAGACATCCCTTGAGGGGTCCCAGATTGGAAAGGTGCAGGCCTGGCTGAGAATCCCCCCTCAATGCATGAATTTTGTGCACCGGGCCTCTAGTCATTAAATAAGTTTACCTAGAGAAAATACATAAAACAATAAGTGTTATAACTGTAGAATATGTGTTCTTCTCAAGCACAAGTAGAACATTTAAAAAACTCAAAAATACATTTGGTTATAAAGCAAGTTTGAATAAACTCCAAGTGTTTGAAATTATATAGAGTTTTTTTCTGTCACCCCAAAAAATTATTCTATTAATCAATAACTCATATATTTGGATATTAAGAAATATATTTCTAAATAACCCTTTGGTTAAAGAGAAGACTATATAAAGGAAAATATTATACATTACAAACTATGCAGCTAAAATAGTGACTAGAAAGAAATTTATAGCTATAAGTATACATAGTAGAAGTTAAAAAAGACTGAAAGTTAATAAGTTAAGAGTCTACATAATGAAATTAGAAAAAAGAATAACAAAATAGATTTTTAAAAAAGCAGAGAGGATAACAGCAAAAAATTAATTAAAGTGATAAAGTTATACCAAATGTGATAGAATCAACAAACCCAAAGTATTTCTTTGAAATACTTAAGTTGATCAACCACCTGTAAGACAGATCAAAAGGAAAAAAAGGATGAGACACAACTAAAATTGGGAAAATATAACATCACTTTTAATTCAATAAATATTAAGTCACATGAGCTGTTTTATGCCAGGAAGTGTTTTTTTAAAAAAAACCAAATCTTTCAAAATTGAACCACACACACACACACACACACACACACACACACACACACAAAAGACAAATGAACACTTTCTAAAATAATTAAATTTGTAATTAAAAAACCTTTCTACAAAATGAACTCCAAGCCCAAATGACTTAACTAGAGAATCCCTACCAGCATTTCAGGAAAACCATAATTTTAATTCTACATAAACTATTTTAATGAAAAATAGAAATTTGACTACACTGAAATTAGGAACATCTTTCTCTTAAATGATATTATTGAATAGTACATTTTAAATGAGCAAATTGCATAAAGTGTGAATTGTATTTCCATAATATGGTTATATTAAAAACCCTAACTATAGTATTGATATTTAGGAATGCATACATAGGCAGTAAAATTATAAAGAAAATAAAGGAAGTGAATAGTATAGAATTTAGGACAGTAGTTTCCTATGGAGAAAGAAAGGATTAAGATAGGGAAGTGCAGGGTGAGGTGGTAGGTGATTCTGGGGTGCCATTTATGCCTATTTCCTTACATAGGTGATAGATACACATCTTTATTTTACAATAACATATTAAACTGTCCATTTATACTTTCGCCGAAACCGGTTTGGCTCAGTGGATAGAGCGTCGGCCTGTGGACTGAAAGGTCCCGGGTTCGATTCCGGGCAAGGGCATGTACCTTGGTTGCGGGCACATCCCCGGTAGGGGTGTGCAAGAGGCAGCTGGTTGATGATTCTCTCTCATCGATGTTTCTAACTCTCTGTCCCTCTCTCTTCCTCTCTGTAAGAAATCAATAAAATATATTAAAAATAAATAAATAAATAAATAAATAAAATAAACTGTCCATTTATACTTTAATGTCTTCATATTTGTGTTATACTCCAAGTAAAAGATGTAATAAAATATAGTAAAATATTAAAAATTCACATAAAGGGGTGAAATGGAAAAATGATAAGGTTAGGAATATGGTAAACCTATCATTCAGAAATGGGAACACATTTGCACTACTAGGAGTAAAGTGTTTTGTTCTCTCTGTCAACATCAGTTCTTACATGAAAGTTCCCTTTGGTCTGTGGTTGGATTGGGATAGAATTTTCTATTCCCTGAATATATATATATATATATATATATATATATATATATATATATATATATGTATATATATATATTCAGGGAATAGAAATGATACTATATATATATATATACTATATATATAGTATCATTATCTAAGGCAAAGCATTGACTGTACATTTGTTTTCTTTCATGTCCTTAGAACTTGTTATACAGCAAAATTGTAAGTATGATCTACTGATGATAATAGTGATGATGATGATGGCTAGCATTCATTCTTACATACTCTAAACTAAGCATACACAGTACTTCATCTTAGTTTTCTAAACAATATCATAAAGTAGTAATTTTATTCTTGACTTTCCCCTTAAGAAACAAAGGATTAGATATCTCAGTTGAATTGCAAATGCTCACCAATTTAGGAAATGAAAGAGCAGTGACTGAGATCTAGGGAAGACATTATTAATCTCAGTCTATGAAAAAGAAAGGAGTCTTAGAAGCATCCAGCAACTTATACAGTGACTTTGCAGGTGATATTCAAATCAGGTTTCTTATCTGCAAATCTACAGATTTCTTTAACATCTCAGGATAATCATCATAATCATTGGTAATTGGGTGCCCTGGGCACATTTCTGTTAGTTTTTTTTCTTTTTTTCCCTTTTGATTGTGGAATTATTGAAGACAAACCAAACTGACACATGCATCTCTTCCTGAGTCACTTGAGAATGCTTTAGTTAGCTTGAACAGTTTAGCCATAGCTTGTTCTAAGCTGAACTGCCTCCACTGCAAATCAAACTTCTTCTCTGCTTTTTGGAGGAGCCTGTTTCTTCCCAGCCTCCTTAGCCTTTGCAGAAGGAGGTGGATTAATCCTCTGGAGTTATTTTCTCCCCTTCTCCCAATCCTAGCCTCTTCTGCCTTCCCACACAAATGCTGGGGCCTCATTATCACCTCCTGCAGGAGTTCATTTACTCTTCCCTGCTAACCACAGGGAACTCAACAATTCCTGGAGATCCTCACCAGCAAAATAATAGAATATTTTGACAGTTGTTTCTTTGGCAGCTTGATATAATTAGAGATACTTGCATCTTGCATCTCCTGATTGTTCACACTTCTCAAGAACAATTGTGAGTTAAGGGTCCTGGTACCCCACCCCCCTTACTTTTGTTCACAGAATAAAATAACTAATAAATAAATAAATAAATAACTTTTTAAAGAACACTTCCCTTTTTCTTAAATGAGGAAATAGAAGTTCAAAAGGAAAATGGCCTGCTTACAGTGAGTTAGTGAGTGAGAAGTGATTAGAAATCAAATCCTCTTCTTCTTTGGTCTATGCTTTTTCTGTTGGGTGAATTTATAAGATCAATGATATCTGGGTGCTTGTGTTATTCAGACAATAGTGGTTACAATTATAAAGAGAGTATGATTATCATATTGTGCAGAGCCTCCCAGTACAGGAAAATCTCAGGTTGCTAAATTTGATAAAACAGCAAATGCTAATGATAGAAATATAATTTCAAGAAGACAGCAAAGAAAAGTGTTGAGTGGTGGTACTCAGAATTATGATATGAAATGGTTAATACCTTTTAAACCTTGAATATAGGAATATTGCCTCTGTGACAAATAAACTGTTGGGGCAAGAGTGCTTCTTAAAGCATACTTATTAACATAAAAATGGGAAAACTCTGTTGTATGGGTTCACATAGGTAGTTTGTTTGGTGGAAGTGGATCTTAACATGAAGTTAAAAGACACAGGTTGTTAACAGAGATACTTCATCCCTCTGAGCCTTAGTTTCTCATTGATAAAATTGGACTAGATCTGCAGTTTTTCAACTTTTAGTATGCATAAAAATCACCTAGGGGACTTAATATGATGCAGATTCCAGATGTCTAATCCCAGAGATTTGTATTCATTGATTTGGGGTGGGGCTATAGGGTCTGTGTTGTATCAGACTGCTAAGAGGATTCTAATGAATTAAAATATACTGGGAAAAAAGTTCCATCAAAGATTTATTTTTTTGTAACATTTTTGTAACATCAGTTAAAAACCTAACAAATGTTGAGATTCTCTGCCATTTAATAGTACTTCCAGAGCATTACCTGTTTGCTGCCTTAAGTAATGATGCCATAAATTCAATTTATATATCACATTTATAGGCTTTTGTGGAAGCCAGTGCAGCCCAGCAGGAGGGAGCATGAGTCTGAATTCCAAGGCAGAGTATTAGCTTGTTTGACCATTGCATTATTTCCCTTGACTCCCCAGGTAACTGTAAAAGTCTCTGGTGCTTTCAAAATAGTTGAACAAAAAGAAGTCCTTCCAATTTTTTTAATTAAGCAATGTTTGACCTTCAAGGCTTTAATTTTTCTTGACATATAACTTATTACTTAATTAAAACATAGTGAAATATTAGACCTCATTTCTGGAAAAAGAGAGAGTCATGGTTATTTCTATTTTATTAAAGTCCCTCTTATATCTGAAAGGTATGGGCTGAGGTGATTAGAAAAATGTCCATCTCGGGGAGAAAGGATCCAGCAGGAATTATACCTGCTGATTGTGTCATTATCTTTTTGAAACAACTAAAGCTTATGAAAGTATCATCAAGCAGAGATGGGGGCAGGGGAGACAACTAACTCATTTTGCCAAGTTATGTCAGGTGAAGAAACAATGAGAAATTAAGAATAATAGCATTTCAATGAGCAACTAAATAGAAATAATTATTTTTGTTCTAAAAACAAATAAAAATGATAGCTATTATATTTCTTTCTTTATTTTTTTCATAGCATACAAGTTTAGTAGAGTTTTTTTTATAGTAGTGTTCATATAAAAGAAGTAAATTTTAGAATATCTAGACTTAGGGGCTTGTGTACCATTTTAACAAAGGAAAGAACTTCAAGAAATGATAAATTGTGGGCAAGTGACTAGAAAATATATGGGGGGAGGAGAGGATGAATGGAAGATAAGTGTTATTTTAATAGGCTTGTTTATGCAGAGTCATCCTGGTACTGACTGTCCATCTCTGGTTTAAAGAGTCATTCTCTTCTTGGTATGGGAGAGAGAGATATCATCACATGGAAATTTATGCTTCCTTTATAATAAGAAATTTGTACTCTGCTTTTAGGCAAAAATGGGAGGGCAGAGAACTCTTCCTGCAGCTGTTAATTCTCAATTACATTCAGTGCAAAGTTATTCTATGCCAAGGTGGCCTATTTTGAGGTAGTATATCTCGATACCATTCATATCTATATTTTCTTATAATAAATCTAATACAGTGGGATTGATGCTTTATGATTGGCACCTGTGGAAGGGAGACATCAGCTCACTTTTTTTCCAAAGCAGAGGATATATTTCTTTTAAATAAATTTCTCTGAGACAAGGGCATTAATCTATGTACTCTGACACAGGCTCAAAGAAGGGATTAAATGTGACAGGAATTTATTAGGGAAAATGCCTGTGTAAAAGGAAATGGGGAGGAAATTATGAAGATGGGGAGAGTCAAGATTCAATGAGTGCTAAGAAGAGATAGAAGGCTAGATGAATCATCCTAAACTGCCATGTGGTCTAGAGAAGGTCCAGGAAAGCTATCAGATAGTCTTAAGATGATGCCAGACATTTGAAAAGTCCATGTCTCCTAGGATGTGTGTCTTAGCATCTTTTATGGACCTAGTTATTAGCTGGCAGCTGGAAGGAGTCCTGGTGTCAGTGAAAATGTGGGGATTAGCTGGACCCTATGTAACACTTCCTGTAGCAAGAGGTCAGCAAAGAACAGTCTGAAGACTGCCATGAGTATATAACAAATATGCTTCAGAAGTAGGAAAGTTAGCCCAGCAGGCATTGCTCAGTGGTTGAGCATTGACCCACGAACCATGCACCAGTTTTGGGTTTGATCTCTGGGGGGAGTTGTGCAGGTGGTAGCCAATTGATGTTTGCAGTAGGCAGCTAATCAATGTTTCTCTCTATCCCTCTGCCTTCCTTTTTCTCTCAAGTCAATAAAAACATATCTTTTAAAAAGTAGAAAAGCTATTATGTGCCCATATTATAGTTGAGAAACTGAGACATAAGAACATTGAGTCATTTACTCAAGGTCAAATATTGATTCTGCGATAAAAAGTAGGGCTGTCTGAGAATGTGCATTTCCAACAAGTCCCTCCAACCCCTATGATGCTGATGCTGGTGGTTGGGGAACAAACTTGGAGGACCACTGTGCAGGGTATTCTATGTTTCTCAATTCTCTAAGCATTGTGTGTTTGTAATTAGAAGTGCTGAGGGGAAAGGAGAGCAGGGAAAATTGTCTTATTCAACTTACAAACACCTCCCCCTTGCACAGTCCATGTGCTGTGCCTGACTTATGATAGCTATGCAATCAATATTTGTTAAATAGAATTTCTTTTACTTTGGGAACATTTGATGAAATACTCAGTATAGTGAAAACAGACCTGTCTTTCCAGAGGAGAAACATTGGAACTGATTCAGATATCTGCCAGAAAGGATTTATCCTGAGGAGAAACAGAGGTTGCCTTTGTCCATTTTCCATAGCCCTGTGGCATTTGACATCTCTTCTGCTCTAATCACAGTGCTGAAGTCAGGGAGCTCAAGGGGGTAGGAACGAGGTGGCAAACTCTGTGATTTCTCCTTTGTGGAAGCTCCTATTGCAAATATGTATAATTTTTGATGCACAAGGAAAATGTGCTGACTGCTAGTTTTCACATCTGATAATAATTCTTGAGTTCACTTCCTTCAATCAGCCTTTTGGGTTTATTATTTTGTGTAGTCAGGTGATGAAGAAAAGATAGACTTTATCTTTGCTGCAGCTGCTGCCTGGTGGGGATATGACTGACCTAAAAAGCCCATCTGCAGTGCCCACATTAATAATACCATTGGGTACTCAGCATCGAGCTAAGTGCTTTACATGTGTATTTTATTCAATCATCACAAAAAAACATATAATGTTGGTATTATTCTTATTCCTATATCACCAATTAAGATAATTAGGCAGAGATTAATAACATGGCTTAGCTATGTGCCTGGTAAAGGGTAGGACATATTTGAATCCTGATCTGTTTGACCACAGTATCTTTACTCTCAGTCACCAACTATATTAATTCCTGAGTGTATACTTATATTCATCCATTTATCCATCATCCCATGGAACAGGATCACGTAACCCATCCAGTACATAAAGCAAAGAGACCACTGACACAGAAAGAAGGCAGGTGATTTTCCCAATGTTCTGCAGTAAATTAGCAACAGAATCAGAACTAGAACAAAGGTCTCCATGTCCCCTGAGTCAGTGTCAATGCCTTTCTAGTTACCATGTCCTTGCACTTAATCATTATTACTCTCTTTCACTTTGTGCCTCTCCATGACAACTGGGTATCATTTAGTCATCCCTCTCATGACTCAATGCTGACAAGATTTGTGTTGTCTATACTTAGTTATGCTACAGGTCCACTTTATTTCTTTCTCACCCTACTCCAAGCCAATCTTGTCAGGCTAGTAGAAGGCCTGATTATTATATTCTCTGGTTATATTCATTTGAATTTCTCCTAAAGTCATTTATCTTGGGTGGTAGGCCTGATTTAATAGGAACTTTAGGGTGAGGAACAACAATTTTTATCCTGCCTATCTCATTGCTACAAAAATGATTCTTTGAAAGCCATGGAAGATCATCTTCTCACTCTCTTTTATTATAAATAATTACCAAGAAACCCCAGGTAAACTTGTCAGAGCCTTCATCACATGCACAAACAAATGATAACACCAGTCAGGTAATGACTGCAATAAATACACTCACTCGTCTTCTCATTTAGACCTGGACAAAATCTGGACAAGTTAATCCAGTGCTTAATAATCATACCTCCCAAGGCAAAGACACTACCCAAATGAAAAGAAATTGCTTTTCTGTTCTCTCCTAGAAACATTATGTCTTCCCTGTCCTTCGGTATTGTGGAAAAGTTAAATGCCATCCCCCATTTTGCATTACCAGAGAAGTAATATAGTAAAGATGATGTTAATAACTAATAATACCTTGAATGTATGTTGGAAATGGCCCATTGCCTTCACTAGCAGAGTAGTGTGGACAAGGAACTTGAAAGGCTGATCAACTTTGAGGCTCTGAAAGGTCAGAGCCAAGCATCCACTGTCTAGTTGGGACAATGGTAGCTAAAGCAACTCCCACCTTTTAGTTTTATGTAAATCCTTGCTGATTCGCTATTATTGGAATTGCCTGCCTAATGGCTATGGATGTATCCCATAGTCTTAATAAAAGGGATAGCAAGGTCAGAGGGAATGGAGTCCTTCCCTTTGAGTTGGGCTCCTGCCTGGCCCCCAATATTTCCAAATTAATATTTTCTAGTCTCTTTCATTTGTGTGCAGCCTCTTACACAGCCCGAACTCTGAACCTGAACCCTTAGTCACGTCGGGGGGGGGGGGGGGGGGGGGCACTCACAACTGGCAGCCCAATGTGGGGTAAACTTGCAAATGTATTACCCTTTTTGCTAGTGAATAAAGAAAAAACATATTCCAAGCAAGGTTAAGGACTTCTTATTTACCTCATTTGCCACCAAACTCAAATGAAAATAAAAGGCCTTTGTTGTTTAGATTCTTTTATTACTTTTAAATTATTCCAACCAACATTGATTCCCCATTCTCACTTATTATTTACTAGTGGATTCATGCACATTGAAAGGAATTTAATTAGAAGAAATATTTTAATATTGCTCTTAGCCCTTTTGCTATAATAGAAGAGTCAGCCAAATTCACTATTGACAATGACAGATTGAAACACACGTGTGTGATTGGTGCCAGCAAGAGCTCTATATGTAATGTGCATGTGCAAGTCAATTTAGCCTTTTACATATATAAAATAAACTTGCTTAATTAGACCTGCTTTCTGATTTAGCTAAACTTTTTCCAGCCCAGTGAAGTTCCCCAACTTCTCTTTTAGGCAATTGTCAGCAACACAGCAGTAAATATCAACACAAAGCACATTATTATTATAGATCATATTATTGGAGAACACAGGGTAAAATATTTAATTGTAGCAATGTTTGACTATATTCTGCACAGTGAGAAAACCTGAAGTCATTTTCAAGGTCCACCATTTCTTCTTTTCAGTAGGATCAAGTTTCTAAACTTTCTAAATCTCTGTTTTCTCTAATGAAAAGAAAATAGGATTCCACCAAGTTCTTCTATCTACTTGAGGACTTCTGTGAGGATCAAATGAGATGAGGCATGGGAAAATGCTTTACAAACATTTGGTTAAGTATAAAATGTTGCTCCTGGCTATAAAGCAAGTTGTGTTTCTGGGCTGAAAAAAAATCAAGGATGCTAGTTGCTAGGGAGAGGAAGCCAGATGTTGGTGTTGGTTATTCAATCACTAACCCGGTGCCCACAGTGGCTATTTCTGGGCTGGGCTGTAAGCCGCATTTTTCACCATAAGGTCTCAGTAGAATTTGCTGCAATTTGCTAAGGTGTCCGCTTTGGGGTGATTGCGGGGCCTGTGTCCCACTTGGGGGAAGCTAAGTGTTGGTTTGTTGGTGCAAGGTTTGTGGTGACAGTCAGAGTGCATCATGGCAGCTCCTGCGTTGACTGTCTGCTCCCTGGTGGTCAGTGTGCTTCATAGTGGATGATCATAGGGACACTTAGCATATTAGCTTTTTATATATATACTAGAGTCCTGATGCATGAAATTCATGCAAGAAGCTCGGGCCTTCGCATCCCTGGCTTTGCCAGTCAACTTTGACCGGAAGGTCTTCTGATGAACTGCTGTTCAGTCTCATTAGCATGTTAGCTCTTTATTATATAGGATAGAGGCCTGTGGCATGAAGAGATTTGTGCAATAGGCTTTTCTTCCCTTGGCTTCCAGCACCGGTTTTCCTCTAACACTCAGGACCCAGGCCTTTACCCAGGCCTTTACTCTGGCCGGAATCTGCTTTCTTTGTCTTTGCTGCAGGCTCTGGCCAGAGTCTGCAGTCTTTGTATTCACTGTGGCTGGAGTGCCGCTCCTATAGATCCCTTCATGGCCCCCCTCCACCAACTCACTCTCATAGCAAGCGCCCTGCCCTGCCCTGCCATTCCATGCCTAGAGCAGCTGGTGGCTGCCATCTTTGTCCTTTAATTTGCATATTCCCTCCTAATTGGCTTATGGGTGTAGTGGAGCAATGATCAATTTGCATGTTTCTCTTTTATTAGTGTAGATATAGATTAGGGGCCTAGTGCATGAATCCGTTCACCTTGAAAGGAACTATGGGCTGCAAGGCTGTGGTGGGCGCAGGGGCAGGTCTCTGCCCATCCTTCATGCTTCTGTCCAGCCTCTCTCACCGTAGTTCTTAGTCCCTGTCTGTCAGCAGCCTGCTCCTGCTACTGCCCATTCCCCCATGCTGATGGCTCCGGCCTCGCTCACACCTGCTGACGGTGCAGAGCAGGGGCCAGCACCAGGAGCAGGTGTGAGTGGGGCTGACGCTGTCAGTGGGTGCAAATGGTGGCTGATGCCCCGATCACTGCCTCCCCCACCTCAGGAAAAGGGGGAAGTGGAGAAGCCCTCAGGGGTGATCAGGGCTGGCAGCTGCCACTTGCACCTGCTGATGGCACTGAGGAATGGTTTTGGTGCCAGCAGCAGATGTGAGCACCTGGCAGGACTGCAGTGCACAGAAACAAAGAATTTTCAGTAACCACCAGAGGTTTGCCCCGATGACAGCAACCAGTTTCCTGCCTTGGTCTGTAGCCCCCACTCACCTCCTCTACCATCCCACTGCAGCCTATGCCCACCATGTTCCACACCCTGCCACCTGCTGCCGATACCCGCCATGTTCCATGCGTGCTGCCTGGTGGTCAGTGAGCATCACGGTGAACAGTCATTCTGTCTTTCAGTTGATTTGCATATTAGCCTTTTATTATATAGAATGATAGAGACTCTGGGCCCTATTAATCATAGGATCTGGGAACTATTGGTACTCAGCAGTAGTAGTTTCAAAATTCTGATATAAGGATGGATGTTTGCGTGTTTTCACTAGTCAATGGCCCAGTGATTAAATAAATCTGTACAATGTATGGATTGCAATAGTTGCCACACCCTAATCCTCATGACATCTTCCTTGGGACATGTGTGCTTGCTTTCTCACCACAGTATTTATGCCACCAGGAGAGCATAATGCCAAACAGGCATTGAATATCAATCTTTTGAGTAAATGATCAAATGCATTGTCCTATTTTTTTTTCTGTGATTTTGTCCCTTTTTGCTGTTAAGAAAATTTTAAAGAAATAGCAGTGATAGGTAGAAGTTGTTTTAATGCTCTTAAGGCTAAGGGTTCTATCTTGGTCATCTAAATTTAATTTTTGAAATTTCACTGATTTGAGAATATAACAACCTAGAAATCACTGACATAATCTAATTTCCTTATGTTAAATTTGGAGAATTGCTGCCCAGTGAGAGGAAATAACTTGCCAAAATCTTCAGTAACTGATTATCTATTCTCCCATGTTTCCTTTTATTTTATGGAATGATAATTATGAGTTGATGCTTTCACCCTTCCTCTTTTCCCTTCCTTCCTTTCCTTCTCCCTCCCTCTTCCCCTCCCTCCCGCCCTTTCATTCTCCCTTTTGTTTTAATGGGTCATTGTGGTCTCTGAAACAATATTTTAAGTTCCTTGAGAATGTGGACCATGTTATATTCTTTTTGTAGTATTAACAGCACTCTTTGTGTGATTCACTATGCATTGTACTGAACTTCTGCCTTGAAGGCTAAGCTAAGTGGTTATAGATAAAAGCAAGGAACTCCCCTACCCTCCTTTTTGGATATAAACACTTATCTGATATATGGTTTGCAAAAAATTCCCCCCATTTTTAGATTGTCTTTTCATTATGTTAGGTGTTATTTTTGCTGTGGAGAACCCATTGAGTTTGAAGTAGTCTCATTTGTTAAGTTTAGCTTTTGCTGTTTGTGTTCTTTGCATTATGTCCAAATAAATGATTGCCAAGACCAATATTGAAGAGATTCTTCTCTATGCTTTCTTATAGGAGTTTTATGGTATCAGGTCTTATGTGTAAGTCTTTGATTCATTTAAAGTTAATTTTTATGAGTGATATGAGATAGGACCCAGTGTCATTATTCTGTTTGTGTTCTTCCAGTTTTCCCTGCACCATTTGTTAAAGACACTATCCTTTTCCTATTGGGTGTTGTTGGATCCCTTTTTGAAAGGACTTTATTTCTATTACTTCAACCAAAGATATATTGTAAATAAGATTAAAACCTAAATAAGATGAACTTAGTTAGTGATCAATGATTACATATGGTAAGAAATACCATAATTTACTTTTATCTAGGCATTTGCTCTCGATGCCAGATAAATAATAGACCACTCTTTAAGTCTATTCTGCTATAATTATGCACCTTTCTATTTTACCAATTATTAGTTATCCATAAAAATATAATTAGTAATTTGTTTGAAATATCCTTTTATAGTAATTGGTCAGAGTGGACACTCTTACTAAAATTAACTTGACCCATTAAGGACTGTTATTCCCAAGTTCTGGTTCTAATTACATTTATATTTTATTTTGGCTTCTAACTTCAACTGTAGTTTCTTATATGAGTCTGTTGTTGGTTCTTACTTTTAAAACACTTCTTATATCTTAAATAGTAGTATTGTAAAGAAAGGTTCCTCTTTTTCCTTTGATTCTTTACATTATCTGAAATTATGCCCTTGCACACATTAATTATGCAACCTAAAAATCACACAGTGAAAATAAAATTAAGACTCAATCTAGTACATAACCAAATCCCTACACCTTCTGTCTCATTCTAAATTTGTCTATGATAATAAAAACATTAAAACAAAATAAATAAAAACTAATTAAACTTAGGGACCATTTTTCTGCAGGTTTTTAAAAATTTATTGTTCCAACTCACCCTCAGGTGGGAACATATCCACAGGTGACTGGGGTCCCTCAGCCAAAGAATTGGACTTATACAAGTTTGCCCACAGTACTTAATTAAATTTGACTGAGCATAAACTAAACACAGAGACAAATATTAAGATGCACGAATCACACACGGTTTATTTACCATAGTCCTGGTGGTTTCCAGAAGTCTAGGCAGGTCACCTGGAGATCCGGGCCAACAGACACACACACTGGACATGAACACGCCACGGCAGCGTCTCAGTCACGATCAAGGCCTCAGAGGTTAGGCTCAGGGGCAGAGTGATAGCTCACTCGGGCAGAGCTTCACGCAGTATTTCGAACAGGGAGAGAAGGGAGCGGAGAGAGTACGTTGGATGGAGGAGCTCTTGTGGTTTCTGACCAGTGCCTCTACGTCCCTTCTTTTATGGCCATTTCTGGGTGTTCCCTTGTTCCTTCTGGGTGTAACCAATGGGTCTTCAGTGTGTCTTATCGGGGGTCTCCAGGTACTTTTTGCCTCGCTTCACAACTTTCCAGATAACACATGTTAGGGCATTTACACAGTTACAACTTTCCAGATAAACACATGCTAGGGCGTTCACACAGTCGGGGCTCAGAGTCACTTTAAAACTTAAGTATTACAAAATAGATTTAAGCCACACAAAATGGAGTTACTTATACTAAGCCTTAAACACATTTCAAATAATTTCTTTTACTTAAAATAAATTCAGAATAAGATCAGAAATACATTTCACCCTTAAACTATGAATCACTCATAAAAATAAATGCTTTCACTCCTATTTTAAATCACACAAATAATTATTCTCACATTGTTTTAAATCCTTAAAATATAAATCAAACATCACACAAATATAACTATAACATATATTTTTATTGATTTCAGAGAGGAAGGGAGAAGGAGAGATAGAAACATCAATGATGACAGTGAATCATTGATGGGCTGCCTCCTGCATGCCCCACGCTGGGGATCAAGCCCACAACCCAGGCATGTGTCCCCACCAGGAATGAAACCATGACCTTTGGCTTATAGGTCAACACTCAACCACTAAACCATACCAACCAGGCTGTAGGGTGTGTTTTTGAAATTATTAATTTATCAAAGACATTTAAATACAGCCCTAAATGTTACCATATGATAGATCATGATGGATGAGCCAAGCTGGCAACTTGGTTTTCACTGCAAATGCCCATACCCCAAAAGGGTGAGGGCATGGGTCATTAGAGGATGGTAGCTCTGGGAAGGCACATGTAGTATCGGTGTTCCAATCAAACACTTGGTTGTGTGCTTTTGAATGTCACTTGTTTTTCTCTTACTGCAGGATGTCAGCTGAGGAGAGCCTGTTCTTCATAATAATAATAAGAGATAATAGAGAAGGAAGCAATCTTTCTGATATTGTCCTGCTGCCTTTCTAGGTGCCCTCAGTGTCATCACAGCCTCAGGATGAAGTCAGCCAGCCAGGGTCCTCCATCCCAGGTATGCTCACATGAGTTTAGTACTTTCCAGGAGAAGGACAAAGCTCCTTGTGTATCCTCCTTAGCAATGGATCAGAAGATACAGCTCACTCATGGATTTCATCCACTTCTTCTCTGAGGACCAATCTGACTTTTTAGACAGATTGAGATTCCTGTGTGATGCCTGTGTGCCAGTGTGTGTGTGTGTGTGTGTGTGTGTGTGTGTGTGTTTAAATGTTTGGTGATGGTCATGAAGTAGATTTATCAGAAGGATGTCATCTTCAATACCAGGGCAAAAATTGCTGGTGAGTTTGAGCCTGGTGACATTTATAAAAAGTGCTATTTCAAGCTTTAAGTTTTATCCGTTATTATATTTATACAGTACATTTTCATTGACAAAATTCTTTTCTCTCTCTCACAATCCCTAGTTTAATCCTAGCAAGATTCTACCTGATATTTCTAAGCCAGGCATAATTACCCTTGTTCTTTCTCCAGATGGTACTACTAAGGTTATACTACTTGACTGAGGTCACATAATTGCTAAATGGGATCGCTAGGTCTCTAACACAGGACTCTGATCTGTAAACACAATATTCTTTCTTGGTTCTCAGATTTGATGGCCTATAACCATAGAAGAACTAATTTGTTTGTCTTATGTTAACTTTAAATTCTGAATGCATCAAATAGCTGTGAAATATGGTTAATCCTTTAATGGTGATGGCATTTTTATCCCTCTGGTGTAAAAACAAAAGTTTCTCATAAATTTGCAATAATAATACTTCTGACATTCAAAGTATCATCACACAGATTATCTCATTGAATTGCAGAACAACTCTTTGGGATGAGCACGCAAGTCAGACTTCTTGTGATAGTTTAGGGTCCATAGCAGTTCATGTCTTACATATAGGAAAATTCTATCCTCATATCCAGCCCTGACATCACTACTCTAAACTCCGTGGAGAGTTGCACATCCCCACTTATTTGGGAGTGAGCCAGTTAAACTCATTTGACAGACAGACAAACTGAGTCGCACAAACTTCTATTTCTTACCTAGAGCCTGCTCATGACTGGTA
Organism: Pipistrellus hanaki; assembly: GCF_964339955.1. Classification (NCBI taxonomy): domain Eukaryota; kingdom Metazoa; phylum Chordata; class Mammalia; order Chiroptera; family Vespertilionidae; genus Pipistrellus; species Pipistrellus hanaki. The sequence goes on from NC_140507.1 coordinate 17,182,173, forward strand.
ACAGATGTTGGAACTTTGTCATTATAATGACTCATTTGGAGTCTCTCACACCAGAGCTGATGTCTGGAGCAAAGACATTTATTATACTATAAGTCTTTGGGATGCTTTTACACATCAAGTAAGGAGGCACCCTCTTTACTATATTGATTTGAGGGCCCATCACATTTCCCTAAATAGCTTCTCCAGTGGTTGATTTACAGCCAAATTCCACCATTGGATAAACATTTCATTTATTCTTTTACTGTCCCTAGGTAATTGTAAATGTCATCAGGAGGGGTAAATATTAATCCCCTCTCATCACTATCCATTTGGCATAAACTAAGTTTTCAGTCTCTTTGGGAATAGAATTGAAGAGAGGGAACAAGAGGATATATTGTGGCAGGAGGACTCAATAATAGTCATAATATTAGCTTACTTGGTGTATTCCAGGCACTATTACACAATTGTAGGGACATCTTATCATCTATCCTTCAAACCAGTCCCATGATGCATTTTGTAATCAGAAGGATTATATAGAAGAAATACTTTTTCCAAGGCTATGATGTTTGGTTGGTTGTTGTTTGATTTGCCCAAGATTATACCTTTCCAATTGCACTCTCTTCCAAGGCAAGATATTTTCAAAGAATCAGACAAAACAGACCTGTTCTTTTAATGCAAAAGTAAGAATATAGCTTCCTGTTATTCCAATGGAAAAGATGCATCAGTCTGACTTCTCTCTCCCAAAACAATACCCTTGGATCTCAACTTTTACTCATATATACCTTTTTCAATTATGCTATGTTGGTTTTCGATCTGAAGACTTTGGCAGCCTATTCAGTAATTTTTTTAGCAAGAAAGATAAACAAGGACTGTTTTTTCTCTGTGGTCAAATTCACTGAAGCACTGAAGACTGTTACTGAACTGAAGCACTAAGACCATTACTGAACCTCAGAGCAATTCATCCTGGAAATAATTCAGTTTCCTCCTGCCTCAGAGCAGGCCTGTCAGTGGGAAGTCAGAAAGAGTCAGTGGCCTCCCAAGGATTGCTAGTTGTCCTTTTATCCTTCTCAGGCCTAAGCTTCCAATTTTTCTATGGAGGCCCAGAATGTAGCTCATTGCATTTTGTTGTGCATTTTGGCACCTTTTCTATATGTACCCCATTTTCTACAAAGAAGGGTGAGGTTTTCCAGGAAAGAAATATTAGGCATTGTTCAGCAGGTTGAGGAGGAATTTGGTGTTGGATTTGGAGAAAGCATTTCCCACAGCTTTAAAAGTTTATTCCAAAGAAAGCAGTGTGATGGTAGGAAAAGCTGTAAGCTGGGAGTCAGGGCACCTGGGTTCTGGGCTGAACTCAGATGCACTTTGAGTGATCACACTCCACCCAGCAATTCAGTGTCCCTGTGGTTTGAACTACCAATGTTCAATCCAGCCCTGCAGTAGGCAAAGAAGGCCATTGATGGAGTGTGTACAATAGTCCCTTGTATGGCCCTGGTCCTCTAAAATAAGTGACCAAGTGTGACACATACTGTGTTCACCACTAGAACTTCCAATAGGGACTAATTTTCATAAAATGGGGATTGGAGAGTGACTGCTAATGGATACAAAGTATCTTTCTGGAATGTTGAAAATATTCTTATGAATGTTGTGGTGACTATTGTACAACCCTATGAATATACTAAATGTCATTGAATTATACAGTTTTATGAATTGTATGGTATGTGAATTATATCACAATAAAGTTGTTATTTTTTAAAGGCCTTAGATGTAATAACCTCACTTTTTTTCAGTGTCTCAGTCCATCCTTTTGTTGGTTTTTACCTTGAGAAATTGTGCCCTTCAGGGAAAGACAAGCTTCTCCTAAAAGAAAGGCAATATATTCTTTCTACAGAATATTTAGGTACTTGCATATGGGCTTATTATTTGTCCAGTTGGAAAATTACTATTTCCTCTTTGACATGACATGAGCTAAAAAATTACTATTTCCTCTTTGACATGACAGGAGGTAAATTCCATATTATTTAGGGGAACTAAGAAGGATCATTCATCCCAAATACCTACCTCTACCCCAAAAATCAGTTATTTAATCTTTGGAGATAAGATTTGCAATTTCTGTCTGTCTTTGTAAATCCAAATCCTATGTTGAATCAATACTTCAAATCTTCAACTTAGAGTGAATTGTTTAATCCTTTGTTTACAATATGACAATTGCAAACAAAGGATTAAATCATTTGTGAGGATTACAATAGTGATAAGTTTTTGAAGAAGTTGAAAGTGAAGCAGCAACTTGAAGCAGAAGGGAACAGAGAGAAGGTACAAAGTCATTAAAGACAGTGTTTACTAATTTAGAGTTTATGAGTTAAAGCTGCAGCAAATGCTGAAGGGAGGAGAGGTGAAAACCGAAGGTCCGGATGGCCCAGTTTCATTCACAAACTAGATGCAAGTTGAAATTGAAAAAGAATACTACTCAGAAGAAAGGGACTGTTAATAGATTTTTAAAAAATAATTCACTTCACAGGTGTGTGCATGTAGGAAAAAAATGTTTTTGATTACGAGAGAAAAAGAAGGAAAAAAAAGGAAATGGCTTAAAAAAAAAAAAGATGGCAGCAGATACAAGACAAAACCCATTAGAATAAAGACCAAAAATGTTCCTTTTATCTAGAATTCCATTAACTTCAAGCTATATTGTTCTCCCCCATCAGCATCTTGGGTGACTCAGCACAAAATGAGATGCAGAGAGTAGTTTTATGGGAGACCTGTTGCTTTTATGCCAAGCTCTCTTGCCCTCCCAAAACAAAAGATTCTTTTGGAAAAAAGTTCTTTTTGCAAACTCCACTCATAAGATTCCTCTAGAGCAAGCACATCAAACTTATGGCCTTAGGGCCTCGAGTTTGACATGCTTGCTGTATAGAAGTAGGCATGCTTTTACATGATCCTCTCAGATAGCCAGAACTGTTGTCTAGGAGTGAACATGTGACTGATCCCATGGACAGACAGTCGGATCTCAGAGGAAAGGCGAGGTGGGTGGAAAGAGATTAAGAAAAAAATATATATGCATGTATGTGTAACTCCTGGACACAGATAATTGTGTGATGAAGGCCTGGAGTGGAGAGCGGGTGGGTGTGGGCTAGACAAGGTCAATGGGGAAAAAACAGACATCTGTAATACTTTCAACAATAAAGATAAATTAAAAATAAAAAGTTTCTCCCTTAGGATTTCAGGCACCCAGTAATTGTTTTCTTAATAAATGATTCAACAAAGTTTAATAAGGCCACAATATAATCTTAACATGTAACTACCCCAAAGCAGTTTGTATTTCTAATAAAGGTTGATGCTATTTGTTTCATGGAGAGTTACTGCATTCTCCATGAAATTGAAAAGCAAAAATAAAAACAAAACACATAAAACTCTAAGGCTATTTGAGAAATTGATATTATAGCTAGGTATTTCCTGTTTTCTGAAAGTTCACATTATATCAACTGGCTTTTATAAAATATCTACATTAGTAGGGTAACAACTGTTTCTGTAAAAGTAAAAAACCTCTCTGGATTTTTTCCGGTTAGGGAAAACAGGTACTAAGATAGGTCTTCCATAAAAGCCAAGTGGTCTAAATGCAAACTTTCAGAAAGTGAGGGCCACCTTTCGCTTTATGTCATTTTAATTTAGAACATAGAAAGGTTCTACTTTCAGATAGCAGGGGAAACCTGTACTTGAACTGGATTTATAATAGCCCAAATCACACATAATAAACCAGTAATTGAATTGAACACATCATAAACATTCATCTTGACTTTGCCTCCTGGCTGAGCAGATAATGCTGCCTTAAATTTTTAAATTTCATGATAAAATCTTTAAACTGGTGTAATATAATAATAAGGCATTTGCATGAGGGATAAGATCACCTCTCTGTTCCTTTGCCACTCTCTGAAGGGGGAGAATGGAGTGCTACTACTAATGATATTTCAGGGTCAAAATCACAGCTATTGCTAGGCAAATATTTTTGTCATAGAAGGAGCTATCTGAAGTAGAGAAAAGCCTGTGGGCCTTGCTCTGGCTCCATTAACTCTGTCCATTTCCAACTGTGTCAACAAGACAAAATCCCGTTCCTCCATAAGCCTTGATTTCTCCATTTATGAAATTATGGTATAAAATTAGGTAAATCTTTATATGTTGAATCTAAATATGGCATGTGTCTAGGACACATAAACATTAAGCCAGACAGACCTGTAATATCATTATTACTCTATGGATAACTTTATAAAAACAACTCACAATTTGGGATCAAAGGAACTAGTGTATAATTGTCAGGTCTACCACTCAGTGTAATCTCTGTACTAAGTCACTTACATTGATCTAAAACTTGACTTGTCTGAAATTGAAAGTGGTTAGGTTAGTATAGTAATATCTATCTTAAAGAGTTCTTATAGAGTACAAAATATTGCATGTGTAGAGATTTAAACTTTTATTTTTTCATGGTGATAAAGTGGTAAAAATAGGAGCAGTAAGTATTAGAGTTCAAGTGATTGTGCTGCCAAGCAATGCTTATTGCACACTAAATATATGTTATACATTAATCAATTTCCCCATTTCATAGTTACAGGAAAAGCTCAAAAAGTCCAGGTTACTAGAGCAGTGACACAGCTAATAAATGGTGGCACTCAGATGCAAACCTGGGGCGATCTGACTCTGGAGTGTGAGCTTTTACCCACTGTGTTATACTGATTTGTCCTTCCAGTTTAAAATAGATTCAGATTTATAGGTGGAGGTTTCTACTCCCAGCAATGTTCTTGTTTGAAACAATGACTTCCCCTGAGAATACCAGAAAAGTATAACCCCCAAAATCAGTTTAAATATATGGAAGAGGTACTAAAGCAGTGAGCATTCAAGGGATAAGTCCCACGGAGAGGAGGAACACAGCTAAAACTGACATTCAGCACCATTTTTTTCCCAAGGCATTAACCAATTAAAACTGAAAAGCTGAGTAGAACTTTTGGGAGTTTTGAGGAGCTGGGCAGCAGGGCGGGGACAAATTGTAGTTCAAATCCTATCAAGCAGAAGTTCCCTAGAAAATACTTCAGGGTTTTTAGTTGTGAGCTTATTCTAATAGTAAGGGTGAACCAGAAATAACCCCTATAAAGGTGGAAGTCTGCCTCTAAAGAAACTAAATCTATAATTGTGTTAAAATAATCTGTCCCTACTCAAACTGCCTATTAGAAGCAAAAGCAAATTTCTGGAGGCAGATGACATTATCCATAGCCTTGGAGGCCTCTGGAATTTGAAAAATTAAGAAAAAAACAATCACTGGGAGTCAAAAAGACAAAAATTAACCAATGACTTCAAGAGCATAATGGGGCCACAGAGATTCACATATTAATAATTATGATCTTAAAATAACTAATATGCTCAATATTTTAAATGACAAGATGAAAATTTCCATGGAAAACTCATATCTACAAAATGGATAAATATATACAAAAGAGAATAAAAACTATATTTCAATTTAACACAATAGATATGTTTAGTAGTGTATTCAATAGTGTAGCGAAGGGGGAGGAAGGTAAAAAAAAATCTCTAGCCTGAAACACAGATAAGAGGATGAAAATGCAAAGAGCAGAAGGAACGTGGAGACACACTGAAAAGACTTAATATAAGTGGAGTTACAGAAGGAGAGGATTCCAATGACCTTTCAAGGTTGGAATATATGGAAACACCCACTAGTTTTGTTTTGTTTTTTTCATGTTAGCCATTTTGGCTGATAGTATTTTGGGATACTGTGGGCTGTTTTACTTCCTGAGTTCCCTGTGGATTGGCCAAGAGTTCATTGGTATTGCTTCACAGCTCAGCTTCTCTCTGCTGAATCCTGTTTCTATCCCTCCCCTTCTCTTTTACAGGTGTTAATTCCAAGGATACTTCCCAGAAAACCAGTCTGTGCCAAATTTCTAATACATTGGGTAAGTAGGAAAAAAAAAACCTTGGATCTGAAGACAAAAAATGATGGATTCTAGGGCTGTCTATGCCACTTACTAATGTGGCCTTGGGCCCAGCATCTCACATCTCTCAATGGTAGGGGTGTGTGTTTGTGTGTGTGTGTGTGTGTGTGTGTGTGTGTGTGTAAAGATAAAAATACACTCCTAATAGTGTCTTATAAGAAATGAAATAATGGTGATGAAAGTGTTATAAAGATGATAAGGTAATTTGTAAGCCCCATAGCATAATGATGATGATAATGATTGAATCTTCCTTGTGTATTTCTTTCACCTCTGAGCAAGACCCATGAAGATTACTGTTCCTGTATGAATACATAAACACAAATGCTAACACATCGCTCCAAAAATTCTGGGGAAAGAAAAACATTTCAAAGGAGTTTTTAAATAGTCATGAGCTTGGGAAATACAGGAATATGTGTTTCTCTCCAAATAAGAAAAGCAAAAATATTCTGGTAAAAATGGATAGCTAGGATTTCATTGTAATTTTCCATATTTGCATTCACATAGCACAACTTCACACACTTTCATTTCATAACTGATATATCTATGGGAAGAGAGAGGAATACAGAGAACTACTGTATGCAATTTGGTTTGCACTGTGTGTTTCATCCATTTTCTTTTAATTAGACATTTTGATGTTTCACATTTTGAAGATGCCACAAAGATTAAAACTAGTCAGAATTTGAAGAATTATATCAAGATGCATTTAAGCAAGATGCCCAATAAGTGAGCCAGGGATTACAAAATACAATTCTACTACAGAAAACTAAACATTTATATTTGGTTTAAGAGAGCCTCTGGTTATGTCCACAGATCATCAATAAAAATTATTACTGACCAGATGTCTAATCCTCTAATATCCCTTTATGTTTATTCCTTCATTAATTTGTTTACCCACAGTAATTTAATATACGAAGTATAAAGCACACAATCAGTTGTTGTTTTTTTTGTCATATTGCCAGAGTTTGGCACAGCGATTAGCACAGGGTCAGTGTTCCAAAGTATTTGTTAAATTGGTGTGTGAAAAAATGAATGAAAGCACTGCTCTGGGTTCCCCAACTGAAAGCCAAAATGAGTCAGAGATAAATCATAAATACTTGTCTCCTAATGTTATCAGATAAAAAGGGAGATCCTCTTTATCTAATAACAGACCCAATGGGGATTGGGTGCTGCTGGGAGAGGACTGAGAAAAGGAATTTTCTGAAAATCCCATGCAGAATGAGTGAGTTTTATTTGCATGGAGTTAAATCTCCATGTTCTAAAGTCCTGTTTCTCTTAGTCCAGTCATACAAGAAGTATAGCTGGGGTTTTAGATCATAGTGGACAGCATCATAAATACACTTAAGAAACTAGCACCCACATCAGAGTGTAGGATATTACCAGCATTCCAGAAAACTCCGTAAGCCTGATCAGTATTCTCTATAGTTCACAAAATATTAGTGTTATCTGTCTTGAACTTGATAAAAAAAAAAAGAGAGAGAAACACACAGAATGTACTCCTTCATATCTGGCTTCCTTTGCTTAATATTATATTTGAGAATGATCTCTGTTGGGTATAGTAATCTTTATTTTCATTTCTGGATATGACCCTTGTCTGAATAAAACACAGTTTTTTTAATCTATTATATTGATGGACATTTGGCATTTGTGTTGTTTTTAGTTTTGGCTGCTAGGATTAATGTTGCTGTGAATAATCTTTTGTATCCTTTGGTGCACACATTTAAGCATTTTGTTGAGTATGTATTTATGAGGATAAGAGAGTATGCACTTTCACTTTAAAATATGAATTACTGGCCCTGCAGCTGTGGCTCAGTGGTTAAGTGTCAACCCAAGAACCAAGAGGTCTCTGGCTCTATTCCTGGTAGGGCACATGCCAGGGTTGTGGGCTCCATCCTTGGTATGGGGTGTGCAGAAGGCAACTGATCTATGATGTTCCTCTCCCATCAATGTTTCTCTCTCTCTAAAAAACAATAAAAATATTTAAAAATATAAATAAAGTATGTATTATCAATATGTATTATCACCTGCTGGCTTAGCTTAGTGGTTGAGCATTGACTTATGAACTAGGACTGTGGTTGGCAAATTGCAGCTCAAAAACCACAGGCAGCTCTTTGGCCCCTTGAGTGTGGCTCTTACAGTGAGATTGAAATTTCATGGCCCATGCACAGAAATTGGTTTTCGGCTCTCAAAAGAAATTTCAATTGTTGTACTGTTGATATTTGGCTCTGTTGACTAATGAGTTTGCGGACCACTGAATGAGGAGGTCATGGTTCAATTCCTAATGAGAGCACATGCCCAGTTTGCAGGCTCAATCCCCAGTATGGGGCATGCCGGAGGCAGCCAATAAATGATTCTGTCTCATCATTGATGTTTCTGTCTCTCTCTCATCCTCTTCCTTCCCCTCTAAAATCAATAAAGATATATTTTAAAAAATAAAATACGTATTACAAGAAATATATACTACCAAAGTGTTCTCCAAAATGGTTGTACCGGAAAAGTGGTGTATGAGAGTTCCAGCTGTACCATATCCCTGTCAACACCCACTAGTTTTGTTTTTTCCATGTTAGCCTTTTTGGCTAATGTGAAATAGTATCTCACTGTGGCTTTAATTTGAATTTCCTTAGTAAATAATGAAGTTGAACTTTTTACATGTTTATTGGTAATCTGGATATCTTCTTTGGAGAAATGACTATTTGGCCATTTTTTTCTACTTTTTAATTTATTTTTAGAAGTTTTAATGTATTATGAGTCCTTGTTAGATAAATGTATTAGAAACATATTTACCTATTCTTTTTGCTTGAATTTTCACACACTCTATGCTGTTTCGTTTTCTGATTAGAAAGAACTTAAATTTGAAATATTCCTGTATAAGAAATATTTCTTTTTTAAAATATAGTTTTTATTGTTGATAGTATTACAGACATCTCCCAACCGCTCCCCCCATTTTTTATCCCTCTCCTCCTAGCCTCTACCTACCCGCCAGATCTTTCTTTTTCCTAATGGTCATAAAAATAATCTGCTATGATATCTTTGAAAGCTTATTGTTCTAATTTCTGTTTAGATTAACACTCTACCTGGAATTAATTTTTGTATGCAATATAAAATAGAACTTAAAATATTTTTTCCAATGGATATCCAGTTTAATTTATTGGAAAGACTATGGTTTTCCTATTTTTTATTTATTTATTTATTTTTTAAAATATATTTTATTGATTTTTTACAGAGAGGAAGGGAGAGGGATAGAGAGCCAGAAACGTCAGTAAGAGAGAAACATCGACCAGCTGCCTCCTGCATCACCCCCACTGGGGATGCGCCCGCAACCAATGTACATGCCCCTGACTGGAATCGAACTCGGGACCCTCCGCAGGCCGCGCTCTACCACTGAGCCAAACCTATTTTTTATAGTCACATTTGTCATCAGTCATGTGACCATATGTGTCTGTTTTTGAACTCTTTTTATTATATTTTATTTATTTCATTGGTCTCTTTATTTCTATACTTGTTCTAATATAGTTTTTTTTTCATTATTACTGTTACTTTATAATATATTATGATACTTAGAGAATAAGTCTTCCAAATTTGTCCTTTTTAAATAAAATCTTGGTTGTTCTTGTCCCTTTAAATATCTATAACATTGTGGAATCAGCCTATAAATGCTATCCCTCTTTTCACCTTCCTCCCCCCCCCCAACCTTTCTTCTTCCTTCACATATGTACCAAAAACAAACAAACACACAAACAAAAAAAAAACAAAACTCTTCAGCAAAGTTGATTAAAAATTTGAAAATCAATACACACAACTTACCCACTACTAGAAAAATTTAAATATTTTAACTCTACACATCCTTTTAATACCACAAAACATTATTCTTAAATTTTTATTTATTTTATTAATACCAGAGGCCCAGTGCACAAATGTGTGCATGGGTGGGGTCCAGCTGGCCAGGCCCCAATTGGGGCAAATCTGGACTGGGCTTTTTGGGAGGAGGAGATGGTGGGAGGTTGGCCAGTCAGCAGGCCAGCCCTAACAGAGCTGAGCTGGCTGAGGGAGGGGCCATGGGCAATTGGCTGGTGGGCTTGCCCCTGATTGGGTTTGGGAGGCTGATTGAGGGAAAGGGCTGTGGGCAGTGGGCTGGCTGGTCCATCCCCCAAGGGAGTGAGTGGTGCTGATGTGGAGGGGGGGGGGGGGGCGGGCAGCAGCCTGGGGGAGTGTCCATGGGTGATTGGCCGGTCAACACTGCTCTTGATCAGGGTGGGAGGCTGATCTGGGGTGAGGCTGGGTGGAAAGAAGGTGCTGCAGGAGGTTGGTTGGCTGGCCCTGCCCCTTATTGAGGTTGGGGTGACAATCAGGCTGGGGGTGGCAATCAGGCTGGGGCTGGCTGGGGGAGGGGTGCAGGTCGATCAGGGTGGTGGGGACCCATAGGGGCAGGGCCAGCCACAGGGAGGGGCCGCAGGAGGTTGGCCACCTGGGCCTGCCCCCTATTGGGGTGGGAGGTGTGATCAGTGGCAGGGCCAGCCAGGGGGAGAGGCTGAGGGCCTATCATGGTAGTGCAGAGAGATCAGGGGTGGGGCTGGCCAGAGGGAAGTGGCGGGGCATTTGGCCCACAGCCTTTTCATGATCAGACTCTCCCACCCTAATCAGAGGAGGGCTGGCTAGGGGAAGAGGCCAAGGGAGGTTGGCTAGCCAGCCCCACACCCTGATTGGTCTGGTTCGCTGGCCATAGTGGGCGTCATAGTGACTGGTCATACTGGTCCTTCCGTTGTTACAGTCCCTGGCACACGCGTGCGCGCTCCCGATTCTCTCTCTCTCTCTCTCTCTCTCTCTCTCTCTCTCTCTCTCTCTATATATATATATATATATATATATATATATATATATATATATATATATATATAGTTCTGATTGTGATTGTTTACTACATTCCCATGCTTACATCTGGTATCATATTTTTTCTCCCCGAGGAACCCTATATATTTATATATTCTTACCAAGACAGGTAAGAATATATATATATATTCTTACCTGTCTTGGCTGTTTCACAGAAGTCCATTGACTGCTTCCTTCTTCTGTTGCTCTCTACCTTTGTTTCCATGACAACTCTCTCTGGTTTTTTTCATCCCACACTAGCCTCACCTTCTCTGTCCTTTGTAGGCTCATTTGCCTCTGCCTGACCCTTAAATGCTAATGTTTTACGGGGTTCTGTTCTGCCATCCTTCACTGACTTTGCCTGTAGTGCTAATGCACAAGTCAGGCAGAGGCTCAGACAAGCCCATTGGAGGAGATAGCGAAGAGACTCCTGGTGGAAGGAGGCAGGTCATGGAGCTATTCTTTCATCAAAAAGAGAAATGTGTTAAACAAAAGTGAATAATATTACCTTAACCTCTTGCTGGTGATGAGGTAAAGCCATCTGCTTTCTTCTTTCAAGTGCTAATTCCTGAACTTCAGGAAGTTCCTCAGACTACTCACTAGAGCATGTTCAAATAAAAAAGATAGTAACATTTAAATATCTCTCAAATATTCAACATGTCCCATAATAAGCTTATGAGCCAGCCTTCTCCTATCTTACTGGATGCCATATCTCTGTAAATACTATCTTAGACCCATTTGCTCAAGCCTGAAAGCTAGGAGCTGAATATGTTTTTCTTGTCACATTCAGCTTATCTGTCACACCCTCCCAACTGCCTTCCCTAAGAATTTTAGCTACACTGTGTGTGTGTGTGTGTGTGTGTGTGTGTGTAAGTTATTGCATATACTAAACCGTATTATTACAGCTTTTGACAGCTTTTGACATGTCTTCCCCTTTGCCTGTTTGTAAGTTACTCAATGGCAGACATTGTCTTTGTCACCTCTGAATATCCAGTGCCAAGCATGGCTTACTATGTGTAAATATTTTTTAATCAATCTGAATATTTCAAGGTTTTATGGGACAGCTTTATGAATGTAGAACTGGTGTATTACCTTAGTGGTCACTGAAAGGAAAAGAATTTTGAGTCAGGGAAGATCAAGAAAGGCTTTATCGAGGAAGTGCCAGTTAGACAGGATTAGACCATTGGACATGGCAAGGAGGGGATTCTAGACTGATAATTATATTGTTGTTCTTTGGGATAAGTATATAACTTAAATAAGTCTCAGTTTTCTCATATGTAAATGAAGATTATTGTATATTTTTATTACTCTTCTAGAATTAAATGAGATGGTATGTGTAAAGCTCTTGGGAAACCGCCTGGCATACCATAACCACTCCACAAATAGTTAATATTAATAAAAGCAGGACTCAAATAGTGGATATCCTGAGAATACAGGATAGGGAGAAGATAAGAGACCTGTGTGGTTTGAAAAACAATAAATGAAGGTGAGTATTGAGCATTTTGGCCAGAAAGTGAAGAGAGATTTAATTCACAGAGGAGGGTAGTGAATGCCCTCCTATGTGGTCTTAATTCTGAAATATTAATTGTCTGAATAATAGGACTTAATTAATGGAAGTAGGATAGAGGAGACTTATAGCTGTCATGCAGGTCTTTACTACCTCAATTCTGTGATCACGGCAGACAGCACTAATTGATGCCACTTCCAGATGTGGCTTCCAACTTCTCAACAGATGGGCTCAAGCAGTCATTGTCAATTAATCAGGAACCTACTTCAATCTCTGAGTAGCAAGCATATCTATGGCTCCATTTAATTTTGCTTATGCAGACATAGTCAACGTAAGGGGACAAACTAGACAATCATTAACCAAATGATGTGAGATTAATTGAAGGAATAATTATTAGTTAAAACAAAACATATCTCTAGTCTCTAACCTGCTCCTTTATCCCTTGAATTATTATGATCCATCAGAGCTTTTAAAATCCATTTACCTGATCTTATTTCATCCTCAGAACACTCCATGGGGGTTTGAAACCAAACTCACAAAATCCACTTCACAAATAAGCACATTGAGGCTGTGTGATACCTTCAGAATTCTGGTCGAATTAATATTAGCATTAAGGTTGAAACCCTGGCCTTCGACACCTAATTCAGAACTGAGGGAACAGGGGGCTGATTTTTCTGGGTAGGTTTTGCCCTTTACCTCAGTGCTCTAGTGCGGATTCAGTTTCCAGTTAACTAACCATCATAAGCTTTATCAGAGGCATATTTTCCTTTCTTTCATTACAATTCCCTTTTAGTTTATTTAGTTCAGCAACGGAGCTTCAAAAGTGATCTTTGAAAAGAATAGATGCTTAATTAATTTCATGTTCCCTCCTATCTCTTGTCTAGGGAGCATGTGAAATATTGAATTAATTGATCCCAGAAGCCCAGTAATAGGAAGATAATGACTTTTTGTCAACCTCAGCCACACACTGACAACATCAGTTTAGGAGTTGGCAATTTATGTCTTTGACTCTTTTGGATCTCATCGGCTTGTTTTCTGGATGCTTATTGGGAGGCAGGCACAGAATTATTCTATATGCTTGTTAATTAAGACATGTGCAGTGTGGCATCATTAGAAAGGCATAACAAGTTGAAATAACCCATATTCCAAGGGAATAAATAGAAATGGAAAGTTGTGTTTTCCTATAACTGCAATGCTCTCCATCACCCCTTTGTGCACTACGAGTCCCCAAATTTGCACTCTTCATCGAGATCAAATTCTTTCTCCTGCTAATAAACTTGCTTCCTTCCTGAACCCTCACTAGCAATGGTAAGCTTTATCAGAAGCACATCCCCCCCCCCCCGCCCCTACTTTTTTTTTTTTATTATAATTCCCTTTAGTTTATTTAGTTTGGCTCTGATCTTTGAAAAAAACACCTAGATGTTTAATTAATTTCAAGTTGCCTCCTATATCTTGTCTAGAGAGCCAATACCCTAGAATGGGTTTAGGAAGGTAAGTTCTGAGTGCGTCACCTTGATCCTTTCCATCAAATGTTTGGGGAAACTGAGCCAAGCTCAACAGTTTCCTTTCCTGCAGGACTCAGAGCCTTTATATATCCAGGAAGATGAAATGAGCTTTTATATGCTCAGTGATTCTAGTCTTTTCTTTGCATTTTGACTTCTTATCACATTTTACTTCACTTTCCATTTTGTATTAAAATTCATCTTTATTTTTTAACATGTGAAAAACTTCTCTCTAAAGTTAACTCTAAGCTCTTGAAAGAGAAAATACAATAGATTAATTTTGTAGATTCTCATAATACCCAGTATAGAACTGAGATTATGCTATTGATTCCATGTTTAACATATGGCAATTGAGAGTCAGAGAATTAAGTGAGTTTGTTAGGGTTTCTACTCAAGGGCTCATTGACTATACTACCTTGTCTCCATCTCTTTGTCCATAAAATAGAAATATCAATAGTATTTGTCATTGTTTAAAAAAATGATTATTAATTGAATTAATTAATAGAAATTTTAATTTAATAATAATAATAATAATAAATTTGCAGATTAATACATGAAGGAAAATAGGGTAAATATAGTGTAGCTACCCAGCAAATAACTACTGCAATTTAAATCTTCAACCAAGTGTCTCAGGTCAGCAACTGTCTTTTTGCCCCAACTTTATCTGAAATAGGAATAACTTTTTCTCTTGATGACTTCCAAGTAGTCCAGGCAGCTACTAAAGGGCAGAGCAGCTTGATTGTGGAAGACATTCTATTTCCAAGATGTTGGACTATAATAGGATTCAACCCAAGGCTCACTGTGTTCTAATCTGGAAAGTTCTAGTCCTGCTTTTTATGAACCCTCTCCATAAAGAACATATTCTAATTTAGTGCAGGGGGGTTTAAGGTGGAAGAACCTGATTGATTTCAGTATTTCTTAACTTCACTACTCTTGTAGACCTGGAAATGTCAAATGGAAGCCTGAAAGAAGGAATTAGGAACACTATAAGAAGGTTATAAGTGTTGGAATATTTTAAGTGTGGAGTTATGGTTGATGGAATGGATCTAGAATGAGATCTGGAAATCAGAGAACCAAGATTGCAACCCTTGCTGGATCATTAGCTTGGTGTGTATGACAGATTTGCATGAATTTGTGGGTAGGATAATAGCAACTAATCCATAGGCTGTGGTGAAAGTCAAATGAGGTATATATGGCAATGCATCCAGTAAACATTCACTATTATTAGAAGTGAGGGTCTAATGTCATAATCATTCAAATATCCAGAAAATGTGACATCCTCAGCATATTCTAGTCTGTTATTTAGATGGAACATAAAGCAATATGCACAATATACAAAAAATCACGTAATAGCACAAAAAATAAATTGTACCATCTTCGTGGAAACCCTTTGCAGGCTCCATACGTGTGTCTTTTCTTTGCTACAGTTCTGATTATCCCAACATAAGGAGAGACACCCTCATTATCAGGTAACACCATCATGATAAGACCCCTGCTCAGCCTACTACAGGGGTCTTATCATATTAAATATGCCATCTGTCACCCTGTGGACTGAAAGGTTAATAGAGTGATTAAAAGTGGAGACTTCAGTTTTAGACCAGGGCAGTCTGGTACTTCTACACTGCAAAAATTTGACAAGTATGTAACCCTCTTAGCCTTAGTGCCTTCATAGTAAATTAATAATATTAGTTTGTGCAGGCTGTACTGAGGACTAAATGAGTTGACACATCCTATATAATAAAAGGCTAATATGCAAATCAACTGAATGGTGGAATGTCACTATGACATATACTGACCGCCCCTGCCCCCCGTACACAGATGTCGTGCACCAGGTCTCTAGTCTATAGATAATGCCCAGCACTTACTACATTTAATCTATTTAGTTTTTTGCTTTTGTTTTTTATTGTTGGACCTAGGGAACTGTTGTACTTTTAAGAGTTTCCCAGAAGAGTTTCTGATGCTCTGATTAATTATGTTATCTTTAGATCCCCATAGTTCTCTATCCTCTTCACCCCTTGGGAGCATCTGAGAACACAACAGAAGGAATTGGATCTAGAGAATCCAAAATTGGACCATGAGAATCCAAAGAGAGATGAGAGAAAAATTAACCTGTTAGAAAGAGAACTTGGAATAAATTTAGACTTAAAATCAGGGAGAAACATCCTCTGAGCCCTTTGCAAATAAGCCCATTGCCAAAGGCAAATACTTGCACCAAAAGAAAGCATTGACTTTAAATAGAGGCAGAATAACAAGAAGCCAGGAAAATTCCTTGGCAAGTGAAATGGGGAAACTAAGGTAAATGGCTGTTTCAAACTTGCCTCATCCAGCTCCCTGAATCACCTGCCCCCTTCTCCCTTAAACAACTATTCTCTTAAGCATGAAGCCCTCAGGACAATGAGGTTCTGATCAGTATCAAATAATCTTAGGAACAAAGTCTCAGGTCTGTTAACCACAGGGTCAGTTTTGATTAACTTAAAGATAATATCTAGGCCTGAGTTGTGTTTCAGCTCCAGGCCCAGAAAAACAGCAAAACCAGATGAAGTGACACCATGGCTGACATCAGGACAAGATGTAATGAGAAATGAATACCTACCCCAGCGTTGGCCAATCAGTAGAGACCAAGACCCTGAAAGGACACAATTAGAAAGCTGATACATATTCTACTGAAATCCTCTTCTGGGACCTCCTCTAAAATCCATGCATTTAGAAAACAGATAAAAACTCTTAAAGCAAAGAAACCAGTGTTCATTTTCCCTCCCTCCCTCCCTCCCTCCCTCCCTCCCTCCCTCCCTCCCTCCCTCCCTCCCTCCCTCCCTCCCTCCCTCCCTCCCTCCCTCCCTCCCTCTCCTCTCTCTCTCTCTCTCTCTCTCTCTCTCTCTCTCTCTCTCTCTCTCTCTCTCGGACACCTACACCTTTCAGCTCCCCTTCTTTCCTAAGGAGAGTATCTTTGCTTTCGTTCTCCAAGGGCCCCTGTTTAGCCTCTGTAACTTGTTTCCTGAGTCCACACATCCCCTCTGGCTCACTCCCCTCTGTGATTTTCTAATGGGGCAAGGCAGCCACACCTAGGCTCAGACTCTTCCTCAGGTTTTCAAAGGGCCAAGGCAACTCTGTCTAGGCTTGCTCCTGTTACTGTGATCTTGCCTCTTCTATCTTAAGCCATTCCTTTGTTTCACTTTACTCAGCTTTAATATGCACAATCTCAAAATTACCTGGGCTAGTGTTGTAAAATTTTTTCTTCATGAAATCAAGAACCGAGAGCCCACAATGCTGCTGACAAAATGAATTAAAAGTTGTGTGTGCCAAGGCAGAACATAATTGCTAACAGTGAGAGGTCTATTTAATGAATATCGGCTAGAGTATAGATATATGCACAATAAAATTCTGCATTTCACAGATTTTTACTACTCTGCATTTCAAGTTTGTACAAAAAGCTAATAATTTTTTTCAATAGGCCATTCTGCCCAAATGCACTTAACCAGTGATAAAGAACAACAAAAAGGCCTCATTCTACGCCTCATCCTTTGCAGTTCCTGTATGATTTTTTTTTTTTTATGTTTAAGATAAAAATCATTCTTTGGAGAAAGGTTTTAATAGGACTGAGCATTGCCTTGAGGAATGTCAGAGCTGGAACTGTCTTTAGGGATCATATGAGATGCAATTTTCACTATGGAAAACAAAGACACCTAGGTGATTTACCACAGAAAACCAGATTCTCCTCTAGAAATGCTTACTAGCTTCTAGATTATAAAGTGTTCCCACTTTATCAGAACCTCGTTGTCCTGAGGGCTTCATGTATTACTTGGGAAAAATAAAGTAGGTATTCATCTATTTATTATGATTGAGATGCTTTATCTCTACCAACTCCAAGTATAGTAGACTGATGTTTGAAACTACAGTGATCTTTGTTCTGTCATTACATGCCTCTAGCACCAATCAGTACAAACATAACAGAATTTGAGGGTGTGGGTGGACTTACAAAAGAAGTAGTTGAGTGTGTACAATTTCTGGAACTCTCATTTCCTAGGACTTAGGCTGGGTATAACTGTTCTGTAGTTATCATGGCCAATGGTCTAAAAGAGAGGGGTCATGGTATAATACTTTATGTAGTGTAAGATCACAGGGGCAAGGAACATCTAGGTTACTATATTAGTAGTGGTCCTTCTGGAACTCCTATAACTGAAGGTCATTTTCCTTGATACTGGCCTGAAGGTCCCTTCAGGTATCTTTATATTTTAAAATTATTTTTCTTTTTGCTCCTTTGTCTGGGTGAGTTTATTGCTTTGTCCTCCAGCTCACAGATCCATTCTTCTGTTTCATCCATTATGCTATTGAACTTCTCTAGTGTATTTTTCAGTGCAGTTTATTATATTCTTCAGCTCTGTAACTTTTATTTGCAGCTTTTTTACATTTTCTATCTCTTTGTTGAAGATCTCACTGTGTCCACCCATTCTTCTCCTGAGTTCAGTGGGCATCTTTATGACCATTACTTTGAACTTTTTCTCAGGGAGATTATCTCCATTTTATTCATTTGTGTGTTTTTTTCTGAGTTTTTATTCTTATTTTTTGTTTTGGAACATTTCATTTTGTTCCCTCATTTTGTCAGACTCTCCTTGTTGTTTCTGTATATTAGTTAAATCAGCTACCTTTCCCAGTCTTAAAGGAACAGCCTGTGTAGGCAGTATCACATGGATCCCAAAAGCATAATTTTCTCTGGCCACCAAAGCTATGTGCTCATGGCAATCCCCTGTTTGGGATTGTGAACCTGTCTGCTATAGTGGGCAGCAGGTGCATTGCAGTGGTGGTTAGGGTCTCTTGCCTTTTCTAGCTGTGAGGCATGCAGTTGCTGCTGTGACAAGACAGTAGGCAAGACTCTCAATAGAGCATGCTCCCTGGCTCCAGATTAGAAGGAGAGTTCCAAAAACATCTGAAGGTCCCTGTCCCCACCGGCATTATCAAAGTAGGATAGGATCACAAAAAATAGTGCCTGCCTTTGCCTTCCTCCCTGGAGAGAATCCTAACAGTTTTCTCCCTCTCTAAGCAATGTGTAAGATTAGTAAGTGGATCCTCTACACATAGGGTCTAGGCATCTTTTGAACTGGTGCTTTTGGGCTGGGTCCTGGGGGAGTGAGTTTGTATGTGAGCCCTTTAAGAGCAGGTACTATATAGTTATGTGGTTTTCCTAGACATAATCTTACCCTATTTCCCTGAAAATAAGACAGTGTCTTATATTAATTTTTTTCTCCCAAAGTTGCACTAGGTCTTATTTTCAGGGGATGCCTTATCTTTCCATGTGCTAGGTCTTATTTTTGGAGGATGTCTTATTTTTGGGGAAACACGGGTACTTGGTTCTCAAAGCCAGGTAATCTAGGGGTTCATCTCTCCTGTGTAGAATGTAGAGGTCAGGGTGCCTAGTAGGGAGCACAACCCCTCCCTTTTCAGAGAAAAGTTCTGTACCTTTGAAGTATTTCACAAGTATAGATCTTCATGGTTGTGGCAGGCCCCACCTTTGGTGAGGCCATGTCTCTGCCTCTCCTACCCATCTGGATTCTGCCCTTATATTCCTTCTTGCAGAGGTTCTATTTATCCCATTTTCAAATGAAATTATTCCAAACATAGTTGTATATTTATTGTGTCCATAGGAGAAATGTCCAGGGTCTTCCTCATCCAGGATTGTCCTACTCTGCCATCCTGAATCCACCTGACCTCATGCACTGCCAAGTTCTTCTTTCTAATGCTTAGCTTTCATGACATCATTTTCCTCTGCTGAATGGTGGTCAAGTCTGACCAACAGGATATGGATCTAAGAATCAATGTGTTGTATTATCCCTCCAAATTTTATGTCATTCTGTATAAGTGGGCCATATTCATGTTACTTTAATATTGAGTAGTTAGTTATTGTGTCCCCTTCATCTTCCTTAAGATCTCGCACTCTTGCTCTCTTTCACACACTGACACAGACACATACCCCAAAAGAAAAAGTAAAAAAACAAACAAAACAAAACAAACAAACAAAAGGTGTCCAAATGAAAAAAAATGAGTTTTTTATCACTTACAAATCTTTGGGTAAACCAAAAATTGCATATTATCAAAAGTTTAGTTACTGATAAATTTCCCAAATACTCTCTCAGCACATCATACCAATCTCCTGTTTATCCAGTTTTCAGAGGAAATTATTTACAAATGTAGTTGCATTATTTTCTAATTCACATGCAATTTTTATTTATGTTATTTTCAAACATTAGTGAAGATTGAAAAATAATGAAAATTAAGCATCATGTACAAGATCTAGATAGATTACCTGGTTGTTATTTCTCAGCTAATATGCTTTCTTAAAAATCAAGTGGTATTTAACTGAGAAAAGCATCTTTTGAAATAATGAAAATGATTCAAAGAATGTTAATTTGAGATGTGTCACTCCTTTTCCTTCAGCAATATGAGGTGTTGCTTTGTGTATGTATAATCAGGATCTGCAAATCCTGGGAATTTTTCCACATTCATCTTCAGAGACTGCTTCTTGAAAGGAAAACACTCTGGTTTTAAGAAATATAATCAATATATTTATCTTCATGGTATAGGCAATGCCAACGCTAATCACGAGTGATTTGGGGCTCATTTCTAATTTAGCTGGTCCAGGATAGAAACTCCTGGACTGGCAGGGTGATAAAATTCAAGGAAATTATGGATGTGTCTAAGCGTCCATCTCTCCCATCAACTCCCCATGTGATTCCAACATTGTGCTCATTGTGGAAATGTTTCTGGCAATGGGGTGCCTCCTTCATGGTCTCCTGCTTGTAAAATCACATGCTAATACTCTAAGCTTCATTAATGAAAGAAGGACAATTGGAAGATCTCCATTAGATTTTAAACTGAGTGTGTGTTTGGAACATATATAATTTTTTTCTTTATTTTTCTTCTTTTGGCTTCCAAAGAGACCTTCACATTCAATATCAAATGGGGGTATAATTGAAACTTCCATGCTGGCAATATAACTACTTTTCATTTCTAAAGCACCAATAATTACTTATGAAATGGCAGAAAATTCTGTTAAAAATTTCAAATAAATGTTCTAGATATTTTTGCTTATCCTTTGCCATAAGCCTTTTTCATTTTTGCCTGGATCAAGTGGCCACTCATTAAGAAACAGTGTAATGAATACTCTGACAGCTGTTTCTTATAAATTCATTCCCTTTCATTTCTCCTTTCTTTTTCCACTTGTTGAAGATTGATCTTGTCCCTTCCCTAAGGCAATCTACATCTGAAGTATTTGGGGTTCTATTTTTTTACTAATAGAGTTATTTCATTCAACAACTCAATTATGAACTTAGTAACTCAATGTGTTTGCCTGTTTTAATCAGCAGAGAGAGGAGGTTCGGTTATGAGAGAAAAGGATGGAGCTTAGAATTCCAGATATTAAGTTAGATATAAATTTGGTGCCAAATTCAAACTATGTCTCAAAGTTAATTTTTCTGCTCACTGTATCTAGGTCTATCTTTTTCTGTACTGCTCTCTATAAAATCCCAAAATTGTTTGTTATATGGGAAGCTACTATTAGAATACTATCAAGAGTTATAAGTAGCCCAGCTGGTGTGGTTCAGTGGTTGACACTGACCCATGAAACAGGAGGTCACAGTTCCATTCTCAGTCAGGGCACAAGCCCTGGTTGTGGGCTCAAACCCCAGTAGTGGGTGTGCAGGAGACAACTGATCAATGATTTTCTCTCATTATCGATGTTTCTATCTCTCTCCCCCTTTCCCTTCCCCTCTGAAATCAATAAAAAACATTAAAAAATAAGAGTTATAAGTAATAAAAATCTGATCTTGCTAATATACACTAATAAAAGAGTAGATGCAAATTGACCATACCTTCACGATGACCACCAGCCAATCAGGAGTGAGTATGCAAGTAGCCCAACAAATATACTGGTTAATTTGCATACACAAACACTAAGCAGCTGGGTTGTGTGGGATGCTTGCATCATCGGCCTGGTGGCAATGCAGGCATTTTGCACTGCCCCAGCTGCTCTGGGCCTCTAGGCAGTGTGGGAAAGTGGAAAGGTGGATCTGGGCTGGAGCAAAAAGGTGACTTTGGCAGGGGAAGGAAGGCCCATTCTTGCACGAATCTTCATGCATCAGGCCTCTAGTTTAATATATTTGCTTAAAAGATATTGGCAACACACAAAACCAATGGGAAGGTTAGAGGACCAGTCATAGACATATGTAGGAACCAATTCATTTTCTGCCTCCTCTACCCAAAACCCCCTTCCTCCCCAACTTCCCCCAAGATGCAAATTTCTGGGAGAGAGGAACCAAATGCCTGAATTTAGGGCCTACGTCTACCACCAAGCTTTACTTGAATGATAGGAGAATTGATCTGGTACAAGTAACCTCAGAGAAGTCCTTAACCATGGTAGAATATGTCAAGCATGGTTTCTCATTTGAATTATAGAACATAAAAAATTATTCATGTGGCTGAAATGCTGTGATTTACAAGAAATATGTGTTTGGTCATTCAGATTGGGGCAATAAAGAATATATAAAATGTGCTCATAGATATTTGACATCAGGAATTTATGTCAAGGGGAATTTTTCTATATTTACTTTTAGAGACTGTTTTTTGAAAGGAAGAAACAAAAATTCTTATTTGAAAAACACAGAGTAAGATAGCCCCTGCCTCTGTGCAGATAACCCCAAATTAAGTCAGGTATGATGTTTTTTGAAAATGGGGGCCCAGTGCATGAATTTGTGTATCTTGAAAGGAACTGTGATTCATAAGGCTGCAGTGGGCACAGGGGTGGATCTTGGCCCATACTCCATGCCCCAGCCCAGCCCCTCCTGCCGTAGCCCCCTCCCCCCCCCCCCCGTCCTCTGTCTGCCAGGAGCCCCACTTCCGCCGCTATCACTCCTATGCACTGATAGCTGCAGGTATGAGTGGGGATAGTGCCATCAGTGGGGGCCAGTGGTAGCTGCTGCCCTGATCACCCCTCAGGAGCAGGGGGAGGTGAAGAATCCCTCAGGAGCGATTGGGGCCAGCAGCTACCTCTGGCACCCACTGACAGCACTGACCAATCGGGACTGGCACCAGGTGCCAGCAGCGGGTGTGAATGGTGACTCCGGCTGCAGGTGTGAGTGGGACTGGCA
Source organism: Pipistrellus hanaki (assembly GCF_964339955.1). Taxonomy (NCBI): domain Eukaryota; kingdom Metazoa; phylum Chordata; class Mammalia; order Chiroptera; family Vespertilionidae; genus Pipistrellus; species Pipistrellus hanaki. The sequence continues at coordinate 17,205,148 of NC_140507.1, forward strand.
CCTGCATTGGATATGAATGGCAGCTCCAGGACTCACAGTGGGTGTGAAATGTGGCTGCTGGCCCTGATCACCTTTCAGGAATAGGGGAAGTGGAGAGCTGCAGTTGGGGCCAGCAGCCACCATTCAAACCTGCTAATGGTGCTGAGCAAGCGGGGCTGGTGTCGTCAGCAGGTGCAAGCTCCGGGCAGGACTGCAGCACACAGGAGCAAACAAATTTCAGTAACCACTACCGGATCACCCTGATGACAGCGACCGGTGACCTGCATACCCATTCATAACCAATGCAGGTGCCCCTGCTCACCTGCTTCCACCATCCTGCTGTGGCAGGCACACACCATTTTCCATGCTCACCCACTGGTGGTCAGTTGTTCAGTTGTTTGCTTATTCTGCTGTTCGTTCTATTTGCATATTAGAGTTTTATATATATGGACTAGTGCATGAATTTGTACATAGGTGGGGTCCTTCGGCCTGGCCAATGATAAGGGCTGTCATCTCACCCAGTCCCAATAGGGACCAATTGGGGCAAGCTGGCCCAGGAGAGGGACCACAGCAGGTTGGCTGTAGGAGAGTACTGATCATCAGGGGGCAGCTCCTACATTGAGCATCTGTCCCCTGATGGTCATTGTGAGTCATGGCTACCAGCCAGTCATCTGGTCTTCTGGTTGTCCAGTCATAATGGCTTTTATATGTATAAATGTCGTCTCAATCAGTTATGGAAAATTTTGTCTTTGTAAGGACCTTTTTCAGCTATAAATTTAAAGTTTGACCTAAACAGAAAAAGTGCATGAAATTTAGAATCAAAGCTTCAAATTTGATTATCACAAAATGCTATATCAATATTTTATAGAAATAATATTCTATTGCATTTTATGCCAATAATAAATGTATAAAATAAAATATTCAGTTATTATTTTGTAATCTCTAATTTAATATTTATCATCTAAAACATTTAAATATATTTTATGATACATGATATACGAAAATAGTAGGACTTATATGTAATTTATGGATAAATAAGTATGCACATGCCAGACTATAAGTATATTTATTTGTAAATATAATTTTTACAAATATGGTATTCAATAAAAATATCTAAAAACCACTTTTTTAAGAAGTAAACATTTCTTGGGGAAGCTATTTGAAATCGACACTCTCTTGTGTATATAGGCCAATCCATCTAAAGCAAGCATGTTAAACTCAAAGGCTAACATGGGCCAAATAAACAAGGTTTTATAAGTTTATGTGGGTAGGCAAAAAAGCAAAAGCTTTAAGTTTCATAGAAAGGTTGGTTTATTTCAATAGTGACATGCTGAATACAAAGGGCTGAAATAAATGTGTAATCATTAACATAAAATAAGAGAACATTTTAATAAAAATTAATATTTTTTCTCGAACATTAACTTACTGGATACTGAATAACTGCACAAATGAATAAGCGCAATGGAAATAAACCTATTTTTCTAGTTCTCCTAAAGCAAAATATTTCTTGATGCATGCACCAAAAAAGTCAGTCCAAGACTAATGGTGTGGCAAACAGCAGCTAAAATATTCACTACTAGTATTAGTGGAGAGAAATACTGAACCTGCGTGTAAGTCATGTAAGGGAAATAAATGCAACACAATTGTAGTGAAAATTAAGTTACAAAATTTTTATTACAATGTTAGTGCTAAACCATCTCTATATGTTGTCAATAGGTTTGTGTGCATTTGAATACATACTAAATCCTAAAATATTAGGCTGATTTTTGGTGAAGAGGGGATTTCTTTAAATCAGATCTATTAGCTAGCTTTCAACTCACAAAACCAGTGATTCTGTAAGAATTATTACTACCTGTTAAAATATAATAAGAGGTCAATTACAAAGGATGAGCAGTCCTTTTAAGTGCTAGTCATGATCAATGATTGCTAAGGAACTGCTTAACCATAAGGATGCTGGCCATCACCTCCAGTTATCCAACTATCCAACTCCTAGCATAATTGGCAGCAAAAAGCTAAAAGGGACACATGGTGTGCTCTTTAATTCTGAGGGGATGAAGTGACCTCCAAAGTCCACTTCTGCTGTATTTCTATTTCCCAGAGTACTAGAATATTATAATAGGAAATCTTCTTTGTAATAACAGTAAGCAGCCCTTACTATAGGACAGACACTGTTCTAAATATATATTACCTCTTTAATTTATTATCCTCATTTTACAAATGAGAAAACTAAGTCATAGAGAATATAAATGATTTGCTCAAACTTAAATTGCTAATAAGTAGCAGACTAAGATTCAAAATGAGGTAATCTGATTCTAGGAGTTGGGCTTCTAAACTATGTGCTGTGGTCCTGAACCAAAGAGTAGATGTCAGAATCAAGGGAAGGAGTTCTTAAAAATTACAGAGGCTCAAGTTGCATTGTAGACCTGGTGACTTAGATTGTACTGGCGACTCTGATATACAAGCTTACCCTCTTCCTGCACCTATGCCCATAAACCTTAAGATCTAATGACTCCATCCAATATCTTTGTTTATGACTAGGAAATGCAATCCTATCTGTACAGTAAAGGGTTAACTCAATAAGCCTGGGCTCTTCAAACCCCATACAGCCTGATCCTTTACTAGCTCCTGAAAGATAACTTCTAAGGCCTTGGAATATCTTGCCTGATAAGAGTACAGTCAGTCCTTGGGTTACATTGGACTCAACGTACATTGTTTTGTGGTTACGTCGCCATCTCCCATTTATTTATAAAAATAATGTTCCGTTGTTTCGACATATGTAAATATGTGCTTTATATTTTTTTATTATTTATTTACCACAAGTAAAGGTCAGGAATTGTTACCTTTAATTTTAATTGTTTTCTTTCTGTTTCACTTCATTATTGCTGTGTATGTGATGTGGGTGCTTATGTAGGTGGGTTCCAACTTAGGGTGAAAATGGAGTTACATTGAGCCGTAGGAATGGATCTCTGGATCTTCTACATAACCCAAGGACTTACTGTATCTTTGTATAAGTAGGGTCTTGGGCCATGCCAGATAGTTTATTCTAACAATGTAATAATTTATGATAACTACTGGTTTTTATTCCTTTGGGGCCCTGGACCATGGCATGTCAGTTTGACCTCTGGGGAGTAGTAGTGAAGAGTGAATCGCTAAGGTTAGTCATGCAGGTATCCCATGACTATTTGACTGACCTCCACTCTGGATACTAAGGTTTGGCGAACTTCCCTGGTTGGCATTGCTGTGTACATGTTTTACACATTGTTTCTGTGTAATCATGTGTGTGATAGTTTTCCTGAGTTCTGTGAGCCATCTAGTGAATCAGCATTGAAAGTGGTATTGAGGATCCTAGGCACCCTTACCCAACTCTCCACTTGCTCATGATTTAATATCCATGAAGTTAGGGATAACTTTTGTTTATCTGGTATTTTTGATTGCCTTTTAATCTGGAATGTAGTATTTACTCAATAATATTTGTTGACTAAATAAACTGTTCCCATAATTAGGAAATATATTTTTACCTGATGAGACTTCAAGCTGCTCATTATCATTATGGTGCTATGTTTGCCCCATCCTTCCTTGCTGTGCCTTGGATTCTTTACCTCCTGATTTATGGATTTTAAACCTTTGTCAGCACCAACCCATAAAGGTTTGGGATAAGTGTAAAATATCCTTTTTTATATAAAGTCTGTGACCTACAAATAATGGAATTTCCCCCTTAAATCATATATCAAAGGAGAACTATGGAGTCCATGACAAAATACAGAGAGAGAGAGAGGTCACTTCCAGTTGAGATTATTATAAAAACACTAGTGGCCTGGTACACAAATTTGTGTACATTGAAAGGAAATTAATTAGAGGAAATATTTTCATATTGCTATTCACCCTTTCTTTATCATAGAAGTGTCAACCAAATTTATAATCGACAATGACAGATTGAAACACATGCTGCAATTGGCACCAGCATGAGCTTTATATGTATTGTGCATTTGTGATTCAACTTAGCCTTTTACATATATATATATATATATATATATATATATATATATATATATATACACACACACACAGTATATAGAATAAACTTGCTTAATTAGACCTGCTTTTGGATTTAGCTAAACTTTTCCCAGTGAGGCACCCCAATTTCACTTTCTGGTAATTGTCAGCAACACAGCAGTAAATAACAACATGACACAGATTATTATTGTAGATTGTGCAGGGTGAACAAAGGGTAAAATATTTAACTGCAGCAGCATTTGACTATATTCTGCACAGTGAAAAAACCTGAACATTTTCAAGATCCACCATTTCTTACTTCTTTTCAATCGGGTCCAGTTTCTAAGTTTTCTAAATCTCCATTTTCTGGCTAATGAAAAATAAATTAGGATTCCATCAAATCTTCTATCTACCTACTCCAGGATTTCTTTGAGGATCAAATGAGATAAGGCACAGGAAATGCTTCAGAGACATTTGGTTAAAGTATAAAATGTTTGTACCTGGCTATAAAGCAAGTTGTGTTGCTGGGCAAAAGAAACTCCAAGGAGTCTAGTTGCTAGGAAGAGGAAGTTAGGCATTGCTACGTAATGTCATTACCCAGTGCCCACAGTGACCATTTCTGGGCTGGGCTTGGCTGTGTGCACCATGGGGTCTTGGCAGTGTCAGCTGCAATTTGGTGGGGTGTCACTCTGAGTTGGTGGTGGGGCCTATGTCCCACTTGGGGGCAGCCTACTGTTGCTTTGTGGATGCCAGGTTCAGGGTTCTGTTTTTCTGTAAATGGCCAGTACCCATCACAGCAGCTCCTGCATTGAGCATCTGCCCCCGGGTGGTCAGTGCACATCATAGCTATGGGTCAGATGGACACTTAGCATATTCGCCTTTTATCCTATCTAATAAAGAGGGAATATTCTAATTGACCCTCACGCTGTCTCAAAGATGGTGGCACCCATAGCCAATAAGAAGGGATATGCTAATTGACTGCCCCACCCTAAACATGGTGGTGCCCACAGCCACAAGATGGCGGCACCCAGCCCTCACACCCCTGCTTGGGAAGCAGGTGCGTGGCAAGCCTGGCCCCATCCACAGGTGGGCCCAACTGCTCCCTGCACCTACATCTGGAGTCCCCTAGTCCTCTCAGTTCCCCAGCCACCCAAGGTTGGCCCAAGGCATAGGAAAACCTTGGATGGTGGCTGCCCAGCCACTCAGGGCCGCCTGAGGCTCAGGTAGCCAAGGCTAGCTGAGGATTGTGCTGCTGGCAGTGGCAGCAGCAGAGGTGTGATGTGGCATCGCCTTCCCCTGATTGCTGGGTTGCCTCACATCCCTGAGGACTCCTGGATTATGAGAGGGGGCAGGCCTGTCTGAGGAATCTTCTCTTCAATGCATGAATTTTCATGCACTGGTCCTAGTGTGTTTGTATGTGTGTGTGTGTGTGTGTGTGTGTGTGTGTGTGTGTGTGAGAGAGAGAGAGAGAGAGAGAGAGAGAGAGCGCGAGAGAGAGAGAGAGAGAAGAAAGGACTTTCACAGGGTCCCAAAAGGTATATTGAAATTAAATATTTGAAGAGGTAAGAGAAAGAGGGGCCTTTCTGACAAATAAAGAAAAATATGAATAATCATAAAATTAGGAAATGTTGGTCATAAATTTAGAATGTGAGGCATGTACTTGGTTTGCATTAAATCTAAATAGTACTAAGTTAATGATTCAAAAAATAAAAAGACTGGTATAGACAATAGTGTGAGGTTGGAGGAGGTCAATGGGGACAATAGGGGGACACCTGTAATACTTTCAACAATAAAGATAATTTTTTTAAAAAGATGGGAATTAAGTCATGAAGGGCCTAAAATGCCAAGCTAAGAGATTTGGATTTTACCCTTAAATCACTGAGAGCAATTGAAAGCTTCAAAAGAAGGGAGGTAGGGATGGTAAGTCAGCACTGTAAGACATTTGCAAGCTAGATGGATTACAATGAGAAAGAAATTACAGAAGGAGAAACCAGCTAGGAGGCTGTTGCAATAAAAGCTGAAAGGGAAACAGCCAAATCATCTTAACACCAGTTTGCAATAGAACCACGAGTTCCTGAATTTTCAAAAGCAGCAACATGTTCATTCTTTTGAATCCTTGGAACTAGCTTCCTCTTCAAAGGAAACATTTTGAATCCATTGTAAAATGATACGTTAACTGGGAACCACAGAATACCGCTGGCAATTTCCCAAGGTCATTCGATGTAATAAGAAGAACTTAGGTAAAAATCAGCATGAAATCCCTTCAGTCTTGATACATGACAAAATAAATGAGATTTCCTCTGTACCTTCCAAACCACTGTTGCTTCACATAGATGTTAGTAGCTTAGATGATTTATATTGCGTTTAAATGTGCAGAGTGGACACAAGCCAGAACTGAGGCAATTATTAAGAAATCCCAAGCCAAAGAGTCATTAAAATGTAATAAACTTAATTCTGGAATCAGATTTCCTAAGTTCTATTTATGACCAGTAACTTCAGACTCTCCATTATTTATCTATTCCCTGACAAATCCTTTTCTCTTTCTAACTCACTGTCTCTTCCAATGGTTCTTGACCCTACAGGTCCTCCACACCATGATCCTACTGAATTCACAGTACCCCTCCTACCCTTATGCCTTCACTATCTTTCTTATCCTATTTCAATTGCTGTAACCAGTTCCTTGATTATCTTCTCCCTCTCTATAGTGTGGCAAAACAAACCTGATGAATCCTGGTGAAATCCAACTTTCCACCCACTCTCTCTTGTGTTTTTTATTTTTTTATTTTTAATTTAATATCTTGTGTTGGTTTCTCCTCTTCCTCCTATCCTCTTGATGATGAGTTGCACATTCTATATATACTGCTCTTCCTATCTCCATGTATTTTTGTTGTTGTTATTTATTTCATGCCATATTGCCTTTAAATACCATTTTGTTTATCTCATCCCATATTGCCTTTAAATACATTCTGGTGCATATCTCTGTCTGAGACCTCTTTCCTGATTTGCACGTCCAACGGTCTACTCACCATCTCTACTTGGATATTGTGCTGGTTATTTACCTAAGGACTCTCAGCACAAAACCTGCTATTTGAAACTTTACTCATTAATATGGGTCATGAGACTATAAAAACTACATTTCCCAAATTCCCTTTCTACTGACTTCCATGAAGTCAACTCTAAATAGACTTGAGAATGAATGGAAGGTAGACTCCTTGCCTCATGCCCTTGACCCACCTTTTATTTCAGCTGCAAAGTGGAGAATAGTGTCCTTCATGCTGACAGTGTTCTGTCTCAAGGGCTGGACAATTGTCTTTCATCTCTTATACCTCAGGGCTCTCTCCCAAACCAGAGGACCCTTTTAGCCCTATACAGATGCAGCACAGAATTTCAGGTGTGTTAATACTCTTGCAGAAAACCCTTAGCAGGGTTTTATGGCTAGGTACCCCAGCCTCCTAGCCTTCATGTGAACAATTCTAGAAGGAATTCTGGATTCTCCTCATAGGAAGAATCTATTTCATACTGCCTAAAATCAATGCATTCATATTTGCTCTCGCCCCCCCCCCCCCTTTCTCATCTCATTTCCCCTACTTCCTCTCTCTTGCTGGAGTCACCTCCTAAGTAAACTGCCTGTACCCACATCCTTGTTCTATGCTTTCAGAGTAACTCAGACTAAACCAGCAGGAGGATTTGAAAAGGTGCCCATTTATTGTTTCGTTTTTCTGTAGTTCCCTCGGGGTCATTCTACAATGACAGCAATTGCGCCAGCTTCAGGCTTCTCTACACCCTGCTACTTTTTCCTGTTTTCAATAACACTTACTAGTATGCCCGTCAAATATAGCATTTCATTTACTTTTTAAATTATGTTTATGGTTTATCTATCTCCACTCTAATGTGCACTCTTTGAGAATAGGGACCCTTGTTTATTTTATTCACTGATGTATCCCCACTATCAAAAAGGGATTCTGAGCACATAGTAAGCACTCAGTAAATATTCAGGGAACAGAATAGTGATTGGCTTGACCATGACTTACTCAGCTGGAGAAAGTTATTCAGCTGTTCAGAATTCAATGTTCTTATCTATACAGTGTAAAAAAAACTATAGTATCTTCTTTGTAGGGTTATTATACAGATTAAATGAGTTAATAAAAGGGCTGAGTGCAGTGCAAGGCACATTGTGCGCCCTTGGTATATGTTAGTTATTATTAGTTTATTGGAATGTCGATACTTTCTCCATGACATCATAGAAATTGGATAATCAGACACACATTGATGTTTCCTCAGGAAAAATATAGCAATTAGAAAGGTAAGTTACTTACTCATATTCAATCAGCATAGTGTAGCCAGAGCAAACCTAGCTCTGTCACCTCCTGCTTCCTCAACCTGGCTCCACATTACGTAGGGAGATGCACTGCTTGCCCTGGAGTTCCATTGAATATTTATAACTAGGAATATTCAGGTTTTTCATGATTAAAATTGAACCTTTGATTCATTCACCTTCAGGAGAAATTGGTTTATAAATAAAGGTTCTATGCCATGCAGCCAGATAATTTATTGAATGTTCAGTGTGTACTATGTCCAGAAATTCAATGCTTTATAAAAATTTTTCTCTATTGATTAAAAAAACCAAACTACCCCCCGCCCCAAACAGCCAGAGACTATTCATTTTCTCTGTTGAAGTGTTGGAGCCACTGAATGTTTGAGATTGATGTTAGAAATGGTTCAGCAATGTTATGGTGTAGGGCTGGAGAGCAACATGATGCATCAGAAATAAATCCAATTCCACAGAAGGCACAACCACATAGGATACAACATAAAAAACCAGTGGCTGTATGAGGTGAACTGATATTCTAAACATTACCCAGAAGGTCAGTAGCACAGGCAGGCTTGGACACCTGGTTACCTGATCTCTGGTTGACAGCCACCTTTCTATTTCCTTATCTTAATGGAAATTTCACAGGCATTGCTGGAAAAATCAAAACCACACATAGAGAGGAAAATCTTCTGTACCTTCTTTTAACAAGTCTTCTTGAGTCTTGCCCTTATTATGCAAGGAGGAAAAGGCTTTCATCTTTCTCCCCCCTCTCCCATTGGTATCCTTTCTCTTACATTTTTTAAATGCTGCATAAAGAAGAAAAAATAGTTCCCCAAGTGGACCACATACTGGCAACATCCTGGTGCTGTGAAATGGAGGTGGGGCATTATGTTTCAAGATCTCCTGGCTGAGAACCTGCCTTCTACAATGGTACTTTCAATTAGGGGGATTAAATGTTCTCTGGAGGAAAGAGATGGGGTGATAAGGTGGAGGCACTGGCCAAATGACATTACTCAAAAATCAAGAGCCTCTTTATTAGGAAATGACACCTTTGCTAACCTGGACTTTTAAAACCAGGCTCCAATTTACAAGTATTTTGGGATTCCACACTTCTGCCCATCTGGAACAGAACGATAATTTTCCTAGGCACATCAACAGATGGAATTAATCTGGAACTGGTGTCCCTTCAGCTGTTCCCATCTGAACGGTGAAGCTCTCCAAGCACTCACTGGAAAAAAAGGATACCAAGCACTGTGCAGGCTCATCTTTGTACACAAGTGAATATCAAACTATGATTCATAACTCTCTCTTGTCAGGTTCATCCATACTAATTTTTTGTAATCCCTTCTGCGGGCCATATTGTCTACTTCCAAGTCTGCACATCTGGGGTTTCTTCTACCTTGACTATTCATCACCCTCAACCTGCCCACCATCTGTCTCCCTGTCCAGTGGTTAAGAGCCATCCTCCCTTAGTTCTAACCCAAGGTCTTACATTTATTATTGGTATAACACTATGGGAAAAGTGCTGAACCTCTCTGAGCTTTAGTGTTCCCATTAAGAAAATAGGAATAATAACAGTATCTGCTAAGATTGCCATGGGAAAGAAATGAGGACGTAACTAATGTAGAACACAGAGAACCGTGACTGCCAAGTGGTAAATGCTTAATAAGTATTAATCTTGGTATTATAAAAATGCTTAGATTTTGGAGTCAGATACACTTAAATCTAATTTGAATTTTGGTCTGGCCACTTGCTAGCTGTAGAATCCTGAGCAAGTTACTTATGTTCCTAATCTATAGAACGCACATCATCATCAAACTTATCCATAGAATGTTATAAAAATTAAGTGAGTGAGAAGCATGTCTAGAACGTAATTAGTATTATTAACTTCATAATTCCATAATTAATAATTCTACTTATTCTTTTAAGTCTCAGCTATGCTGCTACTTTTTCCAGAAAACAAAAATACCTAGAAGTGAGATCACTGGGTCAAATGGGAATTCCATTTTTAGTTTTTTTTAGGAAACTCTATACTGTTCTCCACAGTGGTTGCACCAGCATGGATAGAATTGGAGAGCATTATGTTAAGTGAAATAAGCCAGTCAGAGAAAGATAAATATCTCATTTTCTCACATTTTCTCACTCATTTATGGAATATAATGAACAACATAAACAGATGAACAAAAACAGATCCAGAGACAGACAAGCATCAATCAGACCATCAAACCTCAGAGGGAAGGTAGGGTAGGGTGAGGGTAAGGGGGAGAGATCAACTAAAAAACTTATATGCATGCATAACTGCCTCACCAATGGCTACAACACCGGAAGGGTGAGGGCATGGGAAAGAGGGGCAGTGAGGGGATAAGGACACATATGTAATACCTTAATAAAGAACTTAAAAAAAGAAAAATATCTGTTACTCATTAGGTCTAAATTACATATCCCTTGACTGAGCTTCTAGTACCCTGAACTTTCCCCTGCCCTGCCTTCCTTGCCATGTTGTCATTTCTATGTATTTGCCTACTTGCTACTGTAGTCTCTGAGCTTCACTAAAGTGGCAGGAATATTGCCTGGTTTATTTCCCATCAGATCCTAATATATCAGCATGAGACTTGGTTCACAGTAGGTATGTACCAATGAAAGGAGGAAAGCCATTGGTTATATCACTCTCTTCTCATCTTATTTTCTTCTGCTTATTATAATTGCATTCATACAAATTTCTTTAAGGACGATGCCAAGAACTGACAAGACTTGGGATTGCAGGGCCTTTTGTTAGACAACATAGATTTTAAGTATTTTTAAAAATTTAGTTGTCAATCATCTAAAAGTCTGAAGATTTAATAATCAAATCCAAATTTCTGGTTTCTTATAAAAAGCATGTAATTAGACAAGACTGGGGTTCAAAGATAAGTTCCACTCATATATGTTCAAAGTTTTACCTTGAAGTAATAGGACAGAGCCAAATAGTTGTTGCTTCCTATTAGCTGATTTGTGGTAGTCCTCATTAAGCCTGTATCACTCGTATGTGCTACCTTTCTGGCCTTTAAAAACAGTTGACTTTTGCCCTAACTGGTTTGGCTCAGTGGATAGAGCATTGGACTGTGGACCCAAAAGTTCCAGGTTTGATTCTGGTCAAGGGTTCCTACCTCTGTTATAGGCTTCTCCCCAGCCCAGGCCCTGGTAGGGGGGCATACAGGAGGCAACCAATCGATGTGCTACTCTCACATTTATATTTCTCTCTGACTTTCCATCTCTCTTCCACTCTCTCTAAAAATCAATGGGAAAATAACATTGGATAAGGATTTAAATAAATAAATAAAATAAAAGCATTTGATTTTGAAACCACTTCTTTAAACAATCCATCCTTTGGTTAAGTTGAATAAGCAAACTGACATTGGATATGAAGGAAAGGGAGTAAAAAATGTATTAAATAAAATCCCATAATCAAGAAGGGTACTTTTTTTGTTAAAATATATGTGACATATAGCATTGTATAATTTAGGGTATACAACATGTTAAGTTAATGCATTTATATATTGTAATAGCCATTGCGATAATTAGCACCTCTAACATATTACATAATTATTATTACTATCTTTTAGTGTTTGGACTCATTAAATTCTAGTCTCTTAGTAAATTTGATGATTTTAATAAAATATCACTGTCTATATTCACTATGCTGTGCATTAGATATCTAGGGTTTATTTACAACTTGTTGGAAGTTTGTACCTTTTAACAACACCTGTTTCCCTATTCCCCATCCCCTGGTAACCAGCATTTTACTCTCTGTTTTTATAAGTTTGGCTTTTTTAGATTCTAAATATCAGTGGTATCATGCAATACTTGTCTTTCTATGTCTGATTTAGCATGATTGACTCAAGGTCCATTTGTTGCCAGAGAAATCAGTGGGTTCAATTTCCCTGACACTAGTGAGAGTGGTGTCCTGTTGGAAGGAGCAATTACACAAGCCCTCATGGGAGAATGAATGGCTTTTATTTGCATAGATTTATATTTCTCGGTATAACACACTCCTGAAAAAGTTGCAACTGGGATGCCAGTGGATCCAAAAGGGGGCCAGTGTCCAAAGTGTCTGTTCCATGGTTGAGCTGGGACCAATGTAGCATTAGGCTAGTTGACATCCATTAGCCCATTGTGTAAACTAATATTCTGCCTCCACAAACACTCCACTAGTACTTAGTACAACTCAGGTCAATTTAATGCAAGTGTTAAGAGAGTCTGGAACCAACAGACTGAGATTCAAATTGCTTACTAAGAGCATAATCTGGGCAATTTTTAAAATGTCTTTGAACTCAGTTTTCTCTTTATAAAATGAGGCGAATAATATTACCTACCTCAATATGTTATTATAATGAATGAGAATTCATCTAAAGAATGTATGTGCTAAGAAATATAGTAAACTTTCAAATGGTATTTGTTACTAGCAATCGAAGTAATATAAAAGGATTAGTTGCTGAGGAAGTTATAGAGAAATAATAAGTTTCGAAGGATAAGAAGTCCTAGGAAGCCATCCATGTTGTTAAAGCAATGCTTCTGAACTAAATGCAATACTCATTAGAGGACAACCATATCCATACACCATTTCCTCTGATCTCTGACTTATGGGAATTAATAGAGTAGTATCCTATCTAATAGAAGGGTAATATGCAAATTAACTGTCACTCCATCACAAAGGTATGGTGCCTATAGCCACAAGATGGCTGCACCCAGTTACCTCAGCCCTGCTGGAGTCCCCCAGTCCTGGGCGGGTGGCCACTGAGAGTGGGCAGTGTGAGTAGAACTGCAGAATGTTTGCTTCATCGCCTCGGAAATGAGGCAAGTGTACCACCCCAGCTGTGGAAGCCTCTGGGCAGTGAACATGGAGCAGCCAGGCCCCACAGAGAGCAGAGAACCATGGGGAGTGGCCTAAGCTGTCATGCTCCCAGATTGGAGAAGGTGCAGGTCGGGCTGAGGGACCCACTCCCCATGCACGAATTTTAATGCACTGGTCCTCTAGTTTATATTATAATAAAAAATGGAAGCATGGTTTGTTTATAATTAACTTGTTGAGATGAGCAGAAGATATTTATCCTGCCTTTAGAAATATATTTTCCCAACAAAAGTATTTATCAAATAGTTAAGCTAATCAGCTTTGGAATATTACTAGAGTTTAAATTTCAGCTCTACTACTTACTAACTGTATGATCTTGGGAAAGGTTAAGTGTGCTCAGTTTCCATGTTAGTAAGATGGGAGTAATAATGGAATATCTCAAAGAAATATTGTGTAATTAAAACAGGTAAAAACATATTGAGTTAAAATATGTAAAACACTTAGGACAATGAATATATACATGCTAAATAATTTTGGCTCATATTAATATTATTCTATATTTAAGATGAATCTAGCTAGAGTTAGCATACATATATTTGAAATACTATATTACAGAAAATTGTAATACTAATTAGGACACATGAGAATTACATTTATTTATTGCTGTTTTGTTATGCCTATTTTCCCTCAAGTGAAACAGCCAGGAAAATATGCCTAGAGTTAGTTATCCTAGAATGTGGAATAATGATCTAAATTTAATTTCAACCAAAAAACTGTGTTTTAGTCAATACAGACTATTATCAATAGAATGAGTTTCCCAGAAGCTGGCAAATCATTAGATATAAAAGCATTTGTAGGAAGATAAAATGTGGATGGATAACATGATTGTTAAGACTTCTAGAGTCTTAAAATTTTGCATTAAGATGTTCTGCCAACATAGAAAAGAATGATCAGGCATTTGTATTGCTAGACAATCTAAATTTTTACGAGAAAATTATGATGACAGTGTACTTTTAAGAATTTATCCAAATTGCCCTGTAGAAATAGAGAACCAGAGTAGCAAAACTGAACATTCATCAATAATACCTATAATAAACACAAAATATAAAAGGCTGGAGGCAAACAACCAACGCTACAAATTGTGTTTATGCAGGAATCAGAGGAAAGTAATTGCATGTTGCATGAAACAGGAGAATTTTAATATCACAAGTAGGATATTACTGGGAAACATGGAAGATTAATTTAGGATCAGGAAATATAAAAGATTCTTTGCATACCCCAATTCAGGAGTGAACACAGGGATTGATGGCAAGGTCTGAGTGGCCCAAAATAAGATGACCTTAAGAATTCTCAAAATTGACCACTGAGCCTACTGTCCAGGTATAAGAAAAATTACTGAGAATAGAATCCAAACTGAGTAGAATAGGTGTAATAGGAAAAAAAGAAAAAGAAAGTCCAGTAGGTAAGAAATCCTGACCCATTTTTTCTTCCTAAAAGTTTAGTAAAATTAATCTTATGGAGAAATGAGCAATAAGAAAGAATAGCATTCAAAATCCCATACAAAATTATGATAAGAATAAAGGAAAAGAATGAACAGAAAAACATCCCAACACACAGAGCTAAAAGAAATGAATTAAATGACATAATATAATAATCATGTAACTTAGAGATAAAATTTTAAAAATCAGTAATGAGGTGATATCTAGGAAAGAATTCTATATAAAAACATTTCATTTAAGAAATGAGGACTAAACCTGAGAGCAAATAAATACATCACAGACAGCCTAATGGAAATTAAATGTTAGAAGGAAGCAAATTATGACAATTTTAAAGAAGAGTGAAGTGAAAAAAGAAATCAAGACAAAATGGAAGATACAGGAGATAGGCAAAGAATATAAAACAAAGGTACAAGATTGTTGAAGCAATGAAACAAACAAAAAAACAAACCTAAAAACAATATTTCAGGAAAATTGTTCTTAAATGAAAGCAAAACTTGAAATAACATATTGAGACACACTGTGTATCTGGGAAAATTAACAGTAATAAGGAGATACAGTCTACTTTTGTTGATCTACTGAATTTTAAAGAAAAAGGGAAATAAATTACTTTTAACTACTTGGGTAATTATAAAAAAAAGAAAATCAAATGTGTTATCAGATTTTCTGGTAGTGAAACTATACTAGAAGACAATGGAGTGACATTTGCAAGATTTGCAAAGAAAGAAACTTATAGATTTTATATCCAGCCAAACTGACTTTCAACTATAAAGCCACAAATAAACGCATATCATTAAAAATTAAATTTTAAATGCTTGATGAGTGGGCATCTATTTTATATTCCTCTGAAAGTCTTCATGGTGATGGGCTTGAAACAGGAATTCAAAGGCTTAGAGATTGACACACGCTAGTTGCACTGCTTTGCAATAGGTACTCATTTACCCAATGGTGCAAGGCGAAGTTGGAAACACAAGACCATTGTTACCTTCTAAGCCTCGGGGAAATAATGAATTTCACTGAAACAATGTGTTACTCCAAGCTTTCCAAAACTTCAAAAATCTGACAAGAAGGAAGTAGTTTCATCAGAGGGAAGAAAATATTTTATAACATCAAAAGAAAATAGCTAAAGGCAAAAAAAAAGTAATGAAATAACATTCAAACCGACTCTTTAAATTGTTTTGTGTGTGTCTGTGTGCCTACAGCAATGAAATTACTTCTAAAGTGACTTCAAGCTCTGAATGCTGTTATTCTTTGAAATCTGTACTAAAAGTATTACTGTTATTAAAGAGCAACAATAAAAGTTATTTGCTGCATAGTTTATCATAGTTAGTAATACATATATAAATATGATTTTGCATATCTTGAAATCTATACATATGTAATGTATAGAGACCTTAATAAAATACATTTTATGTGACAAAACCCTTATCCTTCCAACAAATATATGAAACACCTGCAGTGTGCCAATCATTTAAATGAACATGGAGAAACAGCAATGAATAAAACAATCTTTGCTCTTGACGGATTTGGTATTTGAGCAGAAAGAAAGGCATGTTAATAAGACTAACAACAAAAGCAAACAAACAAAAAAACATAAACAAGCCAGCTCCTAGTATCCAGAAAAATCATGCTAAAATCACTCAATAGGTGATATTGGCTTGAAAATACAGCAGAAGCTCTTACCAATATGTGTCTATTGGATCCACTCAATCACTGCACATTCTTTATTCTTTTTGTAAACCATACTGACCATTGTCCACAGAACTTGGTTTCAAGGCAGTTTTGGGACATCTGTGGACCAGTGGAATTGTGTACCTAAGAAGTCAATTGCTTGTTCCCAAACCTGTTAAATGTCTGTTGTGCATGTTACTATAATTATGAAACGTAATTCAACATCACAGAAATTAATAAAATATGAATAGCAAATGGAAAAATATAAATAAATAAATAAATAAATTCTGAAAGTAGTAAATTAAGAAATTCATAAAAGTAGAGTTCAGTTAGAAAACTGAATAAATATAATAAATAAATGAGTCCAAAGGTAATTCTTTAAAAAATACATAGACAAGCTAGTTGCTAATATAAATAGAAAAAAAGAGAACACAAACACATATGAAATTAAAAATGACAAGGAGGAAATAATCTCCAAGACAGGAAATTTAAAGTCACCAGATACTATTTTGCACAACTCTGTGCAATTAAATTTAAAAACCTAAATGAAATGGGTACTTTTAAAGAAGAATATAATTTATCAAAATTGATCTCAGGCAGAGAGTCTATAAAGATTACAAATAAATAGAATAAATAGAAAAAAAATGGCTTAAGAGCTCCCTTTCTCCCCCCTCACCCTCCCCCCACACACATACACACAAAGCAGTATGCCCAGTGTAACACTTAAAATGGACTGAAGCCAACTTGAAGAGGCTCTCACTGGCCAAATGTAGGACCATTTGAACTTTGACAAAGATAATAACACAGATGGACTGAAATATTGAAGTGTCTCATCTGTGAAAATACCAAATCAAACAAACAAACTCCAACTGGTTACTATTGGAGGATCCTAATAAGCCAACCCTTTATTTTGAAAACTGGTAAATAGCATAGAAGAATCAAGCCTTTATCCTGTTTTTCTTATATGATCCCTATCACTTGGTACACAAATAGATGGTAAAGGCCGATTTCACTTTATTGAAGTATGACAGCTAAGAAATGAATATGCCCAATATGCAATTTGTAATGAATTAGTGAATCATAGTATGTATAAGTCTGCTAACATCACACAATGAGAGGCAACCAGACTTCATATGCCTCTTGCTATAAGAATATCATGTAATTTATAAATTAATCTTGCCAAAAAAAATATCACACAATGAGAGGCAACCAGACTTCATATGCCTCTGCTATAAGAATATCATGTCATTTATAAATTAATCTTGCCAAAAAAAAAATCTGTCTTCGATCTGATCAAGCTTTAAATCCAAGCAATTTGTAAGAAGCCCAGGGAAACAAGCAGCAAAATCCTGTCTGCAGGAACCTCTGTAGCATAAGCAATCTATTTTCTGTATTAAACAAAGAAGTAAAAAAGAAAGAGAGATGGACAGAAATTTATAGATTAAAATAAATTTAACACACATTAACCAATCAATATAGGGACCTTATTTAGATCTCCGTTGAAATGCTACAAAGAGAAATCATTAAATAATTAGAAATTTGAACATTTACTCAATATTTGTTAACAGTAAAGAATGATTATTAACTTATGATTGAGGCATAATAATAATATTGTGCTTTTTTTCTTTTTAAAGAGACCTTCTTTATCCAATATAAATACTGAACTATTTACAGATTAAATGATACCTTAGATTGCTTCAAATAATGGGGAGAGTGGAGAAAGAGATAAAACAACAATGGCCATGAGTTGAAAATTATTAAAGCCGATTGTTATATATTTGGGAGAATATTATATTATTCTGCCTACTTTTGTATATATTTGAAATTTTTCATAATATAAAAACTAATAAAAATTACTCCAATTAGGGCATAACCTTTGTGAATATTGTATGATTATTATTATCTAAATTGGGAGAAAGTGCTCTGTTATCACTACTTCAACATATCTGAGAGCACTCTAATTCCAACAACAAAGGAAGTCTATGTATGATACACTAACAAGGGTAATATTATCGTCCTTTGCTTCTCTGATTCTTTCTCCTTTTCCACATATTCACTCAGCTTGTAGTTACAGAGCTGCTGATATTGTAAAAATGTTGCTTAGCAACATGTTAATGGGGAAAAACACTCCTTAAAACATTAGGGTTTTTGTCTTTTAAAATGTACTAGTTCAGTATATGATACCTCCTACAGCTCAATTTAACAAGAGGAAAAATATCAATTCTCTGAATATAGTTGTTGTTTTTTTTTTCTTCTTAGCTGGGTCTGAATTTAATAAGAATATAAGAAATGGAGCGAGACAAAGACCTCAGACTGCATACAAGTGCCATTGATCTCTTAGGAGAGAGTGGTTTAGAGATGAAGGATTATACACCCTGCTCCTTATCTAGTACCTGAAGTGGGAGAGGAGGTGGCGAGGCCAAGAAGGTATATAGGGAAAATCTAATGTTTATAATTCTCTCGGTCTTATTGTCCAAGGAAAAGAAATCCAGTGTTCAAGAATCTAGAGGTAGGCCCAGGAAGTCACTCTTTAAGCCCCAGTTTCTTTCCCAGGAAATCAGGGTATTTCTAACTGGAACACTGTATGGAAGAGCCCAAGCCCCTAGGCCCTTGTTTGTGTCAGCTGTGCCTTTCCTGGGCACCTTATGACAATGCAGGCTCTGATTCAGTAGGCCTGGGGTGGGCCTTGAGTTTTTGCATTTGCAACAAGTTCCCAGGAGATGCTGATTCCGCTGGTCAGGGGGATCACACTTTTATAGAAAGGCCCTTGGCCAATCTGAATGAGCAGAGATTGGAAAATGTCACTTGTCAGCCTTGACGTGGAATATGGTTAAGAGGGCAGCTTGAGTGTCAAAGAGACTTAGCTTCAAATTCTGGCTGTGTCCTTACATGTGTTACTGAGCCACACTAGGCTTCGCATTTTTCATCTGCAGAATAGAAAGAATGGGCATTTTTGAGACGATTGAGATTTTAATATCACTTGTTATGTTCTTAGCCAAGCACACAGTAAGTAGTAAGTAAATATTAATTAATGGCATAAAGAAAAACCAGAGAGCATTTATGAAGGATCATTTTGCAGTATGAGTTCTTGCCTCTTTATTTATGAGCGAGGCGTGTAAAAGGTGAAAACTGGGCTGATTCTGAATGTAAGTTCTTTCTGTCACTGTTGCAGATGTGGCAGTCAAATCCATTACTGTGCCTCCGTTTACATGCTCAACCCATTCCTGCCTGGCCCAAACATCCTAGGGATGTGTTTTAGCTCCCCTGGATGACTCAGGGCCTTGAGCTACACCAATAAGCTCCAAGGAATCAGCTCCCCATTTAATAAACTGTGAAGGGAGAGAAGCGGTGGGTGGCAGAAAGCTTATCAGAATTGGATGAAAAGCCCAGACTCAAAAGAATCTGCCAAGCAGGGGATCTATTTTAAAACCCAGTCATTTTTAGCATCAGAGAGTCAGGGCAGTGATTTAATTACTGATGGGCTACATCAGAGGGAAAATAGGAGCCAGCATCCCTGGGTCAGAGCAAAGAGCAGATTACCCAGCTCTGGGGAGAGGACGGGTCTTTTGAACTTCCCCACTATCTTTCCTGTTCAGATATTTTTTGAATCTCTGATATGCATAGCTTTAGATTTTTAAACAAATGTGCTTGAGGCTCTATGACTTTGTCCATTTTCTGCAGGATTTTCTATGCATCTGTCAGCTTCAGTCTGAATCATACATAAATGTGTATATGAATCACTTCCTCCCCATTTCACACCATGGTCCCCACTCCTTCACAGACATCCTCACCACCGCCACCATTTGGAAAGGATAATGAAAGAATTGGAGATTTTTGTGGTGATTATCATAGTAAAATCTTTTTCCCCCAAAAAACCATAAGTGCTCAGAAGGACTGGGGGAGGTTTCTCCATGGAGGGGTTCTAAGACCCCACATGAGGTCCACTTTAGGGCTGGCATTGGAAGGTCAGTTCATTCTGGAGAGGGTGAAACAACTACTTTGAACCCGAAGAGAATGTGAGGATCATGTGAGCTTCAATGTGATGAAACCTAAGTCATTTGATAACAAGACAGGCTTTTGAATGGGATAATTTTGGCTCAGATCCCTGCTTTATAAACATAAACCGAACTTGCTTAACTAAATGGGCAATTAAATGGACAAGTCACTCCACCTTTCTAATTCTCTTTTCCCTCCAATGTAAAAAGAGTAACTACCTTTGTTTCAGAGTTCTTGTAAAGATAAAATGAGATTCTACATTTAAAATACGTGGGATGGTACCTAGGACAATGTCTTAGTAATAATAACAGCAACAGCATTTGAAAAATTTCCTAATGAGTGGATTTGTGGGTCCTTCACTCACCCCCCCACTCAGTGTATGATTTAGAGGAGAGGTACCCACAGACAGCCTTTGTCTGGATTTTGCCTGCAGACTTATTTTGTGTGTTTTCTATAGAGCAGTGGTCAGGTGATTTTTGTTTGTTTTTATTTGCCAATATTTTTAAATTGGGGGATTTTATAGTTTTGCATCATAATCTACATATTTTGAAACTTTTCGAAATATCCCATCTGGTGAACAGCAAACCCACCTTCTCACCTCCCATTTGCTGCAGTCTCCAACATTCCCTGCTGTATTACTGTTGCACTACTTTATTCCCTATGCATTTCCTTCTGTGTCTGAGTTAGTATTTGCCATTCCTATGGTGCCCAGAATATAATAGCATGCTCTAGTCTGTTTTCACTGGCAACATCAATCATGATCATGTTGTTAGACAGACACATCCAGTCATACTTTGAGAGAGTGTCATGTAACAAGGACCATTATTACAGTAGCCCATTTGGAGGGTAACTGCCCAGGTCATATTCTATTCTATAAAATTATTTTCTCTTTCCACACATGGCCCTGCCGAAGGGAGGGACATTAGCTAGATAGCACCAGATACCTTGTGAAAACTTCTTTAGCAGAAGTTTTGGTCACAGGTGGATGAAGCAGAAGCCAATACCTGATCCCAAACAAACAAATTGTATTCTCAACTCCAGGAAGTTCTGGAGTGTGGTAGTGAGAAGCTGCGTGTGTGTCTGGTGATGGCAACACTGGACCTGGGAACTCATGCAGAATCGGGGCTGGAGAGAGGTTGCAGGAGACGGCGTTAGAGGCCATGCAAAACAAAGTCCTGGAGAAGGAGAGGTTAGCCAGGAGTCACCAGAGGAAGTCCATGTGCTAAGAGAACTGGGAAACAGGAGACGTGCAGAAATGAGCAGTGGAAATAACCATGCCACCTCCCAGAAAGATGAAGGGTATCCATTTCTGACCTTCCAGTCCTTGGAGCTGGGCAGGCTTGTTGTCTTTGCCATCTTCAGTCACTTGTTCCTCGATCTTTTTTTATGACACATATATGACACTATTCTCTGTTGTTCTGCCTCTCAAAATCCTTCCCTCTGTCTCTTTTGTTGGCTTCTTCTCCTACACTTGACCTCAAAATGTACAGTCTCTTGAACTCCATTTTAAGGACCCTTCTCTATTCACATTTCACCCTCTATAGACTGACTGTGTTGTTACCCCCTCTCTCAAGTTCATATGTTGCAGTTTAATCCCCAATATGATGGTATTTGGAGGTAGGGCCCTTGGGATGTGATTAGATCATGAGGGTGATTAGATCATATGTGGGATTAGTAGCCTTAAAAAAGAAAATTCAGAGAGCTCCGCACCACTTTTACCATGTGAGGCTGCAGTGAGGAAATAACTGTTCATGTACTAGGATGCAAGCTCCTTCCAGGCACTGAATATACCAGTGATTTGCACTTGAACTTCCCAGCTTCTGGAACTGTCACATAAATGTCTGTTATTTATGAGCAACCTGACCAGTGGTATTCTGTTATAGCAGCCTGAATGGACTAAGGCATACACTTTACATGTTCTCTATTTAATACTAGTTAAGAACATATCCTAAGTTTTTATGTATATACTCATTTTTTAAAAAATTATCTTGTTCCTTATTAAAATATGGGGTCAATCTTTTTGGGCAGACTTCAACTGTCTGCAGTGCCTGACATGAATACATTTATGTTAAATGAATGGATGAATGAATGAATGAATGAATGAACTGGATTTGTGTCTCCTGCCAAGACCCAAGCTGAGTCAAACACAGTTTCTAGAACAGTGTTAAATAAAAATATGCTTAATGCATGAGTGGCTACCCATGATATGCTTTATTTCATTATTTCCACAACCCTCATTTTAAATGAGCAGCTTAATTTGGTTTTGATTTCTTATAATGAAAGAGCTTTGACTATGACAATTATAGCACTGAACAGAAATTTTTACTTTATAGGTGATTTTGCAATTAATCTATTGATAGACTTGGGATAAGCAACCTTCTAGGACAACTTTGTAATGACATTGTTGTACAATTTTTAGAGTCTACAATGTGCATTTCTATACATTATCACAGTTATTTCTCAGAATAGTCTTGCTCAGCAAAAGTCGATGGAGACAGAGATGTCAAAACAATTGATGGCTAACTGCAAAACAGTATCAGAGCTCAAAATTTCTGTTTATTGGCCCCTGGCTCTATAGATATATCATAAGACCTCCATTGTTAAACTTATACTGCTGCTATGGCTACTATTACTACTACTACTACTAGCTATGATTTATGGAGCATTTACTTCATTCCAGACTCTGAGCTATGTGCCTTTCCTTAATTAGATCAGTAAACTTCATGACAATCCTACAGGCTTGATACTTTTATTGCTCTCTTATGACAGATAAACAAAGACATAGAAATGTCAGAGAGCTAAGAAACGGGTGAGCCAAGATGTGAGTCCAAGGGTTTTCTGATCCCTGAAACCAAACCACAAACTACTGCACCATGATCCCACTTGCTACAAAGAAAAGCAAAAGAAAAACCTCTGGGACTCTGGAAGCCACTCATGCAGAATAATCCAGGATCATGTTGTTAATAATAATTCCAAACCCTTTCAGGTACAGTACAGTATTCTCCAAAACCTTGTGAGAACAGGAAACACAGAAAGATGTGACTGAATGTGAGCCACATTACCAGCATCCTTTCTGATGCAGGAACTTTATTAATGCACTTAATTGTTGTGAGATATGTAATGAGATTATTCAGAGCCTTGACTGGGCATTCTTTCCTATTGTTAGCTGTGTTAATTTGCACCAATGCTCAAGAAGCTGGCCGAATGAAAACAGGCTAAATAAAAACTATTCAGAGCTGGAGGAAAGGTAATCACATTGTGCGATTTTATTTTGATGTACTGCTCCCCCCTTCTCCTTCCCCCCCTTTCAAACACACATAGTCTTTATAAACAGGTGAAGGTGTGTGATCATTTGCAGAATGTGGGAAGGCTGATTATCACAGATGTGGCAAAGGGAACTCTGTCAAGCTTTTCTCTATGTGGTGGACTCCTGGATTCTCTTCTATTAAAGTTTAAAAGAAAGGAAGAAGTTACTCAATGAGTAATTCTGTGTAATATACTGTGTCAGGATCTCTCATACCCATTCCAGTATTTAACTGAATATTTAGAAAGCTGCTGGGTGTGGCATTTATGATCCCACTT
Organism: Pipistrellus hanaki; assembly: GCF_964339955.1. NCBI lineage: Eukaryota > Metazoa > Chordata > Mammalia > Chiroptera > Vespertilionidae > Pipistrellus > Pipistrellus hanaki. Next base: position 17,229,005 of record NC_140507.1, read on the forward strand.
TATAGATGGAAGAAGTCTTGATTTGATTCCTCTTATCACTGAGGGGCTGAGAGCATAGTTAAAGACACCCACCTGTCGTTTCTAACAAGGGGACATATTAAGAGACATGTGAAAAAGTAAAAATAAGGAATGGGGACAGTGGTAGAGCTTGGAGATGGGATTATGTTCTGTTAGTATTAAAAAATCCTCTATTCTTAAACCAGACTTGATAATGATTGAATTAGTCAAACAAATGCTTATGCAGTTTAAAAAGTATTTTCTTACCTAATTCAAATTTACAATAATAATAGTAATGATGATAAATGCCTGCATTTTCAAGTTCAAAGTTTTACAAAAAGCCTTCCCCCATCCCCACTCCAGTTTGGTTTAATCGCATTTTAATAGTTATTTTGCCCTTCTTTCAACCTTCCAAATCTGAGGTTTGGTTAAAAAGCAAATTATAAAGAACCCAACCCTCTTGTCCCTGGACTTCACAGGGAATGGCTTTTCAAATCATTTTTCCCCCACTCAGTTCACACTCTGAAAGATCAAAGAACTCTGCTATATGCCCATTCCAGAAGACCCTCTGGGATTAGTCCATCATGAATATAAATCATTGTGTTTGTTATGTTTCCAAAATACTCATTCATCATCCATCTTAGCGTTGTTCAAAGAGACATGGGGTCAATTCAGCTCTCACCTTCACAAGGCTGCTTGCTTCTGTTCCTGCAGTCAAGAGAGCACTGGAGAAGATTAGCTACTTGCTGCTGTGGCTGCAGCCAAGGATTCCCCCCTACAGGGATGAGAAGCACACCCTGGAGGTAGCTCCATTCAGGCATCCCGTGGCTCTTTGCCAAGGAGGCAGCACCTCTTTCTACCCTCCAACTGGCATCTTCTTTTGTGTAGCAAGACAAAGACAGACAATGGCCACCCTCTGTCTCCTGGAGGTGGCAAGCAGAGGAAAAGCATAGAGCTAGCTTTTGCAAACTCAGCCATTGAACTCTCTGCCACCCCAAGAACCTGACTTGAATCCACTTTCTGCCAACCACAGGAGGCTATTGTCCTTTTCTTTTAGAAGCTGACAGTTGGAAGGAAACCGTGAAGTAGAAAGAGAATTGCCTTCCAAAAGTCTTAAAGAATATCCAAACTGGAAGGTCTCTTACTGATCACTGAGCCTAACCTCCTTAATTTATAAATAAAAACTTGGAGACAAGAAGGACTTGGTCTAAACCATATCACACAAGCTCTCCCAAATATCATCAGAACAACCTGTTGGTAAGTCAAAGCAGTGTGTATCACTTATTGTGGTGAGAGAAAACACTGCCTACCTCGACAGTCATAATTGCATTTCAGAGGGGGAAGAACAGTCAGGGTATGTGTTGAGACTTGGGAGTTTGGTTTAAGGAGAGTCCTTCAAAAGAATGGGGGAGTCTTGTTAGAATTGGATGAGGATCATGACATAATAGTTTGCAACTGGTGGACACAGCAAGGCAAGGATTTTGCAGCAAGCTGCTGAAAGAGTGTTGGGGTATAAAAAGATAGGTGATGTTTTCTATTAAAGAGTGATGAAATTCCAGAAAGTTCTTGGAATGCACAATAAAGTTATTTGCATCTTTTGTATTTCTGGGCAAATCTGTGCTGATGAAGACAGGTGACTGGTAAAGTCATGACAGATTAGATGGTGATCTTGGTAGACATAGATTATTTTCAGTCTTGGAATCCAAACCACTAATTTACAAATGAAACTCTACTCTAAGCCACACCCACTTCACTACATAAGATGAAGTGGGAATCAGGTCCCAAATTCCCCACCCACTGCCCATGTTACAACCAAAGATTATATTAACTGAGCCCCCATCTCTGAACTTAACTAGATTTTCAAAGATTTGGGGAAGACAATAAAAGATTGGGAAGAGGTAGAGAAAATGTATGTGAAAGGAGCCAGGATGCCTCAGAGACAGCTGAGCTGTGACCAGAATATGCTGAGAACTCGGGTGCTCTCTGTGTGGAAGGAGAGCAATTGAAAAAGAAGTAGCAGCTTCGAGTTTGAGGACAAGAAAGAGTGTGTGTGGCTGCAGCCCACTGAGCAAGAGAAGTGAGGCAGGGCCAGATCACTGGACCTGTGGACTGCTCTCAGAAAGCCTGAGTGGGCTGGGTTGTTGTGCTGTTTCATAAGCAAAATGTGTTCTTCTTGGTTACCTCAGGGCTCCTCACAGTTGGAGCCATTCTTCCATGAGCGGTGAAGACTATGTCCAGATTTTCCTTGGAGAGGGGCTGGGAGATACTTAGACATTCAGTTATTCACTTTTCCCGGAGCGAAGTAAGAAATACATCAACTAAGCCAGCCGTGGGGTTTTATAGGGCAATAAATTATCTTTTTTTTTTGTGGCTCATTTGCAAGAAATGCCTATGATTCCAGGATATTCTGCTCTTACTCTTTGCCATTAACACATTCCAAGATTCAGTTTCAATTTCTAATGTTGAGCTGGATGGTTTTTATGGCATCTCTGCTAGAGAAAAATGAAAATGAATGTACAAAGTGAAAGACAAGACAAGATTTATTTCTTATGGGTATTCCTTGCAGCTCTTCCCAAAGCAAAAACAACCACCACCACAACAAAACCTTTTAATAGGACCTAGTTAGGCACACTATTTTCTTTGTAAATGTATCCACAGGCACTAATTGGGCAATTCACATCATTTACACTCAGTATTATCAGCAGATGATGATTAAAACATTTTAAGAGCATTGCTTGATACTTACATGAAAACACTTAGTTGTTTATATGCAAGTTTACCAAGGCTTTGAAATAGATCTGAAAAGCCAGGAAGTCTGTGAGTAGAAAATAGCAAAGCATTCAATTCATCAACTAGAATACTTATTTTTATTTTATAAATTCACTGAAGGGTCTAAGCAAAAAATAAATAAATAAATAAAAATAAATAAAAAAAAGACACAGACAACAGTATGATGCTTAGGAAGAGAGAGGGGAGGTAGAAGGGTGAAAAGGGGGGATACCTGGTGGTGGAAGGAAACTTGACTTTGGATGGTGAACACATAATACACTATACAGATGATGCATTGTAGAATTGTACACTTGAAACCTATATAATTTTATTAGCCAATGCCACCCCAATAAATTCAATAAAAATGAAAAAAAATTAAACATGGGAACATAGTTGTATACTGATACTTGCCTGTACTTAAACTGTTTTAAAACTCATTCTCTTTTTATTGTTACATCTCAAGAAATGAACATCTTTGTAGCTGATAAAATCATCGGGCATGGTCAGAAAAGTTCAAATGTTAGTTTCAGGGTAGGACTTCCCTCATGGAAGACTAGGACATTGTGAATGATCTGGGAGGCAGTATTGCTAAGCAATTAAGTGTGTGGACTATCAGCTGTGACTCTCACTTCTACCCATTTTTGTTAAAGATATCCCATAAATCTAAATTAATATGCCTGCGCACCATTTCTTGATTTATCAACTTTAGGCAATATTTTTTTTTACTCCGTTATGAAGAATTAAATATTCATTTGTTCATTATTTTTCTCTCTTGTTTTCTTCCCCCAGTGTTTGATGATCATACTAATATTTTTATTTCTTTCATTGCTCATTTTCATAAGTTTTAAATAATACCATAACACATATATTTCCTGTTATATTAATTTTAGAAACTCTGGATATGCCTTCTGAATTCTATCTTTAAGTATTGAAAAGATGTTTCAGGAAAAAATTTCTAAAAGTAGAGCCTACAATGGGGAATCTTATGTGTGTGACTTATGGAGGGTGTGCTTCCAGAGGAATCCTGCAGAGGAGTGAGGGAAGCAGTGCGGGACAGGGAACTAAGTCAGGGAAGATATGGTTTTCGTCTGGGGTCTAGCTTCAGCTTGTTCCCATGGGGAGCTCTGGAGTGTGAATCATGCCACAGAGTAAGGCCACCCTTTGGACGTCCCTAACCCGTCAGTCATTGGCTGTAGGCCACCTGCAAAAGGAGAAGCATGACTTCCCCGCTAGGTTAGATTTTGTCAGGCAAGGGTCATGCTTCAGAAAAGGGAATAGCTGTGAACTCTTCTCAGCCAATACTCTTGGCTACTAGAGGATGGGTGCATAGGCCAGGATCTGGGAGGAATACAGATCCTGTCCTATGCACACATTTCTAACACATATGATGATGAGGAGAATATGATGATAACAACAACTATTCCTCCTCATGAACTCTTACATTTTTTGAGATTCACAGTTTACAAAGAGTTTTCACTTATATTTTTCATTTGGTCTTCATACACACACTGTCACCACCACTGCCACCAACAATACTAACAACATCAACAAAACAATAGGCGGTAATATTGCTGCTATTCTCTCTGTTTTAAAAATTAAACACAGTAGGGCCTCAAATACCTTAATTTCATTCCATCTTTTAACACTGATAAGATGCCTTAACTTTTGTTTATATCAATTGACCTATGATAGAATTGATTTTGTTACACGTTGTTTTGCTTAAAGTGGCAGAACCTACAGATGACTTTGAATGAGGACTTACTATAGGTGATTCCAAAGTGGTTATGTGGCTTCTTCAATACCCATAATAACTGGAAAAAAAATAAGACTTAATTCCAAATGATCTTATCCAAATCTAGTTGGTCTATGAAAGTCCTTGGTTTCTTTCTTCATAGTACTATGCATTAAATCATTTTGTCATATGTGTATGTTTCCTCCATAGTTGGCCCAACTTTTGTAGATGCTCTTTTTTCCCCCTCTAAACATAATTCTTTAATTTTGTATTTCAGATTGCTCTCTCAGTCTTCCTGGTAGTCCTGTTTATTTCATCATATTACTCCTCTGTCAGCCAGGGCACTTTGAAACCACAGAGAACAGGCTATCTAGACATGCTAAGCAATAGAGATATTTACTACTTCTCATACAATGTCTAGAGCCACAATATCTCATATCAGTCCTGTCGAATCATTAATGTCATGACTAGACTTCTTCCTTCTCCCTTTTCTCTTCTGGCTGGTGGCTTTCCCCTTTATGTCAGTCAGGCCAGGATTACCCAGGAGGCTGCTGAAGCTCCAGGCTTCACATTTTTCCTGTGGATCCCATATGCAGAAAAGGGGCAGTTTCTCTTCAGCTGTCTTCTTTCTTTGAGAGGAGGATGGAAGTATGTCTCTGAGCCTCCAGTTCTCTTAGGCCCTAGTGACCAGGATTAGCAATATAAGCTATGCTTTCAGCGAAGGAAGCCGGAAAATAAGGACGTGGTATTTTCAGCTGTGTGTATGTGTACATGTATGTATCTGTGCATGCATGTGTGTGAGGGGTTCTCTGTCAGTAAAAAAGGAATGAAATGGGAAGGGTTTTTAGGTAGGCAACTAAGAAGAGGCTTTTCCTTCTGCATATCTTCCTACCATTAACCTACACACAGCAATGATAATAGATGATAGATAGATAGATAGATAGATAGATAGATAGATAGATAGACAGATGATTCACTTAACTTATCTCCTTTTGTGTATAACTGGTTAGTTCCCTGTTAGTGAAGTTCCAATTAATGAGGCAGATTGCTGTTGCTTTCTTTTACCTGAAGGTTCTTCTCATAGAGCACAAATGATCTGGTAGTAATATCGTAATTCCATTGAGTGAAACAGAGTACACAATGCAAGTCTTCAGTCTGTCTCACCCTAGCACACACATATATATAGTTTGTGAATTAACCATTCCGAGGCCAACGGTGACAAATACACCATGAACTACTATGCTTACCTATTGTCTGGATTACCCTCTTTGGTTATGATGTTATGAAGATAGAGGGAGCAAGTATGAGTACACATTTAATTAAGGGAGGGCAAGAGCTGATACGCACAGTTCTGAAACAACTGTGGGCAAAAACAAAGTTCATTGGCAGAAGGGGCTAGTGCCCAGTGTGCATTCCTCAGATTGGCAGAGATCAACAGGAGCAAAACAAAGGGGTATGCCTGACTTCAGACTTTGCTGGAACAAAGGCTCAAACACTGTCACTGAGACCTCCTCCTATTAACAAATTTTACAGATTTGTACAGATTTGTACAGTGGCAATATCATGGCAGTGCCTCTGGGTTCACATCCTTTTATGTTCATATAGGTGAAGAGGAAGAGCGTCTTCATTTATGGGCTTAGATTCCCTGGGCTTAGCCAGTTTAAGCTGGCCTAGAGAAGGGGGTGCTTTCCAGCTTAGACCTAAGTCACCCTCAAGTTATTGATGATGATCCATACAGAGTAGAAGTGAGGTTGATGATGGCTCGCCAGGAAATTAAGAATAGAAAGAATGAATAGTGAGCTTTAGAAGAATGTATGTCAACTCTAACCTTTTTTTTTCCTTTAAATATATTATTATTGATTTCAGAGAGGAAGGGAGAGGGTGAGAGAGCTAGAAACATCAATGATGAGAACACCCACTACTGGAGATCAAGCCTGCAACCCTGACCCTGACCGGGAATTGGCCAACCAGTCTGGCAACACTGTAACCTTTTAAAAGGGAAAGTGACCACTAAAGTCTGAGAAACTCAGACTGAGAAACTCAAGATCATCTGAGTTGTGCTTCTTTGAAAGAGAATTTCACTGAAAAAAAAGAAATATTCTCCTGTGCTGATTTGGCTATATCTCTGAAGCACTTGCTGTATTGAAATTCACACAAGCCAAATAGTTTGGTCCCCATGAGCATTAGAGTGTGGCAAATAAAAGGCAGCAGTACAGTTTCTTATTGAAGCCCACGTGATTCCTGAAAGTGAACTGAAGCTCTCCTAAACCCATCTCCCTTCTAGAATAAGTGGCAAATAAAACATAAACCACTTTGTACATACTTCAAATTTTGGTTTAGATGAAAGGCAATTTACTTTGGGCTGAAAACGAAATTCCTGGCAAAAAGCAATGCCTGTTAACAAATGGAACAGGCCCCCGGTGACAAGATGGAGGCGTGCAACTGGGTACATTTGTCATTTTAACTCCAGGGGCTGACTAGAGGCATTTTAATCATGCTAAAGTAGGATTCCAGGTAGAAACAGCATCATTCTTGATATAGGAAAGAATGCCAGCATTATTTCTTTCAACGGTTACTTTCTGTATATGAATAATTTGATAAGAGTATGCAATCATCTTTATTTTCTTGATTACTAGATATCTTAAATATATATATATATATATATATATATATATATATATATATATATATATATAAATGGCCATCTCTTTTCAAATGTATCTTTCCTTTCTTATGCCTGCAAATCATTCCTCTCTAAATGCATCATTCTAACCACACAGTCCCTTTGCTCCAACACCTTTGAAGGCTCTTGTCCACAGAACAGCTCTGCCTCAAAAGCTGGGCATTTAAGGCCTACTGAAGAGGAAGTCCCAAGTCTTCTTGACTTAATTGTCATCATTTTTGTATTAATCAAGAAAGGCTAGTTTATGTTGCATTCCTTAATTTTCTATTGTCCTATATATTAAAAGCCTAATATGCTAAGTGTCTGACCATTTGTTTGACCATTTGACCATTCACTGTGACGCACACTGGCCACCAGAGTAGCAGATGCTCCAACCAGTAGGTTAGCTGGCTGCTGGGTTCTGGCCATTGGGCGAGATGGACTGGACATGCTTTGGAGCTCTCCTGTGGTCCCTCCCGGCAGTCACTACCCAGCCCCGATTGGCCCAAATAGGGACTGGGTAAGATACTATGCCAAACATGTCCTGATGGATCTGTGTACTGGGCCAGCATTGGCCCGATCCATGCAGGCCAGGCCAAGGGAACCCACTGGTGCACGAATCTGTGCACTGGACCTCTAGTTGTGTAATAAATTAGCACAAACTTCACAGCTGAAAGAAATATATATTATCTCACAGTTTCTTTGGGTCAGGAATCTGGAAATAGCTGAGTTGAGGCTTCTGCTCATGGTCTCACAGTTTAAGTGTAGGCTGGACTGCTAACACTTTAGGGGACTTTGGGGGCATCTTCCAAGCTTACGTGGTGCTTGGCAGAATTTAAATCTTTGCAGTTGTAGGTAGGTGAAGGAATTTGTGTCTTTCCTATGGTAATCAGCTGGAGGTCACTAATGTCCCCTAAATGTCTACCACAATTCCTTGCCACCTAGACTTCTCACACCATGGAAGCTTTCTTTTTCAAAGCTAGATGGAGATCTATTAAAAATGAAGTCTTACATTATATAAAGTAACCACAGGAGTGATTTTCCCAGTTTTGCCATAGTCTATTGATTAGAGACAGGTCACACTATTCAAGGGGTGGAGATTACACAAAAGTTTGGATATCAGGGGGCAGGAATCAGGAGGCCTTCTTAGAATTCTGCCTACCTCACTGTGAAAATAAACAAGCCCCCTAAATTCAGTGCTTTTGGCTGAGGAAACTTAGCTCTGTATCCCTGGCAGGGAGTCAGGCTGAAGGAGGCTCCAACTCTGCATTGCACTACCGCTAGCATAGGAAAAATGAAAAGTAGTAAATCTGGCTTTCACCCAGATCTCAGTGTTTGAAGCAAGTGTCATGGCCACTTCTAATTTTAAGGGGTCAAGGAGGGATTCCTTTTTCAGTGCCAAGACATAGAACTGGAAACATTTGGTGAGGAGCACAAATGAGGACTGACTTCTCTGACAAAATGTCTTCTTGTGTTCTGGATATTGTTGATGATTTCTCTCCTCATGTAATTGGTTCATTGTGTTTTCTCAACCTGAATGACCTTGTTCTCCACATTCCTGTTTCCAAATTCCTTCTGTACTTAAGGTCCAACTCAAAAGACACTTTGTCAGTAATCTATTTTCTGATTTTTTCCATCAAAATTACTTTTCCCTTCTTGGATATATCAAAATATTCCTCTATGCTTTTATCATTTATCTTGAATGACATTTATAATTTTCTAATTTTGTCACAGTTAACTATTTTAGGTGCCTTAGCTCCCATATTGGATTCTGAACATCTTGGAGGACAAGAACCTTGTTGGAATCATAATTATTAGGAAATAATTATAAAGTGTCCAATACAGGACTATACTCAATGTGATGCTAATGTTTGATTGAGTGAAATTGATCTCGCTCACCTAGAATGTCTGTGTACAAAGTTTCTGGCCAACCTTTTGATTATTTAGGGAAAGGAGTTAGCGAATCTTCTTATTCCATTATAAGCTCAATTTTTTCCAGTTAAACTCTTTTCAGATTCCTCTTAAAGTACCCCCCTCCATTCTCTGTTGTTTAATCATAATGAAGATCATAAGTCACATACCACAGTTGGAAGAAACTTAAAGATTGTCTAGGACAGTAATTTCAAACTTTTATTTATGTTAAAAAGCTGACTTCTTTATTCAAAGCTATGCCCAGATTCCTGACCCACAGAAACTTAAGCAGAGCACAAAACTATAAAACAGGAACAACAACAACAAGCTGATGTTCTGATTGAAGTGAGAATGGCATGTCCAGAGTTTTGGTCACTTAATCTCTCCTGAACAGTTCCTGGTCCCCAAAGCAAACCTTGGGATACCTCTGTGAAATGCTAGATGCTTAATGTTGACTCAACTTTTCAAATCACAGATAGAAAAACTAAAGCTAGAGAGACTAAGTGCCTTGTTCCAAGCCACACAGATAGAGAGTTGGAGAATCTAGTTCAATAAATATTTACTGAGCATCTACTATAAGTGAGTTTGGCTAATAACAAAGATATAACAAACCTTTTGATAAAGGTAGCAATAGAAGCCACATTTTCTAATTCTCAGTCTCATTACAATGGTCAAAAGTGCCATTTCATTTAAATCTAATTCTGTGACTTAGCAAAATCAAGGTCAAAGAATAAGGGGTTAATTTGAAAGTCTGGGGTTCTGAAGTGAATCTGAGAGTTGAGTTCATGCTGAGTCCAAAGCCAGGTGAGATCCTAGCTCACAGTATGAGCCTCCTGTGAAGGTGTGTGGCACTGCCGTTTATTCACCTTGAATCCTGGAACTCTCTCACTCTCATCTAATGCAGGAGAAAATGTCAATTTCTTAGACAAGCTCACACTTGCTGGGAATTCATTTATATTTCATACAGCTTGGCATCCATGTGCATAAAACAGATCAGAAGGAATAAGTTGATCATATCTATCCAACTACTCCTGAACAGGATGGTCCTATGGCTACTTAGCTATAATTACAAATTGACTTTTCTCACATATGTGGGTGACTTCAGTTCATTGGCATCCACTCAACACATTTATTGTTGCCCACATGATAATATCATCTACCTCCATATTACCACTGAATTCATATGCTGTTTGAAGGTTTGAAAACTTGCACAGAAGAAGCAAATCCTCCTACCTAATAAAGAGGGAATATGCAAATTGACTGTCATGCCATCACAAAAATGGCTGCACCCAGAGCGGAGGTGGGGTTTCTGTAACACAAGATGGCTGCACCCACAGCGGAGCCCGAGTTCCCATAAGGAGCCTTAAGGAGCAATCAGCAGGGACCTGAGGATGTGCTCCCCTCACCCCCCGCCCAAGCACTGGGCTGGGGGACCTCAGGCCACACCCCCTGCCCCAATGCCAGGCCAGGGGACCTCAGGCCATGCCTCCACCCTGTGGGGGTTGACAGGGATCCTGAGGCTGTGCCCCCCACCTGACACCTGATGGGGCTATCAAGGGTGGGGTTGGCTGGTTCCGGATCCCGCCCAGTGGGGGTGGGGCCAGCTGGGTCTGGGTCTTGCATGATTTTGAGGTGCCACGGTTTGGTAGGAACTTGACACTGGGTCCTGTGGCGCACCCCAGAATGACAGGAGGAAGATTTTCATATACATTTTACTGATTTTCTTTCATCTCTGCAACTTCTATTATAGAGAAAGGGCAAATAGCAATATTAAAATATTTTCTCTAATTAATACCCTTTTAAAGTGCATGAATTTTGTGCACTGGACCACTAGTAGAAATATTTAAATATGTGATAAAGTCCTGAAGTATGTAGTATAAGCTGTAATTATTACTGGACTTTGAAACTAGCACCAATAATTATACCGGAATGACTGGTAGAAATTTTCTGTTGGAGGAAATGTCAATGAGGGTTTAAAAGCCAAGTAAAATTTGAATCAGATGAATGAGTGGAGATAGGTGTCATTACAGGTCATGGGCAAAGACATGAAGATTGGAATCAACATAGTGTCATAGTAACTAAAATGAATTGAGAACCTAAAATGTTTCTCACTTGACTATGATAATCTTCAAAATGACCTAATGAGGAGAAACTGATATTATCCTTGTTTTACAAATGAAGAATGAAAAGTGGCTAAGTAACTTAAAATCATTTGGACAGTAAATTATGAAACTAGGATAACCCAGATCTGTATGATGTCAAAAGCATAGTTCCCTAGTGTCTTTAGACACAGGTAGAAAATGGTGAGGAGAAAAATGTGATGGTTCAAAGTGAAAGTATTTTGGGGAAATAAGAAGTTGCATAGGTAAGGTGGAGTCAGCACAGGTAATTGTCCCCAGGAGACATTTGGGAACATCTTGAGACATCTTTGGTTGTCATAACTGGGAGAATTACGTATATTGCTTCTGGCTTCTAGTGGGTAAAGGCCAGGGATGCTGCTAATCATCCTATAATGTATAGGACATACTCCCACAACAAAGAATTATCAATACTGCTGAGAAACGTTGGCATAGATAGAATGAGAAATATGGACTTGTTTCTTTAGACAGTGGGTTCTTGACTACAGTACTGAAATAGTCAACATGGCCTTCTAGGTTTGACATCTCACATCAGTGATCATCCTTCACCTAGTTGTTCCAAACAGACTCATTATTCCCCACAAAATGATATTTTTGAGTGTTTAAATCTCTTTCTCATCTTTCTATTCATCTCCAGATCCACCTCCAGCACTCCATGGACCATTATCTTCTCCTCCCTAGAGTATGGCTATAACTTCTGATTGGTCCGGCCTTAGTCCGGATTTATTCTCACAAAAAGTAAATCTTACTGAGGCATCTTAATGCATAAAGCTCACCAAAGATTTTCCACTGCTCAAACTAAGGGGCCTGGCATGATCTTTTCACCTTGAATCTTTCTGACCTGGCCTCTTCTCTCTTTCAGTTCCTTGAAAGATCCCCCTCTTCTTTTCATCTGGGCCTTGTACTAATTATCTCTGCCTGCAAGCTTAGCCCTCAATGCTTCCGTCATTCTTTATTCTTTCCATCATCCTTCATATTTCAGCTTAAACATCACTTCTTAAGAGGGGATTAAATCATGTCATACCACCCTATATTTCCTTTTTCATAATGTTTCTCATATCTATCTTCTTCACTGACCTATAAACTTCATGTAGGTGGTGGGGACTGTTTCTGTCTGGATCATATCATATCATTAGCACTTAGTAGAAACTCAATACATATTTGTTGAATTAACAAATAAATGAGCATAGTCCTTGGCATTGAGCGGAACAGGAAAGATAAGTGTCCCCAGTCATTGCATGCTCCTGCATTTCAAAACCACAGATGTTTCTCATCCAGAGAAAAGGAATATTAGGCAAATGAGGAATTCATGTGCACACAGAATCTAATAACTGATGGCAGAAATCTTCACAGAGACAATAAAAGCTATAATATCACAAACAATTAAAGGCATTTGTTTCCCCTCAGCATGGTCTCCAACGATTGTTAAATGAAGGGCTCTTAATGACTAGGAATATTCCAGGCATGTAGATTGAAGACAAAGTCATGCAATTATTCATACCTTAGGCTAAAATTACAGCTTTCCTCTCTACCTGGGAAGACACAGCAAGACATAGAACATTCTCCCTCAGAGCAACAAGCCACTAAAATATCTTTTTTTTTTTTAATGAAAGAACAAGTGTTTCTCATATTTTCTTTATGAAAATGTCAATTCCATCTCTTTGATTTTTTTTAAGCTGCTACTAATTCCTAGCCTTCTTTCTGAAGGAAGATCCTATTTCAAGGCTAAAGCTGCTACCTCTTAAGAAAACAAAAGTAGCAACACCCTTACCTGAAATTTACTGATATCCAACACACCAGATTCCATAACTGATACGAAGAAAATGTATTTATTTATGTATTTGTTTATTTACTTATTGGGAAGCAAGATGTAGCCCACTACACTTATATTTTCTTCTTTGAATATTTTTATAATGATATTTAATTTCACTCTTGAAGTGAAAATTTAAGTCTCATTACTAGGAATTTGATTAATTAGATTTTAGCTCTGAAGGACAAATTACATCTGGAAAACACCTTGTTTGAAGACAACTTATATTCTGTTTTATAAAGACTAGAGGCTCAATGCAAGAAATTAGTGCAAGGGGCTGGACCCTTGCAGCCCTGGGTGCCTTGTGGCCTTGGCTGCCTCTGGGTCCTGCCACCCCATGGCCCCACCCACTGGTCATTCCCAAAGGTCATACTGCTATTCAGTTTAATTAGCATATTAACTCTTTATTATATAGGATAATAAATAGTTCAATTCTGTATTCTCCTTTGTTTTTAAAGGGTGGTTTTATAAAAATCTTTTTATTATTGCAACACATTGAGAAACTTTAGAATTCTAAAATCATAAAATGTTAATTTCTCTTTCTAGCTTAGCAGCATCTGCAAATCCAAATCAAATGCAATCAATGTCCTTATCCAACTCCAACATAAAAATATTTGCTAGGGCTTGATTGAGGACAAGGCTGTGAGGCGAGAAACTAGAGACTGCTCTCCTACTTGATATTTGTGCACTAATACACACTCCAAATAGGGTGATTTACTTGGTTTAAATCTCACCTAAATATACCATTGTTAGTCCTTCCTACTTATGGAAATTTTGAACTGTAATTGAAGTTCAGTTATAGAAGAGATATGTTTGGTCATACCGGCCTTTTATGCTTCTCACTTTATAAAAATTGACATCCCTTTCAACCTTATGCAACAGTATCAAAACTCATTGCTTTGCCCATAATTTCTATACTAGGGCCAGATTAGCCAAAATGGAGTAAGGTTTGTAAAATGAAGAAGTTAAAGAAAAATTTACTTTATTAATTTAGATTTTTGGAATGTTACTCCTGCTTTGTATGTGCAATGTTTGCTAACTTATTTTCCATTTTATAAACATCTTTCACACTAGTACCTTTTTGTAATCTACTCCAAAATATTTTATACATATCTGATATGTTTAAATAGACTCCTACTTTTATAGCCAATGTGTTACTTAAAATGTGTACACATAAAAATTAAACAATGTGTATGTGATATGAACATGATTTCATTCTCCAGAACTAAATTGGATGAAACTTTAATCTTACTTTAATTGTAGAGGTAATATAATCCAACATATTTTCAATATTTGTAACGATTAATTTTAATAGTCCTGAATCTTAATCAACTATGATAAAGGGCAAGATAACTTCCAAATGGCTAATGGCAGATGTTTGTGTGTGTGTGTGTGTGTGTGTGTGTGTGTGTGTGTGTGTGTCTCCACACATAGATAGCATGTGCTTAAAACAGGCTTTACTGATGACTTCATTTTCTTGAAATGTTACCATCTGACGAATAAAGTTTAGATTTTGCACTCAAAAGCTGGCTTAGAGCTATCAGTATATAAGACTGAAAACTGTGGCTTGTTAAAAAATGGAACTAATCAAAGAAAGACAAGGGCATCTGTTAAGTATGAATTAAAATATACTCATAACATATGACAATGCTTCAAACATTGGAAGGGAGTGATCATTCGCCTCTGAATATTCTCGACTATTTCAGAGAGGGAATGAGAGGGAGAGAGAGAAACAGAAACATCAATAATGATCAGCTTCCTCCTGCACATCCCACACCGGGGATCAAGCCCACACCCAGGCATGTGCCCTGACTGGGAATCGAACCATGACCTCCTAGTTCATAGGTCAATGCTCAACCACTGAGCCACACTGTCTGAGCTGAATCTTCTCCATGTTAAACAGCTCAAGTATAACAGAGAAGTCAATAGCCCCAGAGAACCAACACATTTTACAACCCCAAATTCCATCCCTACTTTATGGTCACAATCTACTTCCAGCATCTCCTTAATAATGCTAGGCCTGAAAGCTCAGGCTCTCTGTATATGAGAGCATTCTATGAGATGGTGAATGCAGGGAACTAGATGGGTGAGTGGCATATAATGAGTGTTCAATACACACCGGCTATTCCTGTTCCTATAATACTATCTTCTCCATCTCTCATGATATGGTCTTGAGAGTGCCCTGAGCACCCTGGCTCTCTGCTGCCCTCTGAAAGAGCTGTTTGATTGATGAATTGAGTGCTTGCAGTAGACACCTCCCTTTCTCTCAGACTTACTTCTGATTCCAACCATGGCTATTACATACAATTCTGCCCAGACTTTGACTCACTTCTTGCCCCTGACCTCAAGATTGCACTGTCTCTCTTGCTCCCTGTCCTGGGGATTCTCTGACACTGTTTATTCCCCAAGAACCTGCTTGGCACTCGCATATGGGCAATCCATGAGAGCAGTGCTGATAGGTATATGGGGTCACCTGTGACTGCTGGGGAGAATAGGAGCAATTAATGGATATAAATATTTACCTTTTATTTCTAGGGTAGATGATTCTGAGAGCTGCTCATAAGATTTGATCCAATAACCAGTTTCTGGCACTGGTGGCCAACTTGATAACACTTCTTTTATTGTTTTTTTTCTCCTCTTTTCCTATTCACTTCGTATTCAATAAGCAGCTTATTTGTAAGTCTTTGTCTCATGTGCTCATATTAGAAGATACCCAGGATAATGTAATTAGTGCAGCACACTTTTAAACAGATTGGTAAGTCCTGTTCTAGAAGATGGAAGGTGAGAGGAGCACCCAATGATGGCCTCCAAAAACAGTCCAGGTTTTGTCATATCCCTCATTCCTAGCTTACTTATTTATTCCTTGTACATTGTTTGGAACAGATAGGGAAGATGTCAAAAAACATTTGTAAAGTAAATGTAGCAGAAGAAATTAGATACTATCCCTGCTCTGAAATGTTTCCCAAATAAATGGGGAGGTAAGCACAATTGAGAGATGAATTGGTTGGTGAGGACTATGCAACTTGTCAAAATTAAGAAGAGAAAGAATGTCAAAGCAATAAAATAGAATAAAAAATGGAGCTGGACGGGCTCCCAGATAGCATAAAGCAGTGGTTTTTAAACAGTTTCTACAGAACTGTAGAGGTTGGTAGAGGTGCCCTAGGAACCCTTCAGATACTCGGGGAGGGATCTCTCTAGGTGTTGTACCAAGTTCAATCAGGCCAGCAATGCATTGTTTCTTTTGAATATAACACTTTCTAGAAATATTTTAAACAAAGCTTTCTTAGCTAAAAATAGTTATTTAAAATCTACTTACTGACAATTGAAATTCCTTTTTTAATACAGGAGACAGCTGAGGCTTGGGTAGAAAATTACTGCACCCAAGACCTGCAGAGAGTTCAGCCTTTCCTCTGTATTGAACAGGAATGGAGACATGCATGTAAAATATAACTTAACAATAAAGAAAAAAAATATGATTTAACAAACTTGAATCATGTAACAGACAATGCTTTCCAGTTATGTGAAGTAGTGAAATAATAAGCTCAACACAAAGCTTTCTTTTGTGATTATTTTATCTTAATTAATCTGTTATATTTTGGACCAAGTTTTAACCAAGATCTTTAACAGAGAATAGTTTATGGAGAAGGATTAGGCCAACGAAGGGAAGAATTTATACCATTAGAAAAGAGTTGAAATGAAAGATCTTTGGATCTTTTTCTTGCTTCTTGATGAAGGGTAGGTTATAATCCCTTCTTTTGTTAGCTTTTCATTTAGAGGGATATTTTCTGGTATCCTCTAGACCTATTCAAGAAATTGTAGAATATTTCTACCTGCAAATCCTTACCTACATTGTTTTGAAACGTTTATATCTTTTTGTCTTCTGGACTAAAATCCTTGCATATTTTGGGAAATTAATAAATATTGAAATGCTTATCTCCTATGCCTCTCAGCATCTCTCAAGTATCACTTAGGTAAAGTCCTGTGGGGGTGGGAACTCAACAGATTGCTTTTGGAAAGGGTTTTATAATTTTATAGCATCACTTGCCAAGGAAAGTGGCTGAGTAAATACCATGGCTCAGTAAAATATAAACAGAGAACTGATTTATCTCTTTTCAGGTCTTGGTCCATATGGCTCTAAGAGTTCCCAGGGGTCTCTCTCCATATTGGAGAGGGAAATAGTCAAAACCTACCAGTAAATTCTTCCAATGCCATAAGCCAAAATGTCAAAAGTCTTAGTAATTTGTTCATGTCTAGCATGCAGGGGATGCTGCTTGGGTTTCTATGGCCCCAGTTTCCTAGCATCCCTAAGCAACATTATATTCTTTTGGGAATTGTATTAGGCAGGAATATATTTAGCTGCAAGAAAACAGCTACTTCAGTGGCTTTAAGAAATAGGAGTTTCATTATCTCATGCTATAAGAAAGTCAGGAGTAGGCAGTCCAGGGCTGCTATAGTAGTTCTATGATCCTTTGTCCTCCCATATACTGCTTCGTGGTTATAAAATGACTGCTGCACATCCAGGCCTCATTTCTACCTTCTAGGTAGGAGGAAGGAATAAAAGGTCTAAGTCTTATCTTCTTAAAAAATTATATTTTTTATTGATTTCAGAGAGGAAGGGAGAAGGAGAGAGAGAGAGAGAAACATCAATGATAAGAATCATTGATCAGTTGCCTCCTACACTCCTCTCACTGAGGATTGAACCTACAAGCTGGGCATGTGCCCTGACAGGGGATAGAATCATGACCTCCTGGTCATAGGTTAACACTCAACCACTGAGCCATGCTCGCTGAGCACAAGTCTTTATCTTATTATGTAGAAAGTAAAGCTCTTCCTGGGAACGTTTTCTAAGTCTCATTGTCTATCTCTATGTAACAGGGCCATTTGTATGTGCCAATAAGGACATGAAATAAATAATTTTAGCTTTCCATCTTTTGTAGTACATATAGAAAGGCAGGAGAGAAGTGGTTTGTAAATAAATTTTGGCATAGCCAATTCATAATGCACTCATAGGAATCTCAATTTAAAAACCAAAATAGCACATTTTCTAATATACAGAACCACTGAGGCATGTAGATTTAAGGATGATAATATTTTTTCAATGCCTAAGTCCTATATTGATTCTGCCAACTCGCCACTTAAATTCAGCTCATCTCAAGGTCTGCAAAGTAATGGAATGAGTGATTTCTGAGGGGTTATTTTGCACTAGGTAGATACTGGTTAATATAGAATAATAGGGTTTACCTCTCCAGAGTGAACAAGTGTCCTTTTTGGTACCAGAATCTATACCCCCTTCCTCTGGCAGTAAAAAATTCAATTTTCATTTGAGGAGCCAAACTACACACAGTGTTTATATTGTTGGAGTGGGGCTGACCCTATCTCTGCATGGACCAATGAGTTACACATAAGCCAATCCAGGCTTTCACCTGGATTAGTTGGGTTGATTGATTTTTTAAAGGAATGAGCATGTAAACCAGTCTAGGCCAGTGGGAGGTGAGCCTAAATCTTTGTTGATACTGTTGAGGAAAAGAGCTTCCTTATTTATGAGCTGGGATCTGTGAAAATATGAAAATATAAACTTGTGACTATTAGGGGATACTACATGGCAATGACCCTCTTGAAAGCAACTCCAACATGGAGGATGTGACAAGAAACACTACCCTTGGATCCAGCCATGATTTTTGCCAATATATCCCTAAACTTCACACTTACACTAGTCAATAAATCCCCATCCATTTTTATTTTTGCTTACAGCAGCTTCAGTTGAGTTTCTGTCTCCTTCTACTGACAATGCCCTAAATAATACACTATCTAAGGGAAATTTAGGTCATATATTAAGTAGAAATTTAGATACACTGTGTTCTTACTCAGAGAAAGAAAGTTCTATTGCTAAAAATCTGCACACAAGCTCATATCACTGTGGGAAGTATATTTCAATTTTAAAAATCCCAATAGCAATATGACCAAATACTTGTCCAATAAGATATTGTGATTTTCCAGATGTTCAGGGACCAGAATCCTAGCTCTGACCCTACAAAGAACTTGCTCTGAGACCCTGTTCAAGTAGCTTCAGCTTTCTGAACCTCAGCAATTTCATTCCTAAAATTGGGTGAATGACACCTGCTGTGTCAAACTGCCATTGAGGCTCAAGTGAGACAAAATAGCCCTATGTAAAAATACAGCATGATACAAACAAAACACAGGATCTAAAATGGGTTGTCAAACTATAGCCCACAGGCCAAATTCTGTCTACCACCTGTTTTTGTAAATAAAATATTATTGGAATACATCCATGTTAAATCATTTAAGTATGGTCCATGGCTGTTTTTGTAGCTAAAATGAGGCATTTCAACAGAAACTGTATGCTCTACAAAACCTAAAGATTTACTCTCTGGACCTTCCCAGTAAAAGTTGGCTGACCCTTCGTCTAGAATTAGGACAATCCTTTTAATAGGATGAAAGGAAATCATTTCTAATCAGCATATCCTGAGAGATTAGTGGTTTCTCACTTTGTGACTTTCTTCTTTCCCAGTCTTCTCAACTCTGGTTTTAATGTCCTCAACACCGAAAAACTGAGCTGTATGAAAAAATAGAAATGGGGGTAATTTAAAAAATGTTCTTTTAAAATATGCATTGCACACAGCTGTTGAACTAAAATTTTATTATTATACTATTGGTACAAAGGCATTTTGGACAGCTAGATTGTTGCTTTAAAATTGATGCAAAAAATGTTTTAATCCAAAGAATACCTTCTGCTTCAGCAGCTTTTGTGTGTCACATTAACTGTTTGCATGTGGCTGAGCAAGTTGAATCATTTGCTCAAAGAGTCTGTCAAGATTTCATAAAGGGAAAGACAGAGTAATAATAGTATTTGGTCTTTAGAATGGGTCATTTAGCACAAATCTGCAACATGTATTTATTCACTGATACAAAAGAAGTATTTATTGAGCAACTACTATAGACCTGGCACTGTGCCAGGCAGTGGAGTTAAGACTTTGGATAAGACAGAATGATTGCTCATGATCCCTGGCCTCACGGCACTTAAATTCATTTTGGAAATTCAGCTTTCATTTAATTTCCTTTTGATTCTGACATGCCATTGCTTAGCTTTTGCTCACATACCTTAGGAATGGGAACACCTTTCTTGGCTGAATAAATGTGGTCATTAGGGAATTTATTATTATTATTATTATTATTATTATTATTATTCTGAAATAAAGTTCCTTGTAACATCCTTCTTTTTGATCTGTTGTTATACTCATGGCATCACAGATTGTATCTGTTCTCTTTATCACAGGATAGCTTTCAGATAATGAAATCGTTCTTATGGTCCATTGTTCATCTCCAACGTAAAAAAAAATTCATAATTCTCTAACTGTAGAATTTTAGTTCATATTCTACTCAGTGCTTACCATGTTATTTCCATTTTAAGTTATTCCAAGTGTGTGAAAAAGTTGAGATTTAAACAAAAGGTTTGTGAGGCTGAGGTTAATTTACTTTGCCCCTAAATACTATAGGAACAATACTCAACACCAACTTATCAGGGTTGTTTCTAATTCTAAGAGAATCATCTGATTATTTAAATTAACTGTGAAAAATGGTGCTAATTACTAGCTTGAAATTTTGAATTAGGGGCTATAAGAAGTCTTGGTTTCCCAAAGGTTTTAATTAATAAAATTTCTGATAACATATCTTTTTGCTACTCTGACCTTCCAACATAGTTAATCTCTTAGTTTCAATGGTGGATAGAAGATGCCAAAGTGGCTATCTCATCATCCTGATCATGATGCTCATGCCCAATAGATCAATGAGCTTGTCCATAGCTGCCTTGCCCAAGGCAGTTGGGATAGTGTTCCAGTTACCTAACCCTTCTCCTCCCCCCACCCCAATGTAATAGCTTAAAACAACATTGATCTTCTCAAAAATCAGCTATGTGGGTAGGGCTCAGTGAAAATCGCATGTCTTCCCATTTGGAAACATCTGGGCAGTTCAAAATCTTGGAGGGAGAAGGAGCTGAAGGTATACTTCCTCTCCTGTCTGGTACCTGGGCTGGGGCAAGGCAAGCATTTGAGGAATCTAGGGGCTCCTCTATCACATGTCGTCTCACCATTTAATCTCTCCAGCATGGCAGCTTCAGGGCAGCCAAACTCCTTAGTACTATCAAGGTACATGTATCAAGAGGGTAACAAGCTGGAAGCTTCAATAACTCATAGCCCAACTTCATCACTTTCCCTGAAGTCACAAGCCCACCCAGATTCAAGGGGAGGGAACAGACTCCACCTCTTGAAGGAGGGACTTCAAGGCCACAGTATAAGGAGGTATGGACATCCTTAATAGTCAACCCAGGACCCCATGAAGTTTTCCTTTCTGACTTGTGAGAACCAGCTCTATTCTCAGCCAAGTAACTGTTCCTCTAATCCCTTTAGACTTAGAGGCTTCTTCTCTGGCCTTGGGTACTTTGTACACACACACATACACACACACACACACACACACATTAACTTTCTTCCAAATATCTGAGGGGCCTCTCTCCTATACATGGACCTCTCTCTGCAGTTCTCTCTTCTCTGGTACTCAGTATCCAGGCTCCACCTCAGCACCTTCCCTGTGCCAGGGCCTGGAATGTCTCTCAATACAGTAATCTGGGACAATCATAGTGCTCACTTTGTTTATGTGTATTATCTCATTGATGTCCAGGGTCTTCAAATCATTGTTTCATATATATTCTTTATTTCTATTTGGTAGTTTCATGAAGGAGGACAAAATTTGGTCCCTATTACTCCGTCTTAGATACGGAAGTCTTATTTTTTCATTAGGACTTGCTAGGACTTGCTTAGAAAGAGAGAAGAAGAGAGAGAGAGAGAGAGAGAGAGAGAGAGAGAGAGAGAGAGAGAGAGAGAGAGAGAGAGAGAGAGAGAGAGAGAGAGAGAACTTGAGAAACATTGATTGGTTGTCTTGGTATGTGCCCTGACTGGCAAGCTTTTGGTGAACAGGTTGAAGCCCAACCAACTGAGCCACTCTGCCTAGGCTGGGTTTTATTCTTTTAAAGTCATATTCATGGAATGGTTCCTGAGTGACCCTTCCCTGATGCAGATGAATAGATGAAATGACCTGCTCACATCTGTCTCCTTCTACCGCTGTATCCTGTTTTCTGCTGCCTAGAAGCTGTTTATTCCAAGAGAAAAAAAATTAGTGATTTGGGTTTCCTCTCGGGATCCATCGTTTGTCCTGCCTGAATCTTATCAGGCCGCATCCACACTGAGCTCTTGAGAGAGGATTTTTCGATGATGCCACTCTTCTTTCAGGCTGCAGGTCTTCACAAGCTGGCATTGTCATCATTACCTTTATCTGATCCAGTGTCGTAGAAACACACATCTCAGACAAATCACCAATAGAGTGTTTAAAAAGGCTAACATCTGATAAATAATTCCCCACTTCCCTCACCCACGTACATTTTTATGGAGACAAAATTGTTTCTGCAGTTTCCTGACAAATGAAGGCACTGTCAAGAATATTGTGGCTAAGAAGGTGGTGAATATAGAACTGGGGATTTACCTCCCCTTATGCTTCATTTTTCATTCCATTTCCTAATCTAACATGCTCAGGACAGACATGTAGTACAGGCTCCCACTTGGAAAATTACAATTTGATGAAAATATGGAATGGCCTTCTATGGTGGAGGCAGAATTTTATTCTCAGATCCAAAGAAGTTCATAATGTATTTTAACAGTGTTGGCTTTCTGTTGTGTTCTCTCTCTCTCTCTCTCAAATCTCTCTCTCTCTCTCTCTCTCTCTCTCTCTCTCTCTCTCTCTCTCTCTCTCAATCTCTCTCTCTCTCTCTCTCTCTCTCTCTCTCTCTCTCTCTCTCTCTCTCTCTCTCTCTCTCTCTCTCCCCCATACACCCAATCTTATAGGATCCTTAGTTGAAGCCTCAGCTCCATGAGATCCTGTTACAGCATATTGACTCCCCAACTCTGCAATTGTTCAACTACTTATTGTTCAATAACTTTGAATTGTGAATCATGAGATTCAAGCTGCAAGGATCTTACCCAACCTTCTTTTTAGAAATGAGGAAGTGGAGGTTACGAGGAGGAAGGAAAATGCCCAGGTCACACTACAAGGTTACAAAGGTTACGACTAAGTCAAAGAGGATACAGCACATCCCACACTTAGAAAGTTATATATGATAGTCACCAACTCAATTTCTCTAGAAAATATTGAAGAGAATGAGCATTGTCTGCACTTCATAGGATTATGGCATGTGAATGTCTTTCTTTGGGTGACCTCCTTACAGGGGAGGTTTATCAGACCCCAGTCTTCCTGCTCAGACTTCTTTGCCTAGATTCCCAGTTCCTATAATTAATAATGGTATATAATAGGAGAAATACAATTATAAATTACATTAGTATAAGATATACAATGCCTTTAAAAGCAATAGTCCTTTTGTTTATTTTTTCAATTGGTTCTATAATGGAGACTGATCGTCTTGCAACATCCATCACTCAATCAGCTATTCCTCTTTCTGACAGCATGGTGCGTGTGGGTGGTAGGTGTGAGAAGTTTCTTCTCCTCAATCAGGTGATGTCTCTGTGAGATTTCAAACCAAGTTACTCTGCTTTTCACAGCAACCAAAGCGTTACCAGGATAGTTCTTCCTTTTTTTGCTGGCCTCATATAGTCAAGGAAAGTCATGTGACTCAAGCTTTTTCAATTAGACTCTCCAAGAACTATAAGTCTGGAACATGGTGACTTAAGAATGAGGACAAATTTAGAGGTCATTCATTAGTATCATAATAGATATAAAATATATAAAATTGATGTTTTAAAAGATTGCACCAGCATGATCAGATGTTACACATATTATAATTAAAAGCTAACTAAAATCTTACTTGTCTTTGAGAATATGGGTCCAAAATGAACCTAGGTAGTGAATAATAGTCAACAACTATCATGTGCATGGCACATTTCCAATTTCCCTAGTTTTCCCCATTAAGTGGTCTCAAATGTCAGCAACTTGCTTGAATTGGAGATCCATGAAATCTGAGGCAAATACTTCAAGAATGAGAGTCCTCCAGGCCTGATTGATGAGGGTACTTACCAAATTAGACAGCATCTAACTCAACAGTACATCCATTCAGCATTTGAAACATATTCAGTTTATTTACACCTTTGGGTGATTTTTCTTATGGGGTTATGGTCCTGGGTTTGCATTCTGATGACCTCTATGAACTCACTATGTCTGCAGGAAGGTCAAGTAATGTCTACTTACATGAAAAATTCTTGTTCCTATCAGTTTTCAATTCTATCAGTTATCTGATAACTTTCCAATAAAGTCCCTTTCATTGCTTAAGCTGGCTAGAATAGCTTTCTGCTACTTACAGACAAAGAATTATAAGTGATACACATCCTCATATGATCTGTATACCTTAGTCAAGGCTGAGATTTATACATACATTTAATATGAGATAAAATTGAAGCCTAGAGAGAGTTAATCACCCAGCATTCTAAGATTACACAAGGAGCTAACAAAACTAGAATTATAATTTGTCTCTTGACTGTTAATTCTGTACATTAACAATGTAGATATAAGCATTGTTTGTTTTTTTAAGTAAGCCTCCGATAGAAGAACACTGATTATGTTAGTTTGGGCTTTCTCAGAAGCTGACTCTGAGATAAGGACAACTAGTTTATTCCGAACACAATTCTAGGAAACACCAGTAGGGGAGTGAGTAGCTGAGACAGAAAGGGGAAGACAAAGAGTGTGCTCTCAATATTTAGAACTTAATTGCCTGGAGGATTCTGAAAGCCACTGTTGTGAACTGACTTGTGACCACCCCACTCCACAATATACTATATGTGGAAATGCTCACCTCCATGTGACTGTGCTCAGAGATAGGATCTCTAACAGGGTAATTAAGATTAAATAAGGTTATGAGGGTGGAAATCTAATCCAGTATGACTGCTGTCCTTATAAGGAGAGGAAGAGATCCCAGAAAAGTGTGCGCAAAGCAAAGGCCATGTGAGAACATAGCAAGGCATCAACTGAAGGGAAAGGAGAGATGCCTCAGGAGAAACCCACCCTTCTGACACCTTGATCTTGGACTTCTAGGCTCCAAAACTGTGAGAAAATCAATTTCTGTTTTTTAAGCCAACCCAGTATGTGACATTTGTTATAGCAGCTGAAGAAGACTAATACAGACAGTGTGGAGCATGTGCCTCCAAGTTATGCCACTTGGGAATGGAGGAATTATAGGGTATGTGAACCCCAGTGGTTCTTAAAGTGTAGCCCCAGAACCTACAGCATCAGCATTGCTTGAGAGCTTGTTAGAAATGTTAATTCTTAGGCCTGGTTAATACCCAGTGAAATAGAAACTCATGGGGTGGGCCTGGCAGTGATTTAGCAAAGGCCTCTCTGGGTAATTCTGATGCCTACTAAAATTAGAGAACTACTGGTATCTACCAAGACTCATTAATGATTGGTTGAGGATTGCTCCTAGAGGCATTAGTCCCCCTGTACTTCAGGACTGCCGAGAAAATGAGGAGTATGGGCTGAGACCTGTTTGGCTCAATGGATAGAGCGTCGGCTTGGGGACTGAAGGGACCCGGGTTCGATTCCGGTCAAGGGCATGTATCTTGGTTGCGGGCATATCCCCAGTAGGGGGTGTGCAAGAGGCAGCTGATCGATGACTCTGTCATCCATGTTTCTAGCTCTCTATCTCTCTCCCTTCCTCTCTGTACAAAATCAATAAAATATATATATATATATATATATAAAAGAAAAAAAAAAGAAAAAGAAAATGAGGAGTGTGGGTTCTAGAGGCTAGCCAAAGCTCTTCCAGAGAAATGCTGACTCATGGTAGGAAGGTAGGCTTGTATTCATTGGAATAATAAGGCCTGAGGGGTAGCAGTTGCTAAACTAATCATGATGAGGGTACTGCATAAGCATTTTATTGTGTGGGACTTAAAGTCAGCAGCACTCTTGCATCTCCCTCATGGTCTTCCCTTTGGGTTGAAATTTCCAAGTGACTAAGGTTTGTCTCCCCAGATAGGTGCTGGTTTCTTTGAGAGAAGCAGAGTACGAGGGAGAAAAATCTGTGACTATTGTTTCAGGAACTGTCACGAGAAACTTAAATGTGCTTAGTAATATTTGCAATACTCCTAAAGAATAAATGACATGATCCTAATTTTATAGTTGAAGAGATCAAAATATAAAGAAATTTTCCTGAGACCTTATAAAAATAAGTGGCATTTGAACCTACATATTCCTGACTCCAAAAATCCATGCCCTACCCACTATCTGAATCCTTAGGAGTTCATTGTGGCCTATCAGTATAATACATTTTAACATCATGTGGTGGACATGCCTGAAAGATTCAAAATTTTAGTGTTCAGTTGGAAACTTCCACTTAATCAACTTGAGTATTGGGGGAGGAAGTCAAGGCTTAGACAGTACCTTAGCCATGACCATTGAGATTTGCTCAAAAAGTAAAATACCAGGTCTTATTACAAATAGCTGTTTCTAGAATACTCATAGTCTTCCCTAATAAACTCTTTTCAATGTAACTATTTCTTAAGGAATCTGGGCATTAGGCCAATACTCTTAGTTTGTGGTCTTATATGTCTCATCTGTTGAGTTTAATTATGTGCACAATGTTTCTTTAATAAGAATGCCGGGACACTTTTGTTATCATTGCTCTAGCAATGTGGGGAATTCATATGAAGGTTTTTGTGCAGAAAGACTACTTAGAAAAAATACTCAGTGATACAAATAGGTATACATATTCATTGACACAAATTGATAAAAATACTGATACTCTGAAGAAGTAGGGATGAGAAGACTGAGTGAAAAGAACTCTCTCAGTGTTGCCCAGACTAAGTTCCCATGTAAGAATGATTCTTTCTAGCACAGATGGTAGGCAAAGGCCTACCGGGAGATCCAATCACATGAGCTGTGAGGCAGCCCATTCCCATATGGAACAATTGGAAAAGAAAAAAGAAAACCAGTTTTCCCAAGAATTCTGACCTAAATGTGGCCTTCCTAAGTGGGACCAAAGCATGCCTTTTCCTTACATTGAGTATATTGCAACCCAGCTACATTTTTCATATTTCTTCGGGTTAGTGGTACAGAAATCCCCCCCGACCCCCCAAAAAAACAAACAAACAAACAAAAAAAAAACACCCAACATTTATATCTAGGTCTTCATGTTGACTTTGCCTCTATTATGGAGATAAAGAGATCAGACAGTCAGGACTCACATTTTCTCCCATTTATTGTACCTGCCACACTCCACACTGTTGCCTGGGAGATTAACCATTATTTGATAAAGCAATTTCTGCCACACATCTTGTGACAAGCAACTCAAAAGCAAATAAAAGCTGCAAATGTGGACTGCAGTTCTTCTGACTAGACTTCAGATTCTTTTTTAAAACCTAGGTTTGTTTTTCTGTCCATGGTACCTTGATGTGCATGAGTACCACCTGGGAGCAAGAGTCACTTAACTTCTCAGCAAAACCCCTTTTAGCCTCTCTTGAAGAGGCTTGCTTTCATTTTTCTCCCTCGTATGACACCAGAGCCCCACACAATCATTGTTTTTAAGTCACATCCTTCAAATTAATGAATATCCAACTGTTTTTTTCATGGAAAAGTGTTGATATAATTATGAATATACATTTTACGTATCAACATACACAATTGTATCCTTTAGGAGTATGATTTTTTACTCAATAATTATGTTAACTAGTACTTCTGCATCTTCCTTTGGTAGATTTGGATAAAGTTTTAGGGACCTAATTACTTGTCCTTTTCCTGTAATGTTTCAGTATTATTTCCATGGTTTTTGCTGATTAATGGGGCTTCTATCTATCTAACTCTAACCAATACAAAGCTTTGTAACCCACTTCATTGATTTCTTAATTATGTTAAATATTTTCCCATGTTAGTTATCCTACCACATCATGATGTTAATGGCTGTGCAATATTCTAATACATGGATGTACCATAACATACATAGATACATATAAATCTTCAAATTAAAGAATGTGATATATACATATATATGTATATATCACATTCTTTAATTTGAAGATTTAGTTTATTTCCTATTTAATTAATATTCTTATACAATCTTCCTTATTCATATTTTTCATGATTTTCTTAGAATAAATTCCTAGTGGCAGAATGGCTGGGTCAAAGATTGTGCTTATTTAAGACTTCTAATATATGCCATTGATTGTAAGGGGCACTAAATTATATTCTCAGTAGAAAAGTATAGGAGTTTTTGAGTCTACACAGCCTATATATTAGCATTCTTTCTCCTCTTAAGCAAAATTATCCCTTTGTCCTGACTGAACCTTTGGCACAAAATGGGGATTCTAGAGAAGGCAAACTACTAATACAAGAAAAAATAAATAAATACACTCACATCATATAGTTGTATTTTTCTTTGTTAATCTTGCAAATGAAACTCTTCACCATCGATGAAAAAATATATTTTCTTCTGTCTGACTCAATTTAGACTATGAACATTATCTAATTCTTCAGACAATTGCTGTCATTAGCTTCTTCTTGTATATAAGTTATAGCTTAAATGACACCTATATGCATGTTCAGTGAGATTTAATGTTCAGTCATCAAGTCTATGCTATGTATAAGGCTGTGCCTGGCACCAGGCAGCGCTGAAGAAGAAAAGGAATTGCCCATCATAGTCTCACTTATAACTTAGGGAAAGATTGTGGTTGGAACCAAGGCCCATTGGGTAGGCAAAGGCTATATGAGAGGTATAAAATTTAATAAGAGAACAGGAAAGTAGTAGTATTAATAAAATAAAAACAACAAGGGTTAATAGTAACCCTTTTGTTTTTGCTACTCTTAAAACTAACCCTTTTAAATTCTCCTTAGGTACCATGTAGTGCATTGAGTGCTTTATATATCTTTTTGTATTCAATCATCACCACATCAATATGGAATAGGTACTAATGTTATACATTTTTGTATATGAGAAACTGAGAAATGAAGAGGGTAAGACAATTGTGAGGTCCTGTTGCTAGAAAATGTTGGAAGCATTGGGAAGGCCTTTAGGAGAAGGCAGAGTGTGAGGTCTGGAAGAAGGGTTAAGGCCTCTGTGTGCAGAAACTGGAGGAAAGGCATTCTGGGCCAGAGCACAGTCTAAGCAGAAGCACCATAGTAGGACAGGGCAGGTCATGTGTGAGGAACAGCACTAAGGGGCCAAAGCCAGGATGTAGTGGAAAATAAAGGGGGCTGCCGAAACTGGCTCAGTGGATAGAGCATCAGCCTGCGGACTGAAGGGTCCCAGGTTCGATTCCGGTCAGGGGCATGTGCCTTGGTTGCAGGCACATACCCGGTAGGGGGTGTGCAAGAGGCAGCTGGTCAATGTTTCTCTCTCATTGACATTTCTAGCTCTCTATCTCTCTCCCTTCCTCCTCTCTGTAAAATATCAATAAAATACATATTTTTAAAAAATCAATAAAATATATTAAAAAATAAAATAAAGGGGGCTGGCATTTTGGTGTGGAAACCCTAGAATGCCAGGTGTAAGCCTGTGGGTTTTATGGTGTTGACAGCCAAAGGAATTCATTTTAAAGCCTTGGCAGAGGTTGAGTGATCTGATCAGAGCATTAGAAGGAAAGTCTGGTGATATTTCATTGGATGAGCCTTTACACTAGTCTAGAAGGAATTTTTCTACTGAATGATAAATGAGCTCAAGATATATTTATGTATGTAAGTCTCATATTTGAGTTGCTGTGGCTAGAGATGGGGACATAGAAACAATAACTCAAATTTTATTGGCATTTGCTCTTGAAATTGAATCATCCCTAGGAATCCTAAAGTACTCTTCTTTTATCTCTCAGAGCAATTTCATTGCACCAGTTTTTAGCCCAAATGAACACACTCGTGCCCAATTCAGAAGAACAAAAAGCTTTTCTCCACAGTCCTTTGTTATCTGTATCTACTTTTATCTGACTTCTAAATAGACTTGGAGCTTTTTAAAAAAAAAATCCTCATCCATGGATATATTTATTTATTTTAGAGAGTGGGATTTGGGAGAGGGAGAGATGTTGATGTGAGAGAGAAACATTGATCAGTTGCCTCCTGTATGCACCTACACCAGGGATTGAACCCCCAACCTAGGTATGTACCCTGACCAAGAATTAGAACCTAGGACCTTTTGGTGTATGAGATAATGCTCCAATCAACTGAGCCACCTGGCCAGGGCTAACCTTGGTACTTTTTGAGGGTATGGTTGACCTTTGAGTCATTGTTTTCTAATTGCACAGCACTGAGCCCTTGGTTTTGTATGTAATCAGTGTTAAACATTGAATGAATAAACCACATATGGAACACAGACCGATGTCATATGCTGTGTTGTCTATGCCTGAATGCATATCTAGAGCTATGCCTGGGTGTCTACCAAACTCCAGCCAATGTCCATTACCAGGGATAACGTTTAGCACATTTAGACATGATGAACTTATTTACATTTATATTGGTGTCTAAAATCATCTGCTGGGACTGAGCTCATCTTAATTTAATACGACTTTCACTGCCTGCCAGGAAGCGATGATGTGCCTGAATTTCACTTACATTTCTTAGCAGGAACCCAGCCTCAATCAATATTTGAGGGGAATGACAGTTCTGAGGAAGGCTTGGGATATAATTCTAGCTAATACATTATGACCATTCACAGTGGAACTATCATCAGGCCTCTGATGAAAGAATTTGCTAACAGCTGTTCTCTGTAGTTATTCTTGTTTTTTATCCCCATGGATAATCAGCAGGCAGATTCAGAATAGGTCTTGGTCTCCAGAAGTCACTTAAGAAAACAGCACTGGATTGGGAGCCTGGCAATCTGCTTTCTCTCTAAGGCTCAGCTGCCAGGGAGCTGTTTGAGATTGATAATGGGTCTTTCAGAAGATGGAGATGATAAATCCAGTGTGAGGACTTTGAAATCACCTGCAGGCTACCTTGCTATGGGTAAAATCGATAAAGCCATCTCAGTCAACTGAGAAGCAGCTTGAGAGAACCTGTACTGTTCATTCAAACCCAAATGGGGGTGAGATGAAACTTTGAAGCCATCACAGTGAAATATCCCTATTTGCTTTATAATCCACCAGCCTTTATAACATTTTTATGAGGTCTTCTCTTTATCTAAAGCCACACTTTGCTTTAAATCTGTTCCCTATAACATTGATCGCCTTCCCTTTTGCTCCTTACAAACCTTCATGCTTTGTGGGAAAATATGCTAGGGGTAAGAAAGCAGGTTTCCATTTGGCAAAAATGGAAGAAGAGGATATTATCTTGAGTGCGTTTTCAGCACCCCTTTCTTTGCTCAATTGTGCTCAGTGCTTTCCCTGCAACTTTGAACATGGGTGGGCACACTCTCATCAAGGCAGGCAGGGAAGCAGAGGTTGGGCCTGAACTGTGTTTTAAAATAGCTGATAATAATTCTTTCTATTTTTTTTTTGTTCAACAAGCACTGATTGAGGGTGTTATTATTTTTTAAAGTGTGCTTTGGGTAGAGACAGACATATTCCTATATCTGCTCTTTTGTAAGACTGTTTGGGTGACCTTGGGCCACTTTCTTAACTTCTCCCAACCTTTGCACCCTCATATGTAAGTAGAAATAATAATAGTATCTGCTTCAGATCTGGGGGAGATAATAGATCAACCGAAGGACTTGTATACATGCATATAAGTATAACCAATGGACACAAAACTCTGGGGAGGGAGGGTATATATGGGGGGGGGGACAATATGTACACAGATAATTTAATTAAAAAATGTAAAAGAAAAATAAATAAATAAAATATCATTAAAAATAGTATCTGCTTCATAGGGTTACTAAGAAATGAAGTGAATAAGGTGTTTCAAGTGCTCTATGCATGCCTATTTGAATAAATAGAAGCAGTTATCATTACAGGATATGCTCTACTTAATGTTCTGGAGGACACAGAGTTGAATGAGATTAGGCCATGATCACCAGGGAGACATATACCATTCAGGTTGAGCATTATGGAAATTCAGAAAAAGCATATACTTCAGTTGGGAAGTTGGAAATCTTTATATCATGAAACAGATGATATTGAATCTGTTGAACCAGGGAGATAGGGTGGGGGTATATGAAATATGGTATATGAAATATGGTATATGGTGGGGGTATATGAAACATGTGATGCAGATACCACACCCTTCAGCTACCTTCTACCCATCTTACCCTGTTTCTCTCCTAATGAATCACCTGGTTTCTCTTTGTGACTCTGTTTCTCCCTGAAGGCAGTCAATGGTATTCAGTTTTAATATTTCACCCAGATAAATATACTGCAAGGATCTTCACATGGCCTCCTTGGCTCTTCATAGATGCCCTGACCAATGCACCCAGCCTTCTTTGGTGTTCCTTCTTCTTCCCTCCTCATCTGTTTCTAGACTTTATCTTTCATGTAGGACTTCATTTCAGCTAATGAAAGGTGGGAGTAAAGGAGTGACTGAGCTCCTTCTTTGAACCAAGCCCTCCCCTGAGCATTTTGTCTGCCCTATTATACTACAATCCTCACACAGAGCCTTGCAGGTAGATAGCATTTTCTCATTCATACAGCAGGAAATTAAAGCTCAGAGAGGTTAAATACCTTGACTTCTGGCATAAACAAAAGGCATGAAAACAAAAGAACTCTGGATGCCAGTGACTTGAAATAATGAAGGTGTGTTTCTTACACACACTCCTGCCCATCCTGGGATGTTTGGAGGCTCCAGTTTACCTGTCCTCAGCCTGGCACCCTGAACAACAGAGTGGATACTCTGAATCGTGGTCACTCAGTAAGACAGAGGGAAAGAGAAAGCATGGTCAACTGTGTGTTGGTTCTTTTGTGTTTCACCCAAAGATGGCATGTAGTCCTCCTCACCTTTCAATAGACACAAGGTCACAGGCCTCATTTCCTTCAAAGGGGGCAGGAAAATCCCATTTCATAATATGCTCTGAGAAGAACTTAACATATTTAGTGTACAGACAGGTGACTACCGTATTTCCCAAAGTCACCCAGTGGTGCCTCGGCCTATCCAGTTTCTAGCTGTGTGCTCTTAGACACAGCACTTGGCAACTCTTAGCAGGAGATAGTTCCCACTAAGCTAGTAATTGACAAGGCTTTCAGTCATTGTTATGCTCAAGGGTATTTACCTTTAAGGACCAAATATTTGATTTCTAATGGTAAAATTTCAGACACTACAAGAGGTAGAGATAAAAGATTTAAGCTAATGGTATTCAGGGGCCCCGCACATTGTACAACGTAGGATTCTATTTATGTGAGATAATGGATACTAGGCTTTAAAGTGACAAAGAATTATTCCATGGCCATTGAGCTCTCATTTTAAGTCTGTATCCATTCCTGACGAAGGTGAGTCAGACTCCAGGGACTGCAAAACAGAGGGGCAGCCTGGGAAGTGACAAGAGCATTAGACATCAATGCAAGAACTAGGTTCTGCCCACAGCTTTCCCAACAATAGGCTGGATGAATGGGAACATGTCCGTTCCTCTTTCTGGGCCTCAGTTTTCCCTTCTGCCTGCTGTTTGAAATGGAGTACTACTAAAACTTTATTGTGCATGTAAGTGCCTGGGGGATTTAAAAAAAAATGCAGATGTTAAATCATTAGATATGGAGTAGGGACTGATCGTCTTTATTGCAACAAGCTTTTGGGTGATGCTGACCCTGGTCTCCTGTGTATACTTCAAGTGCCAACACTTAGAGGATTTCTAAGGCCAACACTTAGCAATCAACACACATTTATTTGGAACCTCTGTTGATATCGAGATAAAGAACACACCGTTTCTACTCCCACTAGAAATACTCACATCCCAATAGGGGAGCCAGACAAATACATCACTTCAAAATACTAGTGGTATGATAAATAGCATAACTGAAGTTTCATACGAGATAAAACGATATCACTGAACAGAGAAGGCATGATTTATCCGGGGATAGTGGGTGAGGGTGGAGATGTCAGAAAGTCACAGATCACGTGGAAAAGTGCTGAAAACTGTCAAATGTAACATATAGAAAGGGAGTCTCTTTATCTCACAGTACACTCAACAATTCCTTTGTCCCTGGGAGGCACAGCTGTGGGTAATGGAGAGGAATTATTTTGATCAGTAATCTTGACTATTTCATCTCCATTCTGTGATTGCTTTCTGTGTGCCTCCCCATCCTGTGGCTGCCTGTTAGCCTGACACTGATGAAAGATTAACTACCATGGCTGAGGCCCCGGTCTGTTTGGAAGCTCCAGTAGGCAGGAAGCTGGCAGAGCAGCAGCAAAAGCAGCCCTCCCCCTATTCCCCCAACCACCCTTTTCCCCTCTGAACAGGCCAGAAGCAATGAGTCAGAAAAGGAAAAGCAGGTGGGTGGCGAAAGGATGCAATCTACATCTGCACCCAGCAGGGATTATGTTTTCTAAAAGAACACCTGAGCTCACAGGCAGAAGCCCAGTGGAGGCAGGGGTGCCCCCATCCCCTCAATAATGAGGTTTTAGGCAGAAAGCTGCTTGATTAAGAATTATGGGGAAGAGGAGAGAGAAGGTAAATGAGGGAAAGGCTAGAGACACTGTCTTCCTCTGGCTCATCTTAGGTTTGCTTTGAAACAGGTCATTGTAAACAGGTCATTATGACTGAAAGGTGGTCACACTAAAAGGAGTCCTCAGGTGGCCCTTTTGGAGAACTGGCATCTGGAACAAGCTCTCTCTATGACCTTGGGCAAGTCATTCTCTGTCTGAGACTCAGTTTTCCTGACCATATGGTGGGACAGTTGGCACAATTTCACAACCCTTGCATCCTCACCACCTCTACCTGCTACTTCTCATATACCAGTATAACCAGATTTGTGACCAAATTTAGTGATCTCAGAATCCAATTGTCTGTTTTCCATGGATCCAGATAACTTCCTGTCTTTATTCAGGCATTGAGCCTTCATTTCCTTTCAGAGAAAGAAATGGACATCTAAGGCACCATTTTTCCCTACCTGGGTGATTGTAAGTCTCCTGGCCACTTTGGAACCACTGCTGTCCTTCAACATTTCCTTATCCAGGCATCCAAGCACACCCAGAGATCTTTTGTAATATAAATGAGACAGTGTCACCCCTACTTACAAGGACCTTATGTGTAAAATGAAATGTAAATTTCCATGTGGCCTACAAGATCTTTTGCCCTCTGTAATCCCAATTTGTATCCTCATCTCATATTCACTGTGTTCCAGCCATACAAACCTTTTTTCTGGTCCTTGAAAACTCCAAGCTTGTTCCTGCCCCAGGGCCTTTAATATTCTCCTTGGCATGGCCTGAAATGTCCTCTCTCCAGACCTAGCATTCAAGGCTCATTTTCATTCAGTTCCCAGGTCATCAGTGAGACTGCCCTTGACCACCCTGACCAAAGAAATCCCTCTCTAGCCCTTCACTTTACTTTGTTTCTTTGACAGCATGACTCATTATAATACATTATCTTTTCCCTTTGCTCCCTGCAAATTGTCAACTTCCTGTTCTCCACCCCACTAAAATGCAAGAGCTATGACACCAGGGGCTTTGTCTTGTTTATTTCCCCATCAATAGTGCATGTCTCAGATAGGTGCTCAGGGAATATGTGTTGGGTCAATGGAAAAAATGGAAGAAAGTGAGGGACAGAAGAAGAAAATGTTGAAGGAGATGATGGGGGAATTTCACATTAGGCACAAGGCATAGTCCTGGATGTTCTCATCTTCACTCTTGTGGTGTAACCTAACCTTCACAACCACACCACAAGGAAATGAAAACGTACTCTGTCTGTGACTTGGACTTAGCCCTTTATGCTTCAAAACTGGACAATTAAGCAGGTTTTTGGACAGGGCTGAGCATGAGCAGGTGTAGTGTGATGCAGTTTTTAAAATGGTAGGAACATCCCCAGAGTGCCTCCCTTACTCACTGAATGACGCCTTAGCCACCATCCATCCAAGTCTGAGGCTGCAGCTTAAGACTTTGATCCCTGTTTTTCAAGCAAATCCATCTTAGAGGAATAAGGCTTGAGCTCTTCTTTCTTTTATATCTTTCTGCGGTTACATTTGCACTGGTGGAATTAAATGTGTGTTTAGAGATGAGAACAGTGGTTAGAACACCCTGATAGACAATCCAAATGGAGGTTCACAGCACTAGATACACATTACAGCCACTGGGACGATTTTAAAAGTATTCATATCCAAGTCCATGCCTACTTTCTGAATTGATTGGTCTGGATGGGACTGGGGACTTGTGTTTCAAGAGCAGAAATTGGGAAGCTTCCTTGGAATTCTGACAGGAGAGTTAGACTTTTGTGGGCATCTCTCAATGCAGTGCCCTTGAGGTGGCATCACTTCCATTTGGAGATTTTGAATGGATGCTTTGGAGGCTAGATACTCATCACCTTGACTTTGGCATCTGGGCTCTCTTGTTTCCAGGATTGGAAAGATTGACATCTCAGTCTCAGTTCAAATTGTCCATCACTTCAAGATACTGGTGAATCACCAGCAAACATGAAGTCCAAAGAGAACACACTAGATAAAGACACAAGAGAGTAGAAGCAGTTTCCGGGGTCAATGCAGTTTGCAAGGAGGGAGGACCCTCCAGGTTGCAGGAATAAAAGAACCACTGACTCCTTGCCTTTTGCCACAGGTACGCTTTAAAGAGCCGTCAACCGTATTAGGAGGCAATTCCTTTCTAAAGTTGTTATTCTTGTCAACTGATAGAGTGGGACCCAGAAGGACCCCAGAGTGGCTGTGCCAAAGCAGGTGGGGAACAAGCCACTGTTTGCATCAGTTGGTACCAAGAGGAGTGATGATGGCAATGCTAAAGCACTGGGGACCCCAGAGGCCTTGCCCCCATTCCTCTGGAGTACACAAAGCCCAAGAAATTTTATAATTCAAAGCAATAAGTAGAGCAGGGAGGATGATAAATATTGAAGCCTGTAGGGGTTCAGAGCTGGATTTGATCTGATCTAAGAAAATACAAACCCATGTTATCTCTTGTACTTGTGGAATATAGATTAATTAATTCTTGTTATAATAATGATTTAACTTTTAGAATTTTGTACTAATAAATTAAACACAGTTGTATTTAAAGGTTAGCTGCAGGGATGTTCATCATTTTTATAACAGTGAAAATCTAAAAAAAAAAAAAAAAAGTAAATGTTTATCAATAGAGTGCCAATGAAGTGCATTTTAGTTCATTTATACAAAGTGCTTCATAAACCATAAACATAGTATTGTGGAAATACCTTTAATTACTACAATGAAGTCCTATATACTAGAAGGATAATGTGCAAATTGACCCTAATGGCAGAACAACCAGAACAGAACAACTGCTGGACCAGTCCCTGTGAGGCACACTGACCACCTCTTGATCTCTTTCCCTGGCCAGCAAGCTGATGGCCACCCACAGTGAGGGTGGGTCCGGCAAGCAGGTGGAAACAGATGACCTTTTGGTCCCTTCCCTCGGCCAATCACCCGATGGCAAACAGGGAACTGGGGGTGGGTGGCAGTGGGGGGTGGGAGCAGGGGCGGGGCCGGTTGCGGACATCTGGGGAAGATGGTCCTGATCGCAGGCCAGGCCTAGAGACTGTACCTGTGCACGAATTTCATGTACCAGGCCTCTAGTTAATATATAATGGAAAACAGGTTAAAACCGTATACGCTTTTAAAAAATAAAATGGAACCAACTAGGTATATATGCCTCAAAAGAGAACTTGGAACATATACTAGTATATCAAGGGATAACAGCAGGAATTCCTAGTTGGTGGAATAGTATGTTATTTAATTTTTACCTTTTTTGTTTTTATGCTTTTATTCTGATTTATCTACAATTAATATATGTTGCTTGTAAAACAGGACAAATACATTTAAAAAATAAAAATATTAGAAACTAGGTATTCAAAAAAAAAAGGAACAAATTTCACCCAGCAGTATTGACAGCATTGATGAAACATGGATTTGAAGATTTCATTTATCCTTGTTGAATGCCATTCTCTTAACATTGTTCCCTTGATGAAACAGCCATCCTGTTGGATTGACAATGGGTTATTTCACCTCCTCTAGATCCATGCCTTCTTTCAAGTGCTAAACCTTCCCACTGACTGAGGGGAAACATTTTCCTTAGAAAGGTTGATTCTGTTTCACAAGGAGGAACAAGAGCAGGAGGCATGCTCCCCAGAATTCCAATCCACACTGTTCACTTCCTCTTTGAAGTGCCCAGAACATTT
Organism: Pipistrellus hanaki; assembly: GCF_964339955.1. Classification (NCBI taxonomy): domain Eukaryota; kingdom Metazoa; phylum Chordata; class Mammalia; order Chiroptera; family Vespertilionidae; genus Pipistrellus; species Pipistrellus hanaki. The sequence goes on from NC_140507.1 coordinate 17,267,273, forward strand.
ATTTTTATTCTGTACAATTAGCTGGATTGCAAAGCATTGCACATTGTTCTCTGATGGTATGCAAGTCATTTCCTCAAACAGGAGTGAACTGCAACCCGGGATCTCTCTTCCACATTTTTCCTTGTGTTGTGTTCTTTTCCTTATTACCATCACTATCTGGCTTAGGGAGAATCCTCCAGGGAGGTGGAGTTTGAACTTTGATGAGATCTGGCTTTGAGGATTTGATGATCAAACTACATTCAACACACCCAAGGGCAAATGGAAAACATTCCTCTTAATAGTTACAATAATAGTAAGTTATAATGCATATGTGAACATGGTATAATTGTTTTATTCTTCCAAATAATTTTCAGCAATATTACTTCATCAATCTTCATAGAAAACCAATGAAGTGAGTAAGGTTAATGAGTGGGAATTTTCTCCATTTTTACAGATGAGAGAAATAGAGTGCAGAGAAATTAAGTGACTGTCCAAATGATTTACAAGATATTAGTTGTGGAACTGAGGCTAGCATGCACATTTCTTTTATTTCATACCCAAATCTGTTTTTGTATCAGCACAGAACCACACTCATGGCTGAACTATAATATGGGCTTTGTTTGTTTTAGGTTTTTAAAGTTGTATAAACAATATTCCTCACCTCTAATACTGAAAGACTAGTTCCGTTTAAAGAAGACCAGAGAATGTAAAGGTGAACAGATATTAGAATTTATTCTATTCTATAATTCTGGACTAATAAAGAATACACACAAGGGTCACTAGTTCGGTGTAGTAAAAGAAACAATATTTTAAATATCCATAGAAGCAATCCTATAATCCATCAAGGGCTTGCCAGTCTAGAAAAATGGATTGGGAGAATGCTGACTAGGGCTTATTTCTTCCTTCCCAACCCATCCCTCTACCAATTCTTGGCCAGAACTAAATCCAGAGAACAGGGCATGAGGCCAGCTGCAAGAGCAGAATGGCTGGCTTGTATACCTTGGGGAAACCCACTAACCAGGTGTGATTAGGTACGTAGATAAAGACAAGAACAAACTAGTTTTATGACTTCAAAGTTCAGGAAACATTCCTATTTATAAAACCTTTTCAGAGATACTAAGATCTGGGGAAATCAGTCCTACCTTTTTCCTTGGGCAGAGCAAGAGATGATAAATGGTCATTTCGATCTTCTTTGTTGCAGGAAAACACAGAAGTAATATAGAAGTCAATAGATGTTATCTGGGGGCGGGGGATATGTTTATCTGGGACCCTTTGAGAGATGTCCGACTGCCCACTTAGGCCCAATCTTATCAGGCTCCCAACTGTTTACCTGCCTGCTTTCCTCATTGCCTCTAACTGCTTCTGCCTGCCAGCCTGATCACCCCCTAAACACTCCCCTGCCAGCCTGATTGATGCCTAACTGCTCCCCTCCCAGCCTGATTGCCCCTAACTGCCCTCTCCTGCAGGCATGGTCACCCCTAACTGCCCTCCCCTACAGGCCTGGTCCCCCCAACTGCCCTCCCCTGCAGAGTTCATATTCTCCAACTACCCTGCCTTGCAGACCTGGCCCCTCTCAACTGCCCTCCCTTGCAGGTTTGGTGCCTCCCAACTGCCCTCTTTTGCTTGCCTGATCACCCACAACTGCCCTCCCTTGCAGGCCTGGTCCCTCCCAACTGCTCTAATTTGCAGGCCATCTTGTGGTGGCCATCTTGTGTCCACATGCGGGCAGCCAGTTTTGACCACATGGGGGCAGCCATATTGTGTGTTGGAGTGATGGTCAATTTGCATATTACTCTTTTGTTAGATAGGATAGAGGCCTGGTGCATGGGAAGGGACCAGCTGCTTTGCCCTGAAGGGTGTCTGAGACCAGGATGGTAGTTCCCTTGGGGTGTGGAGCAGTCTGGGCAAGGGACCTGTGGTAGTTTGCAGGCCAGCCATGCCCCACGGTGACCTAAGCAGAGGCCCTGGTAGCTGGGATTTATTTATCTTCTATAATTGAAACTTTGTAGCCTTGAGCAGAGGCCAGGGCCAGCCAGGATGAACGGAAAGCTTGGCTTCCTCCATCACCAGGGACAACCCAAGCCTCCAGCTGGCTCCAGCTCCATGTCTGCTGCCATTTTTGTTGGGATTTATTTATCTTTTATAATTGAAATTTTGTAGCCTTGAGCCAAGACCAGGGCAGGCCAGGGAAGGTGGAAAGGTTGGTTTCCCCCATTGCCAGGGGCAACCGAAGCCTCCTGCTCTCTCCAGCTCTGTGGCCACCGCCATATTTGTTGTGTTTATTTGCATTCTTGCTCCTGATTGGCTGGTGGGCATGGCTTGTGAGCATAGTGGAGGTATGGTCAATTTGCATGTTTCTCTTTTATTAGATTGGATTACTGAGTTAAGTGTTAGACCCAAATTCTTACAATGTTTTCCTCTGCTCCAACCACATTGGTCTCCAGGCTGTTTTCCAATCATACCTGCCATACTCTTGTCTCAGAGCCTTTGCACTAGCTGTTGTCTTTGTATAGAGCAGTGTTCTCCCATAGAATCACATAATTCAAACCCTCACCTACTTTGCATCCTTATGCCAGTATCATCTCCCTAGTGAGATCTTCCCTATATACTGTCCATTTTATTTAAAATGGACTCTACCTAACTAACACTCCCTTGCTATAGCTTACCTCATAGCATTTAATACCATCTAACATGTTCTATTTTGATCTGTTTTGATCATTGCTTGCTTCCCTAATTAATATATATATATATATACTCCATGAGAGCAGATAACTTTTGTCTGTTTTGGTCATTGCTGTATTCACATGGCCTCTGTGTGGGGCAGAGATTTCACTCAATCCATATTGTTGAATGAGTGAAGGAACAAATAAGCTGTTGACGTGTTATGTGGGTAGACAGAGGCCGAGGGAAATGCAGTGGCTTTTCCAAGGTGACTGGAAAATCTTCCTGGCAAATAGGATTCATCACCCACTGGAACCCAAGGCTCCTGATTCCTGGTTTGGCTGACCACTCACCACCACCTTATGACGCATTTCCAAATAAGGAGTTCTGCTGTTTTTAAGTGGCTGTGCATTTAAAGATGACACAGGGGCATTTTACTTTAGCGAATCATCTCAGAGACAAAGGAAGATCAGTTCTCCAGCTAGCTAGTGTAGGCAACCCCTGCTGGTTGGACTTTCAGAATTTGGGTTTTCCTTCCCACTCCTACAAAAGAACTATTTTTGAACACACAATGTAACTTTGCATGACAATGAAAGCACAGCAAAGTTCTCATCCAGCAGAGAACCTCAGTAGCTCTTTCAGAGTACAAACTCACAAACTAGGGAGGGATTCCTTACCCTTATGAGTTTTGTTTGACTTCATGGTACTTCTTTTTTTCTCCGGCCCTCTGTAACATTAAGGAATCATGTGATTATAGGAGCATAGCCTAGCTCTTTCTTTAGAACTGCAAGGCCCCAGGGAGGTTGTAGGTTGTGCACAAGTAGAGAGATGCCTTTTAAGAAGCTGGAAGTTAAAGATGAAGACTGTTCTCCTAGAGCTAAATACCTCTTTCGGTTCATAATATATTTGCATAAAAGTTAGAAAAGGCCTCATAAGGAATAGGAATATTTCTCAAGCCAGAACATGATTTTTCTTTCCTGTGACTCAGAGTTTTTCCATTCAAGTTTCAGGTCTCCCTTAGTATCATAGCACCCAGTAAAGTCAGCCATACCACTTCGTTGTCTGAAACACTCCAATGGCTTCCCACTGACATAGTGCTTCAGCCCCATGTCCTTTCAGCCTCCTGCTCATTTCAGGACACTGCCCATGGGGGCCTTCCTTTCATCCTTGCATAGCCTTTCCCCAAGGAACTTACCTTCTACTTGGAGGGAGTGTGTATGTGTGTGTGTGTGTGTGTGTGTGTGTGTGTGTGCGAGGGGGAAGTGGGGGGAGATATAGAGACATGGGAATAGGCTTCTTGCATGTAGAAGCCTTTACACCAGCTGTTTCCTCTGCACGGACATCGCAGGGTGCTCTTTCTGAGTAAGTCATCCCCAGTTTTCATGTCTCAGCTCCAGGGAGGTCCTCCTTCTCTAGCCCCCAATTGTGTTTAAGAGCCATAAGGACTATCAGAAACCCATGCTCTACTGTGTCAGATATCTTCAATTTGCCCCTTCAGATCTAGTTCGCTCTTCTCTGTCCTCCTATGTGCCACAGAAAGCTGATCTTTGGGCTCCTTGCCCTGCAATTTCCAATTTGGTTTTTACCTGTCAGGAGGTGAGCAGGATGGGAGAGGGTGGGCTGCTCTGGGTTGCCTGTTTCTCTACTCAAGGCTCTAGCTTCCATCAGGCAGCTCTCTCTACACAACTGTCCTTATTGGTAATCCCTCTGTCCTTCTGCCCCCTCAGACCCAGGCCTAGAGAGAGCTCCCAGCTCTTCCTACCTCCAGGGTACTGTCTTTGGAAATATGTTCTTTACTCCTCACAAATACATACTGATACAGTTGTTAATTTCATTGTAATTCTCTGGTTTCTTGTCTTGTCTCTAGCCCCTCCCCTTCTGTTCCACCCTCCCTTCAAGTAGATAGGGTAGTAAGTTCCATGGGAGAAAGAAACTTGGGCTTTTGTCTTGATTTAATCTTATCTCTCTGTGGCATTTATGAGCGACTTCATTGTCAAACTCATTATCCCAGTGCACATTTGTTCCCACAATAAAATGTCTTTAGGAGAGTTGAATTAATATTTTCTTAAAGTGATCTACTTAGTTAATAGGAAGTGTGTTTCACTTAGTCTTGGAGAAACAAAGACAGTTTTATCTTCTCCATTAGATCTCTTGTAAATTGAATTTTTCAGAATATCTATGTTCAATAAAGTATACTATAATAGTCAAACATATATAAATAGCACTGCTTCCTCTAATTAGGACTACTAGTATAAGCAGGTGAAAATCTAATGAAATTATTTAAACATTTTTAGGTTATACAATTGAATGCATGCTTTTTCAGCTAGAAAGTGGGATATTTTTGTAAAGCCCAGTGAAACATAGCTTTGTAAATGATTGTTCATTCATTCGCCGGCTTATTCTTTTATTCTATAAATACTGTTGAGTGTGTATTTTGTGCCAAAGTGCCAGGCTTTGTGAATTCTCGGTGATTCCTGTCCCATGGGTTAAGCAATCTAATTACAGTGTCTCACTTTTGGCCCATGTATCCCCCACTGAGTCTCTAGAGAGAAATTTGGAGGACATATTTTCCAAAGATTCCCAGGATACTTCTTCACCACAAATGGACTTCTGCAGAATTCTGGCAATTTGTGGTCTAGAAAGTTGGAGTCGGGGAAGAATGGAGAAACTCCTGCTACAAAGCACTATCACTCCTGGCTTAAAGATAAAAAGAGGATTTTAAATACACAGATATCCTTGCAGACCTTGAGGAAAACATACAGGATCTAAAAATAAAGATGAAGGCAGGACTGCTGACTGTTAAAACAAAGAATGAAGCCTGCAACAGTAGCCGGCCACAGGAACACCGGGAGCCTTGGCCTTGCATTCAGCAGCCAAACCAATGGCAGGAAGCCCCGCCCTGCATCTGTACCTGCTGGATAGTTGGTAATGAGACCCCATCCTAATCTTTGTCTATAAAGTGAAGCCTTCAACAGAACAGGGACTGGACACCCCCTTGCCCACAACAGTCTTGGATTATACCTGTTGTATCTGCATTATTCCTAATAGCACCTGCTTCTCTCTCAGAAATACCTTGGTTTGGACAATGAATTACTTGGTCTCTCTATTCAAGGACTAATTGATGAAAAGATGGGCAGGGGGGATAAAAGAGCACACAGCAGCTACAATAAGTTCATCTAGACCTCAGCTATGGGTAAAAGAGAATTAATAAAATATGTCCCCTGAAAATGAATAGATGAACTCAGCCTGGGGTAAAAAAATGTTGTACATGTTCATTGTATTTAAAACCTAAAAATTTTAAAAGAAGAGAGAAAATCACTCAGTTCCTTTGCCAAATTAAAACAATGCTAATTTTGTCTTTTTTTCCCCTGCCCATCCAGTCCTTTTTTTAGACTGGTTTATATTTTCTTTGGCTTTATTTTACAAATTAATTTTATGTACTGAATTTTCACTAACTATAATGAAGCTCCTTATCTCCATGTTGTAAACTTTGCAGACAATATTTAGTGCCTGAGTTTTTTTCTATTTAGTGGCTGTAATTTAAGTAAAACCCTGTGTAGGGCGCTTACATTGTTACCAGTGCTAGCTATTAGAACAAATATCACCATGGACATTGCTGAGTATAAATCTTTTTGACATTTAGGATAGATTCTCTAAAGTGAAATTACTGGGTCAAAGAAGAAGGTCACCATTCAATTTCTTGACACGCATTATTGCCAATTGGTTTCCAAAAGAATGTATCAATTTTCATTCCGCTTCCCTTTGACAGGATTAGACAACCATTTATTACAACATCTTCCTGCACAGGTTATGAATATCCAGAACACTCTGATTCAAGTACTCGCCCCTCACCACTGAGATCCCTGCCCAGGAATTACCCATAAATAACTGGCAAGCTCAGGGCCGTGAATCTGAGATGGGGAGAGGAGGAGGAAAAGAAAGCTGATGAGCGAGCCTTAGCTTGTCGCTGTGAATCTTGGCAATAGGAACTCCATAACTCAGACAGCCAAGATTTAAAAGGGATATTAAAGCTGTAAATAATTTCCAATTAGCACTATTCTCTATGTCCTGGGCTGCATAGCTCCCAGCTCTCCATTGGTAACAGGAGACTTAAAATGCTCCTACACCAGTCTGAAGGAAAGCCCAAGAGAACACCCATAGCCCAGCCCAAGGGTAACGCTTGTGTTTTAAAGAACACAGACCCCTCCTATTCAATGAGTAAAAGACACCCACTTTATTTGGGAGAGTCCTGGGGGTTAAAGGTATTTTTGAGGATGGATTTTTCCATTATAGAAATGGGAAGAGCATTGGATATAAGGAATAATAATAGACTGGGGTTCAAGTTCTGTCTTTTTCAAAAGTAGCTCTCTGAGGTTGGACAAAGGTGAGAAAGAGGATGATGATGATGGTAGATATTTGTTCATTAGATATTTATTGTGTGCCTACAATGGATCAGCCATTGTTTCAGACTCTGGAGATACAATAGTAAACAAAACAAACACTGCCCAGGTGGAGCTAGCTGATTTTCCAATGGTGGGAGAAGATCAGAAAGGAGTAAGTAGTAGATTAGAGGGTGATATGAGAGTTCATTGTATGTGTCAACTTGGCTATGCCACAGTGCCCAGATATTTGGTCAAACACTAATCTAATCAGGTGTCTCCGTTTAGGGTATTTTTAAAATGAGATGTACCTTTAAATGGGTGACTTGAGTGAGGCAGATTGCTCTCCAAAATGTGGGCTGTCCACATCAGTCAGTGAAGGCCTGACTAGAAAGAACAAAGTCTGACCTCCCCACTAATGAGAGAAACTCTGCCAGCTGGGCCTTTGGATGGAAACTGCATTGTCTGTTCTTCCCTGGATCTCCAACTGCTTTCTTCTCAAATCTCCTTACCTCTTTCCCCTCCACCCCAATCCCAGAGAAGTGAGTTTAAACTTGGGAGTCTGTGCATATGCTTTGCTTTTAAGCAAGATGGGCGATTTTCATATGCAGCCAGGATTCAGTTTATTGTTTTAAGATAATCTATCTGGGTGTTAATTCCCAAGTTTCCTCACTCGTGGAGATGATGATGGTTGTCTTCAGGAGCAGGAGATGACCTGTTTTTTTTTCTACCACCAGGGTTTATGGCATCTCCGAGCTACTGAATTTTCCGGCGTATAAGACGACCGCCTAATTTTACAGTTAAAACATAGGTTTAGGCCTATATTCACTGGATAAGACTACCCCCCACTTCTGAGGCAACACCAGTTCTTTTTTTTACTGTTTCTTCAGTAATATCATTCCAGGCTTTTATGACAAAATTACATAAAACATCCAATTGTGGCGCATGCATGTTTCCTCCTTTTGTGAATATCCAGACGATTTTCGGGATCGAGTTGGAAAATTCATTTAGTGGCATATCGAGACGTTTTTCGGGATATACTTGGGGTATAAGACGACCCCCGATTTTCGGTTGACTTTTTTTCGTTTCAAAAGTCGTCTTATACGCCTGAAAATACGGTAATAGAAACACTAGAAGTTATATAGGTTAGCAGTGCCTAAACTTCAATGCGTAGAAACCCCAGGATTCTGCTCCCTGGGCCCTGGGCCCTGGCCCAGAAATCTGCCTTTCATTAGCATCCAGACAGGTGAAAAGAACACGCTGAGTTCAGATGGGAAGGGGAGGTGATTGAGGGCAGCAGTGCTGCAATTCCAAGCTCGCTTTCTCCCTTTTTAGCCCTGGCCTCATCCTCCCCGTGTCACCCCAGGAACAGCAGAATCAGCAAATCACCTACATTAAAACAAAACAAAACAAAACAAACAAACAAAAACACCAAAAGGCAAATTTTAGACCCAGACCTAGACTAACTCAGAAACTGTAAGTCCAGAAATCTGTATTGTATGGCTCCTCCAGGTGACTCTGGTGCATACATACTAGTTTGAGAACTGCTGTTTTTTTGAGAGCTGCAGTTTGCAACAAGTGATAGTCAACATGTAACCAGGTGCCCTTCTTAGAGGTGTGAGGAATCTCCTTAATTACATGGCGTGGCCCACCCTTTTTCCCCAGGTGCTGCCCATCAGCTTTTCTGAGGTTTTATTTAACTGAAGCCAGCCGAGTGGACCTGCTGTTCTGGTTGTGCTCAACTAGCCAGTCCTCACCCCGGGCCCTCATGCCTACTCCTCTCTGCTTACTCGCTGCCAATACCAGGTGAGTAACTTCTGGTTGTTCAATATGAATGAAGGCGAAGGGGGCCAAGGATGAGGGTCAGTACCTGACCTAAGACTTTCCGAGCATTCTTACATAGAAAACAGTCATTTTGCCTATTAATGATTTGGGGCTGGAAACATCAAGTGTCACAACTAGGTTCTGAGCTGTGTTTTCTGCTGTCCATGGACAGGGAGGATTCAGGCATTCCCTTCATTCTAGGAGGGAGAGGGTGCAGGGACAGAGCGCTGCTCATCCTGAACAGTTTGCTTGATGATAATGATAATGAGCTGCGTTTATACAGTGCCTTTCATCCAAATAACTCTACAGGCTGAATGTATGCTCACTGTTGCTTTAAACATACTTCCTGGAGTCCCAAGGGTACGTTTCTCAGAGCCCTGTAACCCCTGCATTTGTAAGTGTCTCTCTGCTTACACAGCCTGCAAAGAAAGATGGATAATGAGCGATAGTGGTGCTGTAATTAAGGCTGCAGACTGACAGAAAGGAGATTTGATCTATCCTGACTTTCCTGCATGTCCCTGGTGCTATTCATTGATGTGTTCTTCCGATTTTACATCTTTGTCAGGGGCTCTCTGGGGAGGAATTGCGCTAGAGTGTGGAGGTGTGCAGTTCAACTAGTAAAAAGCAAATCTGAATGCTGCAGCCTCTTTGTAGGAGAGCCATGCTCCACAGACTCTCTCCTCTCTGGTGAGTCCATTGCCAGGAATCTGCTTCTTAGCAGGCAGGCCTGGGGGAGAAAAATGGTTGGAAATGTGTGGCCTGTTCTGGTGAATTAGCAAGTAGGGTGAGAGTCTGTTGCTCTTCCAAGCTTCTAATGACCGGAGGAAGGGTGGTGATTCTGGCTGTGTGTGTGGCTTTGTGTCCAGGTGTGGGAAGGGTGTCACTGGGAAAGCTGGGAAAGATCTGCCTTCAACAGGGGTTTCCACTTTGGGTGCTCATTAGAACGGCCTGTCTAGCAAACAAGAAAGCAAAGGAGATTTTATCTTTGAGTTTGTAATTCCTCTTCAAACAATACAGTTCCTGAAGACAAATAGGAAAATTGTTTCAGCTCTAGGTGGTAGTGTCTGAGGTTCAGAGAGAAGCAGTGACTTGACCGAAGAGGCACAGTGTCCGGATATTTGCCCATTTTCATCAGTTCGGGAGCTGATGGTGGATTCCATACCAGCTGTCTCAGAGCAGCAGCCAGGAACGTTTAGGCCAGTGTTTCCCAACCTTCTCTCATGATGAGAATCACCTGGTGGAGTTGTTAAAACACAGATTCCTGAATCCCAACTAAGAAGTGCTAAACTAGAATTTTTGGGAACATATAGCTAAAATTGTATACTTAACTAGTGCTCTAAGACAGATTTTATATACAGAGCACTAAGTTAGGTATGCAGTTTTACCTATATGTTCCCAAAAATTCTAGTTTAGCACTTCTTAGTTGGGATTCAGGAATCTGTGTTTTAACAACTCCACCAGGTGATTCTCATCATGAGAGAAGTTTGGGAAACACTGGTTTAGGCCATGAAACCAGGAAAAATGCCCAAAACTGTACCTTAAATTTGTCTGGTGAAGATTCTCTTTATCTGCCCCCTTGGCAAATGGTCCCTACTTCCTTCAAGATCCAATTCCTGATTAACACTTTGGGGTATGAGCATTTAATATGACAAATACTAGGTCAGTGGTTGGCAAACTCATTAGTCAACAGAGCCAAATATCAATAGTACAATGATTGAAATTTCTTTTGAGAGCCAAATTTTTTAAACTTCTTTTAATGCCACTTCTTCAACATAGACTCGCCCAGGCCATGGTATTTTGTGGAAGAGCCACACTCAAGGGGCCAAAGAGCTGTATGTGGCTCATGAGCCACAGTTTGCCAACCAGGGCACTAGGTCATGTGTCCATGCTTAACTCTAAGGTAGGGGTGTCGAACTCAATCAGAGAAGGAGCCAAAATCTAAAATCCAGCCTAAATCGTGGGCCGAATGGTTTACTGAACAGTCATAAACTGACAATGTCATAAACTGACAGCGGAGTGCAGTGATGACAGCGCGGTGCGGGCCACATTGCAAGGCCTGGCGGGCTGGATTTGGCCCGCGGGCCTTGTGTTTGACACATGTGCTCTAAGGGCTAACAGAGAAAGATGCTGGGGCATTTTTAGACTTGGTAAGCCAATTCTGCCTTATATGGTAAGTTATTTCTTAAACACCACACAAGGTTCAGCTCTTAGGCAGCCCCAATATTTTTATTTTATTTTTTTATTTCACCTTCTTCCTTAGCTCCTCTTCCAAAGTTTTTACCCATTTTTCAAGTACCAACACAAATTTAGCCTCCTTAAAATTTTTCTTATGACTCAGACCACATTGATCTCTCTCTTTTCTGATCTATCACACTAATACAATGAGTCACACAATACAAAATCTAATTATAAACCATTTTGGCTTGTTTCCCAATTGTCTCATGTGCATATGTCTGTTCTCCCCAAATCAATCATCAGCAACTGTAGAATAGAATCTGTATCAACTACTCACATGGCGGGGTATTGGGAAACATGTGTGCTCTGTCGGAGGCCATCAGCTAATGCTTGTTACTTGGTTTCAGTGATTCATATTTTTGTGTGCACAATACATTGCCTGCAGTTTGTGACATGACTATAAGAACAATAGATATAATAGTTAAGAAAATAAAGATCAGAAACAATCATAGTATAGACTCTGCCATTAGGAAAATAAACTTTGGAAAAAGGCTTAGGAAAATGTTTACCTATTCTAACTAGGAGATCACTTGCAAAATGACTGAAAATAAAACAGTTTACATAAGAGAAAAATATGCTTCTGGCCTAGCAGAAGACCATACTTGAAACATTTCCCAAATGATTATCCTGTGCTTCTGGAGTAAACATAGTTGGGGTAGAACCTGTGTGAATACTTAATGCAAAAGTTAGTGGTGAGCCCCGCCTGTGTGGTTCAGTGGTTGAGCATCTACCTGTGAATCAGGAAGTTATGATTCCTTGTCAGGGGGCATGCCTAGTTTGTGGGCTTGATCCCCATTTGGGGACATACAGTTAGACAGCTGATCAATGATTCTCCCTCATCACTGATATTTCTATCTTTGTCTCCTTTCCCCTTCCTCTCTGAAATTAATAAAAATATATATTTTTTTAAAAAGTTAGTGATGAGCTTGTTTTTTCAGTGGTGTCCCTTACACAATGACAGTGTTTATCATATTCTGTCATTGGTGAAACACTTAAATGTATTCCTTCCTTCCTTCTACATAACTGGTTTACTAAGTGAACGGTACCATTTCCCATTTAAATCTGTCATTAGTGAAGGACTTGATATCTGAGTAGCCTTGGATTCTTGGATCCTCAGCCTATGAGAACAGATGAGGTCACACTAGTTATTTTATATGTTAATACAAATCTCCCCCAGCTGATCTACTCTCTGAAAAAAAAACATCTTAGCCACTCTGTAACCACCTGTATTTCTTCCTATGACTCCATCTAAGCAGAGGGTTTACTCAAAGCCAGAGGAAGGTGTACATGGGTGCTCAATGGTATATCTAGCCTGCAGGGTACCAAGCTGCAAGGGAGCACATTGGCCAATGTGCCAAGCCTTCCTGGAGCCATGGCTGCACACTGGGATGTGGCCAACAGAGGGGAAGGGCGCCAGCCCTTTGCATTTCACTGTTAGATGGTCTTCAAAAACAATTCTGCTTGTGCCTCCCAAGATTTTTATATTAAACACATTGCACAGTTCTATTTGAATTTTCTTCCTGTTCCTTCTCTCCTTCCCTCCCTCTCTTCCCTGGCATATCCAGGATCATGTTGAGTATGAGAACATAACAGCTGTCATAGTTTATGCAAACCCAGGGCTTCTACATTGTCACTGACTTTGTCACTGTGCCCAGATGGTTCTGCTTGGTGTCTTCTTGAAGAGGAATGTGTTGTCTTGCAGAGGGCCTCTCAGCCCTCTGTCTTCCCTTGCCACCTCCTCTCAAAAGGATCATCATTAAGGAGATGAAGGAGATTTGAATGTGTGAGGGCAGGAAAGGAAGCGGGGGAGATGGACCCTTTTCAGGAGTCCTGACCTGAAAAGACATCAGGCTTTTAACCTGCAGATGAGGATGTCCCTTTCTCCCAATCATTTACTTTGCCATGAAAGTCCATTTGCTTCCAAACCTGTTGAAAGGTATTATACAGAAAGAACCCCTAGTTAATAAACTGCTCCTTTACTTTTCCAACTTGCTTTGCCATCTGGTGGAAACAGGCTAATGCTAAAATTTTTAGTCCCAGGAGGCTGGCCCTGAAGACCTTTCATAGCATAGTCACTAAGACGACATATCTCATCAGGAATATGTCAGCTCTATCTCTCCTGTTCCTCATGACTGAGCCACGTAGTTGATGAGTATTGATTCGTTAGGCTGAGTGTTTCTATTATCTTTGGACTCTGGCTCTTCCAATGGCTCTTCCAATCGCATCTTTGCTTCAGAAATCCAATGGATTTAACAATGTTTATGAGTTTTATGGGTAGAGAAGCAGAAAGAGGGAGACCCTAGCACTCAGTGTAGTATAAGCAAAGGCAGGCTTAAGGCAAAAGAGTAAACTTTTATAGGTAGGGAAGCCAGCACTCTGAGAGGGCTATAAGAAACCAGGAGAAAAATCAGACCCAGGGTAAGTATTCACAAATGAACTTCAATTTAACAAGAGTTTATTGAACATCTTAAATGTGTGAATTTTGCCGAAACCAGTTTGGCTCAGTGGATAGAGCGTGGGCCTGCAGACTGAAAGGTCCCAGGTTCGATTCTGGTCAAGGGCATGTACCTTGGTTGCAGGCACATCCCCAGTAGGGGGTGTGCAAGAGGCAGCTGATCGATGTTTCCCACTCATTGTGTTTCTAACTCACTATCCCTCTCCCTTCCTCTCTGTGAAAAATCAATAAAATATATTTTTTTAAAATGTATGAATTTTATACTGTATTCAAGTATAGTATTGATAGTTAATAATTAAGGATGGACATTAGACTCACCTGTAGAGTTTGTTTTGGTTTTAAATAAGCATGCCTATGCTAGCTAGGACTACCTATACCTAATCAACTTTTAGGGGGATAGAATGTGCAAATCTAAATGAAAACCATAAAATAGCCACCCCAAAATCCTGAATATTTGATCCTATGCTAATGCCTGTTTGAGTGAATTTAGTATTATGTCCAAATGGAAAAGTCAGTGCTTGTTCTTGAGATGCTAACAGTATAGTAGGAGAGACTAGTATCTCAACAGTAGAATAAGGTATAGAAAGCTATATTACTTAAGGAGGCTTCATTTTTATTTTTAATTTAATTTATTTATTTCGAGAGAGTGGAAGAGAGCAGGAGGGTAGGCTTCTCAATGGGTCCAAACATGGTTTAGCTTGAGAGAGAGTGGGGACAGGAGACTGCCATTTTATTGTGGTTAGGGGATACAGCCTGGTTAAGGGTTGCTATGGGTTGGCAAGGGCTTAATTGATTTGAAATCTGTATTTTCTTATCAGCTTACCCAGATATAGATGAGAAAGAGAAGAGAGAAGGATGAGACTTACAATGTTTCAACAGTTAAACATTACAATGATGTCAGGCACTTGATTACAAAACTCAGACATGTCCTGATTCTCAGCATAACATTTCTCATTAATGATTCTTTCATGAACCAGTCGATATTATGATCAAATAAAAATGCTGATTTTCCAACAATCTCAGCACACCCTGCACATTTGTACGTCAAACACTCAATATTTTGCTGTAAACAAGAGCCCTTATTCTGAATCCTTTTTTCTTACAACTGCATTGTAACCTACTTTTATTTCAAAGTAAATGTTTAATTTTAAAAAGACTATACAGTTATATTTATAGTTACCTTAAAACTTAATAATATTTTACATCAAGGTTTCTGCTCCCTATAATTTTTATGAATTTCATGCCTACTCTTTGAGTTCATTTTTTCCCTTTAATTTTTGTTTTGGCTTGGATAAATCTTTTTCATCTTCATTTGTCAGAAAGTTCTTTATTTTGTCCTGGATTTGAGTGATTACTTGGGGAGCATTTCTTGGTTGACAATTCTTTTTCAGCACTGCCCAGGATGGACGATAATGTTGCTGACAAAAAGACTGCTTTCAATTTAATTGTCGTTCCTTTTAAGATAATTGATCTTTTGATCCCTGGTAATTTGAGATTTTGTTGTTGTTTTTTCTTTCTGGGAGTGGTGATAATATGTTTATATGTGGATTTATTCTATGTATCCTTCTTGGCCCTAGCAAGTTCTCTTTTAATCTAAAAAGGATTTTCTTTTTTTTTTTTTGAAAAAAAATTTGTCACTTTTATCCAAATGTTGCTTTTCCATCTTTTCTTCTGTGTTCTTATAAAGCTTCTATAGCATAGATGTTAGAATCCTCATTCTATCTTCCCTGTTTCTTCCTTGTTCATCTATCTCCCCTCTCTGTCTTTGTGCCATTGCCTGATGGGTAATCTTGGAGTTGAAATTATGTTTATAACACCTAGACACCCATTCCCTTCTTTAATAATAAGGGTTGTTGTTGTTAGTTTGGTTTTTAGCTAACCAAATTGAAGAATGTCTTTTTGGTCATATCATTATCAGACAACAATGTTATAATTAATAAAATTTCCAGGATAGCCAAGAATTCTAATAGCAGTTCTTTTATAGCTTTATTTTTAAGAACTTTAAACCCTCCTTTATACATTTCTTCTCATGCCTCCATACTTTCATAGTTTGAATTTATATTTCTTTAAAATACATCCAATAGTAAATTTTGTTTGGGGGAGGGAAAATGTCTAGTTAAAACTCAATTTTGACCCTGAATGTTATTGTAGACTCTCTGATTTGGAGGATGTACATGTCCATGACATTGTCATTCGTTAATGTTGCTATAAATGTCAAGTTAAATGACTGATGTGTCACCTGCTTTGAGATTTATCTGAACTTCAAATTCCAAGCTTAGTTCAAATCATGAATCTAAGTCTGAGTGTAAGCCAGTAGTATATCTGACAGTATAAAGAACATTCTCTATTTTAGCTGCTATTGCAAAAGCTAAACAAAACTCTGGATATAAATAAACAAAAGAACTCTTCAACATATAGTGAGCCCATATCAAGGGGTATGTAGGTTTTATAGTAAATATATTTATCTGGACATTTAGATTTTGTCTGTGAGAACAAGTGATCAACTATTCTGATATGAATGAAAACTATTTCAGTTAATCACCCAGAGGCTGTTTTATATGAAAATTCTACTCATAATAAATTTTCAGTTGTTTTTATTCAATCAGGTATTGTCCCTATACTTAACCAGTCTGTAGCTTTGCTTTATATGTTATTTGTGTATAGACATAGTTGATTGATTTTTTTGACTTGTCAAATCATCCAGAACCAAGATATTTATGCCTGACATCCCAACTATAAATGACAAGTATTCATTCTGTTTGTGAAAGAGTAACAAACCTAAAATATTAATGTGGTCAGGAAATTTTTTGAAAGGAAAGAGAATTTTAATAATATTACAAAATTCAAATATATTTCCTTCCTAGGGACTTTCCTTTCTAGGGACTCTCACTCCCCGAACACACACATACACACACATTTTACCCATTTTAAATCTATTTCTGATTAGGATTTTAAGCAGTCTGTTATAAATCCAGCTCTTTAGTCTTTTCTCTTCAAATATGTTCTTTTTTTAAACTTGCATTCCAGATGCACCTGGCTTTGTTTACTGAGTTATTCTTGCTTGTGTGTTTGCCCAGGAAGGTAGCACTTCTCAGAGTGGGTGAGTATGGCTTTTGCAGGGAGGCTGAAGTCACAGTGGGAGAGCGGGAGACCTCAGAGCCCTCTCAGCAAGGCTTCTGGGCATGTGAAAATGTGTTCTGAGAGGTGTGACAGCAGTTTTGAAGCCATAAAGTATTGTCTTCCTCCCCTGCAAGTGACCATGTGCACCTGCTCTCTCTCTCTGTAGATATTTACATTTTCTCAATATTGTTGTTTAGTCAAAAGGAAAAAAACAACAAAAACACAGCATCATGGGTTCTGTCATATTGAATTGGATTTCAAAAGTGACTAGAGCAAGGATATAATGGTGATAAATGTGCTGGGAAGCAAGCTAGCTTCTTTTTTCAATACATTCATAAGATTTTCAGTTTGAAGGTGTTAAAGAGGCCTATTGTTCACTTTGGGGAGGCCTGATATCCACATAAAATCAGGCTGAATTGTGCAGATTCAAAGGAGCTTTTAGATTTGGCCTCAGCCTGGTGAAGAATTCTATTTTCTCCTGGGCCTATTCATCCTATGCAGTCTCTTTGTACTGGTAATCACCCCTTATGGTATCAAAGGAGGGAACTAACCAAGTCTTAGTGTAACCTTTTTGGAGATCCTGTGATTTGTATCCTGTGATTATGAGATAAGTAAGAAAAAAAGGAGCAGGTATCTTTCTACAATGTAACTATTAATTGTAAATATTATAATGATGTTAATGAGAGCAATCAAAATTTGAGTTAAGTATGGCAAGCTCTTTGCTGATATTCCCCCACTCTCGGTGAATAGATAGAGCCTTATGAAGTTATCATCAGCATCACCATGTTTCAGTTGGGAATAATGACTCTTTACCCAGTTTCATAGTTGCCCAAGGTCAAATTGCAAGTTAATGGCTATGCCTGAAATTCCAATCATTATGCTCTAACTACAAAGTTGACTGTATTATGGGCAAACGTTCACTTGATTCTCTGCCCATGGTATTGTAGATCTATTTCACCTAAAACTTTTGAAATGTGGATGTCATAAATTATGGGTAGCATTTGTCTTGGTTTATTAGACATTTGGGAACCACTGGAGGTCTCTGGAATTGGAGTAATTGATCATGAAATATCAAAAACAAGTAAAATGTATATTGCTATGAATAATACTCAGGACCTATTATTAAGATAACTGCAATTTTATAGGAGAAATGGATACTGACCAAACAGGTGTCAAAATGATTGTTATAAGTAATAACAGAGAAGGTAGAGTTAGGAATGCTTACATTAGGAGATCCTAATCTTAAACACACACAAACATACACATACACACACACACACACACACACATAAATACATACACATACACACATATTTATACAATATATTTATAATTTTTTTCTTAGTAGAGTCAGCCTTTTATTCTAGAAGTGAAAAATATACTTCATTTTCCCACTTCCTTTGCGATTAAAGAAAGGTCATGTAATCCATGCTGGCCCTTTGGAGCTGAGAAGTCTGTGGAGGTGCTTCTGGGAAAAGTTTTACATCCTGGATGTAAATGCCACCTCCTTTTGTGGCAGCCAAGGGTCTCCCCGAGATGCCTGGTATTGCTGTAACTCTCATATTATAGCAACATAAGGAGAGAACAGAAAGATGGAAAGAACCTGGGAGCCCTGATGAGATTCCTAAATACCTGAATTAAGCCTGGAACTCTATCTCCAGATGGCTTGTTATGTGAGGAAATATATTTCGTTTTGTTTAAACCATTTAAGATCACAGTATTCTCTTGCTCAAAGCTGAAAACTTCCTAAATGATAAGGAGGCGTCCCTGAGGAAGAGCTTTCCCTGAGGAAGAGGCGTTGGTATTGGCACATGAAGGATGAGGAACTGCTGGCTAAGGGAAGAGGAATAAGAAACATTTCAGACAGAGAGACAAGGAGGACAGAAGGCTCCAAGGTTGAAGCAATTTGTCAGATTTGTAAAATGGAAATCAGAACAGTAGGGGATAAAGCTAAAGAAATAAGGAGGAATGAGGTATATGATGAAGTCAGAGAAGTGAGCAGATGCGAGGCCATGCAAGGATTGTAGGCCATGGCAGGGGGATTGGACTCAATCCTAAGAGTAGGAAGTTTTTAATTGTTTTAAACAGGAGAATGGTCTAATCAATGTAAACAGGAGAGTCCTTTCCACATTGGAGTAAACGGAAGCATGGGTGGAAATGGAAGAAAAAAAAGAAGATGGAAGAACAGAAAATAGAGTGATTTAAAATGGGGCTGCTCTGTCAGACTGGACAGAAAGATCAGTATGGATTTATAAGTCTTATCAAAGTAAAAACAGATCTGCTCTCATTGAAGTGGGCATGGGGTCCTACGCTCTGCCCGTGGACTTGCTCTTCACGCCCGACCTCAGCGCCAGCTAAGGTCCTCACAGGCACAGCTGTGTGATCATGTGGATCTAGAACATCGATGGAAGTCTAATTTTCTTCTCTGCCATGCTCCAGAATCTTGCTTTGTTTTAGAAAATGTGTCAATGGAGACTTGGAGAAGCCAAATGGACTCTAACTGCACAAATTTAGAAATTTGGTGTTCTATTTCAATAGCCCAGTTTGAAGACCATTGGCCTAGAATGGGGCTTCTCCACATTAGCACTACCCTAACCACTCACCCCCACTGCTGTAAAAACAAATGTAGCTCCAGTGTTGGGGAGAGTCCTTTCCACATCATTATGAAAAGAAAGGAAGTGGGTTGATTATTCCATTAACACAGTAGTCTACGTGGAAAATTTATACATCAAAGCAAGTGCAAAGCTCACTTAGGAATTGAAGACTAGCTATTGTTTAATTAATTGTTTTATTAATTGAATTAATAATGAAATGTTTTATCTCACCCAAGGACATCTTCCCTCTGATAATTATATCTTGAGATGGGCTCCTATGTTAACTGCATTAATAACTCTATTAGTATGATTTTGTATTTCAAGGGGTAAAGGGGTTATGAGCCTGTGGCTTTGGAGACATCTCTGTACTGGGGCTTTTCTAGTCCCTGGAGAAATCTGTCTGTGGTCGAAGTATTAGAGAGAAGATTCAGGCCCACTATGTCTTTTAGGGGATTCTTTCAAGGATGGAGGAGGGGCAGCTACTTCCTTTCCCTTTAAAAGCAAAGCAAATTTATTTTAAATGTTTCTTTATTCTTACATCCAAGGCATTGTTGCCAAATGTTCCCTGGGGGACAAAATGGACTCCAGTTGAGAACCATTAGAGCAATAGGTGACAAGGTTAGCAGTCAGGTGGCAACATGAAGTCAAACAGAAACTTGCAGAAAGCCATGGGGAGAAAAACTAGCTTTGCTTGTAGCAGTTTTGTCTTGGATTTGTCAAGACAGTTAAACCACAGGTCAGTAGACTGAGGTGGTGCAAATGCCATAACAACCTACATATGCAAACCACAATCTAAGCCTATAAATGCCTCAAGGTTACACAACTGAAACCTAAGGACAACCAATCACAGCCAACTAGGCTTTAAGCAAGAACTAATCAATAATTTTCTTACTTTATGTTTGCCTTTTCTCCTGGATCTCCTGTGGGTAGAGCATTGCTAACCACTTCTGCTCTGGTATTGCCTAATTTGAATCAAGTTTTGTTCAAATAAACTTTTTAATATGTCTCAATTTGTTTTTTAACAGTTCAAAACTGTTTTTAATAATGGGCTCATTTGGTTACTATATAATCCTATTACTATTATTATTATTTCTACAGAGGACCAATATTAAAACAGCAGATGAGTGAATTTAAATAAAGGAAGGAAAGTTTTGTATGTCTTCTCCCTCATTCTCTTTATCTAGTTTGGAACCAGGCACTGGAGATTTTCTCTGGTCTGGAATAGGCTGATTGCTTATCTTTTATTAATTGTCTTTCATTGTTCTCTTCGTTTTCTTAGAAGATTGCTTTGGAATACCTGACTGGCTTTCCTTTTTCTTTTTTTTCTTTTTTTATTAGTGCCATTTTATGGCTGCTTGATACAAATCTTATTTCCTGTATTCCAATGTGTAATATATAAGACCTAGTTTCCTTTATCTGCTGCACATTATGTTATTAACGAGTTCTTTAAAGCACAACGCAAGACTTAAATGTGGCAAGAAACTAATAAATCCAGAGTGCTTGGCAATGTTCCCATCCTTATATCTTAATGAGGCTTGCTGTAAGTCTTGGGATGTCACAAAAAGCCTAGAAAGGGGAAACCATACTTTCATTCTGATAATTATAGGACATGGGTTATGATGATGATGGAGGAAAGTGAAGTTCATGGGAAATTAGAAATGACAGAGTGATCCCGCCAGTGAATCATGCATACATACTTCATACATATCCCTTGCTTTGAGGTAGGCTGGGTGACTGGAAGTTTTATTCCCCCATTAAAATCCCCTGAGATACAGTTGGGTTTCTGTCTTCACTTTTATCTTGATTATTAATGTCATAACCTTAGAAGAGGCTCTTGAGACAGGTACTTCATAGCTATATACATATATATATATATATATATATATATATATATATATATATATATATATATATATATATATACCTTGCCTGGCCTGCGGGGATCGGGTCGAAACCGGCTCTCCAACACCCCCCAAGGAGTCCTGGAATGTGAGAGGGAACAGGCCAGACTAAGAAACCCATTGGTGCGTGAATCCATGCATCAGGCCTCTAGTAGATTCATAAGATAGTTGAGTATTTAAAAGGCATCTGTATATGCACAGCCCTGTTAGGATACTGGGTTTGTGTCTGGACAGTTTGCTGCATGTATCTGTCACTATTTTAGAGCAAGTAGGAAAATAGTTCAAGTCCTAGTTCAAGCAGTAATATCTGGGGCGGGGGGGGGGGTTGGAAAGGAGGCAACAAAGAGTCAAGATATAGGTTACTAAGTAGGCTTTCTGTTTGTACCTGGAGGGGATGTTTTCAACCTATTATTTGCTTAGTCCCTCTTCTTAGTTCTTTGTGAAAAAGTAGACATTATCTATGGCCCCCTTTTCCACCTCGTGCCTGATATTCTGTTTCTCTGGCAGCTATTGTAAAATTCTGTAAGCTATAGGTACTACAAGGCATGCAGGTTTCATCTGATCTGGTAGAGGTTCATTTGACTTGCTTCCCTGCTCGTTCTCTGTGAGGGACAGACAGACAGACAAAACACCCAACCACTTTCCCTCTACTCTGTGATTCATTTAAAGATTTTTTTTCTTACTTTACATAAATGTCTGCACCTGCGGCCTTCCTTCAGCACAGGTTATAACGTCTGCTGGTTCCCTTGTGAATTGAATAAATTCTTCAACACATACTCATTTTTATATCTATATGAGAATCATGATTTTTACCTTTTCCTGAAAATTTTATTTTCATAATAGATTTACCTCATTTTGGCTCTGGAGTGCTGGAGGTATATATATATTATAGTTCATCAAATTTAGGATTATACTAGAATCTGGATATCTGTCTCATATAGATAGAATCAGAAATTAGGTTTTATTGCCCCAATCTCCTGCCTATGTTTAGATGTGTCCAGTGGTCTCTCTATCACTGAAGACATTTCATTTTGCTCAAACTGCTTGTATGGGCACAGTATATTTCTTTTAGTTACTTTAGAAATAATGAAATAACTCTTTCCTATAAATAGGAGAGAAATCATGAATATTGTCCCATTGCTCTCACGGTTCAAAAGACTGCAGGGCTTAAAATATTGGTGGGGAGATCCAAGTTTCCTGATCTGATAACAATTGTTCCCTGGGATTACTTATCTGAATTGTTCTCATTTTAGAGCAAGGATGAAACCACTGACTATTGAAACATGCATTTATCAGCTCAGATGTTTGGCATAAAGGAAAGCTGTAAGCAGCAATACCAAAATAAGCAATTTAAATCTAATGTTTCCCTGATTGACAGAGCCATTTCTTCTTGAGACTATGGCAGGATCCTTTAAATCCATGAAAATCAGAAATGTCATTCTAGCCTCGCTCTGCATCTACAAAGTGCTCCTTCACTAAAGAAGCACACCTAAAGAAATACATCTTTTTGGCAGGACCATTATCTTTCTTGATGAGATATGAGCACATTAGAGTTGATTCTCATTTGAAATTACTCAATAGTGTTAGGATGAACGATAAAATGGATGAATTCACTTCAAACTAACAAGATGTGAATCAGAGATGTGGGAGATCGATGGATATAAACCATACACCTTATTTTTAACACATAAACACCACAAACATCTAGAAGATGGCTTGTGTTCAGGTGGCAAGTAAACGTGCAATATTTTAGAAATATCTGGAGACCCTATTACATTTAATTTTGGAAGGGCAAGGTGCTGTTCATACAAACACTGTTCTGTTCCCAGAGTTTTCAAGCCAGCAGAAGGTGGCTTCACATATGAACCATGTTCCATGTCTTGAGATGTTCTTGCCTTGATAATAAATAACAATGGAGATAAATTTGTACTGAAATTTGTGTTTCTTTTGTAAACTTTTTTTTTAAATATTTTGTTTGGGTTCCATATCGGGGCTGAAAATAAAATTTGGGTCCTATTGGGTCAGAACCTAAGTAGAAACTTGAGTTATTTTGAAGATCCTCTTAATTTCCCAGTTTTCAACTTTTCAAATAATTTTTCTTTATTTTCTACCATGATGAGTATTCTATTGTTGGTTTGTGTAATGAGTTGATCCTTGCATCAAGGTCCAGGGATAAACTCGAGAGGCTATGGGAGCCCCAGGAAGGTCTGAATAAAGTCAGATTGAAGAATAGTTGCCTATTAATTTAATTCCCCTAACAAGGGAGGGTAACAGGGAAGATCAATCCTGGCCAACTAAGCTCCCTGTTGAACTGTTAACTTTGATGGATTTATTGTGCACTTTATATGACAGATATTAATAAGAATTTAAGATTCTTTGGTGAATGTTCACTGTTAGATCTTGTTTTCATAGTTTAAGGTTAATAGGCAAGTCAGAGATTATAAAAATAGCTTATGAAAAAAAAATCACTGGATATTTTCCCCTCTTCACATCAATACACTTATAGGCATTGAAAAAACTCTTAACCAGTTGTTTCAGGGCCCTTTCTGAAAAGTGATTTCCGGCCCCACATTTTCAGTGAGATCAGCCTGATGTTAGCAGGCATGATTTTTGTAATTTTCCCCACCATTGTTCTTGTCTAATACAACCACCGGTGATTAATGGTAAGGATGAAGGGACAGTCATTAAGAAAGGGGAGGTGGAATAGCTAACAGGAGTTGGGGAGAAACTAATGCTGAGGGCAAAATGGTATAAAGAGATTGATAACCTACAGTGTTGCTCTTCTTGACTTTACTGTTGCAAAGAAATAGGGGGCTGAGCTCTCTTAATGCTGTCGCAATGCGTGGTAGTAAAATCAATAGTGATTATACCATTATCTTAAAGCATTAACGATAAAAGAAAGAGAAGCATTTCTATTAAAAGGAATTACAGCAGCCTTCAGGCTGTTCTTAGAAATTCAGGAGAATAGGTATTATTTTGTTCTCTGCTGACGGTTGAGTTCTCAGCACTAGCATCAGCTTCTCTACAGAAAACAAACAGACACGATGAGCCTGGTTCCCTGTGCTCCTCTTTTGTTGACCAATCAAGTGGATGGCACCCTGAGATGGAAGTTTCCTGAATTGGGGGCATTGGCATTCATCCTTTCAAAAGGCTAATTGGCAAGCTAATGTTAAGTGCTCTTATATAGGTGTAATTCTGGAATAATTTTTCTCCTTTAATGCTGTCATATAAATCAGTCTTAATGTCCCATTAAAATAAATGAACATGAGCTAATGATACCAACTCATGGCTGTTTCCTGAATGGCAATTGGGGCTGGGAATATGGAGCTGTTGTGTCCAATGGAGTGTGTCCATGGAGACCTGATTGCTCACTGTCATGGGCAAGCTAATCAAACACAGCTCAAACAGAAATCCCAATCAATTTCTTAATCAGTGACTCACTCCAGCAGTTCCCAGCCCCTGCAGTCAACCTGGTAATCACTTCACCAGGAACTATCTTATTGGCCTAGAAAATTGAGGTCTGCTGCATTTTTACAAAGTTTGATGCATTTTCAGAGAATGTCGTTGTTGTTTGCATCATTGGCAGGAAACTTAACCCTCAGCATAGGTTGCTATAATGTTTGTCTCTGATGGGGTTCAGCCTTATGAATTAGGGGTTACCTCAATTTTTCAGAGGAGGAAATTAAGAACAATAGAAGTAATGAGGAATAGAGAGACAGAGAAAATAATGTATTTGAGAGTTATTCTGAAGCTAGAACTGATACTATTTTACTGGTATTTCCTTTTTAAGAATTAAGATGGTTTCTTGATTTTTAGCATGCTATTTTTTTTTTATGTGTGTTATAAATTGGGAAAGAAACCTTGCAGAAAATTACTGGACAGGGTGAGGAGAAGTGAGATTTTTTTTTTTTTTTTTTTTTGTAAATATCACTTTTTTCCCCCATAAAGAAAGCTACCAGACAGCCAAGTTACCTGCAGATCTAAGTGCTTTCCTCCATACAAGGGCTCTCAAGAGAGTAAAGGCAACTCTTTTTAATCTTTTCTTCAAAACCCCAGATTCACACCACGCTGGGTTTCATGCATTTGACAGTTTCCCAATGTAGATAAACTCTGTAATTTCTTTGATAACAGACTCACCAGAGTGAAAAAGGAAAGGGGGGAAATGCAATGCTATGCAAATTTGGGAAGAGGGGCCCATTTTAGCAGTTTTCAATATATTTCACTAAATGTAATATAAATTTACCTCATGTCAAATGCAGCCTTGCGAATACTAAACAATATTGTCATGAAGCAGAGAAAATCAGGTTAAGCCAACTTCTGAGTCTGGGCAGATTGACAGGCCTTAAAATTGGATTTCAAATATTTAGAAGGAGTAAAGCCCGTGCTTCTAGATCCGTGATGGCTCTGAAGGGGTTTAAAATGTATGAACTGAAATATTAGCCAAGAAATTAATGCATACACAATTCAGCATACTTTATTTTTGATACAACACTTGTCAAACTTTCACCTGGGATCTACAGGACCAAATAGTCTCTTTCAAGAATAAAGATTGCACACAGAGTCCTCATAGATTTATGTAAATCTAAAGCAAGTAATTTCCACGGTTTCCTAGACATAATTACTCAGTAGCCAAAGGGCCTTGGGTAAGCTTTCAGTAGACAGGCGTCTGAGCCTTGGCCTCACTACTTCCAAGTTTTGTGACTTTAGAAGAGTAAGCACCCCCAGTTCTCAGTCTTATCTTGTGAAAATTAGAAATACATTTATATTATTGATCTCTATGACAGTAAGCTTACTGTGGATACTTTGTGTGGGGTTATATTGAATTATTGATGTTATTGAGAAAGTGAGGTTGAGTGGAGAGAGAAGAGTTCTCTGAAATAATGAGTCACCCCTCCCATCATTAAGAAATGTGATTGTCTTTTGGTTGGTTAGATAAAAATAATATAGCCTTCTGATTGGTGTATTCAACCTACAGTCACACGTGAATGTGTATATCATACATATAGGTGTATAAACAATAGTACATACACACATACATACATACGTACAAACACATACCCTTCAACTTGGCCAATTTGGCCCTGCTTTCTCTCTCTCTCTCTCTCTCTCTCTCTCTCTCTCTCTCTCTCTCTCTCTCTCTCTCTCACACACACACACACACACACACACACACACACACACACACACACCATCTCCCTATAAGGTGTTGCCTTTGAATGATTTTAAAAATTGAATTAGTTGCCAATTCACATCATACAAATATACAGGCTATTGGCTTTATTGAAAAATCACATCTTTCTGAATGACATCTATAAACAGAAATGGTTTCCATTTTTAGATAGGTCATAGACTTTCCAGTGGACCATAGTTCTGAAGATTCACTGTGGGTGTAACTTTGCCTACCTGACTCCTGAAGATATTCTCGTTTTCTGACCTTGGGCTAGAGTATAATTTGACAAAGGGCAAGATGCAATCTGTTCTTCTCTTGTGATAATTTTAACTAGTCCAATGAGTCATTTTCAAAATATGTGAAACTGTTGCAAGATGGGTCATTTCAGAGTATGTGACCGAGACCAACCATTTCACTCTAAAAAACATACCATTTGTTTATAATAATAAAAATATTTGAAATGTTCAAGAAATATGATTCATCACTGTAAGAGTCTCATCTCTTTAGTCCTTGATATCAAGGAGTTTACTAAACTGTCTTGAAATAGGCATAGACTTGCCTACTGCCATCCATACTTTCCTGCATTCTTCCCCTCTGAGATAAAAGGTAGATTCTTCTAAAGCAAGGCATTCATAATGTTTTCAATTAGTGACCTTGACCAGCAACCCTGCTTTTAAAAGCCAAGAGAAAATCTCTTCCAATGTAGTGAATTACATTTATGTAAAGCGTGATTTTTATATAACAAAAAAATACATTATCTAGGAAATAAGTGTATAAGCAGAATAATATGTAATCAACTAAAAATGAGTTTATTCTAAAAGATACAGCATATTTAACTCATTTAAAGCAGTAGTTCTCAATTGGAGGCATTTTGCCTCACCAGAAGATTTTTGGTTGTCAAGACTAAGAAGGTGATATGGACATCTAGTTGGTAGAGACTAGGATGCTGTAAATACCCTATAGATCAGTGTTTCTCAGCCTTTCTAATGCATCGACCCTTTCATACAGTTCCTCATGTTGTGGTGACCCCCAACCATAAAATTATTTTCATTGATACTTCATAACTGTAATTTTGCTACTGTTAATGAATTGTAATGTAAATATCTGTGTTTTTTGATGGTCTTAGGCAACCCTGCTAGCAGTTCTAAACCTGTGGGTCATTAGATGGGGCACAGCCCTGCACACACACAGGCGCACAGACAGATACACACATATGAATGGAATTGTTGAGTCTCCATGTTTAACTTTTTGAGATACTGCTAAAGTGTTTTTCCACAGAGGTCATACATGTCTACCAACAATATTCAGTTTCCACCTTCTCCACATCCTCAACAACACGTGTTACCTGTCTTGTTGATCATAGCATTTTAATGGGTGTGAAATTGTATCTCATCATGGGTTTGATTTTCATTTTCCTGAGGAATAATTGTTAAGCATCTTTTCATGTATTAATTGACTATTTGTATATCTCCTTTGCAGAACTGTCTATTTAGGCTTTTGTAGTTTTAATTGGAATATTTGTCTTTTTATTTTTGAGTTGTAATGCTAGATAAAAGCCCCTTTTCAGACACATGATTTGCAAAAATTTTCATTTGCTTCATGGTGCCATTTAAAGCACAAAATTTACTAGCTTTGACCATGTCAGGTTTATCTGTTTTTTAATTCATGGCTTTTGGTGTCATATTTAACTAACCATTGCTTAAGTCAAGGTCATGAAGATTTACACCTATGTTTCCTTCTAAGAGTTTTATAGTTGTAGCTTTTAAATTTAGGTTTTGATCCATTCTCAGTTACTTTATGGTGTGAAGTAGGGATTCAACTACATTCTTTTACCAGTTGACCCAGAATCATTTATTGGAAAGAATATTTTTTTCCTCAATGAATTATCTCGGCATCCATGTAAAAATGTATTGACTGTAAATTTGAAAATTTATCTCAGGACTCTCAATTGTATTCCATTGATTTATCTGACTTATATATCTACCTTTATGCCAGTACCATAATATCTTAAGTACTATAGCTTTGAAATTGGGAATTGTAAGATTGTTTTGGCTATCTGTGTCCTTTGAATTTCCAGATGAATCTTAAGGTAAGTTTGTCAATTTCTGCAAAAAAACAATGTATTGTTTTAAGCCAATAAACTTGGGATAATCTGTTACACAGCAATGTCACTACAATACAGCTAATTTGGGGCTGTTGAGGTATAATACTCTTTATGAAAATGAGACTCTCAGTTAATAAATAAATAAATAAATAAATAAATAAATAAATGTGGTTTGCAAGATGTGAGGACAGAAGCCATAGTGAAACTAAGAGATGGCTCTTGCTTTCCTATGTCTTGTTTCATATTTGTCTTTTGTTGAAATTTCTATTAAAAAACTGATATAAATAATGAATGCATAGACTTAGGTATACATAAATTTATAGACTTTTGTTTATTGTGCATTTAAATAGTTGGCTCAGAAGACTTGGATGGGGATGTTTCTGAGCATTTCTGGTAACGTAATGAAACAGTGTTGCAGGGAAGCAGAACCTCTCGTTTTAAAGCCTTGTCTGCTTTCAGACATGTTCTAATGAAAAAATACTGCTTAATCTTCCTGAGGTTATGGAATATTCATGTTAAAAGCTCAGGCTCTGGAGTCAGAGATGGAAATTGAATTAAATGCTGTTAACCATCTATCAGACGTCTGGTTTGGGCCTCTCTAAACCGCAGCTTCCTTCTCTCTAAAAGGGGAATTCTAATAGCACAAACCTCAAAGAGGTTTTTATAAAGATGGAGCAAGATAGTGGCCATAAGCACAGAGCAGATGCCTAGGCCATAAATAGTAGCAGTTTCTCATGTTATTAATAACTTAGGTACCCAAGCCAAAGTAAACCTACTTTATAAAAACCAAGATGGAGTCATCTGCTCTTGGGAAAGAAATACATTGTTTTATTTGATTTCATTATTTATGCATAACCAACAGGCCTTAAACTGTGATCTCTTAGAACTCAGATGCTGTGTGATAACATACTTCAAAAGCATCACTCTTGTCCACACTTTGTCTCCAACTGCATTTGGACATTGAGAAAGTCACTTCCCATATACTGGACTCTGTTGATACACTAAGGCAGTGGTCGGCAAACTCAGTAGTCAATAGAGCCAAATTGTCAACAGTACAAAGATTGAAATTTCTTTTGAGAGCCAAATTTTTAAACTTGAACTTCTTCTAATGCCACTTCTTCAACATAGACTCGCCCAGGCAGTGGTATTTTGTGGAAGAGCCACAATCAAGGGGCCAAAGAGCTGTATGTGGCTCGCGAGCCGCAGTTTGCCGACACTGCACTAAGGGAGTAGGATAGCGGCCATTTCTTCAAATCCTTTCCAGTCCTAGAGTGCTGTAATGCAACCTCCTTGTCTGTGGGGGACAGGAGAGAACCAGAAGGCTTAAGTGTTGGGAGGGAGGTGCTGCCTACTGAGAATCAATCAGATGTGCAGATAAAGCATGCTGTGAGATCTAGTGGAAGTCAATTTGTTTTGGCACACGCATTGATTTCATTCAGAGGTGAGCAAAAGTAGGCTTACCATTGCTGCTAGGTAAAATAATACAATGATTAATAAGTAAGAATATAAGAATGAACTGTTTCATGTACTGTAAACCTACTTTTGCCCATCCCTGTACAATGAGGTATACTGTAATATTATTTAATTATTTGCCACACACCTCAGAGGAAAAAGATAACAAGTACCATTTTAATATAAAATGACAACTCAATTGAGTGAAATGTTGACCATGTAGTTTTTCCACGACAAGGATGAAAGATTGATGGATATACTTCGTAAGAGAAAAAGACAGCAACTCGGAGAATCAGGGTTCTCCCATCCCTCCTTCCTACCATCTTAACATGTAGGTCCTCTGTTTATTGACAAAACACTGCTGCTCATTTGTGAGGCTAGTTACATACTCAGCAAATCAGAAGGCTATGAAATGAGGCAGAAGCCCTGGAAGTATCTTAGTGATCAGTAACAATGCATTAGGCTTTTGGTTGTAAACTCATGTTGGATTTGGGAAAAAAGAAATGTATTAATTCAGTTAAATAATAATAATAAACATAAGCCAGGGAGTATTACTTTAAGCACAAATGGAAGCGGATATTCAAGTGATAGTATCAGGTCTTATCCACCACTCCAGCAGATTTTAGTCCTGTTTCCTCTGTTGGTTACTTCTCAAGCAGGCTGTCTCCGTGTGATGCCCTTGTCTCAGCTCAGCAGTGTGCCTGTCACTGAACCAATCTGTGACTTTGCCTCTCCAAGCCTGGCCTCACTCGGGCCTCCCGGAAGCTGGAGGTATAGGGTGAGCTTACCCTTCTTCACTCCCACAGTTGAAAAAATTAGAGTTTTAAAATGGGAGAAGAAGGATTCTGCGGGCAGGAGATATTAATGCAGGGTAGTTGAAAACAAAGGCTCTTTGATGACTCTATCTTAAGCATATTGCATTTTGTTTTTGCTTTTAAGTGGTCTTATCTGCTTTTGAACATGAGATGAAATGACTTACATAAGGTTGCACACTGCAGGAGAGATGGGAAGCAAACTTATCTCTGACTCCTTATGTAAAGGTCTTTTTAACCATCGTACACGCTGACAACCAGAGAAGTTTTGTTTTTCTTTCTGAAGGAGAACTGATAATTTTGAACATGTTTTAGAGAAAAGCGATAAGAATCACCAGAGACCTGGGAAACATAATAAATAATAAAACCAACTGGAGGTATTTACTTGAAACAAGAGAAGATGGGAAAATCTAGGGCAGGAGAAAGGAAGGGGGTGGAATAAGGTACTGGAAGGCTACCCTAGAGCATCATGATTGCTAATGCGTAAAATCTTCAGAAAGACAGGTTGTGGTTTAACAAAAAATACCTTCCTAGTAGCCAGAGCTAAGAAGCAACAGAAAGGAATTGCTCAAGGCCCATCCCATTGAATGTTCAGTCAGTAAAAGTTTTCAGGAATGCCTATGTAAACATTTATCTGAACAAATAGCATTGTCCAAAAGAATGATAATGCAAGCCACCTATATTAATGTCAGTTTTCTGGTGGGCACATTAAGATAGAAAAAAAAAGTGAAGTTAATTTTAGTAACATTTTAACCCAATAAAATATCTAAAATATTAGCATCATAGTAAATTTACATTGTTAATCAAGTCTGAGCAATCAGATGACAACATGGGATTTGGCTTGTTTGATTAAAGTCTCATTCCCCTGCAAATAAACTCCCTTTTACATATATAAGAAAAGGGGAGGGTGGCAGCACATGGAGAAAGCCTGCTCTGAAGACCCGTGTGATTTTTATCCTTAAGGCACACTTCAGTTTGGACTAGTTGTATTTCAAATGCTCAACAGCTGTATATGGCTAGTGGCTACCTCATTGCAGAGGACAGATATGGAGGTCTGAACCTGTGGGAAGAACTGCTGTGGTCACATAATTCCCTTCTTGAAAACATTCAGTAGTTTTCCAGCACCTGAAGAAAAAGTATAAACTCTGAGTCTTCTGATTCAAATCTATCAGAAAGTACTAAGTGATTTATGTGTGTGATCTGAATTTCTTCTTGTTCTCCAGCTTATCTCCCTATTCTCACTTGCATGAACCCTCTCTTCTACCTAAATGTATCTCCTGTTGTCTTACACTCTGATTAATAAGATTCGTTCTCCTAACATCTTTCTTTGGAAGGAAGATGTCCGTCTCTTTAAATAGGCTAACTGTGCCACATCAACAAGAACTAAATTTCATTCAGAATAGGAACTCCATCACTGATGAGATGTTGAGTGGCCCTGAGCTGTCTGACTCTATAAATGCCCCACTTTCAGCTCTTGGTTACACCCAAATACACTGACTGAGCTGAGGTCCATTATGAGAGAACCTTTCACTTTACCTTGAAGCCACAGTTTAAACCAGATGATCCCTCTAAATCTTGTTCTTTGTGTTGTGCCTAGGTGAGAAGTGGGTTATATTTCACATCTCGGTTATTCAGATACTATTTTAACTTCAACACTCTATACTGTTTGACCTTGAATGTGGCTCTTCACTTCTGTGGACTTCTGTTTATCTATTTTCAATATGATAGTAATGATAGCTGTTGCAATTAAAATGAGAAATATAACCAATTTATGCTGTCTTGACAGTAAATTGCTGTGGTTGATTGCCAACTATAGAATCACATAGATTCGATTTCCCATTTCTTTTTTCTCTTTTTTTTTCTGAATGGCTGACTTACAATAAGTTACTCAACCTTTGAGCCTCAATTTTACTATATTTAAAGTAGGAATCATGGGGTTTCTTTTTTTGCCGAAATTAACTTCAGTAATGTATGTAAAATATTAGTATTTATAAATGCATTCTAAACATTCTCCAAGTCTTATTGCTATTGGTATAATAGAAAGAACATAGCATATGTAACTTGTGGCCAGTTCTTTTGGGCTCTGAGCCCAATTTTCTTTATGTTAGAAAAAGAGAAAATCTTAACATTCATGCGGTTCTTACAGGGTTGTTGGGAAGATGACAAAAAGTGACATTTAACACACAAAGTGCCATAATGCGTGTATTTGAATAACAAGATAAATGTCTTCATGATGTGTAAGCTGGACCTGTGTTTGTACTAGATGACAACTGGTCCTCCTGTTTCTGCTCTGTACATTGTACCCTGGTGCCAAGCACTGTGCCTGGTACAGTCAGTGCTGGTGGAATAAACATGGGTGGCACAATTGCCCATTTGTTACTTGGCAGCACAAGTAGAAACTTCTCTCAATACAAGGAAAACATCAAGGGTCTCCTACTATTCTTTTCTCTGCAAATACAATCACACCATTGGAAAAGTTACCAAAATAGAAAATAAAACCATTTGCGTAAAATACTTCCTATGTGATTAGAGACCTTTGTTTCAGTTTAGCTGATATCCGATTAAAACTTTGGAGAGGGAATTATTTTAGAAGCTAAGTAGCATTGCACTGTTTGTCTTTGTTTATCTCATTTCCTCTCTTTTTTAGTCTAAAACTATTTGCATAATAGCAGATCCTTTGTTTTCCCAGAGTTCAGGTTTCTGACAACGTAAATTCAAAATCCTAGGATTGTGATATCAATATCATTTGTGTGGAAATGCCTTGATGACTCTGAGCAGATTTGGAATTGATCTGGCTCAGAGACTGTTTCCATGCTAATACTCTCAGTGATTCATCTTGTTTTTCATTTTCCTGGTGATAGCTGAGGACCTGGATTTCTGTGGCATTGGCTTTCAGACTGCTGTTTGGAATAAAGAGAGAATGGATATAAAAGAAATATATGCGAGAACAAAGACACTAAAAAAATGAAAAAGACACACCTCTCATAAATTGTGTAAAAACAGACTAGTGTGGGTAGCAGTGTTGCAGAAGGAGGCACAGGGAATAGGGAACCAGTTTCCATTTTTTTCTCCAAATTATGCTCACTATTTCTATAGTTTAAGTTGCTGCTTGTTTTGGGAAGATATATTGCATGAAAAGCTCTTAACCCAGATGCTGGTTGTAACTGGGCATTTCTTCAACGGTCACATTCCTGAATGAAGTTCATTGTGATAGTCATCAAAAATTACTTGTGTTTTCATAATCCCACCACGTCTTAGGCATTGTACTGTGGGCTGGTGACACCACAGTGAACAAGGGAAATAGTTCCTTCTGGAGCCTGCTATCTAGTAGGGCCAGGCAGGTATTAACAAAATTATCATATGAATAAATAAACAGAGGTGATCATAATATTGTGATATAAAGGCATAGTACAAGGTGCATCGAGAAAGAGGGAAGTATGAGTCAAAATTACATCGTGAGATCTGGGAAAGCTTTTCAAAAGGTCTAAGTCTTCAGAAGGCGAGGAATAGAAGGTAGACCCTTCCATAAAGGTAGATGGGCCTGTGTGAAACCGCTAGGGCAGGTGTGTGGCAATAACCAGGAAGGTGAAGGCCTGCCTGACTCAAAATGGGGCAGAACCTATGAAGCAGAGGACTGGATGAGGCTGCAGAGGAGGGAGGCACTAGATGGAGTCTGGTCTTGCAGGCCATGGTGAGGACTTTGAGTTTTATTCCAAGTAAAGTTAGCGAATCATTGGCGGATTTTAGACAAGGGGACAATATAATTAGGTTGGCTTCAAAAAGAACATCTGGTTGAATTTTCACAGTGGGGTTACTTCCTCACAGAGGACTACTCCTTTTCAGCACTCTTCCATTTTTAGAAAGTTTGAGTGTCACACATTATATTTGCCCTGTAGCATTTCTTCATGGTTGTAGATACGGTCCTCATTTTTTTAAGGCCCCATTGATGAGCCAGGACAAGGTAGTATAATGGACAGATTCCAGCTTTGAAGATAGACAGTCTTGGGCTCTGACATACTTTACCTTTGTGACTTTTAGCAAGTACTTCAAACTCTCTGAACCTCAGTTTCCTCATTGGTAAAAACAGATTATTGTGAAGATTTAAAATAGCAATATGTCTAGAGGTGCCCAGCATACATACATGAGACTCATTAAATCTCAGCTTCTGTGATTAGGTTTGACCTATAGGCTTAACAAAATCATCTCACACATCAGCCTGCTTCCTGGTATCTAGCTAGCCAAGTCTGTCCATTTGCTTGGAACAGAACTGAATTGTCAAAAGTGCTGTGGCTCCTGAATTGCAGGTTGACTGTCTTCTCCAGGCCTCTCTACTCCCCAGCCTATTTGCCATCTTCCCACCTGTAGGGAGACATGCTCTTTTTTCTTCTGCTGCTGCTCATTGTGTGTTGTCTCTCTGCTCCTTTTCCCAATATTCTGTCTTCCTTCTCCTTCCACATTTCTGTCTTTTCCTCCTTTTTTCCTCTCTCCCAGCCTCCCTCCCCCTCCACACACACATACCATTTCTCCCTAGCCTTTCTATGTGAGGTGAGAATTTTGCCCTTGATGACGGTTCTGCTCACCTGTTGCTCAACTGTGCATCAAATAAGTAGAGAGGCCTATTGTTACCACATAAAATCATCATGTGCAGCCCTTGAATGCACTTATCCTTTGTGTGTGTGTTTATACTATATCAAACGATGGCTTCAATGAAGCCAAAACAGATTTCTTTTTCCCAGTTGTTCCACAACAGATGACATATATTCTTGTTTCCTTGGAGAAAATAAATTGTATCCCTGTAAATGCACAAAGCAGAATTTGTTTTGCTACTTAATTTTCCCTATTGTGCTTAAATATAATGACTTCCCTGATATAATCTTTTCTTTTATTTCTTACAAAATACTCTGCTAGATGCTATTGATACAGAAGTTAATAAGATAATTCCTAAAGGAGTATACATATTAATGGAGAGAGACATCTCAAATCTTGATTTCATTATAATTGAGAATTGTTAGAAAACATAACAGGTGATCTAACCAGGTCTTGGGAGATCAGGAAATCTCCATTTTGGGAATGATGCCCACTACTTAACATAAATTAAGGATGGGGTATGAAGGAGGAAGCTCAAGGAAATGCTACTCTTAATGATCCAAGGTGGGCAAGACCTAAGCTTGGGTGAAGAAAGTACGGTAGTTTCTAGCTAGAGAATGTAGTGAATGAACCAGGAAGGAGTTTGGTGTCAGGGGTAGAGGATGGGGAAGGGACAGAGGCTGCACAATGGTCTAGCAAGACTTGCTCTGTAAATTCAGTGCTGTCAATAGTAAACTGGTGATGAAAGGCCAGCCATCTAAAGGATTCTGAAAGGAAGAGTAAAGATTAATAATAGAAACGGTTAATTACAGCAGCAGAGATCCTACACCCCTCCCTTTCAGCCAAGAGAACACAATCAGGAGAGATTGTAAAAAGAGTGAAAAAGACGACATTTCTAGAGATTTGGTACTATTTCTTTGGTGTCCAAATAATCAAAGCACTCAGAAGCCGCTGAAAGAAAAATAATGTGTATTTAAAAATAAAGAGATAAACTACATGAGCAGCTGGAGGGAAAGTTTGAGTTTCTATGGAAACCTGTCCTAAAATGTCTTCCTCAGGCAACAGAGCCAACCTCCCAAATGCCAGAAAGCAGTAGAATATGGGTTGAAGCAATTCTCGTTGGACTGGCACACTGAGTGTGACATTGGAAACTAGAAGGGGAGGACTTGAAATGGGTCAAGGGTTCCTCACGCGACACTTCTATAAGTGACTGGGTGAAGGGGCTTTGGGGACCAGGTATTTTCTCACAAGGTGCTAAGACAAGGGTGCCATGGATAAAATCATGCAGCAAACAAAAATAAAAGGAACCAGAAAACAAATAATATAGTTCAGCCCCCAGGAAATGACATAGGGCTTGATGGTAAAAATCAGAGGCATAGGCTTACTGCCCATTGAGGTATGGAGCCTGTCCTCCACCCCCCCTCCCCCTCCCACAACATCACTGTGTGTAATTCTTCTCCCTCTCTCAGCGCCCCCATTCTCCCTTACAGGGAGATGATATTCCCCAGTCTCTCTGGTGTTTTTTCTTCAGGGTTTGAACTTGATCTTCCTTTGCCTGTGTTGCTTCCCACCTCCCATCTGTGCATGGCTGGCTCCTCTTCAAGTCTTCAAAGAGCTCTCCTTGCCCTCTTTATAGAATGCAGCTTCATATCTTTCTCATCCCAGGATATCTCTATCATATTCCCTGGTTATTTCACATATATACTAATACTTTGCAAAGAGCATCTTATTTTTTACTTTTTGATCAGCTCTTCTCCTCAATATGTAAAAGAAAGCCAGCTTGCCTGATAGCCCCAGGTCTGAGAAAAGTGTCTAGCAGAAACATGACACTGAAGAAATATTGAAGGAATGATTCTGGTCAAGAAGTTCATAATACTGTAATTGGGATGTTGAGTATAAGACATTCATACTTGATGTTAATGTTACACAGCTCTGGGTAATCAAGGGTTAACTAATCCCCATGGTTTCAAGGGGAAATCTGCATGTGAAATTTCCTAGTAACAATAAAAATCATATTAAAACCAGTAACAACAAGTTATATTTATTGGATAATTTCTTTATGGCGGGCTCTAATACAAATAGATACAGAATGTAAAATACCTACCTACCTGCAGCACAATCTCTGAAGTAGGCTTTGGCATCCCAATTTTCTGGTTATAAAAACAGGCTCAGAGAGGCTCAGTTTGTGAGACTAGATTTTGAACTAAAGTTGATTTTATTCTTCACTCTAGGAATATATACTTTTTTGTATAAATAGATACTTTTTGGAGAT
This sequence comes from Pipistrellus hanaki, assembly GCF_964339955.1. NCBI lineage: Eukaryota > Metazoa > Chordata > Mammalia > Chiroptera > Vespertilionidae > Pipistrellus > Pipistrellus hanaki. The sequence goes on from NC_140507.1 coordinate 17,304,818, forward strand.
GAAACTTGAGACTTCTTGAGACAGAAGTATTTTTTGGGGGAGAAAGCATGCTAGATCTGAGTGGCAATGGAGGAGGGAGCATAGTCCTTGGAGAATTCCTATAGAGTTGGAGGCAAGACTATGAGTGAGATTGGGTGCGAGAAGCAATAGTAGTCATTGGATGGACTGGGTTTCCAGGCATCTGGGGGTCACCTGGCTCTGAATCTGGAGCACCCAGGCTGTGGGGTGTAGCTGGGATGAGACATGATAAGAATGAGGTTGGCTAGATGGGGTTGGACTAGAAGACATAAGATCCTTAAACTCCAAAATAAGGAGTTTCAATTTATTAGAAAGTATTTTATACACATTTATAGGTTTTTTTGTTTGTTTGTTTTAATCATGTTAACCTACCTTTCATTATCTTATGTCTGTGGAATGCTTGCAACGAAAAGAGAGAGAGAAAGAGAGGGAGAGAGGGAGAGAGAGAGAGAGAGAGAGAGAGAGAGAGAGAGAGAGAGAGAGAGGGAGAGAGAGACGAGTTCAAAAACAGCTATCTCCCTTTTCATAGTTAGGTATTGTACTCATTTTAAGAAAGAGGAAACTGACAGGCTGGGAAAATTGTTGCCTGCCTAAGGACACATGCAATGCTTGCTCTAGAACCCAATGCCTAGATTCTTGGTGCTACATTATTTTTTTTTAGGTGAATAATTCTTAATGTTGAAAAGTTCTTTTTGGTAACCTAGAGTATTATCCTGTACTTAGTTAAAAGTTAAGGAGAAAAATAATAAATCCTTTCCATGAAACAGATGTAGATGTCAGCATTGAGTCCTCAAATCATGAATAAATTTTTCTAGAAGAAAAATTAAACACATTTCTCCCACATTCATATTATTTACAATATAATATAAATATAACCATTTATATTCTTTTGAATTTAATGCTTTTGTCAAAGTATTTTTGGAGAAAGAAAGCACTGGCTTCATTGTGTTTTCCATAAATGATACTCAGAGTCAACATGAAATTTTCTCCATTTTTAAAATAAATTAATGAATCATTCTTCCCAGAACTCATTTTTATGATAATATTAGCAAAGTCATAAAACTTCTGAGCCACCATTTCTACTCATTCTTCCCCTTTCTCCTTCTACCTTTCTATTCATGGTATTAACAATACCTTTCAGCCTCCTTCGGAATTTATTGTGTGCTCCAATGACATAGTGGATATGAAAATACCATGTACGTTTCTACATGAAATTTAAAGCATTGTACAATTTTTAATAATCTTGTTTTTTTAAAAAACCCCACACTAAACCATACCTTATTATTTATGTCTGTTCCTAGAACTATTCCTGGTCATATTCGATTTCCGGCCCCTTCCCAGCCCTTTGGTCATGATTGAATTTGTTGATGCCCCTCTTATTTAGCAGTTTTAGAAATCCTACTTTATTGCTTTATAGTGTATGGAAGAAGGAGAGATATAGGTATTCTTCCCCCTGGGTTCTAAGAGGCTGTGTCACCATGGTATGTGATCTGGAATAGCAAGAGGCAAGAATCGCACGTGAGCAGCTTGTGGACCTATGGAAGCTCAGGGATATGTTTAATATGGTTAACTATCTAACTTTAAAATAAATAAAACTAATTTTACAAAACAGAAAAGTATATATAAACCTTCCTATTTCTGGCATTTCTTGGAGTATTGGAACACCCGATAGTACTGTAGCTCTTATTTCTCACTCCTGATTCTCATTAGCTGGGGCACAGCCCTGCAGAAGTCAGAGGCATGCATTCTCCTGTCTTCAAGCTGCTACACCACTTCCAGTTGTCTCCCTGAAAGGAAATTCTGTTGCCAACTTCTGTTTACCATTGCATCTGACCTCTGTCTTCCCTAATGTGAAGAAACCTTTCTCTCTCTCAAATGCGTGAACATGAAAGATAAATGAAGAAGACGGCCATGTTTTCCAAAAGTGAGAGAGAATACTTACTGGTGGAAGTGCAGAATATTCCGGTGTGTTTACATTTCCAACCAACTGTGTCTATCTTGTTTCCCTCACAACTGGCCTTTATTCATTTATTCCACTTGCCTGTCTCCTGGAGGTAATTGAGTTTATTGTCCTTCTCCCCTAATGTTTCAACCTTGGTCATTCTTTTTTTTGGACTTGGGGGCCTGTGTATATAGCATGTTATAGTTATTCTCCACCCCTGGGAAATTACCCTTTTAAGCATATCATGCCCAATTGACTTCATATTTCCTTCCAAGGTGTGTGTCTGGTTTGATCCCAAACTCTGGGTGCTTATTCCACACCATTACACCTCTGCCTCTGCCAAATAGGATACAGAGCTCTGTCCCCCCTAGAGACTGACAGCGATTTTCTCCCTCCCCTTCCTTCACCTCTGACTGCCTAAGGAATTCTTCTGTGGCCCCGGTACCTCTTCTGCCTAGAATCACAGGGGAATGCCTGCTTTTGTCTCTCTGTACTCCATGTAGTCTGTTTTTATGCTTTGTGTGAGTTGATCAGTAGGTGAAGAATATCCCAACAATACTTTAATACCTGATACACTTCACAAGAATTCAAAATAGTAGATACACCCCTGAAAATTATTTTCTTGGGATTGAGAAATAGAGTAGTGTGTGTGTTGTTTCTCCTTTTCTTGACCTTTTTTTTTTATTGTCTAAGTTAACTACACAACACATAATACTTCTGTCGCCTGAAAATAAAACTGTGATTGAGAAAAAATTAAAAGCACTTTGCATGATCTCATTTGAACTCTATTTTAAAAAGATTTTAGGTCAGGGCATAGGAGTAAAGCATGAAGCAGAGACAATGAAGCATTTGAATACCTTTCCTCCCGCCCCCTGACCTGTGCCTTTTGCTGGACTCAGACCCATTGGCCAGAATCTTGGACTCTTAGGTCCTTTTTTTCTATTGTTTCTCTTTTGTTTGTTTGGGGTTTTAGGACTTTAGATCCAACATGCTTTTCTAGGGATGAAACAGTGATATGTTGATTCTTGCTTCCTTTGATTCTGCACAGTCTGGAGGTAGAATGCAGTTCATCATTCCCACAGGTAATGTGAAGTGAGGGTGGGGTACGAGACAAGAGGGGTGCCAGGGACTGTTGTAAGCTGGAAGTTTGAGCTCTGTCTCTAAACAGTAGTCAGCCTAGCTCTTGTAGGCCGTTACCAGCAGGAGCACAGAGCTCATCTTACCTTATTTCATGATTTGGAAAGCAAAGCCGAACATCCAGGTTAGAAAAAGAGTGGTCCTGATTACCATGGCATGCTGCATTCACAAGCAGAAGTGTATGTGGTCTCTGGTAAACACGGAAAGGATTGCTTCCTGCCAGCCATGTGACTCTGTAACTTGTTAAACTTTTCTGGGCCTCATTGCTCACCTGTTGGAGGGTTTGAGGGAAAGAATGATACCTTCCTGGAAAAATTAACGTGGGGGTGGGGGAAGGTGATGAAAGAGGATAATGTATCTAAACAACTATTTATTGAGCACCTCCTTTGTTGGGGTAGCTAAATGGACAGATAAACAAAGAGTTCTTGGTTACAAACAGCAGATGCCAACTCTTATGAAACAAAATTGGAATTAAGCAAGACAATCTGAATCTCCAGGAAGACAGAAGCAGGCTCAGAGACTGCACAGTCAGGAGCATCATCTAAAATCACGCAGCAGGATTTGCCAAGATGTTACTGTGCCTGGGACCCAGATGCCTCAGCTTGTACTCCTGTTGAAAGCAGCCATCCTGCACACAGCCCCAGGAACACAGCGACCAACCATCACATTTACTACCTATCGCAGAAGGCCCCCCACTCCTCCCATCAGTGGATAGTTCAACATTTGGTTCAGACAAGTCTGGTTGTCAGAGCCTGGGTCTTGTGTGCAAGCCCTAACCACAAGAGTCTGAGGAGGAGATTATCTTTTTTTAGCTCCTGTGGAGGAACTCGTGTTGGGGCTCATGAAATACAGGATTCCCTAATATAAGGAGGAGGTTTTACCCTGAGTGCCAAAGAACAAGGTCCCCTAGAGTTCCCATCCTCAGGGAATTTATAGCCTAATTGGAAGTAGATGACCATGTTTTAAATATGCTGCACAATTGTAACCCATTCCTTTTTTACATTAAAAAGCATTTATTTAACCATCTCACCACAATGTGAGTTTACCTAGAAAGATTACCCCATGGAGGGGCTGTCACTAGATTTTCTCTTGGGACATTGCTTTCCTTTGTGGTCCCCCCATGGTTCCAGAAGCTTTTTTTTTTCTTTTTCTTTTTTCTTCTTTTTATCTCTGGTCTTCCCTCATCTGGAAGTACTAAGCAGACCAAGGTGCTATGATCATCTCTAAGAATAGAAGGCTAAAAATACCCTGGGGAGAGGGCCGATTCCTTCCCGGCTGCACGGGGCCGGCAATCTGCAATCCATCTTCTCTGTCTACCCTCATTTTCACACGTTTGCCTCTCCCTGGAGCTCTGGGAGTGATGACACTGTTTTTGCAAGTTTGCAAACTAATGAAAAAGTCCTCGGACTCTTCCGGTTTGTGGAGCTTACTCTTATATTCTGTGTCTCCATGAAAAGATGGGGTTGGACCCTCCATGGTCTCCAAACTTGGCATTTACCCATTGCAGAAATATTATTACAACAGTTCTACTATCCCCATGACATTATAAATTCCTGAAAGCAGGAACCATGTCATTCATTATCATTACTTTATCTCCAGTGACCCGTGCCATGTCCATGGCTCATGATTACTCCTCCAATATTTGTAGAATGAATGATAATGCATTAGTAGGTTCTTTTTATACACTGCAAATCAAAGAAACTCCAATCCCAAATAGGTGAAGCCACCAGACAGGGTCTTAAGTGTAGAACCTGCAAATGTGAAATCTCAGGCTGCCTTCTGCACTCTCCCTATATTCAGACTCTATAGGGAAATATTCTATTTCAGACTTGACTTTCCTTTAACATTACCAAAAATTCCAGGAGAAAGGTTTTTATCCCCATTACTTCCACAAAATTACTCAAAACTGAATCCAATTGGAACGCTAGGTTGCAGGCTGATTTAGGCAGAGAGGATATAGAGTTGGGCTATTGAATGACTTGTTCTGTACTACAAATTCACCCTTGGAGACAAGGTGAGCCCAACCAAGTTTTGTAGGTTGAGAATGCAAGAACTCAGGTTCCCTAAAGCAAAACTGAAGTATACTAGTAGATAAGAGAATATGTGCTGAATATATATGAGTTGAATAATGCCCCACCCCTTAAACCTGTGAACGTGACTCTATTTGGAAAAAGGATCTTTGAAGATGTAACAAATGAATTATCTCAAAGTGAGATCATCCTAGATTGGAGTGGGCCTATATCTAATAACCGGTACCCTTAGAGGGGTAGAGAGAAAATACACAAAGAAGATGATGTGAAGAGGAAGGCACAGATTGGAATAACGTTTCTACAAGCCAGGCATTGCCAACAATCCCTGGAAGCCAGGAGAGAGGCATGGGACAGATTTCTCCTCAGGCTCCAGAAGAAACCAGCACTGCTAACACCTTGATTTTAGACTTCTGGCCTCTAGAGCTATGAGAGAATACATTTCTGTTGTGTGCAGCCACTCATTTGTGGTACATTATTATGGCAGCCCTAGGAAACAAACACACTAAGTAAATAAAAACAGCTGAGGTTTACTGCAGGCATCAGCTATTGGATGATCTGATCTACAGTGTTACCCAGTAAATCAAATGACTGTCAAGTGATAGGGTTGGGACTTGTACTTACTTGAGCCTGCATTTATTTCACTCTCACGGCCAATCCACCAGGAATCCAGCTGTGCTGTCCAGCTTCTTTGTATAGCCTCCTTTAACAGAAAATATGGCATTCAGCTTTCTATCACATCAATGGAAAAAGATCTCATACAGGCCCAGATCACTGTTATGTCTGTCTGTCAGCAGGCACACAGCTAGCGGCTGACAGCACAAGGCTGTACTATACTCTTTGCCTCATCCACTTATGGCTCTTAAGATGTAGAAACTGCTCTGGACAACCTAGATGCAGGTTCTAGTGTGTCGTTACAGAATTGTTGTGTAACTGCTCTTGAACAGCATGGGTGGGGGAGGGGAGGGGAAAAAAGACCCAGATTGCTACACCTATGCTACTACCTGGGGTGTGAATGCTTGAAACGCATAGGGAGATATTATTTTGTGTTGTTATTCTGTAAGTTTTTCCCCTTTTCCTGATAATAGGAAACATTTGATTCTTATGCTGATTTGTACAAGTGTGTTATTTTTCCAGCTCATTAGCTGCATTTGTTTTTCTTTTCTTTCTTTTTTTTCCTGAGCCATGAGCAGCCCTGTTGGAAGTGTGGATGCTGGCATGGTTTGTTGGAGGCCACAGACCAAAGCCTTAGTGAAACTGCAGCCTGAATGTGCAAGGTGTGATGGTCAGGACTAGGAAATAAGGCATTCCTGTAACCCGGGATTCTAGTTTGTATTTTTGGGGGGCCAGATGGAAGAATCTACTAAAAGATGGGCTAAAAATGTGTTAGTCATAACCCTATCTTCAGGACAGCACAGTGGCTTTGCAAACATCTTCCATTTGTTTTAGATCCCCTGTCAGGAAGGAATGAAGGAAGAATGGAGGACAGGAAGGGAGGAAGGAAAAGGTAACTTATTAAATTTTTTGTTTAAAGAGAAACTATCACAAGTTAACTAAACTACTTTTAATTAAATTCAAATCTCAACACAGTTTGCCTGAGGTATGCACACACACCAAACACACCCATCAAGAACTGAGTTATGGAAAAGAAACACACACACACACATACACACACACACACACACACACACACACACACACACACACACGCGCGCGCGCGCGCGCGCGCGAATGCTATTAACCCTTTGCACTCCGCTGTCCCCTCTCAGGGGACATCGGAATTCTAGCATATCACTCGGATGTCCCCTCTCAGGGGACATTGCAGTTTACTAGTGATTACGGGGAATTGAGTTTCTGCCGCAAAGTAGCGTCAAGTAGCTGGTAGCCAATGTCCAGAATGGTTCGGAGTGCAAATTAATTTATCCGGTCGCATCAAACACAGAGAGTTAAAAGTCATATAAAAAGGTATTTAAGTGTATCAAGCAAAGAACATTTCAGGTGAAAAGCAAAGTCAATCTCATATTGAATTTTTATTTTTAAATAGAATTGCCTTGCATTGAGTTGAAGGCAGGGTACAGCGGAGACATGTTGAAGGAGCCTAAACCAAAGTAATTCACCCCAGACTTTCAGCTTGTAATGGCTGTTATAAGCTGACTTCTTTACAGGGCCCTCTGCTGTGTACTTCTACCCTTTTCACTTCTCTCCATTCTCTACCTTCTACTCTTACCTTCTGCAAAAGTGGTACACACACGTGCACACATACACAAAACTAAATAAATTTAGGGGTCTTTCAGAAGAAAAGATTATTCCATGCACTAACAAATCTGAATTCATTGTATATATGTATGTATAGATAAGCAACATATATATATTGCTTATTTAAAAGCATATATATTGCTTATTTATATATATATATAATGCTTAGTAATACTGGTATTTATTATTAATTATTAATAATAAATATATTATTAATATATACATTGCTTATTTAAAAGCATATATATATTGCTTATTTATATATAATGCTTAATAACACTGGTATATGTTATTAATTATATGTATATAATTAATATATATTATATATATATGTGTGTGTGTGTATATATATATATATATATATATATATATATATTGCTTATTTAAAAGCAGCTTTGTTTAAGTATTGTAATACTACCTTGAACTAGGGGCTTACCAGTAGAATTCTATGTGGCTTTGATTTAATAAATATATAATGTCTTTTTAAAAGAATTTTGGTCATAAGGTGCTAACACCTATGACATCAGTGGCAGAGGATTCTGGACAAGGTTCACTGGAAGATACAAGATAGTAGGTAGCTGAGTGACCTCAGACAAGTCACTGAGCCTATGTTGACTCCCTTTCACTTTTTGGAAAAGTACTATGTCAGATGATTGCCAAGGTCACTTAGGGCTCAGAAATTCCATGACTTGAGTTATACCTGTACTACTATAATCCCCACTTTCTATGTCAGAAGACTGAGGCTTAAGTCCATGTACTTCACAGCTGCACTATATTGTAAATTTCATTCTAGCTTATGTTCAACTTCTTAAATGAGGTTTGAATTAATGAAATTTTGCTGAACTAGGGAACATTTCTCTCTTAATGTCTTCCCATCCATCCTGCTAATTGGTCTTATAATTTTAGACTCAGGCTTTCATCCTGCTCAACTTGGAAGGATGAGGGATGTGAAAAGGGCATGGTACCTGAAATGCTTATTTTGACCTTTCCCATCAGGATCTTTACTCACAGTTAAATTCCTCTGTCTTGGGATGGAATGTCAAACCTCTTAGACACTTTGACTCACAATGTTGTTCTCCTGTTTCAAATCCTAATATGCCTGTATGCACTTGTTCCAATCCATTTATTGATGACCCAACAATCTGATATCCTATCTTTGTCTCCTGATCAGGACTCCTAAACAGTCTCACTGATGGGCATCTACTTAATGTACTTTTCTTTTTTGCAGCATAAAGGAGAGGATGCATTTTCCGTGCAGGCGATCCATTACTTACCTTTTCAGGGGGAGGGAAAGAGCTATCCTGCAGTTTGCCCCATTTAGATATCAAGATAGGTATCCTGCCTTCTCAGGCTCTCAGTGGCAACTTGCTTTATTTCTCTGGGTCTCTCGCATCTCCCTCATTCTCAGGTTCCCTCCCACACATGTTGTAAGTGCTGGCATTCTCTGTTAACATCCTAGAGAGAGAGAGAGAGAGAGAGCTTTTTCTTGCTTTTTTATTCCTGTGGCCTTGAGAGAAAGTGCTGCCATTGGAAGTGTGCGAAGGCTCTTGCTGGGTTTATGAAAGACAATCAGTAGCGCCCTGGAGGCTTAATGCAAAGAAGGAGGTGTAGCCTTTCAGGTTTCTTTGCCAACCAGGGTTCCTTGGGGAATTTTTAAAAAGAGCTGCTATGATGTGTTCTTTGAATTTTTTAAAAAACAAAAAGAGGAAGAAAGAAAGAGAGCCCAGAGTTCTGGAGCATGAATTATGCGGGATATACTGCAGTTACCTTCAATGCCACCCAGGCCCTTGCTCACATGCACCCATGGTATTGTATGTTCCTTTCCTCTTTTGTGAAACCTCAGCACATGAGGAAAAAGTGGCGGTGACTCTTTGTTCCTAGCTTACCGTAATCTGTTCATTTTTGCATCTCCAGGTCACCCCACATGTATATATCGATACTAGTAGACTTTGAGAACTATAGCAAAGAGATCTACCATAATAAAAAAGGAACACTTACCGGGTGCTCCTTGGATGTAACTGTCCCCAAGGACTGTATTTGTATCACTTCTTTTAATCCTAACAGTAACTCCAATAGGTAGTAGGAGATTTCTCCCATTGTATCAATGGGGAAAAGAGACTTGGAGAAACTATTTGCCCAAGGTCACACCTATGGTAAGTGGTGGAGTTGGTAGCAGGGCATGGGCAGTTTTAGTCCACAGTGTCTGTGCCAATATGAAGCCCACTGATCTTTTCATTGGACTTCCTGTAGAAAGTCATTGGGCTTCTCTAAGGAGATGACACTGTTTGGGGCGTTATTTCCTCCATCAGGAGGAGGGAGCAGTTGGTGGAAATTGACAGATCGTGCACTTTGAACTATTTGGCAATATCCAGTGGAGACGAAAATGTGCATACCCTACTACCTAACTATTGTATTTCTCAGTAAATACTCTGGAAACCTAACCCACTGTGCATAAAGAGACAGGTCCAAGAATGACTATTGCATTGTCATTGCCATGGTGAAAGCTGGAAACAAGTTAAAACTTAATCAGTGAAAGAATTAATAGATTGTGGTAACATCATAGAATGCAATAGCATGTGACATTTATAATAAATGCACTAGGTCCAGATGCACCAGCATAGATAATATCCAAATCTGTTTCTTTGAAAAGGCACATGGTGAAAAGATATGACCATATGGCAATTTTAAAAATACACAAAATACATTAAATGCCTGTTATTTAGTGCTATGTGCATATATAATAAACATAAGAACATAGGTAGGAAATATAGACACCTACTTCGGAATAATGGTTTCCTGTGGGAAGGAAGTGAATGCAAGGGGACTGGTGATACTCAGTGAAATAGGTTCCAGTGTATTTGTAATACCTTTTTTTTTTTTTTTTTTGTATGTAGGAATTCCAAAAAAGTCTCAGAAAATATTTTATTGTTAAATTCCAGGTGATAAGCCATGATTATCTTCTATTAATCTCTGATTCTTTGTACTTTCCAATGTGTTAATTTGGTTTATAACTGATTAATTTTTTAAGTAAGGAGAAGAGAGAAGCATCTGGATGATGTCCCAGGTTGGCTGCTGGTACCTCCCAGGGCCCAGTGTGCTGAGGTATTTCCCAATGCACTCCCAAGGCCTGAGCAGGTGCGAGGGGTGAGGCACCAGAGCTTCTGGGCATTCCAGATTATCCTTCCAGTCATGTCTTCACCTTCGTCATCCAGAACAGCTCCAACAAGCAGACCTGCAATGAGTTTTTCATGTAACTGTAGAGGGCAAAGGCTCACATCACTCCTGCAGATGAACAAAAGTTAGCCACGAGTTCATTTCTCTTGCTTGGACTAAACACTGCTGTTCTGCCTACTCTAATTCTATACGGAGAGGCTGGACAAGCCCCAGATTTCCAGAGAAGGGAGGCAGGAAGGGGTGGGGGATTTTCTGTTCACTAACCCCCTGCAATTCTGTTGGGGAACCCCTCAGGCAATGTGGCCCTTTCCTGTGTGGACTGCCTATATTTCATGTGGCATTTTATTCCAAATACATGTACCTTCTTATTTTTCTACAATGTACCTTAGGCCCATTCCAGCCATGATTTTGATTAATTGTTCTCAACAAACACCCTCTTCTTCAGCTTTTACTGCCTCCTTTCCCTGCCCCTTCTTTCCCTCCTGTCCTTCTCCCCCCACCCTTCTATTTTCTTTTCTACCCCTTCCCTCCTTTTCCTGCTTCCTCCTTCCTCTCTAACTCCCTCTTCTATCCCAACCCCCACTCTTCCTCCAGAGGACTGACTGAAGGTTCCAGTAGCCTTCCCCACCTCTAAATTTCCAGCTATATGAACTCATAAAATCCTTAGCAATTAAACCCTGTCAGGTTTCTGTTTCTTCCAGTTGAAAAAAGTTCTAAATGTCACTGAAGCTTGGACCAAAGTACTAAAAACACATGTATTTAGCTTTGACCTTGGGCAAATAAAGTGAGCTGATGAAGTAGGCATACTATTTGGTATCTCTCTCGCCAGGTATGAGAATCTGCCATAGTGTTTGTGAAGCCACTAAGATAATCGGGGAGGGAGATAAAAATGTCAGGAGCTGCTGCAGCAACTTCATTGTCAGGTCACCTGGGCCAGTGGGTGGGAGTTGAATCTTTTCCCTGACAAAGGAGATTGAGGATGATTCACTCAGCACCTCTTGTCTTCACCATAGGTGTCCTCTTCCTAAGGAAGCACACTGCCTACATTTCAATTATATATATTGAAAAATGCAGCACTGCTTCCCTTTCTTTGACAAAAACAAGGGAGAATTTAGTTTATTCGTAGTATATGAAGATTTTATATCCGTGCAAGGAAAACACGTCTTCCTAATAAGTCTTTAAGTGATTCTTTTCTGCTCATTTCCAATTCACTAAGACGTATTCAAGCAATAATCTCTACAACGTGGTGAAAAACGAGGCCATAAACACATAATGCAGTTGATTAAATGAAATAAGCCAGGCCATTTGTGGAGTGGGAAGCACGGAGCTGGGGGGTAGGAGGATGATTACTTGAGGATCTGAGGTGTCTGTCTTTGCTGTTCTTCCTGATAAGGAGGCCAGTGTTGTGGGCTCAGCAGCACAGGTCTCCCAGGAAACCCTGAGGGGGAGACATCAAGGTGTCCTTGCTGGCTTTCTTCACTGCAAGGGAGGAGTTAGGAGTCCTGTTCTCAGGCCTGGAACTATTTCTTGGGGTGATTTCACCTTTGTCTCTTAGGATCTTAAATTTTCAATGAAAAAAAAATGGCTAAAGACAGTCTTTTTTTTTTTTTTGTCTTTTTTTTTTTTTTCTTGTAACCAAAGCTGAGGAAAATTGTGGCACTATACCTTAATTTCTGCATTGTCTATTTTTATGTGAATGGTATATACACACCCCATTTGAGTTTTGCTTTCTATAGTTTTAGTTACCCACAGAAAATCTTAAATGGAAAATTCCAGAAATAAACAATGCATACATTTTAAATTGCATGCTGTTGTAAGTAGCATGATGAAATCTGGTACCATCCTGCTCAGTCCAGCCTGGGAAGTAAATCATCTGTTTGTCCAGCATATCTATGCTGTATGCTCTACCTGCCTGTTAGTCACTTAGTAGCTGTCCAGGTTATCAGAGAGAGAGAGGAAGAGAGAGGGAGGAAGGGGGGGGGGGGAGAGAGAGAGAGAGAGAGAGAGAGAGAGAGAGAGAGAGAGAGAAAGGCCACATTCACATGTTCCTACAATATATTGCTATAATTGTTCTACTTTATTATTAGTTATTGTTGTTAATCTCTTACTGTGCCTATATTATAAATTAAACTTTACCATAGGAATGTATATATAGGAAAAAAGCATAGTACATATATGGTTTGGTACTATTTACAGTTGCAGGCATCCACAGGGGGTCTTTGAATGTACCCCCATAAATAAGTGGGAAGCTACTGTAGTAAGGACCTTGGTTATATATTCACTGCTGCCTGTACTTCATGGATCCCTTGTTCAAACATTGACTAAGGGGGATTTAGGCTCCTTTATGAGAAGGGAAGAGAGCTCTTGACAGACACTGGAATAGGGGGTGTATACAACACAGGTTGCAACGGACTCTAGAGAAAAGGCTGAAGGAGAAGAACCCCAGCTGACAAGAATATGGATATATTTTGGGGATCAGCTTCTGAGTATGAGAGAGTAGAAAATGACATTTTTCCAAAGCTTTGTGTGGGTAATGTCATAGAACTCCTTTACTAGTCTTTGTCAGACTTGGTTTAATATTGGACTATTTATGTCTTTGGCTGCTGGGATATGTATTTTTAAATGCAATTCTGAGTTTCAGAGGGCCACATGAGGCCCTAGGATTTATGCAGTTTACATGTGCTATGTTTTCCCCAAGGGGTTCTTTTTTATCTAAAGGGTTTTGTCTGTCAGGTGTTGCTTTCTTGTTCACCTATTATGCAGTTAGGTGGCAAAAAAAATGTAAATTCAGCACCTAGAGGGAAATGGAATTAAGGGAAAGGCGTGTTGGGAATGAGGCAGATCCCCGATTTACAAATTGAAAAGGAGGATTATGGGGTCAATTTACTCGGACCAGGAAGAGCCAAAGAAAAGAGCAAGGTAGACTTTTTTAGACAAAATATTTTATGGCTGGTTGGGGGAACTTTAGTATAAAGAATTTGTGTGGGGCCCTGGCCAGGTAGCTCTGCTGGTTAGAGTGTCATCCCAATACAACAGGATTGTGGTTCAATCCCCAGTCAAGGCAGAAACAACAATCAATCAATGAGTGCATAAAAACGTAGAACAACAAATCAGTGTTGGAATGCTAAATGTGTAGAATACTAAAGAGACCACATTTCCTTTATTCATTTCTGTATACCCAGTGCCTGACACATGGTAAGTACATGATAAATATGTACCAATTGAATGAATGGAGAATATGTCCAGGACTTCCAATGGATTCCTATGATAAAGTTTAATTTGTAAATTTGGCACAGTAAGAGATTAACAACAACGAACAATAAAATAGAAGAATTATACTGTAACAAAAGTTAAGTGAATAGCTTTGGGGCCATTGGTAAATAAAATAAGGGAGACTTCAACTTAAGCACTGAGATACCCCAACAGTTGATCTGTTAATCAAGATGGCTACTATGTGACTAAGGGTTGGGTACTGTATACAGTGTGGATACCCTGGACAAGGAGATGATTCATGTCCCAGGCAGGACAAGCCAGGGAGATAAAAGATTTCCTTATGCTACCCATAATGACATGCAATTTAAAATGTAAGAATTGTTTATTGATTTGTTTATTTCTGGGATTTAATACTTTCAGACTTCAGTAATTCATAGGTAACTGAAAATACAAAAAGTAAAAGGATGGATAAGGGAGGGGGAATTCTTGTACTTGACACTTAGTATACTCAAATGTTGCTGTTACATGTATCATTGCAGTAGTAGAGTTAAGCATTAGGTACTATAGGGGCATTTTGGGGTATTTAGATTGGGGAGATCAGCAAAGAAAAATGTAATATTTAATCTGAGATCTGGTAAGGACAAGTATATATCAATTTAGCAAAAGACAAAGAAAGAATATTCTTAGCATGAGAGTAGTATACTTAAAAGCCCTGGATTGAGAGTAAGTGTAGTGTTTTGATAACAGTGCATGTGGTTTATTTGATATGCAGTGAAGGGTGGGGATTGCTGAGAAAAGATGGAGGGATTCCCAAGTGGTTCATGTGTCAAGACAAGGAACGTGAATTTGAATATGAGGACCAGGAGTTCCTGAGGGTTATGAAGTCCATTTACCTTTTACGTGGCCAGAAAATGCTGGCTTCAGAGTGGAGAAAAACCTGGAGAGGGACACATTTAAAATAAAAAGAGTTGGTTTAAGAAGCTGTTTTAAGGAATATAAGAAGAGAGACAGGGATGGCCCCTACTAATTGGTAGGGAGAGCAGAGGGAGGAGACAGACTTAAGAGAGAAAGAAGACAAACTCTATCAGAGCATTTACTGGTCATATTTAGGAAAATGACAACTCATTCTTCTGTTTATGAAGAAGGAGGTACTATTTGAAGAGCTTTAAATGAATTAACTTATCTGTCCTTCACAGTCAATCGGGGTTAAGTTATGTTGCTATCACCAGTTTTTCAGATGAGAAAACCATGGCACAGAGGGGCTAGCAACTCCCCAATACTAAGTTGAACTACTACTAAGTGGTAAAGCCTAGATTCATTTATGGCAGCGTGACTTCAGATTTATGCTCTTCACACTAACCCAAATGTCTTTTGGGTAACAGCCCAGAATAACAGAAAGTCCCATTTCTACCCTGGATGTTTTGTCATCTGGTGTTTTTTCAAATAGGGGTTTAGACCACATGGTTTCTAATAATGTTGATGATCTCTTACGAGTCTCTGCAATTAATGAAGCATTTATACAGTGTATTAACTCATGTAGCCTTTACATGCATCTTTATAAGTAGGTATTGCTATCCCTAATTTGAGATTTTGTGACTAGCAAAGATTATGCACCTCCTAGGGAATCTATCTTATCCCTTTGATCTCAGGACTCCTGTCTCCTAAAATATTGTTTCCATAACGATTTCTCAGGATAGGTATTCACCTCTTGAAATGGGAGTTAATGTGATCACTAATGATGATGATAGTCATGTAAATAAATGATTTCTATCCAGGTGGCACATGTTATCAAGAAGTTGGGCCCAAGGACTGGTAGGATTGGAGGTTAAAATATCAGAAAAGGAAGGTGCTTGAGTAAGATTTTAAAGGATCAGTAGAACTTGTTTAGGTAGATAAAATTTTTATGGAAGAAAAAAATCCAATATTTTGCTAATGCCTACAAAATAGCTTTTTGCTTGTGGCCACTATTAGTTCTTTTTGACATTACAGACACCATTAACTGAAGCAGGAATGCAATACATATGAGAACTGTGTCCTCATTTAGTTCTTTCATCAGTTTCAGCAAGTTTTCTTTTTATTTTCCAACCACTGAATTGATTTGCTCTATCAATATAAAAAAGAAAACAGTCTTAGTCACTCTCCTGTCCTTGAGTAATTTGCTTGCCGCCTACAAACTGACATCAAAATAGCAGTGGACTTAGGCTATGTCTGGTCTGTGCTAGCTCCAGAATCCAAGGAGGCGATACAAATCAATTTATTTCTCTTATATTTTAAAATAGATTGAGATAGTTATTTTCAAAATATGTGTGGAAATGAAAAAAAAAGTTTGGCTTCATGGTTTTTGTTCCAATATTAACTATTGTTTTGAAAAGGAGAAGTAAGAAGAATGATTAGAAATGAGAGAAGATAGTACATCCATTTATTGGCATTATCATTCATTGAACATTGAGAACCCTAAATGGAAAAAAGTTGTCTCAGCCCCTTGGATTAAAAGAAAGAGTTGTATTTTTAAGGAAATAGCAATAATACCTTAGAATGCTAACACTTCCTTGCTTCATATCCTCTCCTAGATAAGATAATGCAAGATCCTTTGCCTCAGTTTCCCTCCCTTGAGAGGACAAAGCCAACTACCACACGAACATGCGGTCAATTGCACTCTGTGAGGTCTTGCAAAATGTGGTACCCTGTGAGGTCAAGATATTATTAATAGAAGGAAGAGTTCTCACACAGTACATTCTCACTTGTTTCACATGCACTGTGAAATGAAGAACATCAGAAAATCTTTTGCTAATCCAGAACACCCTTATCTTCACTTTCTTTCTCCCCTCTCCTGCCTTATTTCCCTCCCTTCTCATCAGGATCTCCAAATTTATATCATCAGCTATCTCTCTGTCATATATATTGGTTAACAGTCTTAACAAGTTTCTATGTTGGATTTTTTTCAGATGTATCCTCTAAGTTTTATTTTTCTCGTGTTGCAAAACATATGGCATATGGGACCTCTCTCCAGTGTGGGCTGAGGATGGTGTCCTTCAGTGGGCAAAAGACATGGGCAGGCAATGTGTGCCATGTGCTGAAATGGACATCATGTGTTTATGCTCTATGAGAACCTAGCAATCTCGGTTAAAACGGGTACTTTTCTTTCCTAATAGTTCATAATTGACCACCCTTTTGAATTTAGCCAAGTAACCACAGGGTGGAAGATGAATTTTGTTTAGCCAGGCCATAGCTAGAGGTCATTCCTAGAGCCCAGAGCATAGTATCATCTGAGCATGATTGAGGGGTTGGCTCCTCAAATGGAAATCAGGGCTACAGACCAAAATAGAAATAATAGCTATAGAGGCAAAAGAACAGATACGCACTGCCATGAGTGATCATTTTAGACTTGAAACATTTGCTTGGGCATTTCTTTCTGCCTGGACAAAACGGTCCCATATTCTCTACCTTTTCTACCTAACCTTAAAAATCCCTGTATACTTCCTACCATGAGCTTTGTCTGGTGCCTGTCATCTCTTTGGTGCACCAATGTCTTTGCGAGTCATTTGATCATGCATGCATGTCCAGGTGGTCATCCCCTCCAATCTGTAAGGAAGCCAAGAGTGGGACCACTCCTATAAATTATACCATTAACTCTTTGAGTTTTCATCTGCATTGAGTGAAGGAGTAATGCATGACTGAATGAATGACATTAGGAGTAAACAAATAAACAGAAGCCAGGGTAATAATAGACAAATGCAACAGGCTGGTGAATGGTTGAGTAATACCAGTCTTGGCCTGATTTCTAATCTGGAGATATTCTCCAATGCTGAGTCATGCATTGTGAGCACACCTTATAACATTGCTCACTACTTCTCCCCTCACTGAGTGAGGTTCAGTGGACATCGATAATCCTTAAGAAACTATTGGGAAGGGAGCCCTGAATCACATGACAAAATATTCCAAGAGAGCCTACACAGCACCAGAATAAAACCAGAGGCACAAAATATTTGAGCTGGAAGGAATCTGAGGAGTCTAGTCTTCTAAACATATAAAATAAGACACCTGGGTTCAGACATCCACATATTCTCTCAATTCTGTTCCCTTTTCAGCCTTCTCTAGACAGCTGATTGATAATTGTAGTCACCCTCCCACACATTGCCTTCTACAAAATTAAACATACCATATAATGCATATATTTACTCAGATTATTGATTTTATTCCACTCGGATGTAAGTCAATAAGGGTGAGCATTTTTTGTTCTGACTTCCCTCCCCTACTGTGCAAGAAGCCAATTTTTCACCCCCTTACAAATCCATTTAAATATTGATGATTACTAACTGTGCCTGTTCTTTGACTCCATCTTTGATCTGGTTTAACATCTGCCAGGTTCTTCTTTGATAAAATCCTTAATTCCTGCTCTTTTTGTATCTGTTTGATTGTCCTGATTTTGCCTTATTTTTGAAGATTATCCTTTTAAAAGTTCACTGCTGTATCTTGAGAGTGAGAACAGTACTTGTCACATAGTAGGTGCTAAATAAGTATTTGCAACAGATAGGAATAGTTTCAGTTAGCAACTTGGACTAGGGATGCACATCCTAGTCCCAGGTAGGTTTAGAGCTGACTTGAGTCACATATCAAGTTCAGCAGGTTTTCTGGTGGCAATACTTAATAAAGCCTCTTTCCTACATTTCAGGGTCACCTCCCATCAGTGTCTAAGAAGAAAACTTCTTTCTTGGCCCATGGTTATATATATGACCTTACTGTAATATCTCTTGAGTTGAGTACAAAAACTGAGATGTGCCTGGCTAGTGTGACTCAATGATTGAGTATCAATCTATGAACCAAGAGGTCACTGGTGCAATTCCCAGTCAGGCCACATGCCTTGGTTGCACCTTGATCCTCAGTAGGAGTTGCACGGGAGGCAACCAATCCATCGATGATGTTTCTCTCTCATCAGTTTTTTTTTCTCTCTATACCTCTTTCTTCTGCTTTTTCTAAAAATCAATAAAGGAAAAAATTAAAAAAACAACACACACAATAGAGATGTTACTACATTTATCCTGTCTCATCACACAAAATGGGAATAAATAGAGGTATTGCTTTAGCAGAAAAGTGCCCACAGCTGGGTATCTTTTCTAGAAGACCAGAGGCCAGGAGCAGGGCAGATTCTAAAACCTGCCTGCCCTGAGAGCTGCCCTTTTCCTTACAGCATTCACAAACCCATTCCACACGTAAGTCCCAACCATGCTGGTGGTTTCCTAATCTGTCCTTTCCTGGTTTGGCTTTTTACATTTCAGCAGTTGGGTTGGCTTTTTAAAATTGAAGGTTGGAAAGGAGCAGCAGAGAAGAGGGACAGAAAAAAGCCTAGAGGCATCGTTCCAGAAACAGTGTGTGTCTCCACCTCATTTAGCACCTTCTGTTTAAAAACTCTGTCTGCCCTGAAAACAGGCCTGCGCCTCTGCTTTGGCAATGCTTGGTGTTTCCAGGCCAGTCTTCAGCTATGTTAATAGAATCAGAGGACTCAAAAGGTACATTTTGCAAATATAAAGTGTCATCTAGTGGCCCCGATATCAAATGCCTCACCTCAGGAGGCTTCTGCAGGCTAAATAAGGCCATTCAGGCCCCAAAGGTAGGGGAGAAGGGTGGTATGATGGGAGTAGGGAACAGAGCATTTGTGGCTGAGTGTAGCTATCTCTTGGGGCCTAAAACCTGATCCTAAGATGTTGATTTTTGTGAAGGTATTTCTAGAGAATGTTTATCAATATTCACTTTTATAGAAATTATCTCCTTTTTCAAGTGTTGGAATCACAATTCCTGTCATGATTGCCACACAGAATCTTCATTTCTTAGTCTTTCATTCATTTACATGATTTGTCCTCAAATTAAATACTGGTGTGCACAGCATTTGGACAGCGGAGAATGAGAAAAATTGGTCCAGCCTTAGAGGAGCTAGCAGTCAAACAGAGGAGATAGGCAACTAGAGAAGTAGGCATGAGAAAGCACAGGTATGTTTTGATAAGCTAAGGGCTTCTGAGAGGTCACAAGAGTGCCCTATCTATTTTAGAATAGAAGGACAATTGTCAAAACAGTTTGAATAAAATTTGGATTTTTTTAAAGAAGTTATATGTTATCTTTTCTTCCTGTTAAATGAGCTACACTTTAAGACTTTTGTGTTTCTGGTTTGGCAGTCTCTGCCCATATGACAGGCCAGAGAATAGAATCCTTCTCTCTAAGCCACTTCTGGATGGCAGGGAAGGCTTCCTAGGAGAAATGAACTCCAGCTGAGGACTGGATGGCAAGGACTTGCTAAGCCACAGGAGACAGGAGAATGGCATGGGCTAATGCTCAGAGGGGACAAGAAGGGAATGGTGCTCTCCAAACTGGCATTAACAGCACCTAAGAGGCTTTAAACACATCAACAACAAGTGTATTCATTTCCCGGGGCTGCTGTAAAAACTGAGTGGCTCAAAACAGCAGAAATGTATACTGTCACAGTAAAGAAGGCTGGGAATCCAAAACATTGCTCACTCTCTTAGCTTCTGGATATTACTGCCAACCCTTGGCATTCCTTGACTTGTAGCTACATAGCTTCAGTTGCTGCTTCCATCATCACAGGGCCATCTTTTCCATGTCTTTCTCAGGGTATTCTCTTCCATGCGTGTCTGTCGCTGTGTCTTTTCTATGGAAAGGACACCATACTTTAGTATGACCTCATCTTCACTTATGTCTTAATTACACCTGTAAGGAAGGAGCTTATTTCAAAATAAGGTCATATTCATAGGTACCAGGGTTGAGAATTTCCACGTTACATTTGTGGGGACACAATTCAAGATACAATAACAACAAGCTTCTGCTCGGATCTGCTACATCAGTAGTTCTGCTAAGGACTCAAAGATGAACTCAGTATTGGCTGCGTGAAGAGAAGTGGAATAAAGTGTTATGAGAGGTCAAAGACATTGACCCATCGTTTGGCCCTTGTGGATCCTTAAGCCTATACTTGACACTCTCTATGCTATATAGTTTTGTCATCAGTTAAATGGAAATAATAGCTCCCATTGTTATCGGTGGGGTGTTCTCCATATCCCCACCAGTTACCAGTAGAAGTGGGCTTCTTGTGATGTCATGAGAAAGGAATTTTCTGAGACTCACATGGGAGAATCAGTGATATTTATTTGTGTAGAGTTAAACTCCTGCATTTCCAAGGTCCTGTCTCCCTCCCTCCATCCTGACTAGGAAAAGGCCAGCTGTCTTCAGCAGGGCTAGGATTAAAGCCCTTACCCAGACTTTCTAAGGAATGGTTGCACAGTCTAGTCCAGCATCGGGCTAGCTTAGCTGTGCTCCCAGTTGTAGTTCATTGTGTGTGGGGTCCAAATGGCCTATGCGGCTATTGAGAGAACACGGACAAGTGCCAGGAAAAAGGAGCAAAGCCAGAGGAAAAGAAGATGGTTTCTTTACAGATTTTAACCTTTATGATTTTGTGAGTTTGCAGATTAGACTGACAGGCAAGTATTTTCCCTATATCACCCTGATTTTACTGTGCATATGCTCACCTTTCCCTTTGTTCAGCCCCTTCCCACAGCGCTCCACAGAGAATGGATTGGTGGATCCCTGGGGAGTGTTTACCCAGATGGCCATGCTTATAATGTCTGTCCTTCCCTTTGCTCTCTTTCTATTACTAATATTAATAACTAGCTAATTACAATGTTAACACTTTCTGGTGTCACATGGTTCATGATCACATCTGAAAATGATTTTAAATACTTGGCTCGCAGTGTGATATTCTGTAAGCACTCTGAATATTAGCTACTCATGATGATCTCCAGGAACACCACCCTTTTCTTTCCTTGGACCTGTTTCCTCATATGATGAGGGTCATATTAGATGTCCTTCAGGAAGACACACTGCTTTGAGATGGAGAGGATGCTAAAATGACTAGGAAGAGGAATACCACATGACTACATGACCTTCACTTGCTTGTTTTACTTGCAGTTAAACGAGAAATAGGAAAGGGGAGATGCTAGCCTACTCCATGATACTCTTTCAGCTTTTCCCAGATGGCTATATGATAGTAATGGGAGTAATAAAAGGGGGGTTTTCTGCTTCCAAACATAGTTCTAGGCAATGTAAATCCATCAGGTATTTTCAACCTTCTCCTATACCCATGCCTTGCTTTGACAGAATATATTATAACTTGACATTGGCAAGAATGGTACACCGGTAGCTCAGTCTTAAATAGCTTCACCAGAAAATCACTTCTCAAAAGAAGCAAATAAAAACTATTTCCTATTTTGAAGAGGCAAAGGAGATAGCAGGGGGCTGAGGGATAATGGCACTATAAATTGTGAAACAGTGGCCTTGAGGGGCCTTTCAAGTTACTAGTGTAGTCACTGGGGATTGACAGCAAGCCCAAGGATCCTACAAAACGTGCTCACTTCTCTTAACCAGAGAAAGCTTTCTACTTTTCCTTAAAAAAAAAAAAATGATTGTAAACACAGAGTGCTGCCAGGGGTGTATTTGTGAACCCAAAGGGCAAAGGCACAGGAAAGTTGGAGAGATGCAAATGGCGGTGTGAATGCAAAAAAACAAAAAAACAAAAAAACACCAAAAAACCAAACCCGGAATTTAAGGTTGCTGCATCTGAGTAGTCCTTATAGATAAAACACATTGCATTGTTAGGCCTCAAATTCCCTATGCTACCTTGAAAACTTTGAACCTCATAGGGCTCCAGACCTAGCTGTGAGATACCCTGTTCTCACCAGATAATGTTCCCCACCAGTGCAGGAAGCTCTTCACCCTGCTAGTTTCCCTGTCAGCCAGCCCAGCTACATCCCATCTGGTCCTCAACCTCCCTGCCAGCCTGTGACATGAATCA
This sequence comes from Pipistrellus hanaki, assembly GCF_964339955.1. Lineage (NCBI taxonomy): Eukaryota > Metazoa > Chordata > Mammalia > Chiroptera > Vespertilionidae > Pipistrellus > Pipistrellus hanaki. Next base: position 17,327,436 of record NC_140507.1, read on the forward strand.
AACAAGCCAATCATATTCTCCCAGAGGAACCAAAGGGCACTTCACCCTCCTGTTACTATGCTGTCTGCCTTTCACTGCCCCTGCAGGTTCACACTCTCCTGAGGGCAACCCTGGTGTGGCCCTGCATGGTTGGTGTCCTTCTCCCCTGGGCTGTGAGTGTATGTGACTAATAAACTGCTGTTGATCTTATCTGTCCAATGACAGTTGTGTGTGTGGCCATCCCAGAACTCAATGGCAGACTCCCCTCACTCACCAAAGAGTTGGTGAGCAAAACACCCACACCTTCCTATTTTAGAAGTAGAAATTGAGTTCCAGAGAAAGAGAGAGAGAGAGAGAGAGAGAGAGAGAGAGAGAGAGAGAGAGAGAGAGAGAGAGAGAGAGAGAAGAAGTGATTTGGTCAAGGTTGACCAAGATCTTAATAGTAGAGATTATGAAAATTTTAAAAGTAGCTAACTTTTATTCAGTGCTGAGCATTGTTTTAAGCATTTTCTCTCCAGGTATTATTTGATTTAATCCTCACAAGAACCCATGTAGTACCCAACCCTCATGATTATGAACCTTAGACTTGCGAGGTAATTTGGCACAGAGTAGGCAGGTAACCTTCCCAAACTCATCCATCTGGCAAATAGCTGCAATTTAAGCCCAGTGTCCATGGGTTACTTAACTGTATTCTTTCCACTGTGCTAAATTGCTTATGTGGGTTATTTTTTAAAACCTATTATCCTCAGTCTAAGTTTTAGTTTTAGAAACTTTCAACAACTTGCTCAAGGTTATAAATAATAAATGGTATGATCTCAATTTTGAACTCTTAATATCCTGACACCTGGGCCCACCCTCTTAACTGCACTTTTCCAAAACCCAAGACCTCTGACTCCTATCCAGAACTCTAGCTCACCATGGAGCTGGGTGGTTGCATGGAAACAAGAAAAGGTCAAAGAGATACTGTTATTAGAACTCAGGTGGCAACAGAATTTTTGTTTCATTTTTCTTTTCCTCCCTTTCACATGCTTTGGTTACAAGGTGAAGGGCTCTAGCCACATCTATGATTATGTTCTATAGCAACACTTTATAGAATAATTGCTATTGTACTAGGTGCAGTACTAAAAGTTTTATGGTAGTTATTATCCCTACTTTATAGATACAGAAATATCTACTATTTATCTATTTAACTCTACTCTTTAACATTTTATCTTATGTGATCAAGTAATTTACACCAAGATTTTAAACTCCCAAACTTAAGAAAGACTCTGGTTTGAATGGGAACTTTGCTATTTATTAGCAAGTATAGTCTTGAAAATTTATTTAACTTTGCTAAAATTCAATTTCTTATAATATATATGGAGGTTATTATAATAGTAGCCATCTGATAAGGTAGCTGAGAAAAATAAGATGCTTCTGGTAAGCATTTCAAGGCAGGAAGCATTTGATAAGTCATGGCCCATTATTGCTGGCCCTTCAGAGGTAGAGGGAACCTTAAAAGTATTATTTTGACTTCCTTATTTTTTAGATATCTGCATGGAGGGAAGATTGGTTCAAGATCCCACAGTGACTAGCAATGGCTATAGATTGTTGATCTCATGCATGGTAGAACTTGTGTAATTAGTGTAGTAAATATGTTTCTCCTTTTTTATGTAGTTTATAGCATATGATAAGCAGCGTTCCATTTTGTTTCAGGTCTTGGGATGGATAAAGAACTTTTAACCATTTATTACTGGTTAAACTCTGCCTTCCATAGTAGAGTGAACTGACTTTCTGGGTCTCCTGACCTTCTGCTCCCTGGAACTTTCTGGGAGCATTGTTATTGCTTTTCCCCTTCTATTTCCCATTATGCAGATTTTGTAGCTGAGAACACACCTTAGCGTAGTGCAACAGGTATGAATAGTTTTGTGGTTTTCTGTAAGCCTGACTCTTGTAGAGGCCAACAGAAGTGAGTCTGGTGTGGTGAAAGCCTTGACATTGTATTCTACTCAGCATCTGGCCAATGCCTTGGGTAGAAGGTATTCAATTGTTAATCGATGAATTATGCATTCCTGAGGATTTTCTAGTTCAATGAATTGCAAGTATAAGCAAACTCCATGTGTTGGTTAAAATATGTTGTATTTGCAGATTAATACTGTTGAAAGAGTGGCTAGAGGCAGCCAGAAGTGAAATACAGGTGTACTAGTTGGCTTAACAAAAAATGGTAGGAGCCATTGCTTTCTCTACTAAAAACTATACATGCTTTTGGACATAAAATATTACAGAAAATATATCTGTGCTTGTTTAAGTCATTATTTTTTAAATTTTCATTGACTTTTATTGGGGTGATGTTGATTAATAAAACTATATAGGTTTCAGGTGTACAATTCTAGAATATATCATCTGTGTATTGTATTGTGTGCTCACCATCCAAAGTCAAGTTCCCTTCTGTGTTTAAGTCATTGTCCTTGGCTGACTTTTCCATGCCCTGCAAGCTCTTTCCTACCTTTGTCTGTTTCTCCACAACCTCCACAGTAGATTTGGGCTCCTGGTAGTAGCTCAATACATGAAAAGAGGGAAAACCTCACTGAAAGAGCAACTGTCTCTCCAAGTGAGAGACTGAGTCAGACATTAAAATTATAGACTTCTGAGTGGGGCAGAAACTCTCCTCTGACAGTGACTAATTCTGTAATTGTGGCTCAAAATTCCCTGAGATTCTTTTGCTGCATTTGTAAAATAGGAGTAATAATGCCTCCTTTCTGGAGCTGATGTGAAGCCTGAATGGGACGTGGAGATTATCTGAGCACTTAGGACATCCATACACTTAGTCATATCAGAAAGGCTGGCTGAGCCGAAACCGGTTTGGCTCAGTGGATAGAGCGTCGGCCTGCCGACTGAAAGGTCCCAGGTTCGATTCTGGTCAAGGGCATGTACTTTAATTGCGGGCACATCCCCAGGAGGGGGTGTGCAAGAGGCAGCTGATCAGTGTTTCTCTCTCATCAATGTTTCTACCTCTCTATCCCTCTTTTCCTCTCTGTAAAAAAAAAAAAAAAAAAAAAAAATCAATAAAATATATTTTAAAAAGAAAGAAAGAAAAGCTGATTGAGAGACATGCTAGCCCATCATTCCCTACACCTATTATCCGCCTGTCCCTATGAACCTGTAACCATGGCCAGTGAAATTTAATGACTTCTTAGTTCATCTTTTGCAAAATAGAGATGCTAATATTTAATACCCCACTAATCTTGTAGAAATTCTTTGGATAAAGTGAAAGAACACTTCAGAAGAGAAAAGTGAACTTGGCAATAATTTAGAGATGTAGCCTAATTCATAATTACTTGCAGGTGACATTCTGTATTAATTATAAATCTCAGAATTCCTTTCTCAGCTTTTAATACACGTTTTGACTATCTCCCAGCTGTCCACTGTGCAGAAATTAATTTAAGTTAATCAAAGTTAAATATTTGGAAAACATAGCAAAGAGTTCCCTAGAACTGATATTCATTGGCAGCAAATTTGGGTTTAGTTTGAATTCAGAAGACATGACAGAAGAGGTTCTTGAATTGGATGATATTGAAAAGCCTGTTTGGTATGAGTGATGAATAAAAAGAATTTCTTAGATCCTGGCTACTGCCAGTTAAGGACCTTCTAAATCTGAGAATCAAAGAATCTGTAAGTCTACATTTCTACACTTTTTAAACATCAGTTTAAATTATTGGAAAAATACAAAAGTCAAGAGATGCAAAAAGAACACATGCTTTCCTTTTCTTGACCTAAAAGCTATTCTGGGGCAATGTTTTTCCTCTTGCACCTGACAAACCCACAGAAAAAATAAAAAAAAAAGAAGTAGATTCTCTGCAGGGCAAATTGGCCTCACTTTTCTCTGCTAATGCACATTAACACCCCACAGGGGGACTCTGATTTTTTTCCAGTGATGTACATTTCACAGTTGGGATCATATTTTGCTCTGAAGTGCAATGGCGCTCACGCCAACGCTAATGAAATACTAAAGCTGAAACTGTCATGCTGCTCCCACCCCCTCAAACCTCATGCCCAAGTTCTTGATAGTTACCGCTAGGGCCCTCAACCTGTTACCAGGGAGACACAGAGGAATCCTGTGTCCACAGCTTACCAAAGGAAATACGGCTGCATCTGAAGATATGGCTCTTGAATTTGTCTCTTGTCTGAAGAGATTACTAAAGCTGTTTCGCTTTTTTTTTTCTTCAAGTGAACTTTCTAACTAGGGTTAGAAAACTTGGAACCCCAAATCCTAACTGGTGAAAGAGCCATCTATGTGCTGGCCCTGGCTGAGGCTGGGAATTCCATGGAAAACACTGGAGCATGTCCCCTTGATATGGATTGTTTAGAGTAACAGACACATTAATTAGGAAAGAACCTTAAGGAATGCATATTCCCAACAGATCTACTCTAAAGAAGAGTGCATGGTTAAATGATAATTTATAACAGATTGATGAAAGTAATCATGAACATCTGAATCGGAAAGGAAGAAGTAAAACTGTCATTATTTGCAGAAAGAACTTTTGGTAGTCCGTGGTGTTCAGAGCATCCCCAAAGAATGAAGACTTTAAAGGAACTTGGGAAAATCACAGTTGCCTTGGATGTACATTCCAAACATATATATCTGTCAAAGTTTCATATGCAATAAAATTACACCTGTGCTGTGACTTCTGAAAACATACATAGCAACAACTGATACCCTTACACTTTACATCCATTAGAATTACAATTATTTAAGAAGCAATAGACAATAGGGTGTTGGAGAAAATTTAGAGAAGGTAGAATTCTTGGGCACTGCTGGAGAGAATGTAAAGTGGCATAGCTGCTGTGGAAAGCAGCATGGTGGTTCCTCAAAAAATAAATGTAAAGTGACCATTTTATCCAGTAATTCCACTTTTAGGTTTAGACCCAAAAGAATTAAAAGCAGGAAATGAAACAGACATTTGTAACTAACGTTCATAGTAATATACTGCATAACAGCCAAACGTAGTGACAACCACAAATTCATTAGCAGGTTAATGGATAAACAGAATATGGTATACACACACAGTGGATCTTATCATTCAGTCTTATAAAGGTAAGAGATTCTGATACAGACTATGACATGAATGAAACTTGAAAACATTATCCTAATTGGAATAAGCTAGACTTTTTAAAAAGAACATTTTGTATAATTTTGCTTATAGGAGATACCCTAAGATACTTCCGAAGTATGTTTTCAATTTAAATTAGATAGTTATATCTATTTCCAAATAAATTTTTTCCTGGAGGGTATTATGCTGGGGCTTCTATCCTTGAAGGTCAGACTCCTAGCGAGGAGCAACAAAATGCACACATTGTATTTCTGGGAAGAGAGTGTGCCTCCTGAGATAAACAGATGTCTAGACAGTCCTTCAAATGCTAGAAATAAATGGTTATGTTTCCCGGGTGTTGCCTTTCTTAGGAAATACCTCCATTTATGCAACTGTTTCTGATGGGACCTGGGTTCTAAGCCTCTCACAGGGTAGCAGTCCTGAGGACCCTCAGGCTGTCCTGGTGCCCGTTAGCCCTCAGCTCTTGGAAGCACATTGGACCCTCCCACTGTAACAAGTTAAGCATGAAATGGAGGACTATTATCACCTTCCTTGTTCTGGTCATATTTCTCTTAACCTTCAGCTCTTACGAAAGCCACTCTTAATTCTATTATTTCTCACTTAAAACTTAAAATTTATCTTCTCATTCCCCTTCTTAAAATCCCTTCTGTGTTATTCTATTCTTGTTCTTAGGAAAAAATACCAAATCCTTAATGGAGTTTGGGGTAATTGAAAAAGATGGTTCACATGTTTTAAAATATTTGACTGTCCCCTTTACCCTCTCCACCCAAGTTTCTGTGCTTGGCTTCTTTCAGCCTTCTTGACTTCCTAAAACTCCTGTACATAAAGAGGCCAAAAATGTACATTACGAATCAAAATTAAAATATACCTAACAAAGGATTTTTAGAGTCTGCCTTTTCCCTTTGGGGGGCATTCTAACCTCTGTAACTTAATTCTCTGTCTTGATATTTTTATATCTGGGGAAAAAATAGGATATTTTAATCACATACATTACATTCCCTCCACCCCACCCCTTAATAATAGTCAAACCCAATAATATCTCTGGGGACATCTTCCTGATAATAAACATCTTATGGTAATGAAAGGGTTATGTAATATTTCAGCGGAAATGATATCACGTTAAAATTCTGAATTCACGTCCTCCTCTGTTTCTTGGGTGTCTGTTGCTCAGCCCTCTGCGAGATTCAGTGACATGAGCTTCCAAAACTATTCTTGCTCCCAATTAATAAGCCTTGTGGTTACATAACAACATTGCCGTCACAGGTTTGTTTATAGTTTAACAGGTACTTTGATGTTCATTATTCTTCTAATTATTTCAACAAGTCTTTCCAGGCTGTTGGGATCAGCACTCCCACTTTACCGTTGATGAATCTGAGACTCAGTGAAGTGGTTTGCAAAAGAAATAAAGGTGGGGATGGAGGTCTAGCTCTTCTGACTGCTAGTCCATTGTGATTTGGGGAAGTAATATTTAATGCTTTGTTTTTGCTGATGGTAAGAGTCATATGTTCATTGTAGAAGATAGAGGGAAAACAGGAAAGTATAAGAATGAGAATTGGAAATGCTTTCTTCCCCACCACCCAGTGAACCACTGGGAACATTTTAGTGTATTTCCTTCCCAGTTCTTACAGTTTGATGGGTGTGTGTAGTTATATGCTTGTGAATTCTCACAGAATTGGGGTCATATAGCATTGCTACTGCACGAGAACAGGTGTGCGGCAATTATAATGGCACTATCTCAGTGTGCGTGTGCAAGGTAACCTGGGCCTCATTTTCTTCTTCTGTGTGTTAGGAATGAGGGTTCTTAATAGGGCCAGAGGAAGGGTCAGCTCCAATTCAGCCCCTTTTTATTTGTTTACAACTTCAGAGAGCATATTCCTGGAAAAAGAGGCAGAGAAATATCTATTAGAGACAGATAGATGTAGCAAAAGTCAGACCAGTAGACCTGATTTAGGACTAGGAAATGTCACAGCTAGGAGTTTCACACAGCCTTCCAGATGCACAGGGTCTCCTGGCTGTCCAAGGAGTGACCACAGAGGGCGACACTGAGCAGTGGCCAGGAAGAAAGGAGGCAGTGCTGTGCAGAGAAGCACAGGCCATAGGTGTGATTAGACTGAGAGACCCTATCTGCATGGCAGGTTTTGAGTGCACATCTGTGGAGAGAGTGTGCCACCTTGTTTCAGCCCTGGATTGGGTTGAGATAGATGCTCTGCTGTGCCCCAGTCCTCTGGTTGCCTTAATTTTCTCAAGGGAAATGAGTAACATCAATAATACCCATAGAAAGGCTTAGGCATAAAATCTTTGAGTATGTAATTACCAAGGACTCCATTCTTATGCTAATGAAGTGACTTCTCTTTCTCTGAAGCTATTAAAACAAACAAACAAAAACACAGTCCAGGTCATTATTTCCCTGCCATGGTCCAGTGCAGATTGATCTCTCCCATTCGATGGGATTATCTCCAGATTCCAGTGGCAAATCAGCCAGAGAATTATGTCTCTAAGGATGGCTCCAGCCTTTGATAAAGAAGACCCTGGAGTCGGAATGGCCGGGAATAAATCCAGGTCCCACTGTTACCCAGCAGTGTGGCTTCATGCCAGTTAATGAACCTGTCTGTGATGTCTACTAAATCGTGAAGCCATCATCCCCTGCAGTGGAGGTTTGCTGTGAGGTTTAAGGAAGACGATGCCCCCAGGTGGTTAAGAGGTGGTTGCAGTGCAGGTGATTACTCAGCTCCATTCTTTGAAAATATGTCTCTTGGAGAAATTGGCATTAGCTTTTAGGCCTTTGTGAAGTGGGGTATTTGGCATTAGCTTTTAGGCCTTTGTGAAGTGGGGTCTTTGAGGGTCTCGGCTCTCTGAGTAGGGGAGTTAAGGAAGACTGTCTCCTCCTTTCGAATGTATTTACTCTTCTGTATATCTTGATCCTTGAGAATCTGTCAAAATCTCTTCATCTGCGTGGGCCCCTCTCCATTCTGAAGGGTGGCATTGCCCTAGTAAGGACCGCATCTGTGGAGGCCAGTTCTCCCAAGTGTGGTTCATCATAGCCAGGACACTGCTTTTTCCTTTTTCACTGTGTTGAGATTTGCCTGATGGTGCAAAACCAATGATGGAAAATTTTGTGGTGCTTTAGAACAAATTTCAATATATTCCCCACTAGTACATAGTAGCATGTATTTTTTAAAATAAAAAGGTTAGTATCACTTAGGAATGTCCTTTGTTTCATACTAAAATTATTAATACTTTAAATCTAGACCTTTAGGTGCACATCTTTTTAATATTATGTGGGATGGTATGGGGAGTATATGTAGTTTGTTGCTGTTGTCTGTCTCAGGAAAAATCACATGCATGATTCTGTGGGAGGGAAAAAAATGACAAAATGCAGAGAAAGAAAAGCAACTGTGTGTGTGTGTGTGTGTGTGTGTGTGTGTGTGCGTGCGCGCATGTGTGTGCGTGCGTGTGTGTGTGTTATTACCTTGGACAAATAGCATCACTTCCCTGAGCACAGTTTTTTGTTTTCTTTTGTTTGTAAGATATTTAGTGTGCATGATTTGTAAGTATCTCTTCCAGCTGCTAAAAAATCCCTTTGATCAAAGAGACAACTAATCTAAGAGGGAACCCCTAATCTGATGGCCTTCTATTATCTTTCATGAGAAACACTATAATAGTCCCTGAAACTGCCCCCTCTCATCCTACCTCGATTCTCACTCCTGGAGATTGCATGAAATCTATTCTCCAGTCAATGCATTGGAAACATTAACCCCGTGTGTCTTTGTGCCATTCCAACGAATTTAGATTAAAACTCCTTCCACTCCCTACATATAGTTGAGCACTCCCCACCTCCAGACCACCTCTCAGAACAACAGGACACATGCCTCTCACTTACTGGTCTCCAGCCTGGCTGCCTTCCTTTCCTCCTGAGGAAATAGACAAGCTTTATCCTGCCTCCAGGTCTTTGTGCTTGCTGTCGCCTCTGTCCGAAATGCTCTTCTCCCAACCTTTCTACGCATGGCTGGTAATCAGTGAAGTCACATCTCGTGTCATTCTTGAGAGGGTGTTTCTCACCTCACCACCTAAAGCATCCCATTCCCTCTGCTAGTCATTTTCTAGGCCCGTGGTTGGCAAACTGCGGCTCTCGAGCCACATGCGGCTCTTTGGCCCCATGAATGTGGCTCTTCCACAAAATACCATGGCTTGGGCGAGTCTATTTTGAAAAAGTGGCGTTAGAAGAAGTTTAAGTTTAAAAAATTTGGCTCTCAAAAGAAATTTCAATCATTGTACTGTTGATATTTGGCTCTGTTGACTAATAAGTTTGCCGACCACTGTCTAGGCTCTTAATCGACTATATTTTTCTCCTGATGCAGCAGATGATCACTTCTTTGTGTGCCGCATTGTGAGAAGTTTGGGAAGCTCTGTGTGGCTCACCCATGGGCCCCTCTTTCCTTCTTACCCTGTGAGGATCTCATTATCCATGCTCCTCCCCAAAATATCCTAGCCCTGGGTCCCTGCCTCCACCTACTGCTTCTTGTGCATCTCCAGAAGGGCAGGCTTTGTTGTGTGAAAATCATGCAGTTGTGAATGCCGGCACTTTTGCTGTGGGAACTCCTCTTTATCCTTGAGCTCTAAGTGTACATTGGTTTAAGGAATCTTGATTCACTAATCCACCTTCCTAAGCAGGTAATATTTATTAAGTACTTACAGTCTAGTGGGCACTTTACCTGTGTTATCTCATTTAATCCCCACATTTTACAGTTGTGCCCAAAGCCACACAGCCAGGTGAATAACAAAACTAGGGTTCAAACCCACATGGAATTCTAAATCCTATTTTAACATCAATTTTAATATATATGTATAAAGTAAACTAATTCTAAAGTACAGCCCAAATCTATTATCTCTTTAAATGAATGTGTCATTTCTGTTGCCTAAATAAATAATCATATTCATAGATGCAGCACAAAAGATTATTTTCATAGGAAGGGGAACAGGACCTATGTCTTCCACATCCTCCTCCATTTTTCTCCTTGGGATGCCTGGTGCTGAATGGTTTCTAAGTGGCAATTTAACCCCCAACAGGGAGACCTCAGTTTATAAATTTTCTCAGTTCACGTCAGTGCTGTGCTTTCCTTGCTTTGGAAGGTTTGGTTTATTTCATTTCCTGCTTAAAATAATGGAGAAATACAGTTTGTAAGCAGAACACAAGTAACTAAATGTGAAAAGAATTTTTTTTATATATATATCTATATTAAAGGCCTGGTGCACAAAAATTCATGCACGGGGGTGCATGAGTCAGGCCTGTACCCTCTCACAGACCGGGGAGCCTAGGGGGATATCTCAGGGGGGGCAGGTCTAAGCTGCAGTCTGGCTTCCCGCTGCAGGAGGCAATCCGTGGGCCCATAGATCAGGTACTGAGCCGCTAGCAGGCAAGCAGCCAAGCAGCCGGCCTTATCTCCCATTGCCCCCACTGCCACTGCTGGTCGCTGCTGTGTCCTCCTCCCCTCAAACATTGTCTCCTCCTCTTGCCTGCTGGCACTCACCTTGGCTGCCCTGGTACTGCCTGCTCACTAGCTCCACCCCCACTGACTTGTCCTTCCACTGTTTGTCGATTTGCATATTAGGCTTTTATTATATAGTATTTTTCTTTCAGTCTATTTCTGTGGAGATTAAAAAATATCTGACACCTGAAGCTGCAGTGGTAGTGGAGAGAAATCTTTTAAAGTGCACAGAAGGGACACTTTCTGGGAACTGGTGATCCAGGATGCAGATCTCATTCCATCTCTGCTCACGTACCAAGGGAGTGGCTGCCTGATGGGTTATGAAATAGTTGATTCAGGAAGGGGGGTGAGGGTGGCTTTCTTTCTAAGCCCAGTTTTCCTTCATTGATATAATGTGGGCAGATATCATGCTTACCCCAGAGGACGGTTACTACATGCTTCACACGTAAATTATTTATCATTGAGCCTGACCCACATGTGCTCAAGAAACACCAGCTGTCCTCCTCCTCCTCTTTTTGCTCCTTTCTTCTTCTGCATTATCATTAAGCCTTCAACAGCAATTTTTTTTCTTAAATATTTTTTATTGAATTCAGAGAGGAAGAGAGAGATAGAAACATCAATAATGAGAGAGAATCACCTATCAGCTGCCTCCTGCATGCCCCCAACTGGGATCAAGCCTGCAACCCAGGCATGTGTCCCTAATCAGAATCAAATCCGGGAGCCTTCAGTCTATAGGCCGAGTCTCTATCCACTGAGCCACACCGGCCAGGGGATAGCAAATTTTTAAAAAATCTTTCTGGGTTTGTGTACTGTTTTCCCTTTCAATGCTAAAGATTTATCATTTTTAAATTTGGGAAATACATGATTACTTTGGGTCTTCTAGGTTCAAATAGGTGTCATTTTCCCCTTCATTTTTAAACAAAACTTAGATTACCAAACCTAAGTTTGTTTGCCCTATACTTTAAAAGACCAAAACTAGAAACATTGGGGTTTGGAGTAAGAAAAAGTTTAATGATCAAGATGGTGCCAACAGAGCCCTCAACAGTTTGGCTCCGTGGATAGAGTGTAGGCCTGTGGACTGAAGGGTCCCAGGTTTGATTCTGGTCAAGGACATGTGCCTTGGTTGTGGGCTCAATCCCCAACAGGGGGCATGCAGGAGGCAGCTGATTGTTGTTTTTCTCTCATTGATGTTTCTAACTCTTTCTCCTTCTCCCTTCCTCTCGGTAAAAGCAATAACTATATATTTTTTAAAAGGTGAAAACTGAGGAGATAGGAGACCTAATGGTGTCTCAAGTCCATCATTTGCTCGTGGACCAGGTTAAGGGTTTTTAAGGGGTTAGACAGTGGTCGGCAAACCACCGCTTGGGAGCCACATGCAGCTCTTTGGCCCCTTGAGTGTGGCTTTTCCACAAAACACCACATGCAGGCGTGCCCATACAGTGCGATTGAAACTTTGTGGCCCATGTGCAGAAGTCAGGTTTTGGCTTTCAAAAGAAATTTCAATCTTTGTACTGTTGATATTTGGCTCTGTTGACTAATGAGTTTGCCAACCACTGGGTTAGGGAAACAGGTATGCAGAAGTGCTAGAGGGATGAGTTTTAATTGGAAGACCTTGGAATTTGGCTATTTATGGTAAAGAAGGATTAACACCAAAATTCCTGGAAAGTGGACTCTTGGCTTCTGTACGGGTTCCCATGTTGCATCTGGACTTGTCCTAGTCCTTTGGTTCTGTGGGGGGTTGGCAGGAGCCTTTGTTTCTGGGTACAGCTGGAGGTTTAAGTTTCTTTCTCTGCACATAGTTTGGCTGGATGGCTTGCAGTTTTGATCTGTTGTCTCTGAAAAACAACTCAGTCTCTCCTTAAATAGGATAGGACCATTTTGAACTGGTTCAGTGTTTACAATAATTCTGATAGCTTCATCAATCTAGATCATGCTTTTCTCCCAGCATTTCCACAAGGACCAAGAGTGTTTACTAGAAGTCAACCATTGTACTTTATGTTTATGCACACATAATGACATTATTCACATCACTCAAGAAAACTAAAGCCAGCATGATCTCCACTCTTCCAGTGAATAAATTAACAGAAAGAAGTTATGTTACTTATCACAAGTTATATGGCTTGTAGGAGACAGAGTCAGGATTTGAAATCTGAGGCAATTGAACTCAAGCAAAATATCATACCCACTGTGCTGTAATCCCAATAGGGACCAATAGCATTTAATCTCTGCCATTTATAACTGATGTGGAGTTAGTTACTTGTTTATGACATCAATTTCAAGCCCTTCCACCATTACAAGATAAGCTTTAGAGTCAGTAGAGGAGATCCAAGCCCATCAGGGCTACTGTGCTGTCACTTTCACTCAGAGATGTCAATTAGGACTAGAAAAAGTCAGTAATTACCTGAATTTTAATTCCTTATCAGACCCATGGACTATTTGTTCCTGGGTCCTTCCTCTTGTGTGGAGATGTTCTTGGACAACAACTGTCCTCTTATATGTCAATATGATGTGTTAGAAACAGCCTCAGAGTGTAGAAGTCTTATGTTCTTATAATTAATTCTAATGAGCAGAAACTCTCTTTCCTATGAAGAAAGGCAATGCTTTTTTAGTGTGAATATCTCTACTGCTACTCCATAAGGTTGATCGTACCTTTGGGCAGCACTACTTACAAAAATACTATGGAATTTGTTAGTAATCCATTATATCTATGAGCTTATTTCAAAAGACTTATATTTTATTTCCTTTACATTGTATTTCCATTGCATTATCTACCAACAATGAGTGCATCCCCTTTGCCTATTGACATTTTACCCATCATTCTGTTTTCATTTAAAAAGTCATCTCAGGCACAAAGTCTTCCTTAATCCTTCTATTTGGCCCTATGCCTCTACCACTCCCCTACCAAAACCAGCCAAAACAACTGGAAATGATTTTACCTGCTCCTGAATTTACACAGCATTTTAGATGATAAATTTAGCCCTGTATAATTTATATGATAAATTTATCTGCACCAGTCTCCATTCTCTAGAATCTGAGCTTTAGCAAGGTAGAAATTATTGTATAATTGTGATGTTTTGAGTCTGCAAAAAACAGAATGCCCAACTAAAATTGACTTATACAGTAAATATATATATATATATATATATATATATATATATATATATATATATTTTTTTTTTTTTTTTTGATTGTAGAGAGGAAGGGAGAAGGAGAAGGAGAGAATGAGATAGAAACATCAATGTGAGAGAGAATCATTGATCAGCTGCCTCCTGCATGCTCCCCACTGGGAATCAAACCAGGACCTCCTGGTTCTTAGGTTGATGCTCAACCACTAACCCACACCAGCCTGGCATTATATGGTAAAATATTTTATTTAACTAAATTCTATATTAACAGAGAGTTCCATAATTGCTTAATTCAACTGCTTAACAGTTCTGGGTTTGGGGATTTTTTTTTTCTTTCTATAAATCTCTTGGTTTTCCTCCCATGGACTCAGCTGCAAACAGCAGTCCCCCAGGGTCAACATTTGAGGAGGGATGAAGAAAACGGGTCTACTGCCTCCATATAGCTGGGTTTTGTTTATTTGTTATTTTAATCTGAGAAAAAAATATTTTCTCAAAGTTCTTTGTTAGAATTCTTCTATGTCTCTTTAACCAGAACTGGTTGGCATGCCAGCTCTAAACCAATGACTGGCAAAGGGGAATGGGATTATCAACAGTAAAAGTTTAGATCAGTCAAATGGGTTGGGGGAAGGGCCCATCTTTGCTGAGCACATTGCCATCTGCCTGGCTGCTGAATAAAATTGGAGTCTGTTAGCAATCAAGGAGGAAATGGCTCTATTAAACGGAGTCAGGAGTATTTGAATATCTTGAATCTATATTCAGTAGATGAAATATTTACCACAGCTCTGACCTAGCAATCTCTGCATTTCTCATAATGCTGTTAAGAACTCCACAAATACTTATTGAACACAGTTAATTCATTTAATTGATTCAACAACTATGTATTAAATATCTTCTATATAACAGACACTGTTGTAAGGGTTAATTATACAATGATAGGTAAAATCAGATGGGATCCCAGCCATTAGTATAAAAATGGTAGCTAAGCTTACCATGTGGGAAGTACAGTGCTAAGATTTTACATGCGTTCTTTTTAATTAATCCTCAGCCCTATAAATTAGGTTATATTAAAATCACAATTATTTCTGATGAGGAAACTCTTGCCCAATAGAGTTAGGGATCTTGACGCTGGTGATAAAGGCAGGAATCAAACCAAGTTGTTTTAATTCTTTTAAGCAATGTGTGTGTGTATGTATGTGATGACAGTTACCTTGATTGCTGAAGTAGCGAGTTCTATGACTTAATTCTGATCTGAAGGGCATCTTTTATTACATTCTCTAAACCTCCTTAAACTCCTTGAGGGCCTCTTTTACCTTATGTTCACTATTCCGGGAATGAGTCTGTTCACCTGCATGATGTTTTGCATGATGATTTTCTCTTTTTATCCTGTAATTTACTATCTGAAGAGTAAGCTCTGACTTTTGAGGAACCTACTTGTAAACTGGGACAGTATAGTATATAGGTCATTTTAACTCCTCCTAGTTTTAAAACACTCTATGTTAATTATAACAAACAATGCAAGAAAAGGCATCACATGACTGAGTGATAAGCAAGACCTAGACAGCAGACATATTTTACTTTCCTTGTATAATATATTTAAAAAATAAAGTTCCCCATTGCTTAAAAATGAAGCTCTTCCACATAAAATGTAGATTTTCTCCTAATATCGAAAAACATGGAGATTGGCAGCACTGGGAGTGCATTCTGCCAGGGTACATACCCACAGGATAACAGTTGGCAGGAACTGAATAGCTGCTGTGGTCTTGGATGGGACCTGGGCTCTCCAATTTGCCATAACAAACACTCTTACAGCTGATTGCTTTCCTCAGTTTTGGTGTCTGCTGTATTAGCACCTGCTACTGCAAATAACTCTAAAACTTCAGTGACAATGTCAAAACTTTAGAGCAACAGCAGACATTTATTTCTTGTTCGCATTATGTGAGACCTGTGGCTCAGCTGGTCCTCTGCCAAGCAGGCTGGCTTCATGGATGAGCAACCAGAGTCTTATGCTAAGAAGGGTCTCACATATTGTCACTGTCTTACATTTTTAAATTTTTGAACAGGGGGCCCTAGTTGTTTTTATTTTTTAATGGGACCCATAAATGACAGCCAATTCTGTGGCCAGGTTCTATATCTTCTTAGTTAGGGCTCAGACTAAGGAACAGCCACTGCCCAGCATGCTGTTCTCAGGGCAGAGGGCAGGAGGTTTTGGAACCGAGCTAACATCACAGGATGCCTCTTGCAGCCTCCAGTAGGAACTGGCATATAGCCACTTTCCACGAGTTAGGCAAGTCCCCTTGTGATGTGAGGAAGTGTGTTTCACCCCGAGGACACACACATTTTCCCCATGTAATCCTCCCCTGGAGTTTATCATTCTTGAGGCTGTGATACATTCCTGTCCTACCTAGCTGATGTCTATCTAAGGCTGTTTAAGACTGGGTAGGATACAGTGCCTAACTGGAAAGTTGTGGAATCTGTAAGATAATATCAAGAGGCAGGTAATCAGTTGACCTAATGTTGATAGTTTAGTTGTTACAAGATATGAAACCAAACATGCTGGCTATATATATATATATATTTTTTTTTTTTTCCTTCTCACAAAGTTTTCCTTGTTCAAGTTAAAGACCAATTTGCATCTTATTCAAAATGTACCGTCAGTCTTTATACTGTGTTTAAGTATTAATTTGTCTTCATCATCAGTGTTTTTCCCACTTGGTTTTTTTCAGGCAAGGGTGATAAAATTAAATAAATCAATAGATTATTTACCTGTAATATGAAGATTTTTTTTGGTAAGATATTACTGCTCCCTGATTGAGTTTTTAATTCTCCTGTGACTTCAAGAAGCAATAGTCCTGACATATAACCCATTTGCAATGTCAGAATCTAATTTCAGGCTTCATTATTATGACTGAGGTGAGGATTATAGCTTTATGAATCTTTATAAAAAGAATGTACAGAGAATTTTAAAACGCTCTGCCTGTTCTATAGGAATTCTTTTTCACAACCCCCAAAATTCCCTTTGTTATGGAGAATTCTTTAATTCACACATGAAACATGTGTCTAAATCTACACTGAGATTGCGGAGTTGTCAGTCACTAAGCTCCAACTGGAGGACTAAGGTTCAGGTCATGCATCTGAAGCGTCCCTGCTCTGATCACAGCGAAGAAGGGGTATTGATGGGGCTGGACCTATAAGGAAAATGACCCAGTAGCAATAGGATTGTTGAGTTAAAAATCTAGTCAAGAATTTATACTAACTATAATTGCAATGTCAATATTCAGTTCCTGAAATCTTGCATGCAGGCAGTCTTTGTCATCAAATCTTCAAGAAGTAATTATGAAACCCTGACCACCCTTATTGAGATCATAGGTTTTCAAAGGATCCATATATCTACCCTCTCGTTTGTTCAATACAATAACCAGGTGCCCTAGGCAGTCCCAGCACTACTATTATTTTTATTTTACATGTAAGGAAATGAACATCTAGGGGTCACACAGTAATTAGAGGGCAAAAAAGAGAGATTTCCTGAATTGTAGCCATTGCTTTGGTTCTTCTGGGGTCTAAGTTATCCCTAGTAGAAACTAGAGAATTGCCTCCATGACTGATCTTTCTACCGCCAGCTCAGCTAAATGTGCAGGTTTCAGATTTAGAGAGACCTGGGTTTGACTTCTAACTCAGCCACGTTACTATCTGGGAGACCTTGGGTACGCTTCACAAACTATTTAAATTTTCTCAATCACGTGGGCTAATAATGCATGGTTTGGGGAGTTATTATTGTGATTACATTAAATGTAGCATGGAAAATTGGTGTGGCCCCTAGAACGTAACTATTTATGGAGATTGTAAAATAACCTTCCTACACAATTTTGAATGGATTGAGAAAAGAAAAGGTAAACTAGAAAACAAAATGTTACTTTATTTAAGGATAGAGGCCAGGGAAGATGGTGACATATATAATACTTTCAACAATAAAGGTTTTTTAAAAACCCACAAAGTTACACATAGTCCCAAATCCTCCTTTTGTTAGCATGGTGAGGCCTTTTAGATGAAGTTAAAAATAATCTTGTTAACTGACCAAGCTAATTTGTGTCCATGACATACCTCCATCAAAATGTAAATTCCTTTAGAAGCAAAAGCTGTGCCTTATGTATCTTTATATTAGCTACAGTGTCTTGCAGTTTTAACCAATTATTGTTATACTGATTACTCATCTAGCTATGAATTTTACAGCTTGCAAAGCACTTTTGTGTTGATGATCTCATTTGGTCTTTTCTTCACTCCAGAGATGGAGGGAGGGAAGGAGGAAAAGAAGAGGTCATTCACCTCATTTCACATCCGAGGATACTGCAGCCCAGAGCAGCTGTGTGACTTGTCCAGTTAATGAAGCAGAATGCCAAAACTTGATTCTGGCACTGGAATGTAGGTCACTGACTCTGAATGCAGTGTTCCTTCCATTAATAATTTTTAAAATTTTATCTGAATGGAACTGATTTTCCTGGAACTGGTTGATCTAATATATATATAATCTTAGGAGTCCTATAGACAAAGTAAATGCCTTAGACTTGGGGCATTTGGAAGCTGGCTTCTTTTAGGGTTTCTGCTGATACCTCTGTCATTTCTCCTGAGTATGGATTGTCCTGACAGTAGGAATAAGGAGGATGAGCTGCAAAAGAATTACAAAAGTGTCTGACGAGATAGTACCAAATGTGCAGGTAAATATAACTGCTGTAAAAGGAGCAGGCTTAGAGGAAGTAATGTCACTTATGGGGCTGGATACCTGGATGGTCTCCCAGAGATCCAGAAGCCATTAAGAGAGAGGTGGCTGAGCAGGAAGACTAAATTAAGTCACTTATTGCCCAGAGCATCATTAATTAGAACCATATCCCTGTGTCACCAACCTGAATCACACCCTAGAGTAAAATGAAAATGGAAACGATGGTAGGCAAAATAATGCTCCCTCTGATATGTCCACATTTGAATGCATGGAGCATGAAGTTATGTTACCTCCCATGACAAAAAGGGACTCTGAAGATGTGATTAAGTTAAGGACCTTGTAATGGGGAGACTGGATTGCCTACATGGGCCCAAAGTAATAATGATTGTACAAGTGAAAGGAGACAGGAGAGTCATAGAAGAATATATTACAATAAAAGTGATTCAGTTGCCGGCTGGGGGCCATGAGCCAAGGAATGGAGGCTGCCTCTAGAAGCGGGAAAAGACAAGAGAAAAAAAATGATGTGTTAAAGTCAACAAAGGAACGCACACAGCCATCACTTCGAATTTTAGCTTTGAGACCCACATTTTAGATGTTTGACTTCTAGAACAGGAAGATACTAAATGTGTGTTGTTTTATGTCACTAAGTGCTCAGTAATTTTTTTTTTATAGCAGCAATAGGGAACTAATGTATACAGAGTGAGGTTTAAATTTTGGTTCCTGCATTTAGTTGCCTTATACTGTTGGGCAAGTTATCTAAATCCCAATTAACTAAAGGGATGATAATAGTACTTTCTTGATTGGATTGTTTGGAAGATTAAATGAGGTAATAAATAGAAGATACGTGCATACTATGTTAAAATGCCAACAAATACATCTTTTGTTTTTTTCTTTACAATTTTTCCTTATCTTCAAAATCATAGAAATTAATGTTTAAATTTAAACATTGCACCAAATCTATATATACCATAGTGCACTTCAGAATAAAAATTGTATGCTTACCATGTTGAACTTTTTTTGTACATAAAAGGTCAGTAATTGGATTCGATTCACTTTAGGAATAGTAAGTGGGTTTTGGATAATATTACAGGTGAACTTAGAAAGATATTCAGAAATACGGTCAGCACATCTCAGGAAGGTAAATCAGGAAGGCTCAACTTTTCCAACAGGGAGTACATTTTTAGGAAATCTACTAATTTATATAAACATGATAGAGGGAAAAATAATCAAAACACCTGTAATACCAGCACTGCCTTCTTTACTCCTTCAACTAGTGGCCAATTCTGCTCATCTTCCAGCCTCTTCTTCCCCCAGAAAGCATTTCATATCTTTCTCACTCTCCTTCCTCTGTCTGGACTATGTGACCTATTCTCCCAATTCTTATGACGCCCTGGAATTAATCACAATATTTGCTTTGTGCCTTTTTGCTCATCTGTCTTTAAATTCTAGAAAAAGAGGATTGTGCCTTTTTTTAAAAAAAATTTATTAGAGAGAGAGAGAGAGAGAGAGAGAGAGAAAGGGATTTGTTGTTCCACTTATTTATGTATTCATTGTTTAATTCTTGTATGTGCCCTGATCTGGGATCAATCTTGCAACTATTACAAATTGGGATGACGCTCTAACCAGCTGAGCCACCTGGGCTAGCCTGGGGTTGTACCTTTCTTGTTCACTATAATCCTCATCTCTTAGCATGGGCTTCAGTAATTATATAGTTGAGGAGAGGAATAATGGCAGGCCTAGTTGAAGTTTTGTCTTGGATATTAAAAGCCTTATAAACGTGTCGATCTTCTAAGCCTCTATTTCTTAATCTATAAACTAGAATGCCTTTTCTATCAATCTCCCAGAACTGATGTGAGGTTCAAGGAAGGTAAAGCAGATCTAAGCCTGCATGGTGGATTATGTAAGCAACACGACCTGACTTCAAATGCACTCTGTGGTCACATTTCATTTCTTGTACTTACAGGGTGCCTCCCACATTGAGCATGGCATTGGAACTTGAGTTTACAGTGTAAACAGAATTGGCACTCTTTCTTCTCACAAAGTACAAAGGTCTAGTGGCCAGTTCAACAATAGCACAGCAAAAATTTACCTTTTTCTGGGTAAACAGATCTTTTATTCACTCTCTAAGAAGAAAATGTTTCCAAAGAATATGTGGTAGCCTGTGTAAGGAATAAAGACGTGAAAGACAGCATTTTTACCCTGCATAAGTCCAAGTCAAACAGGAAGTAAATATGTCTGCAAATAGCTCAGAGATAAGGCAGCCTGTGATCCCATTTCTCACTTGTGTATGGGAGTAGGAGGGAGTGATAAGACAGCAGGAACATCCCTTTCTGGAAGAAGGTGGAATCTGAGCTGAGTAGGGCCCACTAAGTAATTTAATTATCTTTATAAATTGAGCATTTGCATATGTAAAGTGGATGATAATCTATGTAGTTGCTTGTATGGAGGTTGTAAAGGAGAATTGATTACTAAGGAAATAGCTGTTGGTGTAATGTTACATAAAGTGTTTTAATTAGATAGCAGAGGAAGGATAACAGAAAATAAAACTGTGAAGTATGTCAGGCCCATGTTTTACAGATTCAAGTGCCTACTGAGATAATGGCTTGATTCTGAGATAGAGCCATCCAGGTTTTTAAATGGGACATTGCTGTGACACAGAGAGACAAAGGGAACAGAGGATGATGATGGTTTGTTGCTTTCTACCCAGTAAGCACTTGAAGTTATGGTCCTTTCAACATCTTCCTACCTGATAATAGGAAAATGTCATTGGGTTCCTTTTTTTTTTTTCATCACATGTTGTGATGCCTCCTGCACACCCCCTACTGGGGATTGAGCCTGCAACCCAGGCATGTGTCCTGACTGGGAATCAAACCGTGATCTCCTGGTACATAAGTCCACATTCAACCACTGACTGAGCCACGCCAGGCTTGTGGCTGGGTTGTTGCTCTTTCCAGTTCTCTCCCTTCACTCATTTTTCTCTGTAGATTTAGGCTTAGAGGCAGCAACAGGTAGTGGATAAATGTCAAAAGGACACAGAGTATTTAATTCTATGTTTCATAAATTTTATTTACTAAGTTAACCGAGTAACAGAAAAAACCATCAGGAGCTTGTTGGGAGGTTGTGGGCTTTCTAAATAATGAGACACAAAGTAATGTTGTATAAAGGCTGTGATACAAGAACCTAAAAGGTGAAAACGAGAAGTTGCTAAATGTTTAAACTATTTAAGAATGAATTTGGATTTTATTAAAGCTAATGAGCTTCAAGTTAGGAATGACATGCAACAAGAACTCACAAGGGGATATTTATCTTTCCTTTTTTTCAGCCCACACTATATATTTTATGTGTACTGTGTGCCAGGCACCATGACTATGATGACAGGTAAATTCCCAACAAGCTCATGGCCTATCAGGGGAGAGGGGCGAGTGAGCAAGTGATTGCAGTGCCGTGTAATACACATTTGTAGTCAGTATGTGCAGAGGATCAAGGGAGCATGTTCTCAGAGACACCTGGCCCATGAAAGGGAGAGGAGCAGTCAGTGGACGCTTCCCAGAGGGGGCACTTCCACTCCATTTGAGGGAAAGCAAGGCAAGAGAGGGGTGGAGGACCACAGAGAGAGAGAGATGGTATAGAGGATGGGAGCAGAATCTGCAAATGTCTGGAGTTCCAAGAGAGCATGAAATGATGGGAAAAGGCAGATTGTGAGTGTTGGGAATGTGATATTAGATTGGGAGCATGTCAGGGGTCAAATATGAGGCTGGGTGTCATGCTAAAGAGGTTGGAAGTGGGATCCATAGAAAGGGCTATAGCTGCATCCAGATTCAGGTTGGTTTAGGATAATAAATCCACTAGGGCTGTGAACATATCTGAGAGGGGAAAGACCCTGAGCACGAAGGCAGTAGGGAAGCTGAACTGAGAGAAGGTAGTAGGATAGAGAAGAATGACAATTTTGAGAGGTCTCTAACATTTTTAAGGTATCAGTGACCTCACCCCAAACCTTTTACCAAGAGATTCAATGAGGCTCTGGTTGGTCTGGCTCAATGGATGGACTAAAGGGTCTGGGTTTGATTCCAGTGAGGGGCATATGCTGGGGTTTTGGGTTCCTTCCCCAGTAGAGAGTGTACAGGAGGCAGCTGATCAATGATTCTCTCTCAAAATTGATGTTTCTGTCTCTCCCTCTCCCTTCCTCTTTTTCTAAAAATCGAAAAAAATATTGAGAGAGAGAGAGAGAGAGAGAGAGAGAGAGAGAGAGAGAGAGAGAGAGAGAGAGAGAGAATATGAGTCCATAAAAGCTTTCTTCAGATAGATACAGGAAACAAACTGGTGGTTGCCGAAGGGAGGATGATAAGGAGTTGGGTGAACAAAGTATTATGAGATGCTCTGAGAACCGAGAAGCAGACCACTGGGTTACTGAGATGAACAACCATCCTCACAGCCAGAGCATCACAACTCAAGCTTGTCACTGTTTTCAGTTCTATTGTCAATTCTGAATTGGATCTTCATTTAACAATAAATACAGATATTTTTTTTTAAAAAAATGTTTTGCTGCAGGAAATATCCAAATGACAACTGAAGAGTCCACCCCACAGTAGTGCCGGGGGACCATCCACTTGGAGGCATTTGTAGGGCACAACAACCAGACCTGGGCTTTCTTGTTGGGAGCGTTTTCCCTATTGATGCTCAGACTCCGGGAGTCTTGGTGGTTGCCTCCCCTCTCAGGGAATTTTTGGTGAATGCCAGTTCTCTGTTGCTTGCTTTCCTTTTTTCTCCCTTTAATGCAGCATACGTAGATTGTTTATGGGCTCCTATTTCAGCCACGTAACTCCTTTGTTGCCATGGAAATCAGCTTCAATTTTCTCCTGTTCTGGCAATTGTGTTTTTATAGTGCCCTGCTTTCAAAAAGATAAGCTGCCTTATATTTATTTCACATAGATGCCAGAAGCTGACCTCGCTTGAGACACAGCCAACCTTTCCTCTAAGACTACACTGCAGTTATTTATTGTAGCTGATGTCATTTTGATTTCTGCCCAAGAGATCGGTTTCCAATAAAATTTCTTTTGGCTTTTACATTACTCTGCTATCCAGGGGTAAGAGCTTGGCAAGCCTGCGTGATTAAATCCTAGGTGGGCTCGGGGGTCTAAGGACACTGAGTTGGAGCTGCAAACTCCCTATTAAAAATGATGGAAACAAGTTTGGATCAAAGTAGGAACCTGAAAGCAGGGAGTTCTAATCCCAGCTCAGCTGCTAATTGGCTTTTCTGCCCTCCATCACACTTTTTCATCTAACTGAATTTCTTTCTCCCTAGAACTAAAAAGGCAAACTAGATTAGAAACACCTTTACCTGAGGCTGTATATTAAAAAGATAAAAAATGAAACAATTTGGTTAAAGTGGGGAGGAAAGAATTACTTTGATTTGAGAGATTTCTTATCATTTTTCTTTTGGATTCAAGAGGATTTCCTATAAGCTCTGAAAGCCTGAAATTCTGAGAGTTTTTTTTGGTTTTTTTGGGGGGTTTTTTTTTTTTTTCCCTTGGCCTATAATAGTTTTGAACAAATTGCAAGTTAGCTTACTTCTGGCATTCTCCAATTTGGCGTATTTTTAGTTATCTGTGGCCATGTGAGGGCGCTACATCCACCAATTAATTCTACCTGTGTCTTTTGAGTTTGGACTGTCGGGCATATAAAAGTATCAGGTTGGCTAATTTCTGATTGTTTGGGCACTTGTTTAGATATCTTCATCAATAAACTAATGGAATTTCTAATACATGGAAATCTAACGTTATATAGGGTGTGGGTACAAAAAGTGTAAGTCAGTAAATATTTGTTGAACGTCAGATGCCCTAGCCACATTAAACACCAATGATGAAGCCACAGATGAGAAAGGATTCCAGCTTCACAATGAAGCTGCAGTCTAGTAGGAGTGTGAAACATGGGGAAGACAGATGTGATGAGTGCCCCTCATATAAAGGGAAGCACACGGGTCCTCACCCAGATGTGGTGGTATTGTCAGTGGTGTTAATAGCTGCATTGGTGGTAAAAGCTTCTCCAAAGAGATGAGTCCTGAACTGAGTCGATTTTACCTAATGAAGAGGATGAAATAGTGTCCCAGGCCAATGCAGGAAGGAGGGAGAGTGTATAGGAAAAAGGGAAAAAGAGGGTGCAGCGGGCCAAGTATTCAAATGTATTTTATGTGACTTTATTTAAGAGCAGTAATGCTTGGCGTTCATTGCTGAGACAAGGGGGGAGGGGGGATGCAATGTCAGAACTCTAAAGTGGTTGTTAATAGAAACCCGCTCTGGGGATCCTAGGCTAAATAGTTGGTTAGTTTTTATAAATATGAACATGTATCACAATTTACAATAACTAAGATTTGGAAACAATCTAAGTGCCCATCAGCAGATTAGTGGATTAAAAAACTGTGGAACCTCTACATGATGGAATACTATGCTGCTGTAAAAAAGAAAGGACTTTTGCCATTTGCAACAGCATGGATGGACCTGGAGAACATTATGCTAAGTGAAATAAGACAGTCAGAGAAAGATAAATATTACATAATCTCACTCATTTGTGGAATATAATGAACAACATAAACTGATGAACAAAACTAGATCCAGAGACAGAGAAGCACAAACTGTCAAACCTCAGAGGGAAGGTAGGGGAGGGTGGGGGTAAGGGGGATAGGTCAACCACTGGACTTGTATGCATGCATATAAGCATAACCAATGGGCATAGACAACAGGGGGTTAGGGCATGAGTTGGGGTGTATGGGGGTGGTAATCAGGGAATAGGGACACATATGTAATACCTTAACCAATAAAGAAAATTTTTTAAAATGTATCTCAGGGAACCTTAGACTAGGGATGCAGGTGGCCCTCAAAAAAAAAAAAGGAATATGTCTGAAGTGTGGGTATTTCTTGTGCCTCTCTGATGGCTCCCAGCTTCTCTCTATCTGTCTCAGCCTTCATTACCAATGACTGGCTTTTTTTTTTTTTTTTTTTTTTTGCTACTCAAGGCCTAGGGTGAACTTTTAAAAACCTAAATACACAATTTATGATTGCAGCTGTGCGATGACTCTAATGTCCAATGTCTGGGGCACGTACAAGTTGACATTGACAGGGGAGAAAATTAGACCAGCTAGGTCACATCAAACATGTTTGGTCAGATGAGCCACAAAGCTTAGTCCCAGTGCACAAACATGATTGTAGAGAAACCACTCTGTGTCTCTTTGTGGCTTAAAAAAAAAAGGGATATGAGGAGATAGAATAGTATGAGAAAATGGAGAATATAACTGTGACATTGAAAGGGGCTTAGCAGCCTTTGAAGAATAAACAGGGGAGTAACATTTCATTTTATTTTTTTTATTCTGAATGTAATATATGCTCACGTTAACAAGTGCCAGCTACAAAGGATGTAAAAATATAAAGAAAAGCTTCATGACACTCCTTTCTTCTCATTTTTATTGTTGCCTATTAATTCTTTTGCTCATTCCACAAATATTTAAAAAGTACATAATACATGCAAGGCAGCATGCTGGGCATGGCAAACAGTTGATAGATACAGTCCCTGCCTTTGCAAAGCTTATAGTCTAAAGTATTTTTAAAATATTTTTCTTGTGCATATTTCCAAAAATATCATGTATATTTATAAGAAACTTGTGTAAGGCTATATTTTTAATTTATAGATTATTTTATGTGCATAGATATACTGTCCTGAAACTGGCTTTTTAAAATTTTAAATACACATTTTAAACATATTTTATGTTAGCATATATAAGCTCCTTCCCTCCTTTAAATATTTCATAGAATTGTGACAGCATTTCTGATTTTTTAAATAATATATTCAAATGTATAGGGATCCATTTATAACTCACCTTATTTTCTAATAAATTCTCCTTCCCCCACTGAGCTTGGTAAATGGGATGGTGGGACGGGGGAAGGAATATACAACTGAAACACTGGCCATGTCAATGTTGAGAAGTGCCTTCTTTTAATTTAAGATGAATTCTCTTCGTTTAACGAAGTCTCTCCTTAATGAATTCAAACTCATTTGGGTGGATGGGTGGACTTTTGGGCTTCTCCCTTTTCTTCCTCAAGAAGGCTCTTGATGTATCAGAAAGAGGCCAAGACTCCATGGCGACAGGGCAGCAATCCGCTTGCCGATTTCTGGATTGTCATGGGTCTCTGGCTGGTCTGGTTCCTGGGTTCTGTGGATTGGTATTTAGGAAGATGCATCCAGCTGGACCAGGACCCAATTAGACTTTCTTGCTGTCTTGGACCATATCCACTCTAGCAGATGCAATAGATCTTAATTCTGAACACATTCTCCATCAAGGCCCTGAATTAACTGCCTGTCCACCCCTGGCTGAAAAGCCTCTATGGTGAGGTCTATTCAGCTCTTACAGAGACCCCATGGAAGGGACCAATTGGTTCTCAGCTCAGTGATGTTCTATATTCCTGCAAGTTGCTCTTTCCTATGTTGCTATCAATACTTCTTGCTTTAGCAGCTATAGTCTATAATAGCTGTGAGCTCTGACTTAAGCAATGGAACCATAACTCCCGTTGGAAATACAGGATTAAGTTTCTGCCAGTGTGTGGTCACATTTTGATCAACCAATCAATACATAACCTTGCTTTATGTTGGTTTCTGTCCAAAGACTTCTTATTTAATATATGTTGCTCATTTATTAACATTGAGTTCACAGCCAACAGCACTGTAACTCATGTCTGAACAAAGCTTATGTCATACACCTGTTTTCTCTGTAGGACACATGACAGCCTTCTTGTGCTTGGAAACAGCAGATAGCACTTCAGCATGGTGCTTGGGAGGCTATTTTAAATAGTGATGTCAGAGCAGCACAAATATGCAAAAAACGTGACACGAATAGATTGCAAAAGGACACTCGTTTATAGTGTGAGAACTGAAACAAGAATGTAGAGTGTCATATTTTTTATGTCAGTTATGAATATGCACATTGGGTGGTTCAAGTTTCCACCACTCCGTGTATGTCCACAAATGACCTGTGCAAAGTCACCGTGAGTATGAGGAGAGTCTTTGGAAGCTGAGGTTAAGGGGAGAATCAGGAGAGCTGAACATCTAGTCCTCCAGCATCGTTCCCTTGACTTTTCTGGGGCCACCCCATTGTACTGGCTCCACCCAAATAGAGAGCTGATTACAAGCCACCTCTACTTTCAGGTTTTCCTGCAACTTTTCTAATATTGCTATCCAGAGGAGGGATTTAATTAGGTATTTAGTATTTAGTCAGTTGTGTGATTGAATGTATAGACTATTTCTACATGTAAAGCACTGAAAAAAATTTTTATTAAATGTTATTTTTTTTTACATTGAGCATCTTTGTGAGAGGACAGCCATAGGAAAATCACTTGCATTGTAACCCCTGGGTGAAGGAATATATGCATTTAAAATTTTGTAAATATTGGGAAATTGGCCTCTGAAAGGTTGTGCCAATTTATTTCATATTGAGATAAAAATACAAAGAGTACCACTATGCTGCATACCTGAAACTAGAACAAAATTATATTGAATATAAACTTTAATTGAAAAATTAACTTTTAATATATAAATGAAAAAGATACTAATATTACCTATGGGTGATACTATAATACATACGTACTCAGGAATAGAGTATACTAGTTTTCTCACAATTTTGCCCATGCTAAATATTAAAATTTTCTTAACTATTTTACCAATTAGGTAGGTGAAAAGTGTTAGGCCACTTTTTATACTTCTTATCTGCTTTTCTTTAAATATAACTGAGGCTGAGCATTTTTTCATATTATTTATTTCTCTTTGAACAGCCTTTTCCCATTTTCCTACCAGCCCAGTTGTCTCATTGATTTCCAAGATACTTTTTTTTAACTTTAAAATATTCCTTTTGTTTCTCATAGTTAGTTTAAGAAGTGAACTCTAATATGGATGCCTGGGGGAAGGTTCAAAAACACGAGACAAGAACCAGGGACATTCAAGGGAATCTTTGGCCCAGAATCTGAACATATAATATTACCACCACTCTCTGTGGCCTGAATTTGTGTGTTCTCTCCTCTCCCTAGATGGACAGTTATTGCTGTACTATTCTAATGCATCATTTATGCACATCCTGGGAAGGTCTTGCCATCTTCTACATAGAAGTGGTCCAGAGGTGAGAGCATCGCCAGTCACTCCATACCACTATGGCTGTCTCTCATAGACAAAGTTAACATTATCATCAAAGCACATGGATCAGGGTGGTTAATTTTATTATTGTAACCACAGTTCAAAACTCTGAGTGAATTGAATAGACTTGGATTGGAATAGGCTATGAAGGGAAAGGAAAAGTTATAATGCAGTCAGAGGATGGGCAGGCCTGGAGTTGGGAAATGAAATATATATATATATATATATATATATATATATATATATATATATGTGTGTGTGTGTGTGTGTGTGTGTGTGTGTGTGTGTGTGTGTGTATGTATGTATGTATATATCTCAGGTGTATGGGTTAATCATGGGGATTTTATGATCAAAGAAAACACAATAATTTCAAGAGAAACATCAAAAGTGCTTTATTCAAAGTAATGTCCATCGCTATCTACATATTTTTCCCATCTTTCAGGTAATTTTTAGATACCGTCCCAATAGAACTTTCCTTGTTTTGAGGCAAACCATTCAGAGACCC
The DNA here is from genome assembly GCF_964339955.1 of Pipistrellus hanaki. Taxonomy (NCBI): domain Eukaryota; kingdom Metazoa; phylum Chordata; class Mammalia; order Chiroptera; family Vespertilionidae; genus Pipistrellus; species Pipistrellus hanaki. Next base: position 17,356,499 of record NC_140507.1, read on the forward strand.
AATTTTCCACTTCTTCATATGTTTTGAAGTGTTTCTCAGAAAGTGGGTGTGTCATTCATTGGAACAAATGGTAATCTGAAGGAGCAAGGTCTGGTGGATACAGTGAGTGAGTTAATACTTCCCAAGCAAGATCTTTCAATGTGTATTTGATTGGTTTTGAAGTGTGATGGTGCATTATCATGAAGCAAAATTACTTTGCCATGTCTTCTGGGCCATTCTGGTTGTTTTACAATCAAAGCATGGTTCAAATTGGTTATTTGTTGTCGGTAGCAATCAATATTAACAGTTTTACCCAGTTTTAGAAGCTCAGAATACACCACACACTCCTGATTCCACCAAACATAGAGCATTGTCTTCTTTCCAAAGCGATTTGGCCTTGCAGTCTATTTTGATGATTGACCTGGACCAACCCATGATTCTGTGCATTTGGAATTCTCAAAATAAACCTTTCATTGCCAGTCACAATTTGAAAAAAAAAAAAAAACAACAACAAAAAAAACTTTTTTGTGGCACTGAAACAACATTTTACTGATGACTTTTTGATTTTTCCATTTGTCTTTTGTTCAGTTGATGTGCACCCATTTTCCTTCCTTTCAAATATTTCCCATTGCTTGTAAATTATTGAAAATTGTTTGCTGAACAACTTCTAATTTTTCTGCAAATTGTTTTTGAGTTTGACACGCATCTTCATCCAATAATGCTTGTAATTGTTGGTCTTCAAACTTTTTTGGTTGACCAGGATTTCTTTGTCTTTCACATTGAAATTATCACTTTTAAAGCGTTTAAACCACTATTCACAAGAATCTTGAGATGGAGCATGTTCACCATAAGCTTCCCGAAGTATTTAGCAGCACTTTTCTTCAAAATAAAGTAATGAATTAAAACTCCCTGCAAATGCGCTCTCTCTCTCTCTCTCTGGCAATAAATTGGACATTTTTAAGCGTAAAAATATCTATGATGTTAACACTTTCAGCAAATTTGACATATGAAGTTTTGAAGCTTGTCGTCAATACAACAAAATAGCATACATATCAAATCGCAAATTGCATATATATCAACATATATGTAACACCATCTATTGAAAAAAATCCTCAATATTAACCAATACACCATATATGTATACTATAAGTTGATTTGAACAGCAGCAGCTAAAAGGAATAAATATAAACCTGGAAAGTTGTGGTCAGATTGTACTTATTTGGGACTTTAAACAGAAACATCTAGGCTGGGCCAGGATAGCGAATGAAGTCATTGCTTTGAGAAGTAGGTCCAGACATTGGTGTAGTGAGTCCTGGAGATGCAATTTTTGGGTTCTGTAACTTTGGGCCATTTATTTAATCTCTGAAAGTAGGTTTCTTTTATAACATGGGGACAATAATAATACTAACACCATAAGATTATAGGAGATATTGCACAAAAGTGCCTTAATTCTTGGATTACTAAGCTTCATAAAAGTGTTGTGGTTATTGATAGTGATAATTACTAGCAGTAGCCTTTTTTTTTAAATAAGGAAAACAATACTTCTATATTGAGAATCTATATTTTAACATATTATTCTCATACCACATGGTGTTTTGATCTTTTCAAATTTCTAAAATTGTACCACTTGCTAACATAGCCTGAAGCCTCAAACATAATAAATGAACACCACTTAAAATATTTTAAAAATCTCAACAGCCCACTCCCAAGTGTATAATAATGAGAAGCATCTTATACATAACAATGAAGAATAAAAATAGACTTTCTGGCTAACCTGACATAGGTTGACTTTTGAATTTGTTGCTCAAGTGTAGAAAAGTAGCAAATTTAATCAACCGAAGCTACAGAAGTATAGAGACAGAAATAGTCTATCTCCAAAATACTGTGCTCACCAAGAGGCAAGACATTCCCTACAATGCTGACTCAAATGTGACAATTAAAACATGTATAAGACTTATTTCTACCTTTTGAGAATTTATTATGTGATTGGGTGGATCAGATGCTGTAGTTTGGTTAAAAGAACTTAGAATTTGAAGTTTGAAAAAATAAAGTTTAATCCAGATCAACCCCTTATCAAATGGTACTTTGCATACCCAATTCCCTCTGAGCATTTTCTCATCTGTAAAATGAAAAACTACTCATAGAACAGTGGTGATAATTAAATAAGTAGGTAGCATACTTTTTAGCCCCCATGTAAATACATTATTTTAGAGTTTTGTATAAAGGATGGAAGAAATGTTGTGTGAGGTCGGAACTTGATTCTCACCTGTTCTTGTAACTCAATATAATCACATTTTCTTTCCTCCAACTTAGTTTCTTCATAAGTATAGGACTGAACTGAATTAATGGTTCTCATACTTGGAATGCATCAGAATCACTTGGCGAGTTAAAATACGGATTTATAGGCTCTACTCAGAGTTTCTAACTCAGTTTGCATTTCTGACAGGTTCTAACAACTTCCCAGGAGGTGCTGATCCTGTTGGTTGAGGGACCTCTCTTTGAGAAATCACTGAATAGATCATTTATTCCCAACTTTTTCAAGTCAGATAAATATCTGTCTTTTTTAACAGCAAGAATTTTGAGGTTCCAGTTCTATCTTTGTCATTACAATTTTACTTTGAAATAAACCTATAATTAAAAAACATGATAGGAATTGAGTGACTTTCAAATGATTTTTTATTTTTTTTTAATTTTATTCCTTATGAAACATGCTATAAGTGCTTCATGAGGAATGTTGACCTTGAGAAGTATTCTGCTCCAAAATTGGATGCACCCTACCCAATTTTTCTCAGTGGATAGAGTGTAGGTCTGCAGACTAAGGTCCCAGGTTGGATTCCTGTCAAGGACATGTACTCCCATTGAAGGCTCAATCCTGTGTGGGAGGCAACCAGTCAATATGTCTCTCTCACATTTATATTCCTCTGTCTTTCCCCCTCCCTTCCACTCTCTATGGAAAAATATCCTCAAGTGAGGATTAAAAAAAAGAGAGAGAGAAAGTCATAAAGAATACAAGATAAACAAACAAACAAACAAACAAAAATTGGATGCAATGCTAACTTCACTGGAACTAGTGGGGATGCATTTGGACAGTTGAGAGTATTCATCTACAACAGAGTGAATTACAAGTTTCCATGGCTGTGTTCCCCCAAATATCTAATAAATAATGAAATTAATTGAATTGTTCAGTCTATTTAGACAAGCAAATAACTGAGTCACAATTTGTGTAATTAGCAATATCATAGAATTTTTTGACTGTACATGACTTGCCTCAGCCAGTGTCTTTATTATCTGATCAGAATGTTGAGAGGAGAGACCTCTGAGAATATTCCTCAGAAACCCTCTTGGTTCCCTTTCCCTGTAATCTTACTCTTGGTGGCAAAGTGGCTCTTTAGGAGATCTCTGAAAGAGAGGCCATGTGTTATTTTTTCTACTATGAAGCAGAACTAGTAATGTCTTTCCTGGTTGTAATAATGCTTCAACCGATACAAAGTTTGGCTGGGACAGTTTTTACACTGAAACCAATGGGAAGGCTTCCACTTATTAGACAATAAGCTTATGTTTATTTTATCTATTAGCATGACAAGTAACAGAAAAAATTAAATTCATTTTACAGGTATGTTCATTTAATTAAACAGTTGTATGCATTTTGAGTAGTTCGTTTTTTAAAGAGCTGTATGTAAGTTTTAAGGCTCTGAACTGGCTTAATATGTATCAGAACTACTGAGGCAGGTAGGAAAAAGGCTTAAGAAAGTTTAGATAAAGGTCACATATATTGAGATCAAATGGGAGACACATGATTATTAATATGGACAAAGGGTTTTGCGGAATAAAAATGCTTAGAAATGAGTCAAAATAAAGTAAAATACCCTAGGGCTAATTAAATAGAAAAACTGTGTGCAAAGAGTCAAGCAGCCTTTATTAAAATGTAAAAGCATAATATAGGAAATGAGTTACCATGAGGGTGCCATAATTTAAGGTGTTAGGGAAAGGGCCACATCTCACTCATTCAGTAATATTTGATGAATGCATACATTCTGCCCAAATAGTGGATGCTTCTCTTGATACAACTACTTCCTACTGAGTTCAGGTTCATAAACTCAAATATTTATTTGTTCCAGACAGTTAACCCAGCTAAGGGCTATGACCCGGTGGGAACTGCAGTGAAAGGGAGTGGACATGACCACTGTAGAGCACCACAGATCATCATGTGGGAATGTGAATCCAGTTGGTTAGGTCTTCTAGTTTTTAGAAGTGGTCAGGATGTTTTTATGAAAATTATTCTTTAAAATGTGGATATTAATAAAAGGGAAAAAAGAAAAGAACAATACTACATAGGCTATATATATATATATATATATATATATATATATATATATAATTGTTTTTACATTATGTGTAAAAACAATATATATTGTTTTTACACATAATGATACTAAGAGTCAGAGAGAAGAATGGCTTTGCCCAAGATGACTTAGTCAGCCACAGTTGGCAGAGCCAGGGTTACAATGTGAGATCCTAAAGTTCAGTATTGCCTGTTATAACGGTAATACCAAAGAAATGGTCTCGTTCTGTTATTTTCTCTGCCTATCAGAAATGTGGGGGAGTGCTTGAGTCCAGATAAGGTCATTTAGTTAGACAGGTTCAGGCTCCAATATAGTTGGTAGCAAGCCAGTAGCTAACATTATATACACACAACGTTAAGCCTAAAAAAAAAGGTGGCTCAGTTTTTTTCTTAAAATCCTCTTTAAGGAAGAATGTTGTTTAAGGGTACAAGATCATAACTAGTAGATAAATCCTGGAGATCTAATGCACAGTATAGTGATTAGAGACAACAATATTGTATTATAAACTGTAGCCTTGCTAAGAGACTAGGTCTTAATTATTCCCACCACTAAAAAAAAATTATGTGATGTGATTGAGGTACTAGCTAATGCTACAGTGGCAATCATGTCGCATTATATAAATGTATAAAATCAACATGTGCACCTTAAACTAACACAAGGTTATATGTCAAATATAGTTCAATGAATAAAGAGTGCCACTATTATTATATGAACTTTTCAAGAAATACAATTCCCAGAGGTTGCCTGTCAAGCTAAAGAGCCTCATTTACTAGACTCTCCGAGAGCACAGGAAGATTCAGCAGAAATTTCTGGGTAAGCCATAGAAGGGAGAATGGAGAACTGTGTTCTGAGGCACCGTCTCTGGAATGCCTTTCTTGAGTAAGCAACTAGCAGCCAGCAAGACGAGCTTAAAGCTTGATGGTCTTGAGCTCCAGGCACTGTCTTGGTGACGACAGTGCTGATGCTACTTGTTATCAGCTGGTTGGGATGCCAGAGATTTCCTGAAGCTTGGCAGAACCTTCTGGGGAGGGACCAATGCCAGGGAAAATTGCTAATTATTCTGAGTGCCTTGTTCCCTCTTGTTCTTACTTCTGTTCCAACTACCAGCTCCTGAATTAATGCTATAGAAGTTCCTTCTTTTCCAATCGTGGAGAAATAATGTGGGGGGAAACAAAATGATTTAGAGAATGTGGATTCAGAGATAAGAAGGTCCAAGAGAAGAAATCAGAATTGGGAAATCCGTGTCCTGGTCTTGGATCTGTCCTTGCCAGGATGTGTGACCTCTTCTTTCTGGGCCTTAGTTGCTTCAAAGGAAGGGGCGGCTGCAATGGCTTATTTAAAATTCTAATTTTAAGTAAAGAAAAATGTTTCTTTGCCAATATGATCATGGAATGCCTAATGCCAATTTCCATATGTTTAAAAGAAAGTTCTATCCGAACCAAAGAACCAGTCAGCTATGGTGGCATTTTAGGCATTAGTACGGCAGATGATCTTAGCTAGAGAAGACTTTTTAAAAATATATGTTTTATTGATTTTTTACAGAGAGGAAGGGAGAAGGATAGAGAGTTAGAAACATCGATGAGAGAGTCATTGACCAGCTGCCTCCTGCATACCCCCTACCGGGGATGTGCCCCCAACCAAGGTACATGCCCTTGACTGGAATCAAACCTGGGACCTGGGACCCTTTAGTCCGCAGGCCGACGCTCTATCCACTGAGCCAAACCGGTTTCAGTGAGAAGACTTTTTATACATGTCATCCACAACTGTGGGAAAGAACACCTTTTCACTGGCATCTCGATCTTATCTATTTCTTCACCTTTTGGGAACCTCAGAGGTCAAATGAGAGGCTGAACCTCTTGGCTGTTGTAACCCTGCCGAGTGGTCTTTGCACAGAACACTCGGGACCTTTTGGAGGTAGGCTCCTCTGTCATTGGTCTCACTGGAGGAAGGGATGAGAGACCAAGACCAACACTTCACATTCCTAATGCTAAAATGCTCCTCTACAAGGTGGTCAAATGTAAGCGAAGACTAAATAGCAATCAGGTACTTCAAACTCTAGTATGAGAATTTCAGTAAAATAACTAAAGGTAACATAAAAATATCAGGGCTTATTAAAAAGCTCATAGCATTGATCTAGCTATATCTTTATATTTATGGTCAGTCATGGCAAGATGTCTCTAACACTACCAGGTAGATTTTTATTATTCCTATTAAGTGAAGACTTTGAGGCACATAGGGGCCCAGTGACTTGCCCAAGTTCATGTAGCTAGTGAGTGATGAAACCTGGAGTATATTTGACCTCAGAGCCTGTGTTATCTCTAGTATGCCATGCTGCCTGGCATATTGCCCAGGTATGAACTTACGCTCACATAGGTGTAGTATGTACACAGGTGTGCATGTGTGTATTTAAACACAAAAGTTTAAATATTTGAGTCTGGAAACTGGTCAACCCTCAGCTCAGCAAGTGTCTTCTCTCTCAGAAACCTAGTCAGGGGAGTGGAATAACACAGATGAGTCTCTGCCAATGTTTCAGTCCCAAGTGCTTTGCTAGGCCATATGGCTCTTTAAGAATCACTGGCAAATATTAGGTGAGACTTGAGAACAATAATTAAAAGTCATAGATCACAGGTTAATTAATCCCTGGCCTCACATAGCACCTGGCCACCAAAGCATTCAATTCCCATGAATGACCTTCAAATCACAGGCCAAAGTAAACAGACATTAAACAGGCTTCCTCAGCTGGGTAGTAACCGTGACAACCCACAGTACATGCAGAGCAGTTTAGTGTAACATACTAGGCACTTTTATATTCATAATCTTTCATCTTCCAAAGAGTTGTAGAGCTTTTCTAGGCAGGTATTAACATCTTATTTGTTTTTCTAATTTGGTGACATTTAATGAACCAATAATAAATGCCATGATATTTGCTAAGTACTTTATCTTTCTTATGCTATTTAGTCCTCACAGAAGCTCTGTAAGCTAGAGAATATTTTTGTCCTTGTTTTATAGATGAAGAGACTGAGGTTTGGAGAAGTTCAATGCTTTGCACAGAGTCATCTTGGTTGACAGTGGTCAGAGTCAGACACCTGCCACACCACTCAGATCAGCAGCATAGTTTTCTTCTGTTAGCAAGTACTTTCTGTCAACAAGGACCCTCATGAGTGCTCTGTTCAAATCTCTCTAAACCTCACTCTCATGAGAACACAGTGTAATATGTAATAGTATTGTCACCATTTTACAGGAGAAGGGGCTGTAGCTAAGAAGGATCAAGTGACTTATCCAAGGTCATAAAGCTGGTGAGTGGCAGAGGCAGGACTTAAACTTGGATAGCAGGGTCTTCAGAGCTCAAACTCTGAACTACCTATTCCACAGCATCCTTGGGCTAATTGACTTCTGACCCCTAATATCCTGTTCATAGTGATGTGTTTTCTTTCTCTTTCTCTCTCTCTCTCTCTCTCTCTCTCTCTCTCTCTCTCTCTCTCTCTCTCTCTCTCTCTCACACACACACACACACACACACACACACACACACACACGTGCAGGGGTTGAGAATATTATTTTCTTGCTAAAGTTTCCTAATACCCATGAAGAAGCAATTAATTCCTAAATAATAGTAGGACTTTACCTTCCCCATGGGATAGACTAGGTAGAAGAGGCACATATTTAGGAAGTTTCCAGAGGGCTTACCATTGTATCTGACCAAGGGGCTTCCTCTGATCATTAGCAAACACCCATGAACCTTCCCACATGTATTCCAGGACTGAGCAGAGTTTTGGATGAGTGAAAGCAGTTGGACTGGCAGAAGTAGTGCCATAAGGTGATTAACTGGATCAGGTGTCAGTGTGATTGGAGACCTGAGGTTTGGATGAAGCTTTATTGCTGGCAGGGAAAGAAGGCACCCTTCTTACTTTAGGTTGTCATGAGCTGGCACTCTGGATCTGAGTCTGCATCTCAGTGGAAAAGAGCAGTAAACTGGGAGTTAGGAGACACCTGGTTTTGTCTTAGCTTTTACTGTATCTACTTTAATTTTCTTGTTTGTAAAGTGAGGAAGGAAGACATTTTCCACTATTTTTGTATTAAAGAGCCCTCTGGGACATACAATTCATTCATTCACAATTCAGCCAAGATTGAATAAGTACCAACCAGGTGCCTTCAGCTACACGCTAAGTTTGGAGAGAGACCAAGATGGCTGTCCATGGACTTCTCTGCTATAAGTAGGCTTTTCAGTAAGCCCATCTCAAATCTCCTCAGGTTGTCTCCACAGTAATTTTATTTAAATGTGCTTTGTAACCTATAACACAGGGCTTGGAAAGCTTTTTCTGTGAAGGGACAGATGGAAAATATCTTAGGCATTAAAAATGCCTAAAATGGTCATGGTCTTCATCTCAACTATTCACTTCTGCCATTCTAGAGAAAAAGCAGTCATAGACAACACAAATGAATGAGAGTGAGTTTAAGTTCTTCTGATCCCCTGTCGAAAATGTTGTATGAATGTGCAATGCCAATGTTTTTATTTGATCGTCTTTGCTAACTAAACCTCACTCTCAATATCAAGCCAAAGACCCTTCTTCATGAAGAAGTCTGTGTTATCTCCATCCCATTCTGGCATATCACTCTCCCAAACTACCCCAGATCAAATAGCCTACACATGAAACTGGGAACTTAGTGGTAGCATTAGTAGTTATGTCTAGCATTTATTGAGTTCACTCTGCTTAGAAAGTTCTTTCTTCAGATCTTTGCATGGTAAGATATTCAGGCCTCAGCTCAGATATCACCTTCCTCAAATAGGCAACCAAGTCCTTAACTCTACACCTCTCAATTTTCTAATCAATCTTCCTGATGAAATAATATTGAGCTTACCTGCTTGTATTTGCTTTATTGGTGTACCTGGCACAGAGTAGGATCTCAGGTACTATGAGGGTCATAATCTTTTTCCAAATCATCTATTCTTCTAAAATATAAGCTGCATGAAAGCTTGGATTGTGTCTGTCTTGTTCCTAACACCTAATAATTCCTTGCACAGTGTGCACATTAAATATTTGTTGAGGAAATGGGTGCATTGAGTGCCTACTCTGTGCCAGACATTATATAATACTAAAGCATTTTACATGCATTTTCTTATTGAGTTCTAATAACACCTCTCTGCAGCCGGTCCTGCCATTTGCAGATGGGGAAACTAAGAAAACAGGTAAGGGAAATAATGCCCAAAGTCACATTGCTGAGCCAGATTCAAACCCTGGTCCAGCTAGATCCCAAGCCTAGATTCTTTGCTCTTTTATTAGCTTCCATGTATGGTGTTTCTTGGTCAAAAACACTTGCTTTCTCATTTGCTTCTGAATATGTTTTATTTACTCCAATGAAGGGTGACTCATGAAGGGAGGAGGGCATTTCTCATTTCCTTTCATTGCCATTGCCTAGCATTATGCTTAGCACAGAGTGGAGATTAATATTATTACTTTGCTCATTATCTGACTGGCTCTGAAGGAATTCTTTCCTGTGTGTTTTGGTACCTCACGGGATTTCTATCTTTCTCCAAGTGGAGTTGCTTATAGTCCTATTGCAATACCATTTCCCCCATCCTCAGGGGCTTGGTGTACTTTGAATACTTCAAATACAGAGACTTGGCATTTCTAAATAGCAGAGTAATTGCGGATGGTACCTCAAGGGCTTGGAGGGAGAAGAGGGCTCCTATTTAATTAACCTGGGGCTGTCACCAGCTGGGGACAGGCTGGTGGAGAGAGGTGAAACAGCTTCACTTGCAATGCGGGGTGAAGAAAGGTGCATTGTTATGTCTGCAGTGCTTCTGACAGAGAGGAAATGGGCATTTGGTGCTTCTCCCCAAAGGTCATGGGTCTGCTCCCGCTGTCCGGAGAGCCCGCAGAAGGGAGGTGCTCAGCCAGCAGCGGCCACTCGCACACATTGTCACAGTGCTCTGTGGGATTTAGGGTGAGGAAGAGGGACAGTGCTAATCGAGGTGCAAGCAGTGATGGGTTTTCCTCCTTCTGTCCTTAGGCATCCACTGCATACATTCGAGGTGATGATAGCTCATCTTTTTTGTCAGGCACCTTCTTAACATGGATAAAGCCAACGTCAGAGTTTTGTCCAATAAACTTGTCAAATTGCTGCTCTAGTTTTTCCTCAGATCTCATCTCATTCAACTGAGAGAACCGCTGCACACATTTTTTAATGGAGTCCCTATAAAACACTAACACATCTCAGAGCAACTCACTCACTGGCCTTAGCCTCAGAAACCACTTTTAACTGCTTTCATTTAATAGTCGTTTTGAATACTGTGTGTGAGGTTTGGTATTTAGCCATAGGTGTTAAAAATACTTACATTATTATTGCATTTATTGTAACAAAAACAAGTAACATTTTGGACATATTCTGTGAGCCTGGTGCTAATCTCAGTGATGAAAATGCATTATCTCTTATAATTCTGAAATTAAAATCTGAAGAGTCCATGATAAACTAGTTCTGTTTTATAGATGAGGAAACTAAGGCACAGACACATTCTAGCCTCAAAAAGCTGCCTGTCAAATGGGGAGAGAAGGTGTGGGTACTCATGATCAAAATACAAAGCAGAGAATGATAAGGGTTATATCCAAGTGAATTTAAATTAAATATCTATATTAGTTTAAAGGTCCACAGCAGATAGATCACTTGCTCTCCACTAATACATGCCATAGACCTGGATAATTAATCACAACAGTGTCTTATCTCAAATACCGCTTCCTCAGAGAGGTCTTTTTTTATTCTAAGGTAAACATACAGACAAACACACACACACATAAAAAAGAAAAAAAAGAAAAAAAAAAAAAAAAAAAAAAAAAAAGAACAGCCTGGCACTTACCCGCCTCAGTCAGTTTCAATCACATTCTTCCTTTTTTTTTTTTTTTTTTTTAATTATCCTCACAGTACACATTATCATCAGAAATTATCCTTTGTGTGTTTTTTCTTGCTTTGTAAGAACACGGGCCTTTTTTGTATGTTTATCATCATATCTGCCTACAGCAGTTCTACCAAATGGAAAATATGTTGTTAATCTTTGTCAAATGAATAATGAAGAGATTTAAGATGGCAAACTGGCCCAATAATGAGTCTCATCTTATTATTCCCAGATTTAAGATCCTGCAGGGTCTTCTTTTGTCATCAAGATAAAATGTCAACTCCTCAGCATGGCCCAGGACACCTTTCTTAACCTAACCCTGAGTATCTTGTTAGCTTCAACTCTTGCCATTTTCTACCTTTGCCTCTATGCTTTAGGCATATTGGCATTGTTGGAGTATATTTTGGCTTTCTCAGATAATATCTCTTCTTTCTACCAGCTAACTCATACTCATCCATGGGTAAATTTAAAATAAAACTTCCTAGAAATTTCTTTCCTGACAACAACCATCCCAGTCCTACTAAGAAGTATTTCCTAGTCATCCGGGTTATAATGCTTATAACACGATCAGTTACCTATTTAATTGTTTCCCATGCCATAAGGTTAGCTTCATGAGAGCAGGGAACCTTGGGTCTTAGTCACTACAACAAATGACTTGAGAAAAAATAACATCCCAGCAAACCTCAAGCTTAAAGTACAAAAGCTTGCAGAAATTGTAAAGGATGAAAAAGTAATTTAAGAGTAATTTCTAAAAGCAAGAATTCTGTCATGGAATTCTTCACTTGCATTAGTATGGTGTCTGGGAGCCAGATCCTTGCCTCTAGCTGGGTAAGTAAGCCCCAGCAGTGGCAGAAATCCTTTTCAGGGGAGTCACACAGAACACAGACATGACATTGGAGCCCCACCCTCAGCTCCATTGTGATTTGTTATCTCTTTCTGCTCATTGCCTTGGAGAAATAGGCAGTGTTTACCTATTGCCAAGGCAAAGCTGAGCAGATGGTAAATGTCCTGTGTTCTGCCAACAAGAGTTAGGAGGAATAACTAGAATTCATTTGCTTGAGACAAACTCTAGCCAGGAATGTAACTGAGAGTTGGCAAAAGTAAGCTGTTAGCTTATGATTGATTTCTCAGTTCCAAGGGAAGAATGGTGTCTGTCTAGTGGCAATTGCAATTATCCCAGATTATAAGATCCTTAATTAGAATTCGAATAGCACATCCCCACCCCTCAACAAATTCTCTCTCTCTCTCTCTCTCTCTCTCTCTCTCTCTCTCTCTCTCTCTCTCTCTCTCTCTGTTCACATTGCTTGTAGGTTCTTCTTCCTTGAGCTGGATGCTATTGAAAAGCAATTCACAGACTGGTATCTGCCACAAATATAAGCAAATAGACAAGTCCTGACCATATTACAAGTTCATAGAGGTCAATAAGACTACCTGAATCCTAGAAATCACTAAAACTTCTGACAAAGTCATGTGACTCATTTCTTCCAAATCAATATCTGAACTAACACTCTTCTGAATCCTAATTCCGCGAACCATTCTGAAGCATGTCTCCAGGCATGCCAGATTCTTGCATCTTTTTCTACAAGGGTGTTTCTAATATCTTATATGCTAATTAACCAAATCCTAAATCATTAATATTGATTAGGGATAAAGATGTCCAAACCCCATGTGAGCTTCTATTCCTAAAGTGAGCATCTTGATTAAGATACTGAAAATGTTAACTAGCTATTTTCAGGTTGTATACTGGTACTAATTCCTTATTTTTTTTAACTTACAAAATGTTATAATTAATAAACATTATTTCTAGAGCAGTTTAGGTTTACAGAAAAATTGAGTAGAAAGTACATAGATTTTTAATATATGGTCTCACCCCTCTCACCCCACATAGACTAGTTTCTCTATTATTAACACCTTGCATTAGTTTGGCACATTTGTCACAATTGATGAGTCAATATTGTTACCTTATTATTAACTAAAGTCCATAATTTACATTGGGTTCACTCTTTATATTGTACATTTTGTAAGTTTAGACAAATTTATGATGCATTCATTATTATAGTGTCATTCAAAATACACTAGAACTAATTTATGCATGCATATATAAATCACATGGTCTATGCCAAAATATTATTTTTAAATCTTTATTGTTAAAAGTATTACATATGTCCCCTTTTTACCTTCATTGACTCCTTCTAGCCTACCCTTGACCCTCACTCCAAGCCTTCACCACCCTATTGTCTATGTCCAAGAGTTATGCATATATGCATACAAAATCTTTTATCTCTTCCCACCCACCACCCTCTCCCACCATTCCTCTGAGATTAGACCACCTGTTCCATTCTCCTATGTCAAAAATGCTTTTTTAAAAAAGATTTTGGTAAAGCCCAATTCATATTTTTATTGTTGTTGTTGCTTGTGTTATTAGTGTTATATCTAGTGTTATATTAGTGTTATATCTAAGAAACAGTTGACTAATTTAATGCCATGAAGATTTACTTATATTGGTGATGATATTACTATTAATCTGTGCCAGAAAACATGCTAAATTAAATGATATTTCATTTGATCCTCACAACTACCTGTAAATTGTGACAACTGCTGATAATTTCCAACCAAGGAACCAAAAACATAAGGGATTTTATGTAAAATTTTCAAGAATATACAGCTAATAAGTGTCAGAGCCATTATTAAAAACCTGAACATTCATATTTCAGGGCCTATGCCGTACACTCTACTGTCTTTTTTCTTTGCTGTACTCTTGAGTTTTTTAGACAAGTGAATTTTTTTTTTCTAATTAAATGTTTGTTAAGCTATCACAAGGAGATAGATATTTTATAGCAGCTACCTTACTGGAAAAAATAAGAAATGAATGACTGTAAATATTTCTATGAATAGAAGAGATTATCCCTAACTTAATCCTATCTCTCCTCACAGAATAGCTTTTCAAATGTTGAGCCAAACAGAATGTTTCTTTATTATGTAGGCCAAGGTCAATTTATAAATTAGTCATCTGTCACAACCGGAGTATTTCAGAAATCTTTAACACTGTGATAAAGCGTGGACATGAGAGAAGCATTTTTCCAGTGAATAAACTCAGTTCAATTATGCCCATAAAGGCGGCTTTCATGTTCACTGGATTAGTCAAGACTCTTTTTGCTTAAAAGAAAAGCCAAATGCCAACTCAAATTTGCTTACAAAAAAATGGAAATTTTTTAGCCCATATAAATAAAAAGTTTCATTCAGGTACACATCGATGTAGGGTTGCTATTCTTGCTAGTATGTCTCTGTCCTTCTCTGTGGTTGTTTTTCTGCATTGGCTTACTTTTCCCAACAGATCCAGAAGAGACCCAAAATTATTGTTGGTTTGAGTGGGCTTGGGGCTATTGCTGATCCATTCAATGAAACAAGGGGATTCAATACACTGATTGGCCAGCCCTGTATCCCCTCCATTTCTGTAGGTAATGGTGAGGTCAGTCGCAGTTAAAAAAACTAGATTGACAGTGAGGCGGGATGGTCTGCCAATGGAGAATTTGATTAGTAATGCCATTGAAGGCTGCTGCACAGGGAAAGTAAAACATTACTTGCTTGATTGAGTCATCTCTTCTGTGGGGTAAAGAACTTAGTTTTTAAAATGTTCTTGAAATGAAAAGATTCAAAGTCCTCTTCTCTGAGTAACTTCAAAGTTTGTGTGTTCTTTAAAGGAATGTGTGATGAGAGTAATGATACCCTGTTTCCCCGAAAATAAGACAGTGTCTTATATTAATTTTTGCTCCCAAAGATGCACTAGGTCTTATTTTCAGGGGATGTCTTATTTTTCCATGAAGAAGAATGCAGTACACATTTATTGTTAAATGAAAATAAAGGAAATTTATTACCTGTATATGGTATGGTAATATGGTAGTTGTCAACACAAACCAGACAAACTGTGAATCCTACAGTATCAAGAATTTACTCATTTATTCAATGGCAATCATGTCATCATCATCTGGAACATCATCATAAGAATCCAATTCCTGAATTTCCTGGTGAATTTCTTGTGACTCCATTTCTTTCAGAATCAGTGGATCAAATCTCTCATGTTTAGCCTGCGGGGGGGGGGGGGGCTTATTTTCAGGGGGATACCTTATATTTCACTCAGAAGGAAACCTATAAGTAGGTCTTATTTTCGGAGGATGTCTTATTTTGGGGGAAACACGGTAGCTTTATATGAAATTGTGAAAAAGACATACCTTAATCCAGTCTTAGAGGGCTAAGAAAGGTGTGATAGAAAGTAGATGTCTAAATAGAGACTAGATGGATAAATAAGATTAAGAAATAAGGAGGTTAGGGGTGGGAAATAGTTAATGATCTACTGGGAGAGAAAACTATGTGAGTAGGGGAGTTGGGTCTTACACTCATGGCTGAGGGATCAAGAGATAAGACTTGAGGCCAGAGAGGTGAGCAAGGAATTTGGATTTTATCTGAAGCTTAGGGAGAGTCTTTAGAAGGGTTTCATTCAGAGTGCTGACAAGATGTGTCAGAGAAAGTGTTGTCCTAATCTAATAGTGAGGAAAATTGCTCTGAGAGGCTTAATCACTAATTGAAGATATCAGACGATTAGTCATACC
Source organism: Pipistrellus hanaki (assembly GCF_964339955.1). Lineage (NCBI taxonomy): Eukaryota > Metazoa > Chordata > Mammalia > Chiroptera > Vespertilionidae > Pipistrellus > Pipistrellus hanaki. Next base: position 17,372,317 of record NC_140507.1, read on the forward strand.
CATCCCTTGGCCTCTGGCCTTCTGACTTCTGGCCCAAGGCACTGGCAGCTTCCTCTGTTTTGTTTTGTTTTGTTTTGTTTTGTTTTGTGTTTTTAATTTACATCTTCTAATCAGTAAAGGCTGCTGGTAATTCCCTCAGTTGCAATCATGTTGTGTTTGTCATTAACCCCTAGTATAATGGGACATAAAGCTGAGAAGTAAAACTCCTGAGTCTAATTGCCCCAGTAGAAATAATTGCAGAACTATTTGAACCATTGATAATCTGCTGGTTAGTCTGCTGTGCTCTTCCCCCAACCCCACCTTTTGCCATGATATCTGTTGTCTTACCTGTTAAAATTAGGATACTGAATGACTCAAGCCAAAGGATTTGGGTTCAGTGAGGGGGAAAAGGTTCGGTGTGACCTAGAGGAGTGAAGAACTCATGGTCCTGGGAAAAGCAGTCCAGCTCATTGAGTTTGGAGACTTCAGAAGTCTTTCCTGCTGGAGCACTAGGTATAAGCACATGAGAAGAGGGGAGTATTAGCTTTCTTCTCAGTACTGCTGTAGAGCAGGGGCTAGTAGAATGCACCCCAAATGGATCAAATGCAACTCACTGCCTGCCTTTGTAAAGAAAGTTTTATCGGAACACAGCCGTTCTCATACATGCACAGGTTGCCTGTGGCTGCTTTTATGATACAATGGTAAAGTTGAGTAGTTACAACAGAGAGAATATGGCCTGCAAAGCTTAACGTACCTACAGAAAAAGTTTGCCCACTTATGCTATTGAGGGAGAGTTACTGAGAATGGATCTTAGAGTAGATTGTGCTTTGCAATCTGAAAAGTAATCTTAAGGATGGGGTCTGTAGGGCATTCACATAGGTGGATCTAGAGCCTTAGTTACTACAGAGCTGAGGGGTTCCCTGAGCTCCATAAGGCTTTACTTCAGATAAGATGTCTGAAGGAGCGTCTTCCCAACTCATTAAACCCCAAGGGGGTTTCTACTTGAGACTACCGAACAGGAGTTCAATGATAGAGAAAGAGCACTCCCTCCTCTAGGGACTGGTGAATTTCCACTCCTGTGTGGCATTTGCTTTATGGCATTGGAGCAATGAACAGAGCTTTCTCTTCCAGCTGTGAGGCATCTGGCTTGGATCCCTCCTCTCCTCTTTGCTGCAGTAGTCTTGATGTTCCTGCTGTGTGTTCCGGACTGAATTGGCATCTGTATTCCCCTCTGCAGTGCCCTTGCAGGCTTTGCCAGACCCACCCCAGCCCAAATGGTCTTCCTGCTGACACAGTGGGCTTGCCCTCTAGGTGCCTTTCTACCCCTGGGGGAATGGCAGAGTTTGAGTTCTGACAAGGAGAGCTCACAGAGCTGCTCACTAGCTCGATTTCATTAATTCACTTCTGGTGGTACCTGTTCTCAGCGTGTAGAGAGAGAAGCCTGTATGAAATGCCTCTTAAATCATTGAAAGGTCTTGCCTGGTCCAAAATATTTGAGCTACTGACCCTGCTGTGGCACTTGAATATTCTAATTTAGATTAAGAAACCAAAAGCACTTATTAAAATGATAATGATTCCCTATGCAATACTCAGCCAGCCACTAGCTGACACTTAAGCTAAACATGAATGACTTGAATGGAGTAACTGAAGGAGAAATCAGAATCTCCAAGTAAATGGAATAAGTCAGTTTTGAAAGGGAGAGGAATCTGGGGAATGCTGGGACTAGACAGGCCCAATTGACACATTCAGAAGGAAGTACATAGATACTACATACAAGGGAGAGAAGGTATAAATTGGAGGAAACAACTTTCCTCCAATTTATATTTTCATAAGTATAAAAAATATATACAAGGCCTTGTATTGCTTTCTCCCCTGTGTATCACAGAATATTCTCTGTGCTGTGGAAAAGGTTGGGAAGTACTACATCAGGGAAACTAAAATGTAGAATTTAGTGAGTTAGGATAGTGGTGAGAGATGAGAGTAGATGATCATGGATAAGCCTTCCGATTTGGGTCTTAATCCTAAAAGCAATTGCTCTGCCACTAACTGTCTGAGTCCCATACTCTGGTTGGACCTCAGTTTCTAATTCTCAAATTTGACCATATAATCATTTTGCTTTTCACTCTGAGTGAAAGGTATTCTGGCATAGACATAATGGCAAAGTAGAGTTGGAAGAAGCAATTGTTGACAAATGATACACTGAGGGACAGAGAGCGCTAAGACTTCTTTGGGTACTGCAGAGAGTAATTAGCAGAGTTTTGGACTAACATCTAGATCTGGTGACTCCTAGGTCTGGTGACTCCTAGATCTGGGCTGTTTTCACACCTGTTTGAGGAGTAAAACCAACAAACCATGTCCTCTTTCTACATAGATGGAAAATGTTTGGTCATTTCTCCCTTAGTTGCTATCATGTCATAAATCAATTATTTACAAAATTGGAAATGGCCTCACAGCTCCTCATCCAGTCTGCTTACTTAATTTACGGAAAAACATAAGCTTTGATGTGACACAACCTGCTTCAAATAAGCCAGTGGCTTATTTGGTCAGGAACTCGGCATTTATTTTCAATTCCATTATTTTTTTCTTATTATACCATGCAGAGAGTTCATTGAATAAGCCAGTATCTCATGATTGATGTGTGTAAAATGAATTTAATTCACATGTAAACATTTTTAAATCATTCACTTGGCTTGGGTTACTTTCACTCAGTATTTTCTTCCTTCCTTTTCTCCCTTCCTTTCTCCCTTCCTTCCTCCTTCCCTCCCTCCCTACTTTTCTTTCTTCTAATTTTCTAAAGTTTTACATATGTCTCCTTTTTCCCCAATTGACCCCTCTCCCCCCTGCCATTCCCACCCCAGACAAGCCTTCACTGCCCCATGCCCCAGTGTCTGTATCCATTGGTTATGCTAATATGCATGCATACAAGTGCTTTGGTTGCTCCTAATCCTCGCCTTCTCTCCCCCCCCCCCCCCACCTCTCCTGCCATTTGATTCTGGATCTATTTTTGTTCATCAGTTTATGTTGATCATTATATCCCATAAGTGAATGAGATCATGTGATATTTATATTTCTCCAACTGGCTTATTTTGCTTAGCATAATTATTCTAAAGTTCCATCCATGCTATTGCAAATGGTAAAACTTCCTTATTTTTTTATAGTGGCATAGTATTCCATTGTGTAGATGTACCACAGTTTTTTAATCCACTTATTTGCTGTTGGGCACTTACGCTGTTTCCAAATTTTAGATATGGTGAATTGTGCTGCTATGAACATAGGGGTGCATATATCCTTTCTGATTGGAGTTTCTGGTTTCTTGGGATATAGTCTTAGAAATGGGATCACTGGGTCAAATGGGAGTTCCAATAGTAGTTTTTTGAGGAAACTCTATACTATCTTCCATAGTGGCTGCATCAGTCTGCATTTCCACCAGCAGTGCACCAGGGTTCCTCTTTCTGCACATCCTCACCAGTACTTGTCATTTATTGATTTGCCGATGATAGCCATCCTGACAGGTGTGAGATGGTACCCCATTGTTGTTTTAATTCACATCTCTCAGATGATTAGTGACTTTGAGCATGTTTTAATGTCTTTCGGCCTTCTGTATGTCCTCTTTCAAAAAGTGGCTATTTTCAACACTGCTCCTAAATTTATTCACTATTTATTTTTTCATACATTTATTCCTTTATTGATGTATTATATTGATTGATGTGTTTGGATCAAAGTAATAAAATAGCCAACATTCAATCTGTACTCAAATGATTCTAATTTAATAATGTATGTAAGATATATGCATATGCAATATTAATAAAGAATTGATAATTTGCATAAAGTACGGGAAAGTAATTCAAGGAATGTTACAAGGCACTCCAAAGCTACAGGAGTCAAGTAGATAAAGTGAGGTCAGTGTGGGCGAGGAGAAGTTAGAGTCCTGTGGAGGAGGTGACTCTTTTGTTTGGCTAGATATTGAGCAGATGGTGAAGGGCATTCAATGGCGAGATATATTAATACATACAAGCCTAGCATTTGTGAGAAACAATGACTTTTCTCTCCCTATCTGTCTTTTAAAAAGAATTTTCTTTTCTCTCCATGTATTTTTGCTTTGCCACAACTGTAATCTTTCCAAGCAATGACAATTATTCGATAAAAAGTTGTCAATAAATATACTACACAAATTGATAAAACCTCCCTAAAAAATTAACATCATTGAGGCATGCAGTGTTTGATAAAAATGAATTTTTCAGACTACTGAAGCTTACCCTTTAAAAGTCAAAACTGGTTTATTTGTGTGTGTGTGTTTTAATTGATTTTACCCATTTTGGATATAAATCCTAATATAATACATTTAGTCTCCCCAAACTTTTCACAGAGAATTTATCACACAATTTTCAAACTCCTCCTAGTGACTTCGATTATTGGAAGAAATATGTGTTCTTGTTCTCTGCTCAGTTGAATAGATGTTTGTCCTTAGACTAAATTTCCCTCAACGACAATACAGATTAATTTCTCCCATCTTTTTAGTTTCCCAGTCTCCTTTATCACTGTGTCTTGTTATAAATTCCTATGTTTTGGGTATCTATTGTATTTCTAACAATGGACTTTCTCTCCTAAACTATTACTTCTGTGCACCGTTACCTGCAAAAATAAATGGGGACTGGATTGAAGAAAGGGGCTGCTGGCTATGAGTCATGAACTGATTTTTATTAACAGCTTTGACAACAAACAGACTGTATAATCTTGAGAAAGTTGCTTTCTTCCTCAGTTTCCAGGTTTCTCAGTAGAAAAGTTGCCTGGAGGTGATGATGTATGATTTTCAAACTTTTCAGGAACTACCTCAGATGGAGACTAAGGGGCCCAAGGAAGGGGCTCCTGGCCATTATTGTTCTCTCCTAACATACTTTAACCAGCCTATCCTAGCTTATCTTTATTATCTGGAATATTCATAGAAAGTGTTTCATAACTTTTAAGTTGTGAGTGCTATTGAATTAGAATGATAATGGTGATGATTTATTCATGTATTAAATGCCTCTGTGTTCCCCAATATACCTTAGGGGTGTGTGTGTGTGTGTGTGTGTACATACATATATACATATATGCCTATATATGTGCACCTATCTTCACTTTATATTTGAGAAAACTAAGCCATGGAGAGTTTAAGAAACATTCCTAAGACACAATCAATAAGTGATAAAAATATAATTCTAGCTCCATGATACAAGATTCAAGAGCTGGGGAAATTTTCACATTGTCTTCTAGTATAACCCCTTTTACTTCCATGCAACTACTATGCCAGATGTCATATAATGTATCTAAACTACGGGTACCTATAACCTCACAGCTAAGTATTTTCCTCTGAAGAAATTATGGTGACTTTATCGGTGCTCACCCATGCTTCTCTTTGACTTTTTTCTTCTCTTTTTCTGTGCTTCAAGACCATGCTCTGAACATAACTCCATCCACAGAAAATTAAAATTAGCAGTTCATTTATGATGTGAAACATTTATAGATACATCAATCAACTGTATGGAACAGCATGGACATAGGAATACAATGGGCTTGAGGGAGGAAAAATACCTAATATATACCTAAAACAACATGAATACTATTTGGGGGAGGGAGGGGAATCATGTTTTTATCTTTAGACACTAGATGTTCTCTGTAATTGGTAAATCTCCCCCCCTGTCTCTGCCCTTGATCCCCCAGTGAACTTTGATATATTTTCTCTCTTGTAACTCCCATTGCCAGTCATGGAGAAAGCTGCCTCCTCCATTGGCAGGCAGGCAGGAATTAAATAATGAACTGGAACCAGAGAGTGGCGAGCACACACCTGTGCGTGTGCACAGGCATGCCTTTGTCTCCAAATAGCAGATAATTACCAGTTCCCTGCACCTCTTATTCTTTCTATCCGGAGCTGTCAAACTTCTCACCTACCTTTAGAAAACTCAACAATGGCTAATGTTCTTGCCTTTTCAATGAAAGAGCTCCAATTTGGGAGAGCAGCCAGGAAACACTCAGATTCTTTGTCCCCAGTCGCTTGGCTTTCAGCCTAAAGCTTCATTTCTTTCTTCCTTGTCATCAGATAGTGTGAGGGCATAACTTGACCTTCCACACTTTAATAGAGCATGTTACTACTTTTTCCTGAACTCGGATTTCCACAACCAAGCCTGACTGTGGTCTCCATGCTGCAGTTTCCTGACTTCTCAGAAGGAAAGTGTACCCTTGGGTGAGCCTATATTCTCTCTCTCTTCTGCTCTGTGTTTCAGAGATTCATGGCCTGGAATTTCTGAGCATCTCTTAAAATTGTCTGAGGCTTCTTCCTTCCATAAAGCACCACTTTCTTTAAAAGCGCATGAAGGCTGAAAGCAAAGTATAGAATGATCACACTAAATACTGTATCCTACCCGAGTCTCCTAGGCAGAGTTAACAAATTTAGGAAGTATGATGATATAATAATCACAGGATTTGGAGTCATATAAACTTGTTTCAAATCCAAGATGAATCTTTACTATCAGTTTTATATGCGTGAGAGCCTTAGTCTTTGTTGTTGTTTTTGTTGAACTAACATGGGCTTATAGCAGTAGTTAAGTTTTAGGTATATGACATTATATGGTAACTAGAGGCCTGGTGCACGAAATTCGTTCATGGGGCAAGGAGGGGTAGGGGTATCCCTCAGCCCAACCAGCACCCTCTCCAATCTGGGTCTCTTCGAGGGATGTTCAACTGCCACCAGGAGCAAGCCTAAACAGGCAGTTGGACATCCCCCTCACAATCCAGAACTGCTGGCTCCCAACTGCTATCCTGCAGGCCTGTCTGATTGCCCCTAACTGCTTCTGTCTTCCAGCCTGATCACTTCCTAACCACTCCCCTGCCAGCCTGATTGATCCCTAACTGCTCCCCTGCCAGCCTGATTGCCCCCAACTTCCCTCCCCTGCAGATCTGATCGCCCACAACTGCCCTCCCCTATAGGCCATCTTGTGGTGGCCATCTTGTGTCCACATCGGAGCAGCCATCTTTGATCACATGGGGGTGGCCATGATGATCAATTTGCATATTGCTCTTTTATTAGATAGGATTCAACCTCTGTATGTACTACATTGTGCTTACTCCCAGAAATCTAGTTTCCATCCCTCACCATACAGTTAACCCCATCCACCCCTCCTCAGAATGGAACTACCATATGACTCAGCTTTTGCACTTCTCATTCTTTTCTTAAATAACAGCTTAATTGAGATGTGATTCCTGTACCACAAGTTTATGTTTTAAAAGTATACCATTCTGTAGCTTTTATAATACTCAGATATGCATCTATCACCACCATCTATGTTCACTATTTTCATCACCTCAGAAAAGTAGCCCTTATTCATTAGTGGTCACTCACCATTCTGTCTCCTCTACCCCTCCTCCTGATAACCACTAATTTGTGACTTGTCTATTCTGGATATTTCATATAAATGAAATAATAAATCATATGGTTTTTTGTGTGTGGATTCTTTCACCAGTTTTTCAAGGTTCATTTATTTTATAGGTGTTTGTTAGTGTATCATTCCTTCATACAACAGAATAATATTTGATTTTATGGATACCACATTTTGTTTATTCATCAACTGACAGTTGAATTGGTTATACTTTTTGGTCGTGATATCCTCTAGTTTAATTTCTGATTTTAGTAAACTAAGTTTTCCCCCTATTTTCGCCCTACCCACTTGGTCAGTTTAGCTAAAGGTTGATCAATTTTGTTGATTAAAAAATAACTTTTGGTTTTCTTATTTTTTATTTTCTCTATTATTTTTCTATTTAATTTATTTTCTCCTCAGTTTTTGTTTGTTTGTTTGTTTTTAATCCTCACCTGAAGATATTTTTTCATTAATTTTTATGGAGAGTAGAAAGAAGGACAAAGAGAAACATCAATGTGAGAGAAACACATAGACTTGTTGCCTCCTGCACACGGCCTGCCCAGAACCAGGGCCAGGAGGAGCCTGCAACCAAGCTACATGTCCTAGATCACAATCACACTCGGGACCCTTTGATCAGCAGGCCAGCCTCTGAGCCAAAACCGAATAGGGCTCTCCTCAACTTTTAATATTGCAGTCTTTCTGTTTTCTTTGGATTTAGTTTCATTTTAATTTTACCTAAGGGGAAGGATTCTTATATTAATTTGACTTCTTTCTTCTTTGTTATTATAGGCATTTACAGCTATAAATTTCCCTCTAAGCACTATGTCAGCTAGATTGCATGAAACTTGGTAAGTTATGTTTTCATTTTGATTCACCTCAAAATGTTTTCTTATTTGTTTTGTGATTTTTTCATGGATGCATTTGTTATCTAGAAGTTTGTTCTTTAATTTTCATGCATTTGTGAGTTTACCAAAATTCCTTCTGTATTAATTTGTAATTTCAATTCATTTTAGTCAAAGGACATATAAGAAATATAAGTATAATTTGAATATCTTAAATTTATTGAAATTTGCTTTATGGCCTGACATGATTAACTCGGAGAATATTTTATGTGCTCTTTTGGAGAATGCTGCTATTTTGCTATTGTTGGGGATCCTGTTCTATAGATTTTTGTTAGGCATTTTGGTTTAAAAGGTCATGTTATAATGGTTAAGTCATCCTCCTACATTGGCATTTTATCATTTTAAAATATCTGTTTTTGTATCTAAAAAAATTTTGTTTAAAGTATGCTATTTTTAGTAATATAGCTATTCTGATCTCTTCTGAGTTCTGCTTGGATGTTGCATGTTATATCTTTTTTTAATCTTTAGCTTTTAACTCGTGTCTTTGAGTTTAAAGTATCTCTTAATGACAACATAAAGGTAGGTAATATTTTTCTTTAAATTTATTTTGCCAATTTCTATATTTCAATTGAAGTGTTTAGTTAATTTAAATTTAATGTAATTGTTGTGATTGTTTGCCATTTTGCTGTTTTATGAATATTTATCTTTCCCCTTAGCATTTCTCCATTACTGCTTTCTATTGTGTTAAATAGTTATTTTATGGTATAGCATTTTAATTTTTTATTGTTTTTGTTTTTTACTATATATATTTTAGTGTTTTTTTTCTTTGTGGTTGTTCTGGAGCAAACGTGTTACCATCAACCTTGTTTGAATTAATACCAAATTAATTCCTATTGTACTGAAAACTTCCCTTCAAATCCTTCTCCTTCCTTTGTGCTCAACAGCACCTCTTTCTGCTTCTATATCTTTTTTAAAATTATATTTTTATTGAGTTGAGAAATGCTAGAAAGGAGGCAGAAAAGAGATGGAAACATTGATGAGTGAGAATCATAGATTGGCTGCCTTTTGCCTACTTCTCTTGGGGATTGAGCCTGAAACCCGAGCTTGTGACCTGATCAGGAATCAAACTGGTGACCTCTTGGTGCACGAGGCGATGCACAATCCCCTGAACCGTGCTGGCCGGGCTGCTTCCATCTTAACCCAGGCTTCTTTTCCTGGACTCGGTGACTCCTGAGGAATAATTCAATTACTGGTCAAAATAAGATATACTTAAATCTTAGTTATGGGGTAAATGAGCAGAGTAGAAGTTTAGTGAACACCAATATATAGTGCATGAGATACAAATCAGAACTACTGAAGACTTTACTTAGAGCTGATCTGTGAAAGATAAAATTGATGCGTCTGTTTCTCAGAAAGAAAGAAAAACAAAAAAACAAAAAAAACCTGTCTTCATTGATAGCATAAATCATGAGAACTTCTCTTCAGTAAGCAAGAAAGACTACAAATTGGCCCTGGAACTAAGGTATGTTTTTTTTTTTTTTTTTTAAGATTTAATGGGAAAGTATAATAAGCAAAGCTCTTTTGTAATCATAGCATTCATTTATTTAAAAAGGACCTGGGCTATAACCAAAGCAATCCTTCCTCTATTACCAAGAATTTGTCCACTGGGTATAACTTGAGTGACTTGATGGCAGCTGTCCAGTTCATCCATTCATCACTGAGATTGTATTTGTTTGATTTGACTGCTCTCTACTTCCCAGGTGACATGTGGATGAAACATATTGCCAAATTTGTATATGGATCAATCAACAAAAGCTTTTTAAGCATTATACTCTTTGTTTTTCCTGGGGAACACAGAGTTACTGGGCAAAGCACTTCCTTGAATGGCAGAATACACACACACACACACACACACACACACACACACACACACACACACCACATGCACACGCACACAGACGGTAATTCATAATTGACAAATGAAAGATAAGGGTGCTAATTTTCTGACTAAATTTAGAGGAAGAGTTGGCTTTTGCAGATGTTTGAAAAAATTCAGAAGACCAAGTAGGTATTTTATACATAAAACTTATGGGTTGTCTTCAAGATATGAAGGCAAGATATGGGGAATGGAAAAGAGAAAAGCCTATTGAGGATACACAGAGAATAGACCAATAGATGAAGGCATCAAATGGGAAATAATTCTGGGACAATAGGTTAGGTTATGTTGGGAAGAGCCCCAAGTTACACCACGAAAGGTTTGTAGGTTCTGTCTCTGCAGTGACAAAGTAGTTGATGAGTGAAGCAAGCTCAGGGGAGAGAGCAGAGGGCAGAAGAGAATAAGAGAGGAAGACAGAGAGAGAGAGAAAGGGAAAGGAAGCAAAAAAGAAATTAAGTCACTGCCTCAGCTGAAAAAGAACAGCTGCCATTTATTCAAGGACATTTTGTGTCCCAAGCATGTGAGCTCATCATGTAATTTTTCAGGAGGAGTGGAGAATCTGGGACTTTATGAGAAATACTTTACATTTCAAGGATGGGCAGCTAATCATTTTATAATCACTATAGGAAGCAAAACAAACAACAACAAAACCAACATTTAAGAGTGTGATCTGTTGTCTGCATGTGTATAGAGGCTGTGTCCTCTGGGTTATCCAAAAAGCACAGAAGGGCATTTGTCAGTTTGGATTCCAGGAAGGACAGCAACTTGGAGGGACTGAGATGGAGAGTCTATTGGTGTAGTCCAGGTGGGGGCAGATCATATGAACTTGACTCTGGCTTCTGGAAGTGAGAAGTAAAAGAAGCAGGTAGATGGGGGACAGTGCTGTAGATATACTTGAACTTTCTCAGAGAGCCCAAAAATGACTTTTGTGCTGTTTTTCCCCCTGCTGAAAGACACTGCCTCTGTTTTGCCCTGTTACACACCCTTCGCTGCCCTGATTTTGTGTTCTAATTGCTTTGCTATAATTTTATTTCCCAGTTCAGCACTTCCCATCTGCCCCCAGGGAAACTTGAGTCCAGGTAATGTTGTAGTCTTTAAACTTGTCAAATAAGAAATCATTTTATAACCCTATTTTGATATGGGCTTTTTTCTCCTACATTTCAAGTTAAAGAAGATCAAGGGCTTTCAGCTAAATCACTTACAAGATAAATGAATCATAGGGAAATGTAGTGTTTTGATGAAGAATATTCTCCTTAAATTCTCTTATGTAAATCTTCTTTGAAGATATTTTCCCTAATTATTACAAGCTACAATCTTTTCTTCATTATTTTTTGTTGTTGTTGTTATTCTGAAAGTTTGCAGGGTGTAGTTCTTTTTCAAAGGTAGCAAATTATTGTTGGCTTTGATTAAAATATTGTATGCTAATTAAAATAGTTATTTCCAAAAAGAACAAAACAGAACTTAAATATTCCCACAGCTATGTGTATATTTTAAATGGTGTCTTCTATATATTGTTCCAAAACTTGGATTTTCTCATTTAATTTTTTATAGTTTCCATGTCAGTAAAGTAAGCATTCTTTCCATTCATTTTATGTCTTTATCTAGTAATTTCCTCAGGATACAGAATTAAAACAGCTGTGTTGAAAGATGCAATTTTGAAGGATATTTAACAATTTTTTTCATAAATGTCACTTTTTACTTCCAGTAGCATATGGGAGTGTAGGCTTTTTTCCCCCCCAGCAACCATGCATATTAGCAATCTTTACAATATTCAGTTATCTGAGAGGTAGAATGTTATTTCTTCAGTTTCTATAAAATAGGTTGGTTGGTTCTATTATTTGGGAATTTAGATATTTATAGTTTTGCACTGACATTTAAAGATCTTTGAAAACAATTTTTATCTTCCCTCTTAAAATATGAATCCTTAAGACATTATTATTTCAATTTCTAATAGTTACTTCTGTCATGGGCTCTTATCTTCTTTTCTTCTTAGTTCAGTGCCCTTTCGGTCTAATATCATTTTATATCCTTCAAATAATTTAAAAAATTATAACATTTTTAAAATAAGTAACTAACATGCTTTTAAAAAAATTCAAAGCAGCAAACATTTATTGATCACCTACTCTGTGTTAATTGTTTTATTCCTGCTGGGGAAAGTTCTGCGAACCCAGAAATGTATGTTGAGCAAATAAATGCAGCCAAGATCTGGAGACACACTGTCCAGTAAGGCAGCCACTACTGTAGACATATATAACCATAGGACATTGAATAATAATTAGTCTGAATTGACACATGCTGTAAGTATGAAACACATATTGATTTTATAAACTCAGAAAATAATAACTTAGGGATAAATTTTATATTGATTGCCTTTTGAAATGATAATATTGTTAATATATCGGATTTAATATAATATGCTAATGTGGCTACTAGAAAATTTAAATAACATGTGGCTCATATTATATTTCTATTGGACAGTACTGCTCTAGAGATTTTTATAATATAAAAAGTAAGACTATACAAGGCCAGCTTGGTTGTCCTATTGGATGGTCTTTAGGTCAGAATGTCATATTCTTTTTTTGCAACAAGAAAGGAAACAAAGCACCCAAATACTGTTGTCATACTGGCTGTTCCCCTTGTCGTTCATCTGAACAAGCCTTGGTGAAAGGAACTACCTTCAAACAGAATAGTTTATGGCCCTTTGGAAAGCAGCTTAAATTGAAAAGGAAGAGGTGAGTTGGAATAGTTCTGACTTTGAACAACTGCTCATGTCACCATAAAACACAGTCACCGTGTGATGTGTTGGCTGGCTGCAGAAAGAGGGTGAATCACTGTTCTCCAAAAAAATTCTGGGTACTGCAAAATCCCAAAGGCAGAAAATTGATGAAAGAAAGCTTGGCCTGAGCTATGAGGAGGGAGCTTCATCTGGCTCCCCAGTCCTTCCCTCTGTAGGATCAGAGGAGAGAATGGCTGTTCACCTTGGCTTCTGATTGTATGCTCTAGGAATAACATTCTTTTGGTAGGAATATGGCCACCTTCCCATTAAAATGAACAATTCCAGCACTTTGCAGTTGACTCTCTCATTTTGTAGATAATATCAATGATTTAGACTAAGTAATGACATGAATGACCCTGGGCCCTAGAGTGAAATTATTCAGTATCCATTTTACATGGGTATATCTTAGCTCCCCTACCACCTCCTAAAGTCTTCAATTCTAATTTCTCACAGAATCAGCATAATCAGTTGGTTCTGGACAAAGTCTATTCTGCATATGATATTTCAAACTCAAATTTTCTAGCTTATCAAGATATCTAAGCTTCTTTCCTCTACACCTAATATTTGGATTTATTTTATAATTGTTGTTTTCTGTATTCATTAGGTGTGGCAGAGGGAAGATAGCTTGAGCTCATTAAAATCAAAGTGGGTTCTAATACCCACTCCCCATTAATATATAATATGAGAAGGAGATCGTTAGATGTTTACACATCACACATCCAGTCCTCCCAAATATGTCAAGTATGTGGCTGTGCACAGACTATTTCTGGAGAATGAAAAGAAACACACTTGCTCCACGTATCTCCTTAGAAATACTGCATTTGGGAGAGAAAATCAATATTCTGCTAAAGTGAAAGAACCAATGAAAGAGCCACTATATTGGCCATGACACAAGTCATTTTGTGCAGATTCTTCCTTTCTCACATTTAGTGAATCTCTTCTTCATTTTCTCACTCCTCTACACATCTACCAAATATGTATTGACTTTCCACTATGTGCACTTTTTTTGCTACTCTAGGCAAGATGCATGCTTAATGCAAGGCTCTACTTTCAAGAAACATAGAATTATAGTTCTCACATTAAGAGAATCTAATTTTGAGGGTTGTGCTCTAGAAGACTGAATGGGGTGGGATATTGCATTCTGGTGAAGGCTTTGGCCGACCATGAGGTGGATATGGCTTGAGAGCCCTGATAGGATGATGAATGAATGTCTGAGATGGGTGGGAAAGTATAAATGATATATAAATACATGATAGTAATCTTCACTTTCTTTGTAATGTTGCTAATGAATGGTAGTCCCATAAAAGAAGAGCTGTAAATTGGGGCCATTGAATACCAATGGATTCATCAAACCCTCTGTCTTTAGACTTTAAAAAGGAAATCATTTATCATGGTTTGTAACTCTGGAGAATTTGTCTTGTGTTAAATAAGAGATAATTTGACAAAAAAATTAATTTTGTTCTCTCTTTGATTTGCATTTTCCTTGAAACTTAGAAACATAAGGCTTAGCAGGCCCTGAATTAGGGAAACAAAGTCCCTTCATTTCTCAGTAAATAGCCATTTCCTGTAACAAGTCTGATTCCTTTCCCAGATGCTTGGAATTTGCAAGCCTGGTGATTCTATTTCTAGGATTGTTCATTATGTTTCCTCATTTCCTACTTCTTTCTTTCTGAATATACTGCTGTTACTTATTAGCCCTATTCTCCATCTCAAAGGAAGCTAACTCCATGGTGGAGAAAATTACCACTGAATGTTAAGACTTAGCTAAATAATTTTCTTCTAGAAACTCTGTAATTCATTGCTTGGCAAAATTGTAATAAGTACTTGGTTAGGAACAATGAAGAATGAAAAGTAAAATTAAGTAAATGTTCATACCTTGAAGTCGCACACTTGTCAGATATAAACAGCTACAAGTTGGAAGTTGGAAGTCATAAAGACTTGGATGTGATTCTTAGTTGAGTAGTTGACTTTGAGTGAGTATCTTTCTCTTGTTTGGACTATTTTATGATTTTTTTTTCATTTGTAAATCAAGAACTTAGTCCCTTTTTAGTATTTACAATCTTTTGTATTATTAGATAATAATAATCTCTTGTATTATTAGATAATAATAATAAAGCTGAAGCCACATTAATGACAGAAGTGAATTCTCACAGCTACTCTACGAAGTCAGGTACTACTGCTATCCCTATTTTACATATCAGGAAATTGAGGTTTATAATATTGGTCCAAAGTCATATAGCCAGTGAAAGGTAGGTTGTCTGGTACTTGTTGTCTTTGTATATAATCTATTGCTTGATTCATGCTAAAGATATGCCAAAATTTGACAGATAAATAGAAATATTGAGGTTAAAAAAGTTGGATATAGTTTTTTTAACTATAGGTTTTAAAATATGAACTCAATATTATGGGGAATATTTGTATTAGCAACAAAAAAAGAGTGCCAACCGTCCAGGTTGGGTGAGCCAAGGACAGATATGTGTCAGGGGTTAACAGGATGAGTCGGGAACATCAAAACATTAGTTTGGCTTGCTCAGAGGGTCTTTGGATAAATGACATTGAATAGAGAATTATACTGTGTTATGGATGGCCTCAAATTCCACCCTCAGTAAATATAAATAAACTCATCCATTCTCCAGAAATCGACAGAAATGAAACACAGATGTTTTCATGTGCACATAGCCTGATAGAGAATGAGCATCAGATTTGGGTTTGAATGTGGCTCTGCTATTTGATAGTTATCTGCCTTGAGTGAATGATTTAACATCTCTGGGCTTTAGTTTTTCACCTGTGGAATTGAAATAATGATTCATATTACATAGTTTCATGAGAATTCAGAATTAAAGTGTCTGTATAATATCTCCAAAGTAATATACTCAATTGAGCAAATAATATGCTCTATATACACCAATACTATCATTGTTTGAATTAAATGAGACAATATATGTTTCTGATACAATGCCTAGCACTATATAAATGTCAATTTTTGTGCTAATAATTCTATCATAAGGCAGATACTGTGTCTCAAATTGCTGATAAACAAGTAAAGAAAAACAAGTATTCATCAAAATGCAATGTAATTATTTTAGAGATGTTACAAGGTACACTGTAATTACATATGAAGAGATATCAAAGTTGGCCAAGAGAGAATGGATTAACAGAGAAAACTTTACAGAGAAATCCACACTTAGGAAAAAATCTTTAAAACTAAAGTGGAATTACTCTAGATAAAGAAGTAGTTGGGGAATATTTTGACAGAAAGCAAAGGCAGGAAGGTTAGTTAGAGGTCATGGAGCACTAACTGAAAACAAAATAGAAATGAATTGGTGAGACAATGTGAAAAGTAAAGCAAGAAGTGGGGCTGGAGAAGTGGGGAGGGACCAGTCTATGATGGACCATGTACATATGTGAAGCAATGTAAGTTCCTATCCAGAATCAAACCAGAGAACAGTGTCAACTGTGAGGTGATTGTGAAAAGAAGACTTTGCAAATGTCAGATTGCCAAAAGAGAGGGAGCTGTTTTCTGCATTAAAAAAAAATTCTCATTGAATGTGTATGTCCTCTCCTAATGTAGACAGTAAACTCTGGACTATAATTGGGAGTTAATGGAAATAATCTTCACCCTAAATTCTATTCTCTCCCAAACAAAAGATGACAGCCTGAGGCTTGGTTCAAAAACAGAAGCATTACTTGTGAAGAGTATGTCAGATTGGTGGTGAAATTACAGCTTGACACACAAAGGTATTGATTCCAACTGTCAGCAAGATACTTTCAAAAGGTCAGACTTGGGAGTCACAGAATGTTCTGCTCTCCTTGTCAAAATAGAAGTTGATGTACATTAAAACTATGATGAGATGAAATGAACAGGGAGTTTGGAGCTATATCAGTTGGATGGAGCTGCCACATTCTAGATGCCTGCTGGCCTGCTTATCTGCCTACCTTATTTCCATAAATATTTATTGAGCACTTGCTGTACAACATTGGACACTTTACTCCACCTTTCTGAAGCTTTTCCCTCACTTGCAAAGTGTGGGACAGTCATGACTCTTTCAAAATTTGTGTTAAGAATCAAATGAGAGACTATGTTTGAAATAGAGTGCCAACCACATGGTAGGTACCCAATAAGCATATTCCCTATTTCCACTCATTGTTATATAAACATTTATTGAGTGCTTTCTTGTTTAGACACCAACTAGGAACAGATCTAGCAGGTTCTCTTGAAGTTTACATTCGCCGAGGGCAGCAGCAAATAAGCGAGTATATAATAAACAATGCAATTCCTGGTGGTGGTGAGTGTCACAGAGATAAAAACAATGATGCAAAGCAGGTGCCTGGAAGGGAGAGCCAATGTGGTAGGGTGATGAGGTGTGCCCCTTGGGGGGAGTGACACTGAAGTTGGAACACAAGAAATGGAGCCTCAGGTGCAAAGAACTGGGAACATGCTTTGCAGGCAAAGGGAACTGCAAGTTGAAGTGCACTAAGGTAATACACCAGGAGTGTTAGAGAAGTAGACAGAAGGCCAGGTTCCTGCAGCCTAATGTGTGAGAGGAAAGTAACGCGTGGCCAGGTTGGCATGGCAGCCATCAGCCTACTGCAGACAAGGGTCCTGCCAGCAGAGCAAGACACAGCTGTCAGATGATGCACAGTTAGAAGACCAGCGTCCTCCAGAGCAGCCTTCGTCCTGCGTGTGGCTTCCTCCCACATTTCCGAGCCAAGTGAGCATTTCAAAGCTGCATGGACATCTGGACTGGAGAGATAATACTGCTGTTTCCTTCCACCCTGCAGTTCTCAAAAGCACAAGCTCAGCTCTTCAATCTTTCTCTAATCTCTCAGTTTGTGGCATATGTCACTTTTGAAGATATGCATTTGACAATAGAATCATAGAGCGTACAAGCTAATGGTAGGGATAGAAAAGCGCATATAATAGAGCTATTATGGCAGAGTTTTAAAAGTATGTGAGAGCAGGAGACAGACAAAATCTAAGTGTGTGGTCTCAGAAGGCTTCATGGAAGAAGTCTCAGTCAAATGTGGGAGGTGTAGTATTCTTCTGTTTTGTTTTGCATTTGCTTATTATTTACACTTTTAGCAATCTAAATATATCCAGATTCCTCTGAACTAATTCCCGTCTTCTTCCTTTTCTTTAGAATTGTCTGTAAGGTTAGAGGATATCTTTAAAAAAACACTTTTTATAGTTGACAGTATTATAGATGTCCCCACCCCCTTGCGCCCCACTTTGCCTCCCTCTCCAATTCAGGATCAGGTATGGCCTCATCGGATATTTGACTATTCTGGCTTATATTTCCTCCTACAACCTCCATTCCATGGCATGGTTTTATTTGCATTAGAATAGGTAAGTTCCCGTGGTTGCAGGCACATCCCCAGTAGGGGGTGTGCAAGAGGCAGCTGGTCCATGATTCTCTCTCATTGATGTTTCTAGCTCTTTATCCCTCTTCCTTCCTCTCTGTAAAAAATCAATAAAATATATTTAAAAAAAGAATAGGTAAGTTCCAAACACTTTCAATAGTTAAACATTGTCTAAGATTTGTAGCTATATTAAAACCCAGAAATATTTAGCCTTTTTTTTAGTTGCCACCCCAAAATTACATGATTACTCTCATTAAAGGCAAAGGCATATAGGAAAGGTTCTTTTTTATCTTTCAAAGCACAATCAACATCTTCCTTTTTTTTTTCCTCCACAGATGTGTATTTATTACACATTTAATAGATGTAAAGTTTGACACTAAGGAATCAAACTTGGAACATATATTATAACATGGCAAAATTTGGTGAGGTAGAATAGGGAGGTAGAGAAAAAGGTATAGAATGGGAAAAATCAGCATGATCATTTCTGACTTGCTTGAGGAGTTTCTGAGAATAGGACCCATAAGGCTATTTTCTGGATAGAGAGAACACTTTCAGAAAGCAAAACTGAACCAGGTCTCAGAGACCCAAATAAAGGTCCATTCTTTATTCAGTTGTAGACTGAGTGGTTTACAATTATTTGTACTAGAGAAAGAAGCCAGGGGTAATTACATATCCAGAGATATATGGATTTTTCTGGCAGATATTGGCCATAATTCTTAGTCTTAGCCTTCAATATTACTAAATTCAATTCATTACCCTCCAACTATTTGCTTGAAAAACAAATAGGTTCCAGGTATCTGAGAAACTTTTTCAGAGACTTGTGGGTAGGTACCTTCATCCTACTTGCTAGTCTTTAGCTCACTCAGATGGAGAGACGTGAAGGAATTAATCTTCTGAGATACATCGGTAACAATATTTTCTTACTGTAACTTCTTATTTTGTCTGATGATAACAGTAAAAATTGATTGCACAAAATTAGGGAAATTGAGCATAAATAATAGGATGCAAATGAGCTATAACTTTAGAGCTTGGGAAAAATATACTTTATTACCTGTATCTTTCTTCTGTCTCATGCCTGTTTGTGCTAAGGACACCTTGCTTGCTGTAAACTTCTTCATAATGTAAGATGCTTAAAATGTCCCATTATGAGAATAAGCCATACTGCTTTCTGATGCTGAGGTAGGTTCACTGTTCCTTGTGGTTGTTTCTCTTGGGTCTCTGTGATAGAAGCAGCATAGTAGAGAGAGCAGTATATTAGATTCTGGAGCCAGAGTATCTAGGTTCGAGCCCTGACTCATGATAGCTGTGTGACCTTCCCTGACTCATGATAGCTGTGTGACCTTCGTCATTACTTAATATCTTAGCACCTTTGTTTCCTCATCTATAAAGTGGAGGTAATAGTAGCACTATAAAGTAGCTAGGTTCTTTGTTGAGTGAATTAATATGTAGAGACTAGAAGAATCCTGATGCATACAGAGTGTTCAAGAATGCAAATTATTACCATGAGGGACATAAACTCCAAGGCCCACAGGGTCTAAGCAGAGCATATAAATGAGTCAGGTCTAAAAAATGAAGCTCTTTTGGTCCATCTTTTATTTTCCCACATTGTATTAAAAACAAGAAGATAAAGAACACTTTTCAACTATGAAGAGAAAAAAGCCCATTGCAAGAACAATAAATGTAAGTGACCTTGACTTATTTGAGAACAATAGAGAGTGATGAGGACCATGGAAAGAAGACTTGAAAGATTGTGCTCAGATCCAGACAATTGCCGCCAAAAGAAGCTAAAAAAAACTAGATTGGTAGGTGAATTTTCCCAGTATTTAAATTTTGGCATCTAATGCAATTTAAAAAAAAAAAAAATTCTGTGTGACTTAAATAATATATACCTTCAGGCTGCATTTGGCCCTTAAGTTGCCAGTTTGCGACTCTTGAATT
Source organism: Pipistrellus hanaki (assembly GCF_964339955.1). Lineage (NCBI taxonomy): Eukaryota > Metazoa > Chordata > Mammalia > Chiroptera > Vespertilionidae > Pipistrellus > Pipistrellus hanaki. The sequence goes on from NC_140507.1 coordinate 17,392,540, forward strand.
TCTGATAAGTAGTGATTTATAAATTCTAGCCCAAGGGACTTACTTTGCCTTTCTGTGACACCTGGCTTTAATGTCACACGTGTATTCATCTCTATAACTCTCTTGGGTTGGAAGGACCAAAAGATGTACGTCTCACCCCTACGGCGCCCATTGAAGACTAGTATAAAGATCGCCCTGAGGCTGCAGTAAGGAAAGGCCAGTCAGGGCAGGTAACACCTACTTCTTGTTCCTGTCCCTTGGTTGGAAATTCCAGCCTCTCCCTAAATTGCTGTCTGCTCATTGATAATGGAGACCCTCCAGGTCTTCCATCCAACTTTTGAAATGTCATCTTACTACTCATTCTGTTTAATTGCTCCCTCCTGTGCAAATACTGTTCCTACTGCCCATTAAAGTGGAGAAATAACAAGTCTTAAGATTTTTCCTAACCCTCACTGGCTGTTGATAAATGCTGGGTGCTTGGGGGGGGGGCTGCTTTCTGAACCACCCTAAGGCAACAATTGATTATTCGGGGCTAAGGAAAGGAGGCAAGCACTCAGAGAATAGCTTTTAAATAAGGCAGTTTATGATCAGGGAAGGTGAGGGAGGGAAGCCAACTCTAGCTGACCTCTTGGGGCTGTCCTCTCGCCAAGATAAAGAGCAGTGTGAAAGGAGAAAGGCTGCAGGGGACCAGAGCACAACATTTAGCACCAGCCAAAGGGCTGCCTTGAAGCAGTCAGGTTGATTCTCTATTAACTGTCTACAGTAGCTGGTCAAATAGAATGAAATGGGGAAATTCTGACAATGCTGTTGCTCTGAATAATCGGCTCTCCAGTTGTCACAAACTTCCAATTGGATTTGTAGAAATAGAGTTTATGTAGTCGTTTCTTCACCCCATCCTCTGTTTTTCTTCCTGGGTTATGTTGTAAGACTAGCCTGAATGTGCTCTCTATTCCTCTCATTTGCCCTACAGTTTTTTGTTTGTTTGTTTTCTTTCCATGTTGCCTTTTCTATCTAGAATACCCATCTCTCATTTCAGCCTGCACAAATCCTGGGCTCATTTCAAATGTTGTCTCTACCAAGAAGCCTCTCTGGATTTTCCCAGTGCATTGGGATCTTCAGGCTTCTGGGGAGCAAAAGAAATTCCCCTATTCTCAGAAAAATACACAAATCTGCCCAAATTCTAGGAGACTTACAGGACAACTTTTGCAGAGGGTAGAATCACTTTATTTACAAATGTAGGTGCCTAGATGTGCCTGTTTCTCTACACTGTCTTATTCTTACAGAAAGAGGAGTGGATGGAATTAGGTCTGCTCTTCTGGGGTGGGGTTGGGGGTGGGGGGGGGGGCAAACTGCTTTTCCAGGAATCCTTTCTCTTTTGTCTTGAGCCATTCCTTGCATGAGTTGAGTTGTGTATCTGAGGCGGTTAGGACTATGGGGTATCATTTGGGAGTTGTGGTAGGTCTTTAGGCCTCCATTTCACTGCATGTGTTCCAGCCCCATTTAGCAGAACCTCCTTGCCTCATGAACAGGTTTCCAAAACCATTCAATAGTATTTGCTAATGTCCCTGTATATCTCTCCCCCTCAGGGGCGCTGTGCAAGTGGTAATTTGTGTTCCATATTTTTAAATACCAACAAAGCCTTCACTTTGTTGTAAACACCACCCACCTTTGAGGGGGCAGAAAATTGACCTGGTGATGCGAGAATTATTGGAAGTTTGACTTCCTGGATTCAAGCCCAGGCTCTGCCACTCTACATCTGTGTGATTTTAAGACAGTTTTCTAACTTGTCTCTGCTTCAGTTCCCAGCTCTGTAATGTGAGGGTGGATATAGTGCTAGCCTTTTAGAATTGTCTGGGAAATTAATTAGAACAATATCTCCAAAATGCTGAGAGCAGTGGCTAGACGTTGTATTTTCTTATTCTTCTTTCTTTCTTTCTTTCTTTCTTTCTTTCTTTCTTTCTTTCTTTCTTTCTTTCTTTCTTTCTTCCTTTCCTTCTTTCTTTCTTTCTTTCTTTCTTTCTTTCTTCTTCCTCTTTTTCCTCCTCCTTCTCCTCCACCTCATCTTTTTTTTTCTTCTCCCCCCTCCTCTTCTTTCCTCTCCTCAGTCTCCTCCCCCTGCTCCCTAAGCATATCACTTATAATATTATCAAAGTCCTCAGCAGTTAGCCTTGTCACATTACATTTTTCACAGATACATTATTTTCTCCACATTTTCAGCTCTGCCTCAAGGCCATTTTGCTTGGTCACAAAAGGGATCGGAAGTTTATTATAAGTAGAGCAACAAAAGGACAGCCTGCTGATGAAAATGTGCCATGAACAATCTTGTCACAAATTTTAGAGCTGGAATGAAATGTCCGAGATTATTGGGTCTGAATCCTTCTTTTTAAAGATGAGGAAATTATGGCCCAGAATGGAAAAGAGCACAGCTCCCACACCCCCTTACAAGAAAGAGCAGGGCACTCACCGTTGGGCACATCACTGGGGGCCTGTTACCCTGCAGGGCAGCCTTCGCACATAAACCCTTTCCTCCTCAGAGTCTCCCTGGGGGATTTAAAAATTAAAGGTGGTGGTTCCCTTTGCATCTAAGAAAAGAGGCAGTGTGTTAATCTAAATGTCCCTCCAAATGGCTATATTTCCAATTTAATAGGAACATCGCTATCATGTGCTAATTAGAGACCAAGTTCCTGTTTCAAAGGATGCCTCATAAGGTTTTATAAATAAGTGGAGAGGCCAGTGCTCTATGTTCCCCTACTGAGTAATTAGTTTCACCCATTTATGATGAGAACTACCAGCAGGATTAGCATAATGATGTATATAATCTAGCTATTGCAGCAAAAGATCATAATGATCTTTTTGCATTTCTCCCAGTCTATTATTCTCACCTACATTCTTTCCCGGTTTGCTTGTTAGCTATGTGATTTCCTGGAGCATTCGCCCATCACAAAAGCATGTGATTTGGGTAGTAACTAAACGTTTTTTAAGACTTTCAAATTTACAACTAATTGATATATGAAAAGACAACTTTAAATTGTTTTTCCATTTTGTATTAAACACTAACAATTTTTTATAAGTTTCATGGGCTCTTTCCAAGTACCAGTGTGTTGGCAATTTTTAGATCATTATTTACTGATCAGGGCTTATCTCACAATCAGTAATTAAAATACCACTAAAGGTCCTTTTAAAAATCAATGGACATCAAGCTAATATGGAACATCTCACCAAAAGTAATAAAGAACACGAAGCACTTAGGCACAGAAGATATTAAATATTGATTAAGGCTCTAAAAAAAAAAGAGCCAAATTTAAGTCGTTGGGAAAGTTATCCTCGTATTCATTCAGTCTATCCAGCTATCGGAAGGCAGACTATGCACAGACTATCAGGGTAGTCTCATTGTATGGGATATAATCCCCTGTCCACAGTGTTTAGAGCTTTGGGAATTAGATACAAAGTACATTTATATTCAGAAGCAGGAGATAAATATGGGATAGTGGTAAGGAACACAGGCTTTAGAGGGAACAGATTAGGAGTTATATCTTGCCTGGACCATATACCATTTTTGAGATAATCAAATTGTTTAACCCATGAGTTTCTTTCCTGGGAAAGAATAACAGTGCCATGATGGATGAAGTTATCCAAGTGTTTGGTGCTTCACATGTTGGAAGGCTGGGGGGGGGGGGGTGTTTACACTGATTCTTAGAAAATTTGGATGTGCCAAAATGATGTATAGGTAGAAGTAGAAGAAATTAAGGAAAACACCAAATCAGACAGCCATGGCATTGTAATGAGAATGTTAGAAACAGAAGGGTTGTCAAGGGAATACTAAAAAGCTTAAAAAATAACTTAAGACCAGATAATAAAGACATTCTGTGTGATAAAACAATTTCCATATCACTGCCTGAATGGGATCACAAAATTACCATGGTTTTGTCATGGTTAAGAATGTGGGCTCAGTATATACTCTGTCTAGGTCTCCATTCTGGCTTTACTAAGAACTATGCTTAAGTTCTCTGTGCCTCCATGGCCTCATCTATAAAATGGAACCAATACTGGTACAAATGCTTCCCACAGCTGCCTTCATAATAATGAGCCTTTTGGGCAGGATAGAGAAAAAATCTTTATTTCCACTGACCTTTCATCATTCTTCTAGTAATAATGGGCTAGATCCTTCAAACCACATCTCTCACTAGAGGACCACTAAAAACATTGGAAAAATCTGTTTTACATTATCTTTAAAACCATTTTAAAGCTGAGATATAGTGAGGAATTGCCAGACCAAGATCCAGGAAATGGGGAGATTTTAGAATAGTCAGAAACTGCTGTCAACTCATTTTACATTGAGGGTATTCAGCCATTCAGAAGAAATAACAGAGCTAAAGAAAAGGAGCTTGTGTATGACACCTCTAGGGGCAAGCAACTGGAAACTCCAGGCCAGCCTAAGGTGGACAGTCTGGTCAACAGCACTTGAAGGTGAATCTAGGTGAGGGCAAGCCAGACTCAACTGTTCTCCTCCGCTGACCCTCATGGGCCTGGTGGCCACTGACTTGGATGAACAGATTTGGGATGGGTCTGAGCAGGAAGATAACCCATCTCTGGCAGGTAGGATGTTATGTTCTGGTCCTCTAGTGAAATTTCAGTACAATTTTACATTATAAATATGACTCCCAAACCCGCAAAGCTTATATTTAGTTTAAAGCGGTTTCATGTTATCATTCTCCAGATTCCAAACCAAAGGACGTGAAAATTGTCTCTGGAAGAATGTTTCCTTCATTCTAGGTCCTAATAAGTTCCTGAAAATAATATTTCAAAGATAATAATCAACCCACAGTCCCAAATATACAAATACCCGAAACAGTAAGGCATCAAAGAGAGAACACAGCAGAAACAATAGCTGTAGAGAGTAACTCTCTATGACTTCAGGTGGTAAAATTATGAAATATGGATTATACAACACGAGGCTTAGTGTAGTTAATGAAAAAAAGGCAAGCTTTAAAATATCTCTCTATTTAAAAACTATAATTCATGTTATTATAGACTTTTTAAGTTAAAAGCTAAAAATATAAACTATATCTGAAACTAAAACAAAACAACAACAATGCATGGGATTGAAGCAGATTAGATGTAGCAGAAGAGAGAATTAATGGTAGGTGTGTCCAAAGAAATTAACCAGAATGCAGCAGAGACAGACAAAATGATAGAAATTATAGAATATTGCTATATTTTAAGGGAGAAGTTTAAGGACACTACCTAGTAGTTGTAGACCCAGTGGGGAAGAGGGACAGCACTGAGCTCAGGGAGGGTAAAGATCTTGTTCTTACCACACCAGATGGATCCATGTGTACAGTAAGCAGGAGGTGGAGGGACTAGGCATCATTTTACAAAACTCAGATCCATCAGAGTGCTGGGGCCTCATCCAGCTGGGACTAAGATGGGAGTCCTGTACACAGGTTCCATTTGGTGGCTTGCCACAGACGGAAGTATTTGCATTGCTTTATCAGGATGCTAGAGGGGCAAAACTCTTTTTCTTGTGAAGCTAAAGAAGGCAGGCATTTTAGACCTCATATGTACAAGTGTTCTGCAATTCTTCCCAAGTGTTAAAAATCAAGCGCACTTGTAATTCAAATAGCATTTGTACCAAAATTCAAACCATCATGCACGGCATCTTGCCTGTATTTCCAGGACCACAGGACCAGTCAGGAAGCCTCTCTAAAAAGTAGCATTTATTTGGAAGGTCTGAGTTCCATACAAGAGAGAGTTCCTCCCATTCTTCCACCAATATAATAAAAAGGGAGATTTAGGAAAACAACATTTGCTGAGTGGTTCTGATGTACCAAGTGCTGTGCCAAATAATTTACATAAATTCCCTATGAGGCTTACAACATTTATTTGAGGAAGAACTATTATCCTGTCTCCCCAGAGAAGTTAAGGAACTTGTCCAAGTTTAAATAGTTAATAGGTGATAGAACTGAGATTTAACAGAGGTCAGCATATTCTTTCCACTGTATCTGTTTTCAATAAAAAGTTATTCAGGGTAGTAATACTGTTGATTCTGTGCCATTAAAGACCCCTCTTTCTCCCTCCCCCTCCCAGAAAAAGATAACAGTTATCTAGAGTGATATAATCTTGCTTTGAGAAGAAAATGAAACTAGTCATAGGTGGTGATTATTTGGAATATTAAATCATTATTCATTTTAAAAATATATTGGATGTGCTTTCTCCCTCAGGAAGTATTCCAACATAGTACCCTGAGCTGATTTGTTCATTATGGCTTCAACCTGACTGTAGTTTTAAATTCATATGAATTTTCATTCCTTCTTCATTAGTATGTTGAGACATCTCAGCAGTCAAACAGAATTCAGAGACTATATAAAAATACTATAGCTATTTTTTATGTGTATTTGTTGCATAATTGCTGGCTAATGAGCTTTATGAAAATAAAGAAAACTGGGAAATTGAAAGCAACTCTATCAGTTTCCTTTTGGATAGCTGACACATTTAAGAATCTGTTTCCTTAGAGAAATTGTTCGGCCCTGAGCATTTATTTTTATTTTTGTTGCCATTATTATTCAAAACACCTCCCCTGCTTCTCTATGGGAAGATAAAGCTGTTTCATGTTCTGAAAGTGCCTCATAATATCACTAAAAAATCCCAAAGCCTACTTATTCTCATTTTTCAGATAAAGAGGCGGGGAGCAGGTTACTAGGACTCTTGGATCAGATGGCCAATTTCACCGAAAATCTAGAATATGGGGGCCCTTCTGAGTTCTATTACTCTATTTTGGGATGGTGGGAAATCCATAGCTCAACCTTGGATGCTCTTTATCCTATTAGTAATGAGCAGGGGGATGGTGTAAAGAGGGGGGAGGGGAGTGATACGGGAAGAACTTTGAGCTGTGTAACACATCCCATTCCCATGCCCCACACCTGTGTTAAGTTAGACCAGGGGAAACTCAGTATAATAGATTATCCCTAGCATCAAAAACCCTTTCAAAATATGCATATTTTCCAATCTTCCCCAGTCCCCAACCCCCAGGCAACTATCACAGACTTCTCAAGAATAAGGCATCTAGAATCTACAGTTTTACAATAGCGTTTAGGGTGGCTCTGATGCTCAGCAAGAAAGGTTTGGGAAGTATGAGGTTGTTCACCTGAAAACCCTCTTCAGTATCTCAGCTTCATTGTGGAAGTCCTGTGGCTTGGATTGGAATGCTAGTTCTGCCCCTTGCTGACCGGGTGACCCTAAACAAATTACCTACTATCTCTGTTTTATGTGAGTTGGCAGCATGTTGAAAAGATTAGTGATATAAAGTAAAACATCTTCAAGCAAAAAAACAAACAAACCTGAGCAGGATAAGGACGCAGGTGATAGTTTCTGCTGGTAGAGCTGGTGGTGCTGATGGTGGCAGTGGTGATCTTGGCTCGGTGATAGTTAATGCCATTTGTATGTATTTGTTAGAAAATTCCTACTTCTGTGAAATATTTCTCTGACTTCAGTTTCCATCAGCATTAGGCATGCTCTTTTTTGTTATGTTAATTCTCACCCTAGGATATTTTTCCATTGATTTCTAGAGAGAGTGGAATGGAGAGAGGGAGGGAGGGAAAGAGGAAGAGGGAGGAAGAGGGAGGGAGAGGGAGAGGGAGAGGGAGAGGGAGAGGGAGAGGGAGAGAGGGAGAGGGAGAGGGAGAGGGAGAGGGAGAGGGAGAGGGAGAGGGAGAGGGAGAGGGAGAGGGAGAGGGAGAGGGAGAGGGAGAGGGAGAGGGAGAGGGAGAGGGAGAGAGAGAGAGAGAGAGAGAGAGAGAGAGAGAGAGAAACTTCATGTGAGAGACACATTGATTGGTTGCCTCCCACACACACCCCAACCCCTGGGGGCTGGGGATGGAACCTGCCACCAAGGTACTTGCCCTTGACCAGAATCAATCCCTAAATCATCCACTGAGCCAAACTCTGCCCTTCTTAATGACAGAGTTCTTGGACTTCTTTATTCAGTGTGAGAGGCCTGTTCAGGTACTTAAGGTCTCCTTCACCTCCACTCAATTCTCCTTTTCTCTAGATCTCTTCCTTCAACACTTACCCATCTGAAATGACCCTGGTTCTGAGTCTCTGCTATTGGAAAGGCAGGACATCCTCATCAATGCATTACATCCCTTCTCCATTAAAATAGCTCTCACCCATGGATGACCATTGTCTCCACGCTATTGTAAAACCAGAGATGAAGACAGTATGCCCACTGCATCAGTGCTTCTCACTTGAATGTACTCGGAAGTATTATCTTGTTAGAATGAAGATTCTGATTCAGGAAGTCAGGGACCAAGCCTGATACTATTTCTTTCTGTCAAGTTCCCTGGGGATGTGATGCTGCTGGCTGGTCCTGTGTTACACTTCGGGGACCGGGACACTACATTACTATGTGTCCTTTAGCCCTGGACTTTTGTGATAAATTCTTGCTTTAGTTTAATCCTACAAAAAGTAAAATAGTTTCTGCAGATGCACTTATATAATATCTACTGTAAGAAAATGATGATTCTACAGTTCAATGCACTCTCCTTATGGCCTTAGCAGTCCAAAAAATAAAAAAATACAAAAAAATACTGCCTGACTGTTACCTCCTCAACGCTGCTTCCTGCAAACATCTATCATGCCAGATTATTTGAGATGGGCATTTTCTCGATTAATGCCTACTCTTGAAATTTCTTGCATTAGGTCATATTTAAATCTCCTTATCAATAAGATTTTCATCATTCAGGTTTAACAGTGGCAACCTCTGTGTGTGTATAGTAAGGGACTCTGGGAGTTCATTTTGGCATGCACGATTTGCTGTTCCTCCAGCCACTGTGTTCTGTTACTGTGAAAAGATAAGCTAAACATATTGAAGCTAATGTCACAATTGAAAAAGACAACCCCCTTCAACTGCCTGTGGTATCAGTTGGGCTAAGTACCACTCCAGTAAAAGAAAAATGTGTGGGACTTTCAGTCCATGGATTTGAGTAGGGAAGGACAATTTGGAAGTATTTTAGCATTATCTTTCTTTCCCTTTTTATTTTATAAATATTTTTAAATGGGATTAAAACTTTTAGAAAACTATAAGCTATAGAAAAAAAGCTTAAGGGGGGAGGGGGTGGTTATCTGCTAACCAGTAAGAGAAATATTATGTTGAATATTTTCCTTCTAGAATTTTATTTTCTGTGCATGTATAATTTATGAAAACAAAATAATTTATTAGTAGGCTAAAGCTTATAAAATTGCCATATTTGTAGGATAAAACAGTAGAATTTTATCAACTTCATATGATTCAAACCATATACGTTTTGACTCATAACATGGTTTTAAAGTTACTGCAAACATTACCCTGTTCTGTCTTCAAAATCAATAAAAATGGTAATATTAATGTATCAGTATATATTTCCTCTATCTTCTGTTATTCCTTAGTTTATTCCATTTTTTTCATTGTTTTAAGCAATGCTTCATAAATGTTCTTATGAAGAACTGCACATCATTTTCTGACAGTAGATATTGTATAAGGGCAGAAATAATACTTGTCTTAGGAGAATTCTCCACAGTTGAAATAATGGGTTAAAGATTTCACATATTTTAGAAGTTCAGTTTACAATGCCCATATCTGACATGGGCTTGTATCTTTCACTATATCTGTGCCAGCTCACTGTATCAATATATTTTAATCCCTTTTGGTTTAACAGACGAAAATAACATTTTATTATTTGATTTACATTATTAAGGTGAGTGACTTGTTCTATTAGCATTTTTATTTTATCTTTTGCAAATTGCATGCAATTAAACCATTTTTCTGTGTGTATCCTATTGGTTTAGCTACGTATTTTTTCATTTCAAGTTATGAGTGTTTATTTATTTATTTATGGTGTTAGCCTTTTTCTGTCACTGATGCTGGCAAAAATTCGACTTTTTCAGTAACCTTTTAGCATACTTAAAAATAAACTTTAATCTTGTTATTTTAAATTCCTATGTAGCCTATGTATCTTTTTTTTTTTTTTTCAATTATAGTTTCTGCATTTGGTGTTTAGAAATTCCTTATACCTTCATTATTTAAAAAAAATTATTTCTAGTTTCTTTTAACATTTATCTATTCAATTAGTCCAAGAGTATCTTAGGATGTCATTTGAGGCAAAGAACCAACTTTCCTTTTCTCTCGGCACAATTTATTGAACAATTTATCCATTAAGTGGTGACTTAAAATGTCACATATATATCTCAAACTAAATTCTGTTTTTGGAATTTCACTTCTGTTTCATTCCTCTGCCTGCCTCTTTAGTAGCCATTATCAGTATTTTAATGACTAACTTATTATGCAGATTTTGAATGGCTGGAAATATGTCACCCACCATTGTCTTTGTCTGAAAGTTTCCTTAGCTATGCTTTCTCATTTATTTCTTTCTAGTTATTTTGTACAGATATGATTAAAACAATTTCTATTAAGTTTCAATTATATTTATACAAGAATTTTAAAATTAATTTGGAGAAAATTAAACGTGAAATGTTTAACTTTCCTATTTAAAACATGGTAATTCTTTTTACCTCTAAAAGTCATCTTATAATTTCTAATTAAATATTTGTTTCAAATAGGTCCTACACATTTTTAGTTAAGTTTAGAATAATGAATATTCTATTTTTGATTGCTCCATATGTAAGATTTTTAAAAATCATATTTCTGACTGTTTTTTACATGGATACTAGGCAAGTTTTATATATATAATCATCTTAACAAACTCTAATAAGATTTAATAATTATTTCATTTTCCTTTAGGCTCATTAAACAATTCATCTTGTTCTGAGCACCCCAGTAGTTCATGAAAGTCCATTTATCTTATATAAGTTCATTCTACTTTAATGTTTAGAATTGCCAGAACATTGAGGTGATAGCATTATTTTCTTTTTTAGATTTTTCTTGGAATTTTATCTTCAGTACAATGTTTACAGTTGATTTTACATAACACTTTCTTTCCAGGTTAAGGGTAGTGGCATTCTTTTCATGGATTAGCTATAAATTTTAGCTATGATGTGTGTTGAATTTTGTTGATTGAATTTTCACCTTCATTGAGATAATGTTATCTCTTCTGTTATCTGATTATTGGCAAATTACATTCACAGGTTTCCTAATTACTGTTGCATACCTAAATTATCCTTTTTTGTTCATGGTATATTATTCTTTTAAAATGACTTCAGATTAGATTTGTTTTCAATTTATTTAGTATTTCTACATTTTATTGAAAGGTAAGGTTGATACAGAGAGGTATTTATATTTTATATCTTAATATGTTTTTTTAAATCAGAATTATGTTAACTTGTGACAATAAATGGGAATATTTCTTACTTTTTAATGCTTTTGAGCCAGGGTATGAAAAATAAAACATCTTGTCTACAATTTCATCTCCTTCCTACTTTCATATATTAGCAACTATCTATATTCCTTTATTTATTTTATTTTTTTTTTTAGAGCCATCTATTTTGAGGATGTACTTTTGAAACAACATGCAAGAAATTGAAGCACTTTTTCTGTATCTCTAGATTGTACTTTTTCACTTGGGCCCTGATAGCTTCCAGTTATTTAGAAATTATTTTCTCATCTTTCCAAAGTGAGTCTTATACTCAGCTACTTGGCATTAGCTTTTTTAAACTGTATGTGGGTTCTGCAGTTGAATCTTCTAAATCTAGACTTCAAAACAAAACAAATCAACGGACTTTTAAGTGTAGTTTTACTTGACTATTGGGAGCCTGTGTAGGAAGAGGTTGTTGGGTGGTAGTTGAGCCAGGAAGCTTTGACATGGTCAGAGATTATTTCTCTGTGTGTGCTGTGGTCATCCCAAATTAACTGAGCCAATATACTGCTAATAGAAAAGTGATATTTTGAGGAGGTATGCTACTATTGTGCCCATATTCTTCGGTTAGAACATAGAATAAACATCAATATGCCACATGGGTGCTTCCCAGATACACTGCTAGAGTAAAATGTCAATTGTTAATTATTCTTTTCCTCTAGTCCCTTTATAAATTAGACAATATAGACAGGTGAGTATCCACTGGAGATTCCATTATTCTCTAAGCCAGTGGATCTTTTATAAGTAGTTAATCATGGGTCGGTTTGTCCATCTTCAATCTGGTGGTCTCTGTGTTTTTTCTTTAAAAATATTTCCACTTTTTTTTGTAATAGGTGCAATCTTTACCCTCATTTCCACGACTGGTGTGGATTTCCACCATTGCTGTATTCCTTTGCTCATTTGAGTGGGAAGGCAGGATGGAGGAAAGTGCATGAAGCTAAGAGCATGTCCCCAGTTACCGACCTTTACTATTAGAAACACATTGTCCTTTGACTTCATCCTGAGGGAACGTGACAAACAGAAAAGTTTTCACAAATAGATTTCACATTAATCTAAGGGAAGGCCTTTCATATTTTACAGACTTGAGACAGTTTGTTATGGAAGCTTTTGGAACAAAGATCTAGCTAGATGACCCCATGGCATGTGAAGAAGGTGGTGGTGGGGGTGGGGGAGTGATTGTTAACCATGAGGAAACCTAGGTACCAAAGTTAATTGTGTGAGAGTCAAAGGTTCTCCTTACAGAAGACAGGAGCAAAATATTTTTAGATTTTAGTTAATATGTAATTTATATCAACTTCCCTCTTGATTCTCTATTAATTTAAAAATCAGTGCATTCTTAATTATGCCTTTCTAGGCTATGAGGCCCAAGGAACTAAGGTTGCATTTACACAGAACAGTCTAGGAAATGCCCACCATTCTAATTAAGAGGAAACCCATAAGGTAGCCCATCTCTCCAAGTCAGTCAGTTCATGAAATCTATGTCTTCAGATGACTAGTATTTTGTCCTCCTCGTCCCACCATTTTTAAGTTATTTCAGAATTTTGATGTCCCTTCTTTGTAAGGAGGTTCCTCAGAGGCCATATATTTGGTCCCCTTTACCTTTTACTGTCTCCACCCTCCTTCCTTCTGGTAACCACCATACTTTTGTCTGTGTCTATAAGTTGCAGTTTTATATCTTACTATTCCTGACCCAGGGCTGAAAGGTAAATGGAAGCAACTCACACTTTACCAGCTGAAGTGTTTTCCCTGAGATTCTTCAGAAGAATCAGCCAAAGGAAAATCCAATAATGCACCTAGAAAATTGGATGCTGCTGCACAGTTCTATAGGTGGTTTATTCTCTGACCCCAGCTTGAGCTCAGTGCATGCCCGACACCGGGGAACTAATTGGCCATGTAATTGTTATCCTTGCTGGTAACCGCACAAGCTGTTCTCATTCATACAAGCACCTAATCCTTTTCCAAATTCTTCTTGCTTTAATTTGCCTCAATAATATCCTGCAGTACAGAATAATTGCACATTGTGAAGAGAAGGGTTTTCTTTTATCTTCTCTAAATTTAGACTCCACTAATTTCACTTACTGTCCCCTTCTGGGTAAGCAATGAGACTAAGTAATCAGGAACACTCAATTAGATGCCCTACGACATTTTGTTTAGATTCTACTATCATCTCAAGTAATACTTTGCTCCACCCATTCCCCCTGAAGAGAAGGACTATTTGTCCTTGCCTGGAATCCTCCCTGTTACAATTCCCCAGCCATTCTAGTTATTTTATTGCAATCTGCTAGACCTGGTGGCATTGCTCAAGTTGAGGGGAAGAATAAATGGATATAAGATCATTGACTTCAAGTGTTTGGAGGGATATCAGGAGGATTAAACATGAAACTTATCCTGAACGCTTTAAGAATTTGAACTAGCAACTGTATAGCTGTTGAAAAGTGGACTTGCACTCAGTAAAAGGTGGGGGTTATATATTAAATAGAGTTATCCAATTAAAAAATGGCGCATCAGGACAGAACAAGGTCCCCTGATGGGAGTCTTTGAAGCTGTTAAACTGTGAGCTAAGGATTCCTGGATTCTAGGCTTACATCAGGGTGACCCTGGGTGACTCCTGTTTCTAAGATCTTGGGGGGAGGGGCTATATAAAGTACAAAATATTTTACCTGCATAACATAGAGTATCACTTTTCATGTTAAATGGTGTAATCACAATAATAAAGGAGGATGTAGAAAAGGTAAGGAAGGTTTCCTGGAGGAGGCAATTATTAGTTACATTGTAACCTGTGAGTAGCCATTAGAAGCAGGGCTGGGGCAAACTGACTTAAGAATGGTGATTATGACAAGGACAATGGTGAAATTTATTGAGTAACTATTATATCCAAGGAATTATGCTAAGTACATGCATGAACCGATGTAACTTCCTTTTGAATACGAAGGCATTGAGGTTCAGGAAGCTTAAGTAACTTCCATAGTTGCATATACAATAATTGGTAGATCTGGGTTTCAAACACAAAACCTGTGTTTTAGTTAGCTTGTCTGTTTTTAATTTAATTTATTGGGGTGACATTGGTTAATAAGATTATAGAAGTTTCAAGTATATATTTTGATGATACATGATCTGTATATTGCATTGTGTGCCCACTACCCAAAATCAAAAATCTTCCATCGCCATATATTTGGTCCCCTTTACCTTTTACTGTCTCCACCCTCCTTCCTTCTGGTAACCACCATACTTTTGTCTGTGTCTATAAGTTGCAGTTTTATATCTTACTATGAGTAAAATCTTAATGGTTTTTAGCTTTTTCTCAAAGTACATCCATGTTGTTGCAAATAGCAATATTTTATATTTTCTTATGGCTGAATAGTATTCTATAGTTTATATGTACCACATCTTCTTTGTCCTTGATCTTTATAATCTATCAAAGAACACTTTGGTTGTCTGCATATCTTGGACACCATGAATAGTGTTGGAATGAACCTAGGGGTGGTTGTCTGCATATCTTGGACACCATGAATAGTGTTGCAATGAACCTAGGGGTGCATATATCTTTGTGAAGAAATATTTTCAAGGTAGATGCCCAGAAGAGAGATTGCTGGGTAATCTGGTAACTCTTTTCGTAATTTTTTTTTTAATTTTGGGAAACTGCTTGAGATAGCTACATTTAAAGAGATGAGATCATTACATTTGGAGGGATTCTTAGAAATTGTAGGGAGTGGTTATATGGTTAAGCCTTAGACTGACCTGTTGGCAAAGCCACAAACAAGTCCCAGCTTAGAGGGCACAACCCTCTTAGCATAATTAAGCTTGACCTTATGAAGCCCCCTAGATCCTATCTGGGTAGGTAATGGGATGTGGGAGGTGCAGCAAGTGCTGTCAAAACAAGTGAAACTCCCAAGAACATTGTAACTATGGTGACCACTACCTTGTTTACTTCTGGCTATAAAATAAAGGTTCAGCTTGCCATCTGGATCTCTCTCTCTGTGGTCTCAGCCAGGCACAGGAAATTCACCTAGATCCAGCTTATTCTCTTTGTCTGTCTTTTCTTCAATCTTTCACAGCCCTCCCTCAGGCTTGCTGAACCCTTGGTTGTGCTGGCATGGCATAAAAATGTGTCAGTTTTCACTGCATTAAGGTTAAGTTTTCATTCATAAATTTGTTAGGGAAAGATTCTAGGATAGGACAGCAGAGTGATTAAAAACGCAGGCATGAAGAAGGTTGATTCTGGGAAATGTCAGATCAAAGGGAACCTCATAATGACTGATAAGGTGAGAGTTCACACACCACTTAATTGTACTCTGAAAAATTGACTAGACAAAAAAGATGAGGCTGTGGACAAAGAAAGTTCTCACAAGAAATTGGTTAGTTGATAGCAAGTTAACTTCAGAGTAGAGATTGGGTTCATCATAATGGAAACAAATAGGTATAGGTTCGCAAATGTGACTTTAGAGAACTCTTAGTCCAAGCCACTCCTTCATCATCCTTTCCTCACTTAATAGAGATTTTTGTCTACAATTTACTGGTGGGACAACTGATACCAAAAGAGGGGAAGAAATTTGTCCACAATACAGAGTAGGTCAGTGGCCAAGCTAGGGGACTGGAACACAGATATAATGGACTGCTCAGTTCATTGTTAGCACCCAACTTTCTACAAATTGTCTCATTTCATGTGTCAAGTCTATTTCGCCATTGTAGCAGCCAAGAATATTTTTGGAAAAGGCTTTTGAAACCACATCAATTCTTAACAAAAAAGAGTACTATGATTAATTTGTCTGCTATGTGTGGGGGTGGAAATGGTGACGTGTCATCTATGGCTTACCATTGAACATTTGCCTCATCCTTTTCTCCTGCCTGCCTCTC
This sequence comes from Pipistrellus hanaki, assembly GCF_964339955.1. NCBI lineage: Eukaryota > Metazoa > Chordata > Mammalia > Chiroptera > Vespertilionidae > Pipistrellus > Pipistrellus hanaki. The sequence continues at coordinate 17,408,718 of NC_140507.1, forward strand.
CTGTGATGGCTGGGCTACTCCTCAGAAAAGTAGTAGACTTTTCACCTGCAGTATCTTCACATGACAGATGTCTTTCTTTTACTTGCATTCTGATTTCTAATTTCATTCTCTCCAGACAGGCAAGGACTGGTTAGAGTTAAATTTCTTTTGGCTGAATGGGTCATGTGGACTATTGTAGTTGCCCAATAAACATCTACCTTTAATAGATTATTTACCTGGACCCTTGAAAGTAAAGGAGAATTTTAAAGATACACCAAACCACTAATGATAATAATCACTTCTGCTATGTAGTACTTTAACTCATAAATCACTCTTTTTTTGATTTTTATACTGAAAGGAACCATATAGATCTGCTAGCCATTGAAAAAAGTGTTTTTGTATTTTATATTAACTCCCTCAATAAATTTTATTTAAATTCCAAAAGGCAAAATGAAGCAAAATTGTGCATATAAAATTATTGCCACTTCTTTTTCTTCTTAAACTTTTCTAGCCTGTTCTAACTGTAAGCCATTGGATTGCTAATACATAGAATTCCTAAGAGCACTGCAGTGTAATGCCAGAGGCACTGAACCACAGAAGCTGGGTTTTGTATTTAATTGTGTGACTATGTTAAAATACCCCCGCCTTGGAAACCTCTTAATACAGGTGTACCTACCATTTGACCAGTTGCTATAATGCGCATGACCACCAGGGGGCAGGCACTCAATGTAAGAGCTGCCCTGTCCCCTGGTGCTCAGTGTGCTCCCACAGCAGGAGCACTGCTCAGTGAGCATACCGAGCAGCAGCAGCAGCAGTTGCAGCAGGGCCAGGATGAGGGAGCAAAGCAGCACCTGGCCTGGCCTCAGGCTCCTCCCCAGCCGCCTGCTGCTTCGTGCACTACTACACCACTTGGGTGATGTTGGACTGCTGACTTCAGCCCAATGCCTCCAGCTGGCCTGCAGGGATTGGGCCAAAACCAGCAGTCTGACATCCCCTGAGGGGTCCCAGATTGCAAGAGGGCACAGGCCAGAATAAGGGACCCCACCAATGCACAAATCCATGCACCAGGCTTCTAGTTTCCTTATAATCAAGGATCTCTAGTCATAGTTAAGAATCACAGCTCTGGAGTCAGACCTGAACTTGACCCCAATGTCAGTCTCTGTGAACCAGAGCCATGTCACTCCACCTACCTGTCTTCATTGTCTCATCAGAGTCTCAGAATCCTCATCTTTAATTTTATCCACCTCTAGGGCTGAATGCAGTAAAATAAAATGATGTTCATAAGGCATTTGGCACTGTTCTTGGAACATAGTAAGTAATCAGAAAACAGTTATGGCAGTGAAAAGAAGAGGTGAGAGACTCAGGACAGCAGCAATTTAAAAGGAAAGTATGGTGATACTGCAGAATCAACTAGACTTATGAGAGCATTGCTCAGCTCTCATTTCTTGAAAGAGATGATACATTTTAATAACACTATTTACTTAATTATGCAATTAAAAACACATTGATTATAAAATACCCTGTAGATTTCAATGCAAAATTTCAAGAGGAAATAGTACCACATTAAATGTATGCATCAATTTTAAAACTCATCCCAAATTCAGAAGCAATACAATTTTACAAAAACAAATATCTTGGAGAAAATAGGTGATTGAGTATGAGGTATATGTTAAGCATTCACCTTTATTACAATATTATACATGAGAGAATTTGAGAACTACTGTGATTCTGTTAGTGTGTCAAACATTACTAGGTTGTTGTTTGTTTTATTCTTTATTGGTGTTTTTTGTTTGTTTGTTTAGCAGTCCTCTTTAAAAAAACAAAACACCAAACTTGTCATATCTTTACTAGTATTTGGAGTTGCATGTTGATAGAATTGGATATGAATTTATTGTACCATACAGTTGCTCTACCTTCATTAATTCATTTAATTTGGGCACCAGGGCTGTGAGAAATAATTACTAACAATGAAATAATTACTAACAATGATTTATGAGAGAGAGAGAGAGAGAGAGAGAGAGAGAGAGAGAGAGAAAGAAATGACCAATGACCAATGTCTCTGTACTAGAAGGTGGCAGAGGTAAGATTGAGATTAGAACCCAGGTTTATCTGACTGAGAAGCCTGTGCTACTAACCGGTTTGCTATGTCATCTCCCTGAATAGTTTTCCTTGCCTTAGATAAATCAAGTTCCTCACCCCTTTTCAACATGGGTACTGAAAAGAACCTGCTGAGCTCAAATAAGCCAATCACCCAATCCCAGAACTCCCCACCACAGTCACTTTACTAGTTGCCTCTGACAGCTTTGTAATTAACATCTGCCCTGAGGAGCGGTGATTTCTGCACTGTTGGTTTGCTCTGGATAAAGTAATTGCCCACATTTAAGCTTTCAGGAAGAGAGCATCCCTGGAGAAAGGAGTTAGAAGGAAGGATAAAGGGGGGGAGGGTATACATTGAGCAGGTTTGGTACGAAAAGAGTTTAATTATAGTTCATGTTGCTAATCAGTAGCTGTGACAATATGCTGATATTTTTGCTCTAACTAGCTTTGTAAAGTTTGTGTTTGGCATCACAAAAAATGAATGACTTCTAAGTTAAGTTGAGAGTGATGAAATAGAAGTAGAAGAGTCCAGACATGGCATCCAAGGAAACATTTGAATATCACTACTCTTTGGAAAAGTAGTCCATCTTGGGGTTTCAGTGGAGACTAGAAAGGAATGATGAATGGACTCTGGTGCTGAAGGTATCTTAGAGAACATGCAGGGGAAAGAGTGCAGTAATCAATTAGTAATGTCTGCTATGGGCATGGTATAAATAACAACTAACTTGTATTAGTTATTTACCAGAAGGGATTTTTCAAATAACAATAAAGCTAATCTAACATAGCATGACATAACCAAGGCTAGTTTCAGACAAAAGCTCATGATTGAATATGAAATGTATGCTTGAAAATGGAAAGGGTTGTTCTAGCAACTTAGAAAACCCAATGGATGGTCTAAATTTCTTAAAAGGCAGTCAACTTTTCCAAATTGCCTGAGAGTGAAAAGGAAGAAACAGGTTTTTGTTTTTTTCTTAACAATATCAGATTCCTAAAGATAAAAAACACATCTACATTGCAATCATGACTTCTCCAAAGTATCCAAGGCACTCAGCCAGGTTTGGAAACAAAGATGGCAATTTGCTTGAATGTTCTAATTAAATTAATAGTTGATGAATGTATCAAGTGTGTTAATTGGATTCTGCTTGCATGAAATCCTGGCTGTTAATTGGTTGGAACTTTGGAGAAGAGCCCTAGAGATTTTTCATCCTAGCAGAGAAAAACAATTTAATGTGAACAATTGGGGGAAGGTTTAAAAATGCATACTCTAACACAAATCAACCTGAAAGGATTTCTGTGGGAGCTTATCAAATTATATCTTAAAGACAAAGTGAATTTTTTATGGACACATTCCCCTGTTTTCAGTTCTGACTGCTTTTTCCTAAGAAATAGCAGGGTCTTGTATGAGCTAGAATATGACTTAGAGGAAATCTATTTCTTCTTTTAGTGTAGAACCTTTTTAATGACACAGAATCTCAATGTGTAGAATATAGAAAAGTGGTGCTGCTTTCGTAGACAAAGGGGAGGAGGACAGAGAGTCCTGTTCAATAGACACATTCTCACCCCACAGGGCCTTTTTGCAGAATATTTGAAATCCCTGATCTTATCCAGCCTCTCATTATGCAAAAGAGGAATTGCTATTCAGATGGGCTTAGTGACTTAGTCAAGGTCACACAGGTAGATAGTGACTATGTCCAAGCCTCTGTCTGGACATCTGACCCCCAAATTAAGGTAGAACTTGGCCATATGGCCACATTTTAGTATTTTTGCATTATTTTTTTTTATAAGATCAGTTATGGTTTTTTTTTCTCTTTCAATTTTGTTTCCATGACTCCATTTATTTTGGAATCTAAAGTCTGAATAATTTTAGAGTCAAAAGCATTTGCACTTGTAAGTTTTAATATACTACTTTTATTAGATTATTTTTTATATGTTAATGTATTCTTCTAGATTACAGGCTCCTTGAGGGTGGAGTCTCAGTGCTCAGGATAATGAATCTACTTAATTAGCATGTGTTTAACAAAACTGAGTGTGTAATAATAATCTGGAACATATATTAAAGAAACTCTTTGTAAAAAAAAAAAAGTTTATAAAAAGATCCCATTTCAGCATCCTGGTCCCAATATTTCATGATACTTGAACCAGAAGCACTTACTGACTAAGCCTCTAATTTGGTTCTTTCTTTCTGACTGCTCTTTCCAGATAGCTTTTTCTAGGAATATATATCTCGCCTTCTAAATTAATTTGTGGATACTTCTTCTTATGTTATCATATTATGCTATTATATGTATTCCATCATATTACCAGAGACATTAACAATATTTAACCAGTGGTATATCACAGAGGCCCTGACCAGTAAGAATGGATTCTAGCAACGTAAAAGTCACTATGGCCCTACCTGTGCCTGTTAGCTGAGTGTCCATGTCGTGTACTCCAAGTAAAGCAGGAAGTAGGATCCTGTGTGCATCCTCATTTTTCCCCTGCCAGCATCCCCCATGCTCAATAAATCTATCCATGCCCCCACCTCAACTTTCTCAACCAAACGTTCATAAAAGTAACTATCTCACTGAAGGTTTTGCAGCAATGATAAATGAATATTTTACAGTCCATTGAATTTCACTTTTCAAAAACATGCCACACTCCCATGCATTCATTTAGCGAATGTTTACTGAATACTTACCATGCACCAGAATGCCTCTTCTTCCCAATCGCTCTCTTCCTTCAGTGTGTGTATCTCTGGCTCTCTCCTTCTCCCTCTCACCCTTCCCATGGGCAGCCATCAGCCCCATCCTCCTCCCAGAGGTTTCTCCCCAGCTCTCTGTCTCCTTGTTTTCTAAAGAATAATCCAACTCTGCCACAGCTCACCTGTGCCCATCATTGAAACATGCTTCAATATGAGGATGTTTGCAGAAAGGTGATTCATGCTCATCAAATAAATGCCACTCAGTTGTTGGAGGAGTTTGTGGCCTTAGAAACTCCAAGAGGAAAAATAATTATTTTTGTCAGAAGAGAGCAACTTTTAAGGTTCCTATTAGCATCTATACAGTGAAGTGCATGTAAAAATGCTCTGAAAATATATATTGAATAAAAATCACAGAACTAAGCTAATTCACCAACCTTCTTTTCCCATTCTTAAAATATATGCTAAAATACACAATGTTTGACAATATTTTGCTGAATGGAGGGCATTCATTCAACCACCAAATCATTATTTTTTGATAGCATGCATTGTTGTGGGGTTGTTGTTGTTGTTTTTGTGGTGTTTTTGTTTGTTCGTTTGTAGGTTTGTTTTGTTTTGTGTTTTTTTTTTTGTTTGTTTTTTGTTTTTTGTCTAAGAGACTGGAGATCAATGAATCATGAAAGACTATAGGAAGAAGCACTTACTGTCCAGTAGAGGATGGGCAACTGGAACTAAGAGGAATGGGGAGAGCATTCAAGGCAAGGGATGTGGCCTGGGAACAGCAGAGGAAGCTCTACAGAGGAGAGTTTGAAAGAATGAGTAGGAATTACATAAGTGAAATAGAAGCTGGCCCATTCCAGGCAGTTGAGTTGGTTTGCATATAAACAAGAGAACCTCAGGGTCTTAGTAGAGTGTGAACATAGGCATGGATATAGGGATCTGGGAGAGCAGAGGGTACAGAGGCAGGCACCCTCTGTTTTGTTTGTTTGATGTTTGTCACTTTCATTTTGATAAAATTTCAACTTACAGAGAGGTTGTCAGAATGATCCAAAGTTCTTTTGTTTTCCTATTTGTTCTCTCCTCTTTCCTCTCCTCTCTTCTCCCTCTCCCTCTCCCATCTTCTCCCTATAATTTTATTTTGGAATCATTTAAAAATAAGTTGCAGATGTGTTGCTCTTTGAACTCTTCACACACTTAAGGGTATATTTTTAAGAACAAAAACATCATATTACCAATAACCACAGTATAATTACTGAACTCGGGAAATTTAACATTGATGTAATGCTCATATTAAATCCACATTTTGTACTTATATTTTGCCATTGACCCAATAATAACTAATCCAAGACACCCATTGCATTCAGTTGTCAGGTATTTTAAGTCTCCATTGATTCAGAATGATTCCTCGGCTTTCCTTGACATTTTTGGAAAGTACCAGCTGGCTATTTTGTAGAATTTCTCTCACTCTGGGTTGATCTGCTATTTTTTGTGATTAGGTTTCACATTTGGAGGGGGGAAGGTCAGGAATATTACATATGTGCTATGGTGCTCTCCAGAGACACAAGATGTCCTTTTATTTGTGATTTTAACTGCAATCACTTGGTTGAGTTGCTGGCAGTCAGGTCTGTCCATTGTAAGGTTACTATTTTTAACCATTGTGAAAATATAAAAATGTAATATTATAATAACTAAGTTGTGCGTGACTGTGTCAGTATCCAGTTTTCCTTATAAAACTTTCACCTGCTGATTTTATTTATTTTATTTTTGATAGTATTACAGATATCTACACAACTTCTGTGAAATACCACTTCTCATTACCCCTCCCCCCTTTTTGCTCCCCTCCTTCCAGCACCTACCTACTCCCACCCCCTCAGGTCTTCACCTCCCCATTGCCATTCGCCTACTGATTTTAGCCTCTCTTGATTTTTTTTTGTCCTGAGTCAATTCTGAGTATGATGGTTAAAATGCTGATCTTCCCCCAATTTTATCTTTTCTCCTCAATGAATTAATTGACATCCTATTACACAAAAGGGCTTTCCCTTCTCCTCCTTTATTTATTTGGTTGTTTGTTATCAGTGTAGAATCATGGATTCTTAATTCAGGCAACTGATTTCTGAATTCAGGCAATATGTTACTGTCATTATTAATTTTGAGGCTCAAAGTAGCCAATGGGAGTCCCTTCAAGTTGTCTCCTGTGACCTTTTGATATACCTTTACATTTTCTGTTAGCTCTTCTTTCTGGAACTAGATATTCTGAACTCATCTTACCTTTTCACTATCCTAGCCATGGAATCAGTTATTTCTGATTCTTCCATTTGGGCAGGAGTTTATTTATGGTCTGGAGTTTGGGCCATGGGACACCCTATAGGTTGTATGATAACTTGAAAGGCTTTTAAGTAGGTGAGTGACATACTCAGGTTTGTGTTTGAAATCATTGTTTACCTCAAAATTGAGAATAAGTTGAAGGCAGTACCACTCTCCAGACTGAGGCCAAATGTACCAGTGGCTCTAAACTGCATGTTAGAGTCACGTGGAGATGTTTGACAATTCTTCATGCCTAGTAGCCATCTCAGATCTATTGACCAGAATTTCTGAGATTGGGATATAAGTATCAGTATTAAAAAATAAAAACTGTCAAAAAAAAAAAAAAAACACAAACCCACTCCCCACAACTGTGTTCCTATCATTCCAAATATTTAAGGTTGAGAATCAGTGTATTAGGAGGCACTTGCAATATTTGGGAATGAGATGATGAATTCTTTGAAAGCAATAACTGTGTCTTAGTGCAAAAAACACAGGCCTTAGGGCCAAATCTTTGGGTTCTGCATTTATATTCACTGCTTGATTCTTCATGTGACCTCTTGAGTCCTTTTATTCATAAAAGGAGATGCATTTATTTGTTTTTGCATTCTTCATATAATTTTTACAAAGATCAACTAGAATAGTAAGTAGGGAAGTATTTATTCATATGCAAATGTTTTCAATGTAAAGTATGTTATAATTATTTCATTGATTGCATAAATTAATTAGAAGAGTAGAATATGTTTCTCACCTTTTAGCACATTTATTTTGCTGCCATATTCATTTATTCCTTCAACCAATATTAATTAGGCATAGGTACCAGACACTGAGAATATAATAATGAGGGGGAAAGGAAAAAAATATTCCAGAACTCATGTTTCTTACAAGCCAGTGAAGCAAGATAGACATTAATTCAATGGAAATAAATGCAAATGCACAATATGATAAGTCCTGAAACAAAAGATGTATATGATGCTAAAAGCAAACATAAGGAAAGGAAATTTAATCATGGATAATTAGGAATGGGTTGTTTGAAGGAATAGGAGATGTGGATTAATCTAAGAGCTGAAAATATTAAAAGTTAACAATGTAAGTAGGTGTGTATGTTTTCATAAGATTGTGTTATCCATACACCTTTATCTGTTTGGGGCAGTCCTGGTTTATGCCATCTGATACAACATTTGATTTAACTAGATTTTTCTTTTAAGATTTTTTTTTTTAGCTCTAGTGAGGTATGATTGAAGTGCAATAAGCTGCAAATATTTAAAGTGTTTATATGGTGAGCTTTGACACATGTATATACTTGTGAAAGTATCGTCACAACTAAGATAATGAATATACCCATTTCCCCAGAAGTTTTCTTTGGCACTTTTGAAACTTACCCCTTCCTTGTCCATCACCCACTCTTACCCTATTCCAAGGCAACCATTGATCTGCTCTCTGTCAGTATAGACTTGTTTGCATTTTGTTAGCAGGATAAATAGAATAGTAGGCTAGCTATAGCTATAAGAAATATTAATCATCTTCACAGAGCATTTTTGGAGGCAATTATAAATGTGAACTAGTGGCCCGGTGCACAAAATTTGTGCATGGGTGGTGTGTCCCTCAGCCCAGCCTGCACCTTCTCTAATCTGGGACCTTTGAGGGATGTCCAACTGCCCGTTTAGGCCCAACCCCAGTTGGATCGGGCCTAAATGGGCATTCGGACATTCCTCTAACAATCCGGGACTGCTGGCTTCCAACCGCTTGCCTGCCTGCCTGCCTGCCTGTCTGTCTGCCTAATTGTCCCTAATTGCTTATGCCTGTCATCCTGATCACCCCCTAACCACTCCCCTACCAGCCAGGTCACCCCTAACTGCCCTCCCTTGCAGACCTGGTCCCCCCTGCAATTGTCCTTCCTTGTAGGCCTGGTCTCTTCCAACTGCCCTCCTCTGCTGGCCTGGTTACCTAACTGCCCTCCCCTGCTGGCTTGGTTTCCCACAACTGACCTCCCCTGCATGTCTGGTCCACAGCAACTGCCCTCTCCTGCAGGCCTGCTTGCCTCCAACTGCCCTCTCCTGCAGGCCCCGTCCCCCCCAACTCCCTCCCCTGCTGGTCCGGTTGCTGCTAACTTCTCTCCCCTGCAGGCCCATTCCCCCACAACTGCCCTCCCTTTCAGGCCTGGTTCCCCCCAACTGCCCTTCCCTGCAGGCCTGGTCACCCCCAACTTCCTTCCCCTGCAGGTCTGATCTCCTACAACTGCCCTCCCCTGCAGGCCACCTTGTGGTGGCCATCTTATGTCCACCAGGGAGCAGCCATCTTTGACCACATGGGGCGTGGCCATTTTGTGTCTTGGAATGATTGTCAATTTGCATATTACCTATTTATTATATAGGGTGTTTCACAACTAACTCCGAGTACATTTCAGCTTCATAAAAATAACTTAGTTCAGTAAGAATATGATGGGATATCCTAGCAAAATGTGTATTTTTATTATCACTAAAAAAATTATCTCAAGTGATGAATTTTACATTAATCAAAATAATGTCACATTTTACCAGTGGCATATATAGTTTAAAGACTTTTATTTTGATTCCATGAATGGATAACAAATTGAATCATGATCAGAATGAATGATTTAATATCAGAAACAACTGATGATAATAGTGTATAAACAGGTATCATTAGCTGCTTGCAAAGCGTTTTTTATGTTAATACAGGTCATATAATATCAATTATTGTTTCATTTGCTGTACATTCACAGCAAAACTAAGAAGTGAGAATGAGTAAAATTAAATAACATTTACTTGACTTATTATAAATTTGTTAAAAATGCAAATTTTGACCCACCAACCCAGACCTCAGCCATGTGTGTGTGTTTTTAATTGAATTTATTGAGATAACACTGGTTAATAAAATTATGTAGGTTTCAGGTGTACAATTCTATAATGCATTATCTAAATATTGTATTGTGTGTTCACCACCCAAAGTCAAATCTCTTTCCAACACATCTGTTTTGACAAACCCTCCAGAATACCCTAATGCACATGCAAATTTCAGAACCAGATATCTAAATGAGAAGTCAAATTTCATGGAAGTTCTGTAGATATACAACTATACCTTCTGCAGGTACCAGTGTTGAATCATTGTCATGGACAAAATCTTCATAAAATAACTACTGACTGTTGACTAATGACTACTGACTGAGAATTGCACATATATGCTTTTACCTTTTAACAAAGGTGCCAAGGCAATGCAATAAAGGATTGTGTAATGCTTTCAATAAATGTTGTTGAGCATCGACCTGGAGGTCATGGTTTGATTCCCTGTCAGGGCACATGCCTGGGTTGTGGGTTCAAACCCCAGTAGGGGGTGTTTAAGAGGCACCTGATCAATGATTCTTTCTCATAATTGGTGTTTCTATATCTCTCTCCCTCTCCTTTCCTCTCTGAACTCAATTTAAAAAATGCTTTCTAGAGAAGAGTCATTGAAGTTGTCAAAGATTTCAAACTTATTAAACACAAAAAATACATCTTTGAAGAAATTTACATGAACATATAACAAAAAATACATTCCTCAGAGGGAAAAAATACCAGTGACACATTTTTAAGGGCATATGTGGCCAAGAAACTGATTAAAGTACTTGATTAAAGCTAATTCAGCTTTTCTTTTTATGTTTAATCAATATAAAGTTTTAAAATTTTGTGCTTAAGTGTACAAAGAAATGTTGGTTTTATATTTTTAAAAAATACTTTTATTTTTGAAAATAGTTTTGGAATAGAACCCTAAATAGAGTAAAACCAATTTAACAGTCAGTAACCATTTCAATATTATATGTTATACTTTTCAGCATTATCTCTCATTATAATTTTTTTCTGGTTTGAATCACAATCTCTCGAATCTTCCAGCTTGAAGGGAAGGCACCTTTGACTACATATCAATGTGTACACAGGGTTAGAGGCAGAAAGGAACAGGACATTTGTGAATTGGAGAGATGGCTGGTGAGGATTTTGCTTACTCCCAGGCGTCAGATAAATTACATTGTCTCTTTCCTGAGGAATTGAAATGTGCACCTCTTTATAGCCAAGTTCTGTTTAGCAGGAGAGAGTGTGCAAAGACTTGACACTTCATAAGATCCAGCCACTCATTTAGAACAAATATATGTTGCCATTTAATAACCCAATTAGCATTCCTCCGCTAGGCTTCCGCTGTGCACTGGGTCTAAGTGGACCCTGTTGTATTGTTTTTCCTCTCACTCTGTTTCAGTTAACATATGTTAATTATGTCAGGGATGAAGTAGATCAAAAAAAGATAAAAATTCTCCATAAAGGTGGCTCCTCTGAGGGCAGTTCACAAACATTTAATCTTGGCTAATGTCTTTTTAAAAAAATTGCCTCTGCCTAAGAGAAGATCTCCAGGTAGGTTCCTTGCCTAACAGGACCTATGTGATCAAACATGAAAACCTTTTTTTTAATGGGTAAAGTATCATACAATATCATAAATATATATACACAGAGAGACATATTTGACACTTATGTAATCTACTAAGGTCCTATTAAGGATCATTACAGTTCAGTCTTCTTCTCCTCAGCTACTAAGATGTCACTTTTGCAGTTGACTGAGCTCTCTATTCTCCAAAACAGGGCCTCCACACATCCATTAACAACACTGAAAACCTCTCACACTCCCTGCACATATCAGATTCTTGGAATTCCTCACAATTTCAGGCAAGATAGTTGATGCGCTGGCTGTAGTTTTCAGTGGCTGCTCTATTAACTTAGATTATACTTCTCTGGGATATATTGTGCTTCAGTATCAGATAGTATTATAGCATTTTGACTAATTTGGTGCTAATTATTTCTTATCACCAAATTTCATTCTTCTCCACACATCCGTCAGGCTAATAGCAGATAAAGTAAGCAGAACAAGGACCTTTCCCCGTCTAAGAAAACTGTGGCAAAACTAAAATAAAAATTAACCTTTGTCCTTAAGCTGCATCATCTAGTAATTCAGCCGTGACTGAAAGTTTCTGGAATAGACTTGATTGGCCCTGGAGACACAACTTGGCTCATTTCTTCCTCTGAATACATAAAGCACTTAAATTTTTCTGTTCTAGGAACTGGAAGAAAAAAGTAAGGCATTTATTTACCAGATGCTCAATCTAGCTGGGGGAATAAGCCCTAATGTAGAAAGCAGTTAACTGCATTAGGCAGCTTATGCTTTATACTTCCAAAAAAATATGCCAGAAATACATTTACAAGGGCTCTTAGGAAGGTTAACGTTGGCGGAGGAGACTTCAAAGAAAACTTTGTAGATGAGAAGAGAATTGGGATAGATTTTAAAGATGGGTAGTATTTGAAGATTTTTTTAAAAAGGAGAAGAGACAGTATTTATAGCCATAATTTAAGATTCTCAACTTTTCATCCTAATAAATACTTAGCAAACACGAAGGCCAGTGTAGTCTACTATGTTCTTGGGACAAAAGGAGTTCCCTATGAGGTAAATGTAACTCTACGTTTATTGGTCATTAACATGGAAAATGTATTTGTATCTTAGGAACTTTCTCAGAATTTGTAAACTTCTTGAGGCCATGCATATTCCACCCACCTCCACATCTTCTGCCTCTGAAACAGTGATGACATGTTCAACACAGTGCCTCTGTGTCTGGTACTCAGAAATGTTTGATAAATCTATGCAGGCATGGATGTTTGAGCAACTGTGACTCAGAATTTCCCTTGGTTCATACAATCTCATTTTACCTAGATTACTGTTCAGATTAGAAATTTAGGCCAGACTGGAGATGGAGTTCCTGGCTAAATCTCAACCATTGGCCAAGCTCACAAATTGCCTATAGATTCCATTTCTTACTTTTTCAGAACACGTTATTGTTACCTCTTTCCTTACCATCCAATGCATTTGATAGTGGAATGACTTCTTTGATAACTGATCATATGCTTCTGTGTGAAATTAGCATCAAGACAGAATGCGAAAGTCTTCAGATCTGAGATCTATTGCTATCTCTGTATGACTTTGGCAAAATCTCTTCTCTGGAACTAGCATGCTAACTTTTAAGACCTTGCCTGGTTTTACTACTCTAAAGATTATTTTTCAAGGAATTGGGAAAATATACTTCCTGCTTTGAAAAGGTTTCCATTGCAATTTCTTTATCTTTCCCTAGGAATTTATGAAACACTCAGCAGCTGTTCCCTTTCCATGAAGAATGAAGTGAATAGGTTTGGCAGCTGTTTCCATGTTGCTCTGTGATAAGTGGGCTTGCATTATTCTGTATAAATGGAATGTATTAATCATTCCCCATTCAAGTCATCACATTTTATAAGCAAATTGAGAAGCTCAAGAAAGGAAAAAAGTTCAACTTGTGTGTAGACATCTAAAGACAATTGAATTTGCATTCCAACGATTTTGCAACATAACAAAAATAGTCATTTTTAGAGGCCCTATTAAAAATATTTTGTGGATAAGGTAAGCTCAGAGTTTGGGCTTGAAGTTTTAATGTGTAAAAAACTCTGGACAGTGGGTGGCCAGAGGACAGGTGAGCAGAGGGTATAATATCCAAATATCTATAGGTCTGCATGAACAATGAGACATCTGACTTCAAATGAAAGAATGGGAGCAATGGGTGATAGAGGAGATAATTATTAGCTTAATAGCAAATCATGAAGAAATTTCTAAAGTCAGCCCAGAGATGGAACTAACATATGACACTAAGTTACTAACACTTGGGTAAAATGGGGGTATGGCATCATTGAGAGCCACTTGATTTGGACATTTTTTTATTTTAAGTGAAAACAACAACAAATCAAGACTATACACTGAGTGGCCATATTATTATCTCTGAATGCATAATAATCTAGCCACTCAGTGTGTAAATATAATATAATAAATATATATATATATATATATATATATATATATATATATATATATATATATATATATATATATTAGAGGCCTGGTGCATGAATTCGTGCATGAGTGGGATTTTACCAGCCTGGCCAGAGGGGAGGCGATATGGGCTGTTGTTGGCCGGCCTGCCTGTTGGTTGAACTCCTGGTCAAGGGGACAATTTGCATATTAGCCTTTTGTTATATAGGATATACACTGAGTGGCCAGATTATTATACATTCAGAGATCATAATAATCTGGCCACTCAGTGTGTATATGTAGAGGGAATTTATTGTTTCAGATGGCTCAATAGTGCAGACCCAGCTAGATCAAAGGCTCATGCAATATCATTATATACCTCATGCCTTTCCATTTCTTGACTCTGTTGACTTCTCTGGTAGCTTCATTTGTCAGTGCCATTGTCCCAAGCAAGTTCTGGATCCTCATATTGGCAAGGTGGCTTCTGGAAGATTCAGATTTCCATGCTACATGATCAGTTTTAAGATCAGAGGAAATAAGGACCTCCTCTCTGCCAAATGCTCATGTAGAAGCCTCAGGATTAGTTCTGAGTTGAAGAAGTTTGGGTCCTATGACCTTCAACATGGCTTGATTTCCAGGTCTAGGTAAGCTTACCCTCCCACCCAGAAGTGTCTTCACTGCCATCTCAGCAGACAGTATCCAATGTGTGAAGGTGTTACTCCAAATAAAATCAGGACTCTGGTGGCATAAAGATAAATGAAAGATTGGCAGCAAAAGCAACAAGATTCCATTATAGTACTTGGGTCCTAGAAAAGTGAAAAGATTCAATCAACAATTTTCAGTAGATTTTTAGCAGTGGATCCAAAAATTTGTATAACCAACATCCAACAAAATATTTTACAAAATAAAAATGTAACAAAAAAGATGCTCTTCTGGTTGAAACATCATGAGTGCCTAGAGTTCTAACAAATTAAACATTTTACCCCAATTTATATATCTTCCTAAAAGTATGAGGATAAAACTTTGGATTCTACTGAGCACATTAAATAGTAAGGCTCCATAGAATCTGGAGTTTGTGACTATTATCTTATATTCATTTTAGTCCTTGGTTCTAATAATTGGATGGTAACTCTGCTTAATATTTGTTGGGTTTAACTTAATAAGATGAATAGAATTTAGGTGGGGAAACACATCTAAATTTTGCTTGGCATTTGTATTTTCCAAAGTACTTTCACTTACCTTTTTATTTGTTTCTAATGATATCCCTATGAGCTAGACAGTGTGTTATTTTTATTTTTCAAATATTTATATAGACAATGAGGAAGAATAACATTATGAACCATTTGGTACCCACCAGCTCATGTTTATCAAGTTTTAATTTCATATCTGCTCCAATTCTCTCTCCTTTTTTTTATGAAGGAAACATTGCAGTTAAAATCCCCTATGTTCTACTTGTATTCAATTCCCTTCCTCTCTGCCCAGAAGTAAACATTATTATGAATTTGAGTGTATGCAATTTCTGTGAATGTTTTATTTTCTACTACACATTTATATATCCATAAAATATATAATTATTTTGCATTTTATATATATTCCTAAGCGTGTGAAGATAACATTAAACCATATGAATAAATCATATGCTGTTTAACCTAAATTATTTTAAAATTTGTATTGATACATATAGATACAGCTTGTTTCCATTGCAACAAGGAATTGAGATGATTATTTTAAACCAAATGGTAAAATCATTAATAGAGAAGTATATTTAGATATTTTCTTGTGTTTTTGTTCCCAATTGACATTGACCATTATTCAATAGACCTACAAATATGAAAGCCATCACATTGTAGCTAGATTTAATCTACAGAACACACACAGACATACAGCCATTGCTCCACAACAGCTCTTCCTGCCCTGGGATCTCTGTGTAAACTCCAAAGATTCCACAAACAACCTGAAGTAAATTGTGTTTGCATTGGAATTTTTTTGAGAAGTATCTTTATCTTTAGAATCTCAAAGAGAACTGTAACCTGCAAAATTTAAGAACACTGCCTTAGATGCTTTATAAAATATTTATAAATCATTTCGAACTAGGTGAATTAAAACAAACTTTTAGTAGATGGAATAAGGATATGTTTTGGTTTTTTTCTCAGCAGTAAATAAAAATTATATTCATTTTTTTTATCTCCTCTGTATCTCAAAGCAGAGGGTGAAGTTTGGTAAAATAATAGTCATGAAATTGGCTCTGTCCATTCATTTCACATATTTTCAATTTACAAAACTTTTAAAATCAAAGGCCTAACCTTTTGTTCCTTTTGTGATAAGCATTTTCTGATAAAATGTCATTGTTTCTTGGTCAACTAAGTACAACTCATTTAAAATCAACTCAACATACTCATTGAGAACTTAGGGGAGACCATGCTTCTCAGGGTGGGATAACTAAGGTGAAGAATATACTCTCTGCCTTTCCCAGGCCCATTCTACTTAAACTGGTGAGAGAACACTGGGTTTTAATATCATATCATAGTCCCAGTATATCTGTGCCTGGGCTAGTGATCCTCCAAGCCATAGCTCCGTAATGAAAAGGTTAAACAATGGGTTTTCTGTTGTTACCATTTAAACTTCTTGTTTCCTACTGAGCTTGGAGAACTGCTCTAAATCTTGTTGCCCTATATTTGATGCCCTACATTTAACACCCTATGTTTTTCTTAACAGGCCTATCCCTTTCTTCTCAGCTACTACAGAAGTCTAATACCAAAAACAATAACAATGGGAAGGTCATAGTAACAAACAGCATTTATTGAGTGTTGGCTGTGAATCAGAAACTATGCTCAGCACTTCATTCATGCACCTGTTTATCCATTCATTTATCTATTCAATTAACGTTTGCTGAATATGCTACCTGCCAGGGAGAATCAGGGCTGATGATAGATACTTGACATCATGGAATTTAGAGTCTACAGAGAATGTGATTTAAGTATCAACTAACAAATACAAACTCAAAATTGTGATAAGAGCTACAAAGTAGAGGTGTATGGTTTATAAGAACATGCAAAGAAGAAAAAGGGATGGAATTCCAAAAATTAATAATTAGCATTGACATAGGAAGTCTCAGTAGGCATTAACTAGGATAAAAGGAGAGGAAAATAATAAATATTATTCATATATATCCTAGATAATGGAAAAAAAAATAAAATCCTGGTAATAGTCCTGGGTTTTAGGCATTATTATCTTCATTGTACTACTGAGCTGAGACTAGGTGAGCTTAAGTAACGAATGCAAAGGCATTTTGTCGAGAAGTAGCAGGACAAAATCAAAGCCATGTATAGCCTCAAAAGGCATACACTTAAACGACACCACTCCTAATTCTCAAAAATATGAAAAAGCACCATATACAGATGATTCCCAGGGGAACTATGTCAAAGGCGTAAAGGTCACATAATCTCAGTGCTTATTATAGACAATGGAAAAAAAGAAAAGTCCTTAAGTCGTTTTTTATAAGACAACTATGGCCAATCTTGTTTTATATGTATATCTTCATGGGTAATTTTTAATCAAATCCTATCATCTCATCTACAAATATCTTTCTGGTTTCAAACATATCACTGCAACATCATCATCACATCTAAATAGATACAAACAATAATTATGAAAATATTCAACTTGTCTTAGTTGATTGTCCCAAAAACTGTTTCTGTGTCTCTCTTCTGTGTTTCACAAATTCTTCAAAACATAAAACTAAGGCCTCTACATTTTAATTGATTGCTATATCTCTTAAGTTTCTTGATTGATATGTTCTCCATCTCTTTTTTTTTCTCTAACTTATTTGTTGAGAAAACAATTTGGTTTTGTACAAAGTTTCTTATATTCTCTTCATTCTGCTGATTTCACAATCAGTGTTCTTTGGTAAGAATCTTCAGGAGTGGAATATATAGCTTTATCCGGAGGCACATAATAGTTGACTTTATTTTATTGCTGTATACATCAAACAGATTGAAAATGGTCTGCTGGAATTTCTACTCATTGACCATCTGATGTTACTATTCAGAGAGAAAAGGCAAGATAGATACTTGGTTTATTTTTTATTTTACTTACTAGTTTTCAAACTGGTAAACTCTTGTGTTTTGTTTGTTTTTTTATCATACTCTAAAGCTAATCAATATATTTTTCTTGCATGCTGTTGTTTTGTTTTATTATAAAGTTATACATTTATTAGATATGTTTGTAATTTTATTAGAGACTAGAGGCCCAGTGCATGAATTTGTGCAATGATGGGGTCCCTTGGCCTGGCCTGTGGAGGTCGCAGCTCTCCAACGTCTCCTGAGGGGTCCCGGATTGTGAGAGGGTGGTTCTCGGGTGACACACCCCAGAATAGGGCTCTCTCCTCTCTGGTTCCAGGTGTGTCACCAGAGAACCACAGCTGCCAAGTCACCACAGCTCAGCAGCTCCTGCATTGAGTGTCTGACCCTGGTGGTCATTGCGTGTCATAGGTACTGGTCGGATGGTTGCTTAGGCTTTTATGTATATAGGTGTTTAAAGCCATTGCAGTTATTATTTTTTTAAAATTTCTGATTGCATGTATCTTTTTATTAAAGGGAGATATAAATCTGTACTTAAAGTTGCTTGTATATATCTAGAGAAACTATGGAAGGATACATGAGACTAATCACAGTGACTCCACAGGGAACAAGGCAGGTGGGGAGATTAGGAAGAAAGCGGAAAGGAGGACTTCTACTATATGACTCTGTGAACTTAAATTTTTCTGAACCTTGTGAATATATTACCTACTCAAAAATCAGATTTAAAATCTGAAAAAATGTTTTCATGAGTTACATATTTCATATTTTTCTAATAAAATTGATTTTGCCTAATGTGATATTCTTATAATTAATTTTTCAATATTATTCTTATTGAACAATGTCCCATAATGCCCCTAGTGGGATCCATTCAAATTAGCTTCTGAGTCTTTTTGACGTGCCCCTCATAGTAATCAGTAACTTCTTTAATTTATGACATGACAAATTCTAGGGTCTTATGTATTTCTTATATCAAACCTAGAATTAACCTTTTTTTAAAAAGCACCTTGGTTCCTTTTGGTTAGGGAATTATTTTGGAGGCTACACTATGACAATGTGAATACTAGGGGTGCTCATTGCTACTAGGTATGTATCATATATAGGTCTTATCAGTGGACAAGAAAAGACCTCTCCACAAATAAAGTCACTATTATGTGCCGCCAGATAGAGCTGTACAATCCACTTATAAAGATTCTTGCCAAAGACCTATCATTGACTATAAACTATTATTTCCAATTCAAATTTAGGATTACAGGACTTTTAACTTTTTTTATTTTATATTTATACCTCATCTCTCTCATGCTGAAATTCTTGATTCCTAAGGATGTTCTTTGCTCTATCCTATAATTCATTTATAATTGTATCAGAAGTACATTGCCATAGTATTTTCACTAACAGGAAGATAATTAAAAGCTGCTGAGACTTCTTTGCAGTTTCCTTTGTTGTTAGGATATGTCTCGAAAGGATGTACTGTCAAATCGCTGCACTTCAAAATCACTTGAAGTAATTCCTCTCTGCGCAGTTATGTGCACTTGACATATACTTGAATCCATCCGTCTCCTTTTGCTCTTGATTTTGGAAATTAAAAAAAATCTCATTTTGTGATTATGTAAAATATATACAGGGTACATAAACAGGTAGGACAGATATAAGGAAGAAGTTGTGTCCTTTCCTGGTGGTGAAAGTTTGTTCCAGGGCTATGACTGCAATGGGCAGTGGGTACATGGGTGGGAGGTCCCTAAACTAGAGCCACCCAATGCTCTCAGAGCCACAGTCCTGCTGTTGCAGTTGCATGGCCTGTGACTCCTGAGTTGGTTGCCCTACAGGAACAGGTACTTCCCATATTGGTAAGGATTCATTTCATTCCTAGAAACAGAAACTTAGTTTCTCTGTGAGGAAAAGTAAAAACTAAAAGCAGAAACAAAAAGCTAGCCCAGTGGTGTGGCTCAGTGACTGAGTGTTGACCTATGATCTAAGAGGTCACAGTTCCATTTCTTGTCAGGGCACAGGCCTAGGTTGCAGGCTCCATCCCAGTAAGGTGTTTGCAGGAGGCAGCTGATCAATGATTCTCTCTCATTGTGGTGTTTCTGTCTCTCTCTCCCAATCCCTTCCTGTCTGAAATTAGGACATACACCAAGGATCCTGGTATGGTTTCTTAGGGTTTCTCTTCCTGCCACTCCCCACCCACTTAACCTCTTCCCCCCCCAAATACACTCCATCTCCCATTAATTAGATTCTTGAGATGCCACAGCAAAGCAAGAAAGGTGGCAATTCTGAGTCAGGCACACCTTTGTCTACAAAATGTATATAACCTCTGCCTTCAATTCCTTATCTACATAATGTATATAATATCTTTGCCTGTCTTTTTTTTTTAATCTGTAAAAATAGGGATCCTACTTTAGAAAAATCCTATGCAGACTAAATTAGATAATTATTTAAGTACCTAATACAGTGTCTGGCACTTACTCAGAATCCACTTACCATTGGTTTTTGTTTATACCAGTTTTAACTATAGAAATTCCTGTTTCTATGGTTAAAACTGGTATAAACAAAGATTTCGTTCTCATTCTTTTGACACATTCTCCTTTGAGAATTGCAGAGACTTTGTGCCCTATCATTTTTTTAAAAATTTATTTCTACTCCTTAACCAAGACTTAGTTAAGCAAAACTCTCTAAATTTAGACTTCTAAAAGAGAAGGGGGAAGCTATTTGAATCTTTACTTAATCTGAGCTAGCTTGGTTTTATATTTTGAGTTTTTAGCACAGGACTAGGAATCAACCCGTGTAGTTCTTCCTTCTTCTTCTAGGAAGAATCTATGTGCATTTCAAAGTAAGTAAGTGATACAATATCATGGAAAACATGAGGGACTCTGAGCTTCTAATGCTAGCATTATCCATTTCATGCTTTTAGTGTCCCTGAGAAATGTACTTCCCTTGGCTGTGCCCAAGTCTGTCTGTTTGTACCATTAGGTTACATACAAAAATCTCAATTTCCTTTCTGCTTTAGACTGTATGGTTCTATATTTATCTAAATTTCTTCTTATATTTCATGCAGTCAGTTCTGTGACTTCTATGGTCTGTGTTTCTCTTGCCCAATGAATTGGTGTCCTTCCTTCTTTAAATGATGTTTCCTATGGAGTCCATAGGTTTTCCTTCATTTCTTTTGGCTTCCAATAAGCTTGGAGTTATTTTCCATTTTTCATGGAAAATAGTAGTAGCTCTTGTTTGTCTGAGTTTTCTGGTGCAATAATACCCTTCTCCATATCCTAATTATATCAATTTTATTATTTTCTCATAGCTTTCAGTTCAAGTAATATCTGTCCTGTTGTAAGTCTCCCTAATTTTGTTAATGTTATTATTATGAAACTCTTTGTATGTTATAAATATTGCAAATATTGTTCCCAGGTCTCAATTTCTTTATAACCATTTGAGGGAAATAATACCTCTCCTACCTATTTTATGAGAGAAAGGGGGAGTCATAGATATAAAAATTAAAGAGGTAACATAATTTTTAGATGTTGTGCTCAGTTATTAGTATTAAAAGAACTAAACATAATTCCAAGGGATTAATAATTACTTTTTAAATAAGAATCTGGCACTGATTTTTCTAAAATCCAGTATTTCGTCTTGTTCAAAGATTCTGGTTTTGGTTGCTGCTTTCACCTGAGTGGTAATCAATTTGCTGCTCTTCAGAGACCTAAGTTGTTTTACTATATCAGATTGCAGAGCTCCATTTTTGTAGCTTTCTTGGCAACAGGGCTATGTAATTTGCCATGTGGTGTGGAGAGATTCTAATTAGCTTTTCAAATATTCTCATGAGTCCTAGGATGGGCAAAGGGAGCACGGTATGAGAGCCCAACCCTCGGTGAAAAAAAAAAGAAAAAAAAAAAAAGAAGTACATTAAGATTATCTATCAGCCAAGACCGGTTTGGCTCAGTGGATAGAGCGTCAGCCTGCAGACTGAAAGGTCCCAGGTTCGATTCCGTTCAAGGGCATGTACCTTGGTTGCAGGCACATCCCCAGTAGGGGGTGTGTGCAAGAGGCAGCTGATTGATGTTTCTCTCTCATTGATGTTTCTAACTATCCCTTTCTCTTCCTCTCTGTAAAAAAAAATCAATAAAAAATATTTTTTTTAAAAAAAAGATTATCAGTGTTACCTGCTCAACCTGACTCTAATGATATTTTGTTAGCTATTTGAGCAGGACATGCTGACTACACTAAATGCATTACTGAAATGTGGCTAAGAGGACGTGCTTTGGGGAAATGCAGATGTGGGTTGGAACCTAAGCTCCTCCATGCACTATCATAGTGATCTTCTGGCAGAACTGAGGCTAAGGATTGAGAGCTATAGGAGGATAGGTTTCAACTCATGAGAAGGAGGGACTTTATATATTTTTTAAAGCTTAAATGTTCTTCAGTTGATTAAATAGTGTCTGGAACCAAGTAGAAAACTGTATATTTAAATACTTGTAAATTCTAATTTGAATTGTAATATTTTTTTTAAATATATTTTATTGATTTTGTACAGAGAGGAAGGGAGAGAGACAGAGAACTAGAAACATCGATGAGAGAGAGAGTCATCGACCAGCTGCCTCTTGCACACCCCCTACCGGGGATATGCCCGCAACCAAGGTACATGCCCTTGACCGGAATCGAACCCGGGACCTTTCAGTCCCCAAGCCGACGCTCTATCCATTGAGCCAAACCGGTCTTGGCTGAATTGTAATATTATTTGCTGTGATGCCAATGGCCTTGGACAATGGTCCATGGATGGTAATGATGATGGTGATTCTACTCCTCTTGGTGCTTATCAGATCAGTTCTCATATACCATTTCTAGGGAGTCTGAGGAGAATGCTACTGAATTCTAATGATAGAAACACATGAGAACAGGCAGGGAGACATTTGTAAGGCATATCCAATGAATACAGAATAAAGGACATGGTGAACATTCAATCAAAAGAGACCAAGGTAGTCTTGGGAACATATTTGTAGTGTCAAGTGTATGATCAGAACACCTTTTATAAAAATCCAGAAAATATAATCAGATTTACTAGTTGAAGCTCCAGAGAAACTAACTTTAATCCCATAAAAATAAAAATCACAGAGAAAGGATTTTGATATTAGATCGGCCTGGGTTTGAGTCCCAGCTTGGCCACTTACTATTATTGTGTTCATATTACTTCACTGTCCTGATCCTCAGTGATCTCATCTGTAAAGTGGGAATAATATGCCCTCAGAGGGCACTTGTACAGGTTAAAATGAAAAATACATGCAAATTAACAACACAATGTTTGATATGTAGTACATACTCAGTGATTGTTATATGTGGTTGCTGTTCATTCTAGTGCTAATAATATTAGTCTACAGTGTTTCCCAAAGTGTGGTACGCATACCCCCAGGGGTACGGGAAAAGTTTGGTGGGGGTACAAGTTGCACCAGAGTTTGGTGGGGATATGCACTGCACCATGCTTAGCTGCGCCTAATTCTACGTTCTCATGAGTACGAGGGGTACTCAGCATTATGAAAATTATAGAAGGGGTACACATATGTCAAAAGTTTGGGAAACACTTGTCTAGAATATAATAAAAGTTGGGCTGCGTCAAGGGGAGATAAGGTAGTTATCACTGAATATTATTTTTTTTAAAAGGGAGAGAAACTCCATTTAGAGGAGATTTGAATACTGGACAGGGTTATTCATGACCCTGTGGTTCTGGCATCATTCTCTAGTTAGTTCTAGTACATTTCCACTACTGTCCAGTTCTTTTCTGGCCTCTTTTATCCTGGGGTCCCTATCCTTAACATCTACTTAGGCATCTTCTGGCCCATATTTAGCAGCTTTCCCACCATATAATTATCTGCAACTGTTTGTGCAATTACATGCCTAAATTTTTCATAAATCACTTCATGTCATAATGCCAATGGCTAATCATAGAACCTTTGATTATAATCTCCTCAGCTCTGCCTCTTGTTAACAAACTGATTGCTCAGAGCTTATAATAGTAGGAGACACTGAATACAGGATGGATGTATGGACAGAAAAGCAAACTAAAATAATTTTATATGTGGAAATATGTATGTCAGTAATCATCATGTTTAATACAAGGTTGGGCAAAGTAGATTGACAGTGGGCATATGTGAAACACAATACAGTTTATTTTCGTATTACTTAATTATTATTTTCCATATAAACAACTGTAAACCTACTTTTGTCCCACCCTATATTTCATTCAATGCCTAAATAAATATCTTTACTACCTCTTCCAGGTGGCTATTTAGCCTCTGCTTGGAAACCTACTAAACATGGAGTTTGTCATTTCTTCAGGTGTCCCATTTCCCCTTGAACAAGTCTATTCACATGGACTTGCACACTTCTACCATATGATGAACTACTGTAGTGCATTACTTGGCTGCTGAATTAATGTTTTGTTCCTTCTAGTGGTATTTAGGAGACTCCTGGAAGCACATTCTTGAAATAAAATAATTTGTATTTTGAGAGCAGAATTTCAGGCACTAGAGCTTACAAAGAGAAAAGAAAAATGCCAATTTCATGCTTCACAAATTTAAGATGCTATTGTTATGTAGGTGTGGGGGTATACAGGATGACAGATGTTTACAGGACTTTTTGTTACACTAAGAAATCACTTTTGTATATCAGTAGGTATGTGGGAGATGAGATATAAACTATGATAGAACTAAATACACGTTAGTCATTCTTCATGAATAGAAGAATGACTAACGTGTATTACAAATTACATTGTACAAATTACATTTCATTTTAAGAAGTGCAGTAGAAGCAAATTATTGTATTTTTAACTCAACTCTTTTTAAGTGAAACTTTAAAAAATGAGAATCAATTTATTTGAATTGAACATTTAAAAGGGTATTATTGTAAGCGGCAATTAAGACTTAAATGTCATCATTTGCTTTCTCCCTGGAAAGCATTTATTTGCCATCCTATGACTGAGCCATTACATTGGCCACATCTGGAGATAAACCAAAGACAATGCTATATCAAACCTATTGTCAGAGGGCACATCTGCTTCTTGAGGAAAAGAAAATAAGAAAAGGCAACCATAGAGAAATCAAAGAACCACAGTAAATATGGGAGGTGGGTGATAAACTGGTTACCATGGAGAGCTGTTGGATTAATTTTCATTCCACTTACCATTGTGTCCCTAAGTATTATGAGGACTATTGACTGGGATAGAGACTTGCACAGAGAGAGATACTATCTCAGGCCAAAGCTCTAGGTAAATTTGTGAATGTATGATAAGCTCATATGGTCTTGTTCCTCTGACAGCTGCCAATGCCATTCATAGGGATGAGCCCTTGAAGCTATGTTGATGTGGTGTGATCCTATCCCCTCCTCATGGCCATAACTGACTGAGCAGAACAGGGTACACCTGACTTGCTGTGGATCAGTTGGTTTTTCTTACTCAGCTATTTAGCCTTTGGGCTGTGACATGTTTCACTCTGGCCTGTTTGTTTGAATAGAGGAAGTGATACCTCAGAGCTGTCAGGCAGGTATGTTTGTCCAAATGCTTTGCGAAGAAGCTGGGAGAAAGGTGCAGGTACTTATTGCCACACTTCTGAATGATTGTCCAGTCTGTGCTTTTAGAATTTTAGCTATCCTTGGCTTTTAAGAAATTGCACAATATCTCTCTAATGCATCTCACTTACTTGGTTGAGATATTTGAAGTCAGTTTCTACAAATTGGAAGCAAATAAATACCAGCTTAAAAGGCCTTAAAAATGTATCTTGGTTTCTCAGTTGTGATCACACATTTTTCAGAATATACAAACAGGGAGCCCCTCTTCAGTCATTCCTCTATTGCAGGGGTCTTCAAACTACGGCCCGCGGGCCACATGCGGCCTGCAGAGGAGTCTGATCCGGCCCGCCAGGTGTTTTGGGCAGTGAGCGCAGCCGAGGTGTTACAGTAGGAATTAGTAGTTCATATAGTCCGGCCCTCCAGCTTTCTGAGGGACCGTGATCTGGCCCCCACTTTAAAAAGTTTGAGGACCCCTGCTCTATTGGATGGTGAGGGAAGTACAGAGAGAATGTAAATTAGAATATTATTTTCTCTTGTTTTCACATCACTGCTTTTTACCTTAATATCACACCCACACTAGGATTTTCTAGGAAAAGTGAAACTCAGCGGAACTAGATAGCCATGCCTTTTTAAGTTAAAAACAATTCCAGGAGGACATTGTATTCCAGTGATTTCATTTCAGCCTTTACTAAAATGGTAATATTCCTCTTGATAAATGACCACCACCCCCATTTCTCTTAAGATGGTAGCAGCAGTTGCTCTTTTAATTAGATGGCAGCTTCTCCTTAGCCTAGGAGGAATGACTTGTCTTGATTTTATTAGTAAAATTAATATTTCAATTTCTCTGTAGAATGAGAAAGGAAACAAGTATGAGATTCCCTGAGTCAGGAAAGCCTGAGAAGATTGAATTTATCATAAAGTCCCTCATAGGACCACAAGGTTACAGAAATGGAAATAGATCAATGGGTTAGGGTGAAAGTGTAGATATCATGGTGACTACTCTTTATTACTTTATAAGAGGCTGTTCTTTTATTCGCCACATCCTCTGCTTTGCTCTGCTCCTCTTGGGCTGAGGTCACACTACTGTTGCTGAAATTTTGTATGGAAGGTAATCACTCAATATGACCCCCAACACACACACACACACACACACACACACACGTACATTCACATTCATCTCCATTTGCTTTCATATTAAAATCACATGTGTTATTCCAAATGTGAAATTGAATTGCCTATTAATTTTGGAAATTAAAAATAAGACACTATAGTTAGATGTTCTTATCTCTCAGCAGGTAGTGGAAGACAACATCATTAAAACTCAATATAAATAAAATAACTCAATTCAGAATGGGAGAAAAAATCTGAACAGACAGCCTACTAAAAAAAGATAAACAAATGGCAAATAAGCATATGAAAGTAGTCAACATCATATCATTAGGGAATTATAGATTAAAACAATAATGAGATACCACTACAAACCTATTGGAATGGCCCAAATCCAAAATAAACACCATCAGATGCTGAGGAGGATAAGGAGCTATAAGAGTTCTCATTCATCCTGGTTGGGAGGTAACATGGTGCCACCACTGTGGAAGACAGCTTTGTAGCTTCTTGCAAGACTACACATAATTGGTACATGATTCTGCAATTGAACTTCTTGGTATTTACCCAAGATGAAGACTCGTGTGTACACAAATGCCTGCACACAGATGTTTAGAGCAGCTGTATTCAGAATTAGCAAAATTTCAAAGCAACCAAAATGCCCTTAAGTAGGTGAGAGAATAAATCAACTGTGGTACACCTAGGCCAGTGGTAGGCACACATGTGATTCTTTGGCCCCTTGAGTGTGGCTCTCCCACAAAATACCTCCTGTGGGCGCACATGTACCATGCGATTGAAACTTCATGGCCCATGAGCAGAAGTCAGTTTTCGGCTCTCAAAAGAAATTCCAATCATTGTACTATAGATATTTGGCTCTGTTGACTGATGAGTTTGCCAATCACTGACGTAGGCAATAGAATACCATTCAGCACTAAAATAAAATGACCTATGAAACCATACAAAAACCAACATTGAGGAACCTTAAATGCATATTACTGAGTGAAATAAAGGATTCTTAAAAGGCTACATACAGTAGGATTCCAACTACATGGTATTCTTGAAAGGCAAAGCTATTGAGACAGTAAAAAGATCAGAGTTAAAGGGGAAGGAGGAATGAATAGGCAGAGCACAGAGTTTTAGGACACTAAAACTATTTTGTATGATTCTACAGTGGTGGATACATGTCATTATGCCTTTATCAAAACACCAAGAGTGAATCTTATTGTAAACTATGAATTTGGGGTGATAGTGTATCAGTGTAGGTTCCTGAAATGTACAAATGTGCCACTCTGGTGGTTGGGAAGATTGTGCATGTGTGGTACAGGGAGTATATGAGAAGTCTCTGTACATTCCTCTCCGTTTTTCTCTTGGAACCTAAAACTTCTCTAGGAAATAGTTGACTAAAGAAAGTTGATCCCCAACTAGCACAAAAAGTCAAGGTAGAAGCTGAATTTTATAGTTTGGGTATATTTAAAAAAAATACTTTTATGAAGGTCATACATGAGTAAAATAAAACACTTTTATTGACTCTTTAAAGAGAGAGGCATTTAAGCATAGGCAAGAGAACCATGAAAATCCAGTAATAAGGGCCTGAAAAAAGTTCAGTGGGTTTGGAGCTTAGACTTCCAATTCCAGAGCAGTGAGGGGAAGGCTAGAGGAGGCAGATCGAGGTCAGGGTCAGGAGAGCCTACTAAGGAACATTAAGTAGTTTAGACATTGAAAGCTGTGCCTGTCAAGATTATGTGTAACCCATAGATGATCCATCTTAATGAATTCCACAAATGTACCCCAGTTGCAATTACAGTTATAATAATATACAATTAAGCTGCTAGTATTCTGCTAAAAGGTGGTGGGTCCCCCAACTTGTCAAACATATGTATGCAATCTGGTGCCAACATCTGTTATTAGAGCGACCCCAAAGGAGAGCCTCCTGCGCTCCCACATTTCAGAACAATTTTGCCTGTGAGATCTTTCTCCTTGTCCCTGAGAAAGCCCTCCAGTGCATGCTCAGCCATCAGTCTTTGCTGTGTATTGTCTAGGACAACTACACACCCATCTTTGCTACCCAACCGTCTTCTTTTTCATCCTCATTCACCTTCTGATTATCCATACTTATCCTATGATTACCCACACCCCCCTTTGATTACCCACACTCCACCATCTATAATAATAAAAATTAATATGCTAATTAAACCAGACATCCTTCTGGACGACCTTCTGGACAAAGCTAGGGCTGTGAGGGAAGCCTGTGTCCCAGGTACCAGAGGGAAGCCAGTGCCGGCAGCCAGGAGAAGGAAGGCCTGTTCTTGCACAAATTTCATGCATAGGGCCTCTAATCATTTATAAAACATTATTTATTGTTGTTGTTGTCACATTTATTGGAATGACATTGGTTAATAAAATTATGTAGATTTCAAATGTACAATTCTATGATACATCATCTGTATATTGAATTGTGTGCCCACCACCCAAAATCAAATATCCTTCCCATCACCACATGTTTAACCCCTTTATCTTTCATAGCCTCTCCCACCTCCCTTCCCTCTGGTAACCATATACTGTTAACTTTATGCCTCTGAGTTTCTGTTGATTTGTATTATTTGCTCAGTTGCTGCTTTTTTTGAAGTTTGACTATAAAAGCTCTGATAAACCAATAGTTTTTCCATTTACATATGTCATTGTCACTCCCTTGATAATCTGTATAATAGACATGTATGGATCTGAAAACTCCTGGGATTAGATGGAGCACGGTAAGTAGGAAAAGATAGATGAAGAATTTTACAGTTTATGGAAATGTAAGTGCTCGCACCTCACTCTTAAAAAAAATCGCTTTTTATATATTGCCTCTTAGAAAGCTTTTTAACAATTTGTCTTTCAAAACAGGAAAGAGGCATTAGTTATAGCTGAAAGTATCTAAAAGATGCAAGTCAGAGAGAGAGCTGAGTACTTTGGAAGATTGAAGCAGGAAACATTTATTTGACAGGCAAACACTATTCTCGTGCTCACAAGGAAGGGATGAGAGGAGAAGAAGGCGGCAGGTTCTGCCCTCTTTGCTCAGAGGCCCAGGAACAAACAAGGAGCTCATCTTTGATCCCCTCAGCAACTGAAGATGTACCTGAATGAGGAATGCACTGTCTCCACGCAGGCAGGGATTTTAAAAGATGCCCAGACACAGCTCCGTTCCCTTTCTGATGAGTATTTCTAGGGAGTTAGTCACATTCAAATTCAGCTAACATTTCTTATGGGCAAACTGTGTACAAAACACACTATAAAACATTTTCACAAATATTTTGTTTTTATAGCAAGTCTGTGAAGCAGGTGTTTAACCAGCGAATCTTCCTACTTCTCTCCTTTTTTTCTTTCCAACATCTACAGTTCACCACTTAAGTACCAAACAATGGATACAAAGAATCACTGGGCATTGTCCCTGCCCTCAGGGTTCACAGTGTGGTGGGAGCAACCCCATCCCTACTCCCCCTCCCCCCCCCCATGGCAGCAGAGCACTTGTATCTGGGGGACTGTGTGACAGATTAGGACACATGTGAGACCTGTCCCTGCAGAATGTCTTATGTCTCCAGGGACTCTTTCTATTGTTACTCATTTTTATTCTTATGTATACATTTCCCCCAGCCATCTGCATGAAACTTCCTTAAAAAAAAAAAAAAAAATTCTCAGTTTCCAACTCTCCTCCCTGCTCCCTGTTCCTAAAGGAGTTGAGTAGGGCCATTGGTAATGCATCTTCTCAGAGAAATATCTGGGATTCCCAAATCATGCTGTGCTTCTACAGCTATTTGAATATTCAGGTGTTGAAGGCCAGGTGTCGGGAGTTTGCACATGGCTAACATGCTGTTTGTCTTACTATGGATTTTCATGGATACTGTCTTGGAAAACAGAAGCTGTGGAGGAAAAGGCAGCCTTCCCCGATTACTTCAAGGCTAGTGATCTCTTTCCTCTGCACTTTCCTAGTAGTAATATCATCATTTCTTCTCAATTGTCTCAGAGCTATTTTTTTCCTAGTTTTATTGAGATACTAGAAGCCAAGTGCATTGAAATTTGTGCATGGGTAGGGTCCCTAGTGGGGCAACCAGGAGGGTGTTGAGTGTGTGCCCCCTAATGGTCAGTGCGCATCATGGCAACTAGTTGTTCTGCTGGTGGTTCCACTGTTTGGTCATTTGCATATTAGGCCTTTATTATAAAGGACTAGAGGCCCAGTGTCCAAAATTGGTGCACAGGATGTGTGTCTCTCAGCCTAGCCTGCACCCTCTCTAATCTAGGACCCCTCGAGGAATGTCCGACTGTCCATTTAGGCCCCATCCTACTTGGATCCTAAATGGGCGGTTGGACATCCCTCTCACAATCCAGGACTGCTGGCTCCTAATTATTCGCCTGCCTGCCTTCTTGATTGATTGCTCCTAACCTCTTCTGCCTGCCAGTCTGATCACCCCTAACCACTCCCCTGCCAGCCTGATTGATGCCTAACTGCTCCTCTGCAAGCCTTTTTGCCCCTAACTGCCCTTCCCTGAAGGCCTGGTCACCCCTAACTGCCCTCCCCTGAAGGCCTGGTCACTCCTAACTGCCCTCCCCTGCAGGCCTGGTCACCCTTAACTGCCCTCCCCTGCAGGCGTGGGTCCCTCAACTTCCCTTCCCTACAGTCCAACTCTCCCCCAACTTCCCTCCTCTGCTGGCCTAGTCACCCCTAACTGCCCTCCCCTGCAGGCCTGGTCACCCCTAACTGCCCTCCCCTGCAGGCTTGATTGCCCCCAACTGCCTTCCCTTGCAGGCCTGGTTTCTCCCAACTTCCCTCCTCTGCTGGCCATCTTGTGGCAACCCTCTTGTGTCCACATGGGGGCAGCCATCTTTGACCACATGGAGGCAACCATCTTGTGTGTTGGAGTGATGGGCAATTTGCATTACATAGGATAGAGGCCTGGTGCATGGGTGGGGGCCAACTGATTTGCCCTGAAGGGTGTCCCGGATCAGGGTGAGGGTTCCCTTGAGGTGTGGGGTGGCCTGGGTGAGGGGCCTGTGGTGG
This sequence comes from Pipistrellus hanaki, assembly GCF_964339955.1. NCBI lineage: Eukaryota > Metazoa > Chordata > Mammalia > Chiroptera > Vespertilionidae > Pipistrellus > Pipistrellus hanaki. The sequence goes on from NC_140507.1 coordinate 17,440,396, forward strand.
TCTGCTTGGCTTCCTCCTCTTGCTTCCTGCTCGCTCCTTGGCTGCAGCCATCTTGATTGGGTTAATTTGCATACTCACTCCTGATTGGTGGGCGTGGCTTGTGGGTATAGCAGAGTGATGTTAATTTGCATATTATTCTTTTATTAGATAGGATAATTGATACGAGGCAGGACTATGTAAACTTAAGGAATACAGCATGATGATTCACTAACATATTTTGTAAAATGATTACCACAGTAAATTTAGTTAACATTTATCATCTCCTATAGATATAAAAATGTTCCCTTATGAGAACTCTTAGGATTTACTTTTTTTTTTAACAGCTTCCATATGTAGCATACAGCAGTGTTAACTGTAGCCATCTTGCTGTGCATTACATTCCTTTTCCTCATTTAACCTCTAACTGAAAGTGTGCACCTTTTGACCACCTTCATCTACTTTTCCCCTCCCACCACCCCTTACTGCTGATAACCACAAATATGATTTATTTTTCCATGAGTTTGGGTCTTTCTTCTTTATTTTTCTATTAATTTTCCAATTACAGTTTATATTCAGTAGTATTCTGTATTAGTTTCAGATGTACAGCAAAGTGATTTAAAAATGATATACTTTACAGAATGGCTGCTGCCAATGCTGCAAGCACATATCTGGCCCCAAACATAATTACCACAATATTATTGACTATATTCCCCATGCTGTAATGTATCTCCATGATCATTCTGTATGTCATTGCCTTCTCTGTCAAATAATATGTAACCATATGGGTATGGATTTAATTCTAGGCTCTTTATTCTGTCCCATTCATCTATATACTACTACTATGGCTTTGTAGTATTATTTGCTATCCGGTAGCATGATACCTCCAATTTTTGTTCTTATTTCTCAAGATTATTGAGGCTATTCAAGGTCTTTAGTGGTTTCAAAAAATTTTTGTATTAAAGTAGTTGTTCTAGTTCTGTGAAATATGCTATTGGTGTTTTGATAGGAATTGTATTGAATCTATACATTACTTTGGGTAGTGTGGTCATTTTAATGATGTTAATTCTTCCAGGCCAAGAACACTATGCTTCCACTTATTTGTATCTTTTTTTTATGTTTTTCTCTAGGAATTTTATGTTTCTTGGCCTTACATTTAAGTCTCTAATCATTTTGAATTAATTTTCATGAGTGATATAAGATTGGGGGTCTAGTTCCATTATTTTACATGTGAATATCCAATTTTCCCAGCATTATTTATTGAAGAAACCATCTTTTTCTCCATTGCATAATCTTTATTCCTTTGTCAAATATTAGTTGACCATATATGCACGGGTTTATTTTGGGGTTTCAAATTCTTTTTCATTGAGCTAGGTGCCTGTTTTTATTCCAATACCATACTGTTTTGATTATTATAGTTTTATAATATAGCTTTAAATCAAGAAGTTGGATTCTTCCTGCTTTGTTCTTCTCATTCAGAATAGTTTTGGCTATTCATGGCCTCTTATGGTTCCATATAAATTTTAGAATTATTATTTTCAACTTCTGTAAAAAAAAAAAAAAAAAAAAAAAAAAAAAAAAAAAATTTAATTGGAATACCAATCAGGATTGTATTGAGTCTATAGATGAGTTTGGTTAATATGAATATTTTAACTATTATTTCTATCTATGGTCATAGGATACCTTTCTATTTATTTATGTCTTCTTTGGTTTCTTTCACCAAATGTCCTGCAAAGATCTTTTACTTACTTGGTTAAATTTATTCCTGAGTATTTTATTATTTTTTATGCTATTATATTTGAGACTATTTTCTTTCTTTTTTCTTTTCCAGATAATTATTTTTATTTGACTGATAATATCAATGAGAATACCTCATGGTAAAAGTAAGCCAAATTTATAATGAGTCTCACCTAGAAACAAGCTTGTACAGAACTGCAGTGCATTTAAAAGACAGAAGCAACTACAATAGTAATGAAACCTCCATTCCATCCTAATTTAATTACTTCTATTCCTAGAGACAAAAAAAAGGAAAGATAATCCCAGGATATAAGGTTAGAAATAAGGGAGAAGAGAAAAAGGGCCGGGGAAAAGTAAGTTAGGAGCAAGATAGGTCTACAGCTCCTACAGTAACTTCAGCCTATGTTCTGGTTTGCTGGGTCCTGTGAAGCAGTAAGTGTTTTTCTGCAGCTTTTCTGAAGATTGGTCAACATTCCTACATCACTACAGCAGAAATAATGTGATCTGGACTGATTCCACTTTCTTTTCCTGGAGACCTCACTCTTAACTCCAGCGATCAACCTCATTCTTACTCAGCCAGACCTACTTCCTTAACTTCTAGGAAAAAATAAAACAGGACATTTTGGTTAGAGTGAGGGTTCATATTCAACTGTGCATTGAATCCCATTTTTAGCAGTAATCCTAAATCTCACCTCCTGAAATAGCTGGTTGATGGTGGGCCCATGCCTTCTGTTGTGCACATTCTGTATTTATTCCTTAGCATAGATTATGAGGCATATGATTGCTGAATGTTCATTGGTGCTTCACACACCCTAGGATCATCCCTTATTATCCATCAACATATATATCTCATAGTAGAACTTTAAACTGGACTTTCTTGAGCAAAGTATGACTCTTCTACCTCATTTAAACTATACTGCAGCAAACATAACTGTAATGTGCACCATATCTACACTAATTAAAGAGAAAGATGCAAATTGGCAGTACCTTCATGATGCCCACCAGCCAATCAGGAGTGAATATGCAAATTAACCCAACACAACTAGTGGGTTTATTTGCATACACAGGTGCCAAAGGGACAGGGAGGGAGGGAACACGGCTTCGGGCTAGAGTGAAGGCAGTGCCAGCAGCCAGGGGAAGGAAGACCCATTCTTGCACAAATCTTCATGCATCTGGACTCGAGTAGAATCATAAATCCTTCTGGCAAGCAAGAATCTTGGAATTTACCTCCCTGCTACGAATCTTATCTTAAAGGTAGTCCAATTTGAATGACCAGAGAGTCATATAGATTTCCTCTTTTGTTCTTTAGACTTACTCAGCATTTCTTTCCTATACTTGTACATAAGAATGATTGTATGAGTCTGATTACATAATGTACTATGTTTGTTACTCTGTGGGTGATTTTTTCCTAAATTTATAATGAGTCTCATATAGGCACAAGCTTGTACAAAACCGCAGTTCATTTAAAAGACACCATTCAGTATCCCTGTTTGAAAGCAAAATCTTTTGTGAAATGTAGCTCCACTGAGTGTCCTTCATATTCCCATTCCCTCCTTTTCTTTGGCTACTGTAGGTGGGGTATACATAGTCCTTCCACCCAAATTACATGCTCTTCCATCTTCAAAATCAAGTTCAAGCCCACTTTTCTTTGAAACATTGTTGGTGCCCCAACCTAAAGGACCATTCCTCTCCTATTGATCCCCCAACATCTGTGTTTCATCTGAGTTATAGGTCCTTTATTCTACCTTGCCTCAACTGAATTTCTACTGGACTAGGAGAATCCTGGGAAATTATGACCTTCCTTGACAGTCCTGGGAAAGTATGACCCTCTACTTTCATTGGGATTTCTAGCACTGGGTTATGCCTGAATGCATGTTTATTACGTTTAAAAAATAAACATATACATTTATAAACTAGAGGCTTGGTGCACAGATTTGTGCACTGGTGGGGTTCCTCGGCCTAACCTATGGAGATCAGGCTGAAATCGGCTCTCCAACATCCCCCAAGGGGACCTGGATTGCAAGAGTGTGAAGGCCAGGCCAAAGGACTCCACAGGTGCACTATTAGAGGTTGGGAGGGACTGCCAGAGGGCTCCAGGGTGTGTCAGGCCCATCTCACCCAGTCTCAATGGGCTGGACCCCAGCAGCAAGCTAACCTGGTTGGAGCATCTGCCCCCTGGTGGTCAGTGGACATGATAGTGACTGGTCTAACAGTCGAATGAATGGTCAGATACTTAGCATATTAGGCTTTTATTATATAGGATGGGAATATATTTGCCTCTTCTAAGTCAAGCTATTTCCTTGGAAATAATCTGTGGGGATCAGTCCACATACTCCTAGTTCCTTAATTTTTTATATAGGAAAATACTTTCTTTAGTGGTTTAGGCTTGAGATTATTTTCCTAAACAGCCATTTTATAGCTAACATCTATAAAATTGACACTAGCCAACTATAATTGCTGAGATTGTAAACATAATGGAGAGAAGAACCACTGCATAGACATCAGAAAATCTGCATTCTAGTTTCAGCTCCTACAGCAAGATGCTATGTGACCTAAGTGAATTCCTTCCTATTTCCGAGCATTAGGCGCCTTAGATAGAAGATGAAAATATATGCTCTGCAGTGCTTTTCTGTTGGGCCTACCAACGTACCTCCTGTGTCAGGGGTTCTCCATGCTGGTTTCACATTAGAGGGGCCAAGGAACTTTAAGTTTAAAAATAAAACAAGTAACAACAAAAAGGAAAGCCAAATGCCCTGGCACTCTGTCCAGAGATTCTGATTCCACTATGTTTGAGGTCCGGATTGAGATCCACTGCATCAGAGCATTGTCATTTAAATCACAACCCCTGGTTATGGTGGTGCATACACAGATCTGGATACCACTGTCCTAAATGAAGAAGGTGTGAATATACACTCCATTCATGGTGTTATGTGTGTGTATATGTGGGGAGCATATTCTGCTGTGATCCAATGCAAAATATCAATATCAATATCTTAAAAATAACTTCCAGTTGTTTATTTCATTGAAAAATGTATCTTTGCTTGTTTTACTCTAAAACTTACTTGTTAAGTCCTGTACTCACTGCTGAACAGTTGTTTTCTCCGTAATGTTGTCAACTGTTTCCTTGTAGCTTTGTATATCCTCTGGTGCACCCCTGGATTACATAAGCTCCACGGTGAGAAACACAGGACATGGTAGTCTCTGAGATCATTTCCAATTCAGACAGCTATCCAGCAATGCTTGGAGCTGGATACACACTGCCCATATTTAAATGTGTGATTTCCAACCTCTGGATCTTGTATACAGAATGGTACTTTCATTGCCCATGTTCACAGTGGAATGAGGCATTGAGAAATTATTTTAATTAGTGACTAATTAATTTTGAGCTGCTGGCAGATAAAATGATGTTGATTTTTATTACCTTATGTATCATATTTTAAAGAGCTAACTCTATAGAAATAGGCAATCCTATAAAAGCATTGGCAGCTATGGTAAAATCCAAGTGCGTTCAGTCTCTCCGCAATCCATTCCATACCTCCCTGGAAGAATGTCCTACCTTTTCAGACTGAGTCTCAAGTAAATTAATAGGCTAAAAAAGATGAAACCAGAATAAAGAAATAGGAGAGGAAAGACAATAAAATGTGTGAGGATCACTGACATAATATAAAAAGGAAAAGAGGATACCCCCCTCAGACTCTAAGAGCATTGCATGCACACTGCCTATGAGAGGCTGGGAGAGGGGCAAGGGTCATATGAGAAGGTTAACAAAAACTGAGTCTTCTTTTAATGTCCCAGGGGAGACATACAAAATTTATATTTAAAATTTGATTTTGATCCTTTGGACTGTATTTCCATGTAAGTTACTTGGGGCATGGACTAAACTATGTGATCAATAATTTTTTAAAGACTTTACAGTCTTTCAAATGTCAGGGTATCAAACTGAAAATCATATAATTTAAGGCCAGTGGGACATAGATTCTGAGGAAGCAGGAGGATTTATATTGTAGTAGTAACTGTAGGGAGTACACAATTTTGAAGGTTAGTTCTGGTTCTGTGTGATAGAATTTTGCTCTTTTCCCTGCTTATGTAAGGGGCCCTGGCCTCACAGGGAGATCAGCAGCTTGCATGAAGCCAGCACACTATGTCAGCCAAGCAAGCAGAAACCGCTAGGAGTTCCTGAGAATATGCTGCCACACTAACATTCCCGAGGTGGCAACTGCCTAAGGTCATTAAGGGTTTCATGGCAACCACATCTAATAATTCGTCAAAACAAAACAAAAGAGCAGAACAGAGAAATCTGACATTAGAGCCATCTATGGTTGCCATCATGGACTCTGCTCTACATCTTAAAGATATTATTTTATTTTCTCTACCAATTGCATAGTTTTTGACCCAAATATCTTTAACCTTCATACTCCAGGGAAGAGACCACTGATTGAATATTATCATTAATGAAGAACTATCCATTTTTTGTACATTTTTATTGATTTCAGAGAAAAGAAGGGAGAGGGAGAAGAAAAACATCAATCCTACCAGACATTGAGCCTGCAACCCAGGCACATGCCCTGACCAGGAATCAAACCGTGACCTCCTAGTTCATGGGTTGACACACAACCACTGGCTGGGCCAAGAGATACCTATTTTTCAAGTCTCAACTGAAGTACCATCTTGTCCTGGAAGCCTCTGTTAATCTCCTTTTTCTGAGTTCCTATAGTAATTTCACCTCTGCCACTTGATGGTCATGATAACCATATGCCTAAAAACTTTCATGATATAAATGTGATTCTGCAAATCATATATAAAAGCCTGAATATTTTTATAGAAAGTATAGGAAGAAAATTATTAAACTTTCTCACAAAGATAAATAAAATAGAAGAATCTTAGAGATTGAAGGAATCAGAACTGAGTGACTTTCCTTTTAAATTGTTAAAGGGTCATAGTCTGGCAGCCTAAAGGCACATTCAGTTTACATACATGATATATTTAGCTAGAAGAGTGTTTTGGATTATGTTTTGTGTTGTTGCCTTTTGACTAAGCATGCAAACTACCTGTTGGCTATAATTCCATCTCTCCCAAGTTTGTTAATACCCAAATGCTTCAAATATTTATACTTCTCAGTCTCCTGTTGTTTGATTTGAACAACCTTCTGAGAGTGTTCACACTTTTAAGACCCCCCACTAAAGTACTCACAGTGGATTACTTAGACTAATAGAAATCTAAGGATCAGAAGACCCGGGTTCCAGGCTTATGTGTCAATAGCTAGTTGTGTCACCTTGAGCAAGTCATATTATTTCTC